>NC_042615.1:510133557-510733557 GCF_901001135.1 Rhinatrema bivittatum | reverse complement strand
AAAAAACAAATAAAGCAATAAAAAAAAAAATATATATATATAAGGCTAAAACAATGAAAACTAGGCATTCTTTCCAACCTCTCAGAAAAATGTTGGGGCCAAGAACCATACCCCCAGCCCCCACTTATCTGGTCTGGTGGGGATCCGCCAGCTCGGACTAGGCCGAAGCCTTGGACTTGCATAGGCTGAGACCATGGTAGAATGCCCAACATCTGGGCCTCGTCCTAGGCCGGACCCCATGCTGACGCAGCAACCCGACCCAAAGGATGGTTCCTGACGCCAGGCCTGATGCTGTGACCCAACCTGGAGGCCAGATTCCAATGCCGGGAATTTGGCCTAGGTCAGGGCCCAGGCCCGACGCTGAGACCCGATCCCAGCAGATGGCATCATTTGGCTTTCAAGCAGCCGAAGAAAGAAGAGGACCAAAGAAGAGCTCCCAGGCCTGGGCACTGAGGCCTGACCCGGAGACTGGGTCCTGAAGCCAGGGCCTCAGCCTGGACCCAGTCCTGATGCCGCGACCCGACCTGGAGGCTGAGTCCTGATGCTGAGGCCTCGGCCTAGACCAGAACTCTGGGCCCAGGCCCAATACCATGACTTGCCCCAGAGGCTAGGTCCCGACACCGGGTCCTACACCCGGACTCAGGCCCGAAGCTGTGATATGACACGGAGGCCAGGTCCCGACACCGGGGCCTCAGCCTAGGCCGGAACCTGCTCCTGTGGCCAGGTCATGATGTTGTGTTCTAGGCCTAGACCCAGGCTCGATGCCAGGGCCTCAGCCAAGAGGCTGGGTGCCGATGCCTGGGCAATGGCCCAAGGTCAGGCCCAGGCCTCGGAATCCAGTCCTGGGAGCTCTTCTTTGGTCCTCTTCTTTCTTTGGCTGCTTGAAAGCCAAATTATGCTCTCTGCTGGGGTCAGGTCACGGCGTCAGGCCTGGGTCCGGGTTGAGGTCTTAGTGTTGGGACCTGGCATTCATCAGATATACAATGGATCAGGTAAGTTTAGTTTTTTTTTTTAATTTTCGGGGGTCTTGTCTGAGGCTATAATGGAGGCACGGCATCATGCTCTGGCCTAGGCCCTGGCTCCTGCTTTGGGCCTTAGCCTCGGCCTAGGTGAGACCCTGGCTTCAGGCCTAGACCTAGGCCTGATGCATTGCTTTAAAACGAAACAAATAAGGTTCATTTCATTTGGAGGGCCCTTGATTTGGTTCTGGGCCCCCCAAATACAACAAATTAGCCTTATTCATCACAATTTTATGTTTTTGTTTTAAATGAATGCACACCCATATTTTGGAAAACTACGCACAAAAAAGGGGCAGATTTTAAAACCTGTGCGCGGGCGCAATTGTGCAAGGGGGTGCACAATTGTGCAACTTGCGCGCGCCAAGCCGCACAGCCTACCTCCATTCTCTCCGAGGTCGCTCCAATTTCGGAGCGGCCTCAGAGGGAACTTTCTTCCGCCCCCCTGCACCTTCTCCTCCCTTCCCCTACCTAACCCACCCCCCAGCCCTACCTAGAACCCCCCCCCCCCTTATCTTTGTTGAAGAAGTTAAGCCTGCCTCCTGGCAGGCGTAACTTATGCGCACCGGCCAACGGCCGGCCCACGATCCCGGGCACAGCGGCAAATGGCCACTGTTCTGGCGTCCCGGGGCTTGTGCGCGCCGCCGAGCCTATGCAAAATAGGCTTGGCACACGCAGGGTTTTTTTTTAAGGTTACGTGCGTAACTCTTAAAATCCGCCCCATATTGTAAACACACATGAAATGTAATGTGTCGGTATTTACCACAATTTATGCTTAGATGAAGTTGTTTTATAATGATTGCGAACACTCTGCTTATGAAAATTCATGTTCACATACTTTTATTCACCAGTTTGCTGAAATCTCTACCAGTTAACCCCCACTTCCCCCAGCTTATCTAGACCCCTCCACCACTTCATTGTTCCCCCCACCGCTTAATGCTCTACTCGAAAAACGCAGACAAAAGACAAATGTGATGTAATTTCTGCAATGCAATTACAGTAGAGGGCAGGTGGAATGGGGAGAGAGGTGAGTGATAAGTTTTAGTGTATTGTGTAAATGCTTTGCTGTAAGGTTTCATTGCTATTGTATTAATTGAAATGCAATAAACATTTCTTTTTAAATTTAGAAAAGGAATTACTGTTCTACAGCACAGTCACTGACTGAAATCAGTACCCAGAATATGTGACACTCTTATAGAAATAACCGGGTACCCCACCAAAAAGGATGCTGACCTCTGATTGGCTGATGTTTTCATTGCAAAGCATTGCATTATAAGGGCAGGGAGGGTGCTGAGGAGTCAGTGATGGACCAGAAGTCCTTGATTTTATTCAGTTCTCCTTTTTTGCTGCAATCCAGGTTCTCCAGCACTTGAAGCGAGTCCACTTCTGGAACCCTGTGGGAGAAGAGCTGTACTTCAATGAGCGTGGGGACGCCTCTTCTGTCTTTGACATCATGAACTGGCACCTGACCCCTGATGGTGGCAACAGATACCTGACAGTGGGCTTCTATAATCCACTGACGTCAACAGACAGAAAGCTGAGCTTAAATGAGAGCCTCATTCACTGGGGAAGGGGATACTCCCAGGTAACATTCCACCCTCCCACTCCCTCCAAAAAAAAATAATATTTAGCGAGGCACAAACACTCAGGTAGATTTTAAAAGCGTTGCTCACGCAAAAACAGCCACATACATGCGTATGTGGGCTGCGCAAAATCAACGCGAATTTTAAGAAGCCACGCGCGTCAAGAACAAGGGGACAGAAAAGGGGCAGGGCATGGGCGTTCCTGGGCTGGGCCAAGATTTATGCGTGTAACTCTGAATTTTAGAAAAACTGACCATGGTGCGTGTTATCCGTGTAACTTTTCTGATAGTCCTGATGAGGAGCAAGTCTGGAGATATCGAGTTTTAAGAATTTCAGTTCAGTATGAGGGTTCAGGTCAAGTGGGTGGCTTATAGGATGAAGAACCAGAGGGGTCCTCAAGACTGCTGAACTACCATATATACTCGAGGGAGGGAGGGAGAGATAATATGACAGTATATATATATCTACCACTGTAAGAGGGGCACATTCTACTCAGGGTGGGTTTGCATCATAAAATCCTTATTCAAACCTTTTTTAAACCCAGTTACAGTAACTGCTGTAACCACATCCTCTGGCAATGAATTCCATAGCTTAATTGTACATCGAGTAAAAAATAATTTTTTCCGATTTGTTTTAAATGTGCTTGCTAACTTAATGGAGTGCCCCTTAGTCCTATTTCTGAGAGAGTAAATAACCGATTTACATTTACCTGTTCAAGTCCTTCATTCCCTCCCCATGGCCAGGGTGCAAGGGTATATAGTGCACCAATGTAACACCCTACACCCCCCCCCCAAACCCACCCTGAGTTGAAAGTGCTCCTCTTAAAGTGGTGGATATATACAGAGGCTGATGCAGTATTAGACACTTAGGTCAGCGTGCCACTAAACATGCAGTTGGAAGTGCATTTTGGACATACTAGACTTGTATCCAAGGGAATATTGGGATCAGCATTTCCAAAACGAGTGTCAAAATCAGTTTGTAGTTAATAGCACTCATCATATGTAAAGTCCATGTAGATGACTAGCTATTAGCTATTACCCTATGATGCCAAAAATTGCCACATGACCAAGGTGCTCATTTTTAACATGGCAAATGTTAACGCCTGCCTGTCAGCTGGCATTATAGCATGCTGTGCTCAAGGGTTCACCAAAAAAACCCAAAAAGTCCTGTTTTGTGATACCTCCTATAAGCATTGTTGCGATACTAAATAGGAGGAAGGAAGGAAAGCAAAATAATGCCTTGCTCAAGGTCTCAAAATAAAAATCCTGCTTTCCGTGATTACTCATAGGGGGAACCACAGAAAGCAGCATCCCCAAGGTCTGGCCCAATTGTAACCCCTGCTGGTAGCAAGTGAAGATGAGAATAAATGAATATTAAATATAGGGCGCTTAATATTAATTTATTCACTCCTTCACGTACTGCCAATTAGTCCATTCACTGTTACATGTCAGTGAAAGGACCAATATCCTTTCAGAAATCTGTCCTGAAAGGGGATTGGTCTTTTACACTGACAAGTGTCAATGAAAAGCACCAATCGGGAACAGCCCTACCGGGGATGGGGCAGGAACTCTGGCCAGGCTGTTGTAGATGCACAGCCTTGTCTCCTGGGCGCCATGCACTGCCTCCATTGTATACAAAGCTATCCTGGATATCCTGAAAACCAGGCCTAATTTTGGCTCTCGGATCTAGAGTTTGCCTTAGGGCCTATCCTGTCCCCAGCAGTTTCTCTCTCAATTCCCCACCCCATTCTGCTTTTGTCTTCACTGAGCACACTGCTGAATCTTCCCAGAGGTGTTATTTGCTATTTAGCAGACTCAGGGATTGGATCAATAGGGATCCTGCCAAAATTTTGGCAACAATGTTACTAATTGCCATCCTCCTCCCATCCCTCTGAGAATGATTCAGTAAAAACACATAATTGATCAAACTTTCAAATATAAAACTTTAAATGAATATTCAAATTCCGGTATCACTTCAGTGACAGCAACACAGACTCTCTCCACTGCCAGGAACACTGTAAAGTAATACAAAACCACTCTTAACCTATAGAGCAAATTTAGCATACCATAACAGCACTAACTCCTAGAACTCAGGACCCAGGGTTAGTGCTACCTCTTTTTCTGCCCTTTGCAAACCATTACTACGTTGTCTCCCATGCAACCTCTTTCTAAGGCTTTGGTGAGCAGTGAAGTTAGGTTATAGCAGGCTACCAGATTTCTCATGGACAAATCTGGGACATCTGTTTTCTGTAGTACCAGCAACGAGCAAGCAGCTCATTTGTGGTTATGGCGGAAGAGGATGGAGAAGAGGGTGGTCCAGTGGTCTTTCTCCATAATAACTGTAGAAAGCTACCCTCTAGAATTATGTAAAAGTACAAATTTTGTTACCACAAAATGGGGCCGATTTTAAATGTTACGCACGCGGGGTACATTTGTGTGCGCTACCCGGTGTGCACAAATGTACACCCGATTTTATAACATGTGCGTGCTGCCGCACGCATGTTATCAAATCTGGGGTCGGCGCACGCAAGGGGGTGCACACTTGTGCACCTTGCATGCACCGAGCCCAAGGGGAGCCCCGATGGCTTTCCCCATTCCCTCCAAGGCCGCTCCGAAATCGGAGCGGCCCTCGGAGGGAACTTTTCTACCACTCCCCCCCCCATCTTCCCCTATGTAATCCACCCCCTAGCCCTAAGTAAATCGCCCCCACCTTTGTTGCAGAAGTTACGCCGGCTGCCGGTGCACTGTGCCGGAGAACTTGGAACCACCCGGGACCGCCCCCAAACTGCTGCCATGCCCCTGGCCCCGCCCCAACCCACCCCGGACCCCTTCGAAGCCCCCGGCCCTGCCCCCAGCATGCCCATTTTTTAAAGCCCTGGGACATACACGCGTGCCGCCAAGCCTATGCAAAATAGGCTCGGAGCGTGCAGAGGTAGGTTTTCGGGGGTTATGCGCGTATCTTATGTGTGTAACCCTTTGAAAATCTACCCAAATATTTAAAACCCAATATATAAGCCTCAGGACTGTAGGGTATGTCATGTATACAAGAAAAATAATGATGCACCAGAACAAATCAAATCAGCGCAGAAAATCCTATTATTCCCAAAATATAGATTTTGTGTTGGAGACGTTCAGATTAGAGACTTTGAACTAAGTCCCAGAATACTTTATAATTATCAGTTAATATTGTCCAGCCAGGCTCCAGGATACTCAGACTTTACAGACTGGCTCAATTATGTGCCACAGGCCTGTGCAGATGCAAGGTTTGCTCAGTGGGTTGTGCAGGCTCTTCAAGGACCCCCTCCCCCCCCCCCCCCCCAGCAAAAGGCAGCACAGAAAATATTGTAATGGGTTCTAGAACAGCGGTTCTCAACCAGTGTGTCGCCAAGAACATGCAGGTGTGTCACCACACTTCCAGGTCCCCCACTGACCCAGCTGCTCCCCCTACCCAAGCGAAATAGGTCCTCCACCCTGGCTTAATGCTGACAGCCCGGGCGGAACGCAGCAGAACAGATAGAGTCAGCAGCACCGGCATGATCTCTTCTTCCCGCCCCTCCCCCCCGGCCTGGAAGAGGAAGTGGTGAGCAGTGGGTGCATGAGCAGGAAGAAAAGACCTTGCTAGTGCAGGCAGCATCGGCCTGAAGAAAAGGAGAGGCGCGGCCTTAAAAATGAGCAGCACAGGTTGGAGTAAGATGAGGAACAACATCAACCCATGCAGCTGATTGGACTCCTTTCTCCGCGAGGGCTGAAAATGAAGGAGGTTGTTGCTGCTGCTGCTGCCGCTAGTTTGGGAGGGGGGGGGGGAGTGAGAGAATGAGCAAGCGTATGTGTTTGACATCCTGTGTGTGTGAGTGAGACAGCATGTATGTGAATGATTGAGAACCTGTATATGTGAAAGAGAGTAAGTGTGTGAGAGATAGCATAGAAACATAGAAATGACGGCAGACGTCTAGAAGACCAAACGGTCCATCCAGTCTGCCCAGCAAGCTTTCATACTTTTTTTTTTTCATACTAGCATGAATGTAAGTTTGTGATTGAGAACCTGTATGTGTAAGTTTGTGATTGAGAACCTGTTTGTGTGAAAAAATATATGTGTGTGATTGAGATCTTTTGTGGGTGAGAGAGATCATGTGTAAGTATGATTAAGAGCTTGTGTGTATAAGAGAGAAAGCATGTGTGTCTGTGTGTGACTGAGAGCTGGTTTAGGTGAGGGAGCATGTGAGTATGTGGTTGAGAGCATGTGTGAAAGTGAGAGAAAGACAGCATGGGCCGGATTTTAAAAGGGTTACTCGCATAAGTTATGCGCGTAACCCTCTTAAAAGGCCCCTGCGCGTGCCGAGCCTATTTTGCATAGGCTTGGCGGCGTGCGCTAGCCCCGGGACGCGCATAAGTCCCGGGGCTTTGCAAAGGGGGCGTGTCAGGGCGTGTCGGGTGGGCGGCGTGAATTTCGGGGCGGGGCAGGAGGCGTGTCAGGGGCGTGACGCCGGCCCGGGGGCGTGGTCGAGGCCTCCAGACCAGCCCCCAGGTCGGGTGATGGCGCGCCAGCAGTCCGCCAGCAGGCGTAAATCTGCCAACAAAGGTAGGGGGGGGTTTAGATAGGGCTGGGGAGGGTGGGTTAGGTAGGGGAAAGGAGGGGAAGGTGAGGGGAGGCGGAAGGAATTTTCCCTCCGAGGCCGCTCCAATTTCGGAACGGCCTCAGAGGGAACAGGCAGCGTGCGCCGGGCTCGGTGTGCGCAGGTTGCACAAATCTGCACCCCCCTTGCGCGCGCCAACCCCGGATTTTATAGGCTACGCGCGTATCTTATAAAATCCAGCATACTTTTGTTCGCGCGTGGTGCGTGAACAAAAGTATGTGCACGCGCTGTTTGTTAAAATGTACCCCCATGTGTGTCTGAGTAATTGAGGGCTGGTTTAGGTGAAAGAGCATGTGAGTATGTGATTGAGAGCCTGTGTGTAAATGAGAGAACGAGAGAGAGCATGTTTGTAAGCATGTGAATGAGAGTCTGTGTGTGAGAGAAAAAGACAGCATGTATGTGTGTGATTGAAAGCCTGTGTGTGTGTGTAAGTGTGAAAAGATAGACAGCATGTGTGTAAATGTGTAAATAAGAGCCTATATAAGAGAGAGAAAAGGCATGTGTATATGTGAGCAATTGAGAGCTAGTGTGAGAAAGAGAGAGGAGAAAGTTGCAAGCAAACCATCCCTCCTCCTGCTAATTCAAAACAATCTCAGGGCACCTGGATATCAAACGTTCCCAGGTATGCAGAGCAAAAACTTTTTTGTATCCTTATTATTTTTCATTACTGGGTCTTTGTGTCTGGCTTGTTGCGGTTTCCAATTCAGGTTTTGTCTGCATGCTTCTAGTTATGCGTTTTGGTCTCTATTCTTTGTCAGGTGAGGTTCTCTGCTGGCATGTAGTTTGTGTAGGGCACTATAGCAGCCTGACTTGGTCCGTTTTCCTAATAGGAGATGTATTGGTGTCTTAAGGCCTGGTGTAATATTTTCAGTGTTGCCTTTTCTTAGGTAAGGTGGTTACTGTTTAAGTGCTGGAAATTGGTGCTGTTTTGGTGTGGGCTGTTTACTATTTATGCAATTTCTGTTCAGACAGAATACAGATCTTTTACTCTTGACAATAAAAATAATACTGGACCTTTATTTTTTATTTTCACTTTGAATTGTAATGACCAGTGTGTCACACATGTGAGCATGGTCTGTCAGGTGTGTCACGATGGGAAAAAGGTTGAGGACCACTGCTCTAGAACATTAATACACTTCCAATTGGGGGGGGGAAAAGTCAGGCTGCTATAGATCCCTACTCAGACCCAGCATGCTAACAGAATCCATCATCTCAGTCACAGATATACCCTCACCAAATACTGAATAAGGGACCACAAACTAGAAGTAGAAATAGACAAACTGGAAACTCCAATAAGCTAGACTCTGAGAATTGCAACCCTGGGGATACAGAAACAAATGCATTTCCTTCTGTGCTGAGCAAAATATAAAACTATTAGAGATGCATATTCATAAAAATGGCATATTCCAATGACTACATTTAAAATAAATTGCTTTTTTTCTATATTTGACTGGGCATTTTATTTTTATAATCATGTTCGTCACAATGTCCTACTCCTCTCACTGAATCTGCCCCCACCCTCAATTTCAACTCAATTCCTGATTCCCCAATCTCCCTCTCATTCTCTGAATCCACACGCTTCCCCCTACCCCAAACCTCACCCAATATAGGTCCCAGTTCTGCTACTAATCCTAATTTCCTATTCCTCTATGGCATCCCCCACCTAACCTGAGTCCCCATTGTTCCCGGAGACCCAACTCCTCCCAGTCCCTGAGTCCTCTCTCTCCTTCAATCCTTGTCCTCAAGATTCCGCTTCTCCCTTCCTTCCTAATCTCTGAGACCCCATGAGCAGAGCCGCCCCCTCCTAGGTAAGCGCAATGGCTGTAGTTGGTTGTGTGCCGTGCTCTGTGATGCTGAGCACTGGTACTGTCAGCTCAGTCAGCCGAAGGCAGGGGAAAGACCATGGAAGAAACATGGGAGGAGGGTCTACATTTGGGTCGTCTCCCTCCTTTTCCCCACAGCTCCTTTCCAGTCCTCTTCCTCCTCACCCCATAGCTGCTATATATCCCATATGGCCCCTTTCCCTTCCTAATCCTCCTCCAAGACGTCACTCTGACTTGTGCCTCCCCTCTCCTGATATGACCTCTCTAGTGCTCCCTCTCTAGTGCTCCCTCCTGAATTGACCTCTCTAGTGCTCCCTCTCTAGTGCTCCCTCCTGATATGACCTCTCTAGTGCTCCTATCCTCTCCCTTCCCCTTCTGTGCACATTATATAGCTCTTAGTCTGTTGTTACTTCTGATTCCTCTCTCTACAAATCCCTTCCCGACTTCTCTCTTCCCTACTACCTTAATAGCTTTTTTTCCCTCCCTGCAAAATCAGCCCCTTTCCAGCTTCCAGCCTCCGCTCAGCTTTTGGGCTTCTTCCATGGCAGGTCCATTTGGCAGCTGTAGCAACAGGTACAGAAAAGAAAGCCAGCCTGCATGCACAGGCAGGCCCTGCAATGACCCCACCCACTCCTTCTGCACGGGCTTCCTGTAAACACGGAAACTCATGCCGGGGAACGGTGCTGTTGAAGTGCATAAGGGCTGGCTCCAGGCCCACCACTGGATTTCTTTTCTCTTAGGATGGGCTTGGCTAAAGGTGCAAGCGCAGATTATTTTTTATCTTCTGTTGGCAACGGACACTTGGATGGGCCTGTATCTGAAGTGGGTGAGCACGGCCCACCCGTAGCTACGCCACTGAGCTCTTTTATTGCACTTCGAAGATAGTTTGCAAAAAAAGCTACCCGGCTAATTTCTCTTTATAAGAAAAACTAGCAGCATGTGCAGTAGAAGCAGCTACGCACTTTGCAGCTGCCACTTGTGCGGCTTGCAGAAGAGGGATAAAATAGTGAGCAGGCTTGTGAAAATGCTGCGTGTACAGGCTTCTATACTCCTCCCATCTAGTCACTGTGAATCCCATGCGTGCTTTACAGACGTCCTGAAGAGGCCAAGTTTTACACAGGTCAGGTACGATTCTGAACATTGTCCTCCCCTAGACCAGAATGAGATACAGGAAAAGAAGAGAATCTGGCTGTGTTCATGAGAATCTCTTCTCAGTGTTTTCAGGAATGTCTGGGAGAATCGTCAGGCTCTGTAACTCTCTCTTCACCATTAGGCAGCACTAATGTTCCCTTCTGTTGCCCCCTCAGGTCCCACGCTCCGTGTGCAGTGAGAGCTGTCCCCCGGGGTACAGGAAAGTTCCACAGGAAGGACGACCTGTCTGCTGCTTCCACTGCACCCCCTGTCCTGAGGGAGAGATCTCCAACCAAACTGGTGAGACCTACCTCAGTGAAGGGAGAGAGAAAAGAGGAGGGGGAGGAGAGGGGCCTCAAGGAAACCTCGGAATGCACCTAACCAGTGATGAAAGTCAAAGAGATGTCTTCGAAAGTCATAGTTTCTTAATCTTCAGGTCTTTACTTTCTTATTTTGTGCTTTATAGTTCCCAAATATTAGGGAGGTTTATCATGAAGGCTCAGGGAGCTCCCTCAGCCTCGGGCCCAGCCAGTACTATTTTCCACAATAGTACCAACCAGCCTATGCCTCTACCAGGAGGCACTGACCCGGCCTGGGGCGAGGGAGCACCCCAGGTCCTCCAATGATTTTTTTAAAGGTACAGTCATGTCGGGGTTTATTTGTTTTTTTTTTTGGGGGGGGGGGACGACTCTGGAGTGAGCGCCTCTAAGCCACCAGATAACTTTGGGAGGTTAGGAATGTGGGGGGGCCTATACATAATATGGAAAGGGAGGTCGGTGGGTTGGGGGATCAGGGGCATTTATTGAACTGGGGGGGGGGGGGATTACTGGATTCAGAAAGGGTTTGGGCAGGGGGCCCAGTCATCACTGCATGGCGGAATTTTTTTTATAATTTTTAACTTATTTTTTGTGGAGTCTCCTCAGAAGGCAGCCCCAGGGTGGGAGTGTGGTCTAGTAAGACCCTCAGTGACTTTTTATAAACTTTTTTTTTTTTGGGGGGGGGGGGGGGACATGTTGGGCTGCATGGCCCTTTAAAGCAATGGTGGCTCTGTACAACGAGAGTCACCACTGCGCTTTTCCAAAGCCTCTGCCACGTTCTTTTGTCTCGCAAGACAAAAGAACTCAGCGATACTGCCTTGTATTTTGTCAGGGAGGAGTAAAATATCATGGGACCGCCCCCCCCCACACACACACACACAATATTGGGCCCCTCCCGTGATAAAATATCACGGGAGGGTTTCTTAATGTAAATATTTTCTATTGCCCAGGAAACTGGATTAAAGAGCAGAAAAGAGATATAGAGAAAGGAATGAAATAAAAATAATGGTAAAGAAAATGAAGGAATGAGGGAGAAACAAAGAGGCAGATTTTAAAACCTGCGCACGGGCACAGATTTGTTCGCACAACCCGGCGCAAACAAATCTACGCCAGATTTTATAGCGCGTGCATGTTATAAAATCCAGGGTCGGCACGCACAAGGGGGTGCACAATTCTGCAACTTGCGCGTGCCGAGCCGCGCAGGCTGCCTCCATTCCCTCCGAGGCCGCTCCGAAATCGGAGCGGCCTCGGAGGGAATTTTTCTACCGCTCCCCCCCACCTTCCCCTCCCTTCCCCTATCTAACCCACCCCCCAGCCCTAACTAGATCCCCCCCCCCCTAACCTTTATTTCAGAAGTTACGCCTGCCCGAGGCAGGTGTAACTTGCACGCGCCAGTGCGCCATCCCGCAGCACAGGCCACTGTGCCAGAGGACTCGGGACCGTCCCCGGACCGCCGCCATGCCCCTGGACCTGCCCCCAGACCGCCCCCTGACCCCCAGACCCGCCCCTGGACCTGCCCCCGGACCGCCACGCCCCCGGACCCACTCCCTTCATGCCCCTGTTTTGAAGCCCCGGGACATACACGTGTCCCGGGGCTTGCGCGCGACGCTGAGCCTATGCAAGATAGGCTCGGCACTAGCAGGGGCAGCTTGGGACATCTTTTCGGGAGTTACGCACGTAACCTTTTGAAAATGTGCCCCAAAGGGAGCAGGGAAATATCATTATTATTTTAATTTGATTGATGAAAATAATTACTGTATTTAATCTTTCTGCCCTGTCTCTTTATTTCCCAGAAGTGAAGAATTATAGTAGCCATATTGGTTCTGGAGCATAGGCACCAGCTCTGTGTGTGTTAAAAGTGCTTTAGAAATCCCCTTTTGTCTCCTGTATATGGATTTTTCTTATCATACCACTTTGACCCAGTCTTATTCAGGATCAGAAAAAGAGGTGTACTGCGGGACCCCAAACTTCCAGGTGAAAAAACACTTACTATAAAACAAATGTTTCAGCACTATTCTTTAGCAGCATGGAAAAATGACAGGTGGCTCAGCCAATCAGTGTTCACTTCTATTTTAAAACCCACCCTCTCAGTTGATCAGTGCTCACTTCCAGTCCAAGCCCTGACACATTCTCTGCTCCTACCCCCAGCCATTTGTTGACATCTGTTTTAACCCCCACCACACCACATCTCTTTTTGTCCTTTTTGAGAATGTCACATCGACACACCTCCTTTCTGCCCCTTGTGGATGACATAGACCTTTCCATGAGATCACAGTGGTAGTTTTTGGTAGGGATGTGAATTCATTTTAATCAAATTCACAAAATGTAATGAATAAGGGCCAATTTGTTTCATTTAAAAGCCCCCCAAATTAATTGAGGGACCCCCGAATTAAACAAATGCTATTCATCTAATTCAGTTAATACTTCCGGTCAGGCCTAGGGCCTTGGGCCTAGGCAGAGACCCCAGCATCCTACTTGGATATAGGTTGAGGCCCAAAGCAGGTGCAGAGGCCTACACCTGAGTGTGATGTCAGTGCCTTGGCCTACGCCTAGGCCCAAAGCCGTGGCCTTAACTAGGGCATAGGCTGAGGCCCAAAGTAGGGGCTACGGTCTAAGCCCAAGTCGATGCCAGGGTCTCGTCCTAGGCCAGGACTGATGTCTAGCCCTTTGCTGAGACCCAAGCAAAGGCCCAGGCCACACCAAAACAAATTTTACCAGGGTCAGGAAATTTTCCAGCCCCCACTTAACTGATTGGTTGGGTATCCAATGCCATGGGCAAGCTGGGTCCCGAGGCCTGGGTTTTGGCCTAGGCTGGAGCCCAGGCCCAGGCTCAGGCCCAACACTGGAGCTCTGTCTGGAGTCTGGGTCCCAATGCCTGGTTCTTGACCGAGGCCCAGGCCCTTTACCAGGGCCCAGCCCGGAAGCCAGGATTTGATTCTGGGATGTCCATCCTGGGTCAGGCCCAGGCCCAGAGCCCACAGCACTGGTCGCAAAGGGCATCTTATTGTCTTCATTCTTCTGCAGATGACGACATCCACTGAGGATGTGCCAGAGTAAATTCACTCCGGTGCATCCTCCTCTGCAGATGTGCCATTTTGCTGTATGGCAATGCTGTACAAGGCAGTACTGCAAAATGGCACCCTCCACTGAGGAGGATATGCCGGAGTTAATTTACTGAGACACATCCCCAGTGAACACCTTTATTTGTAGAAGAAAGAAGACAAGAAAAGGACCTACTCATCCACTGCTCTGGATTCAGAGCCTGGGTCTGACCTTGGGCCAAGGCCCCAGCCTAGAGTCCCAGCCTCTGGGCTGGGCCCCAGCATTGGGCCTGGACTTGTCTTGCATGGAGTCTAGGTTGAGGTCACAGTAACCTACCATGGTCTTAGTCTATGCAAGATCAAGGCTTTGGCCTGGGCCTAGGCCTCACCATCAGATCCCCATTGGACCGGGTAAGTAGGGGGCAGGGGGATCCTGGCCCTGGCATTTTTCCAGGTGGGAGGGAAGAGTAGTGGGGGTGAGAGGCCTCATTTCCTTTTTTTTCCTTTTTTTTTTTAATGTTCATTTTTTTGATTGAAAGAAAGGAACTAAACATTAAAGCGAAACAAAATTTCTGAGGAAAAAACCTCCCAAAAACAACAAAAAGCTAAATTAATTTTTTACCTCTGCACACCCCTAATCTTTGGACAGCAGTTTTGTCAGTGCATCTGTTAAAGTATTTTGGAAATGTCTGTAATATGTCCTTTTTTTGGGGGTGTTCTCAAGGCCAGGTGTAAGCCCCACTGTATACTTTGGGAGCTCAAAGTGGTTTGGGAAGGATACCAGGCTGTAGGAAATGTGTATGCTTCTCTGGAGAACATTGTCTTTGCTAAAGAGGGGCCGGCCAATGCAGAGATAGACAAGATGCATCCACTGCTACGTGGTACGGTTCCATGTCCATAGAATCTATACATTTGTCGCCGTTGTCTATGTCCGTCACTGGATCTGCATTTTCTTGGCATTCATTATTGAACAGGTCTTGGGATCTCCTTCGGCATTGGTAATGCTCTCTGCAAATTCCATCAAAATTCCTACAACTCGTTGCCCTTCCAACTCCGCTTTAAGGATGCGATCCCTAAGAACTTCAAGGAGTGTTTGCTCCTACTTGAGAATGATGGTCTCTTTCCCTCTTTCTACCACCTGTCTTTCGGGGGTTTATCCGTCTGCTTCATTATCACTCCTTTCTTGGGAGTCAAACAATTTTTATACCAATGGCATCTTGTCTATCTCTGTATCAGTCAGCCCCTGCTGGCAAAGGCAATGCTCTCCAGAGAATCATGCACAATTCTTACAGACTGGTATCCTTCCCACTCCATTTTGAGCTCCCTAAGAATGTAGCGGGGCTTTCACCAACCCTGAGAACTGGGGGCTGGTCCCCTCTTTCTATAGCCTGTCTTTCAGGAGTTTTGTAGGGATCCATTTTTTTTCAATAAGGCTATGATGCACCAAAGAAGCTAAATTTTTACAAGTACAATGTCCTATAGCACCAACGATATATATGTTCCCTAAGGTGCATAAAGACCCGGTTGACCCTCCCAGTAGACCGATAATTACCACGATAGGATCTTTCCTTGAGCCACTATCTACATTTGTAGATCTTTTCTTACAACCGTTCGTCCCGTTGGCCCAGTCATATTGCAAGGATACCAAGCAAATGTTAGTGAAATTACAGCTTATTACAATGTGTCAAATGCACTACTTGTCACAATGGACATCCAAGCTCTTTACATGAGCATCCCGCAGCAGGAGGCACTAGCAATAATACGCAAGACATTAGAAGCACGAATGCGCCCTCATCGTTTTCCTACAAAATGTTTAATGGCCCTTACAGAATTGGCTTTATGCCACAACTTTTTTGTGTTTCAAGATGTATGGTATAAACAGATCCATGGAACGGCAATGGGCACCACCATGGCCCCTATCCTAGCAAATCTTTATGTTACGTCTTTTGAAGAATCACTATTGAATTCCAACCCACATCGAATTGGACGTGCTATATCAACTACATTTTCTTTTTATGGCATGGGGATGTAGCCTCATTACAGCAATTCAACAGGTGGATCAATACTCTGGACAGCCATCTTCAATTCACAATGACATTTCATGTCTCTGATATCAATTTTTTTGATTTACAGATAAGCAAGGAGGAAGATAAGATCGTCACCAGCTTATATAGAAAGCCATGTGAAAAAAAACACCCTCTTGCATTACACTAGTTACCATCCCCATCATTTATGCAAAAATTTGGCTGTTGGACAATTCTTTGCGCCTTAGACGATTATGCAGTTCAAGACAACAATTTTTTCATCAGGCTGAAATTTTGGCGAGCAGGTTTTTAAGTCGTGGGTACCCTATGAAATACATTAAGAGGGCTTTAAAGCACGTGTCCAACGCAGCACGTGATTGGTTGCTATTGTCAAAATCTTCTGATGATAGTCCAGCCCCATTAGTATGTACAATTCCGTTCTCAGATAAAGCAGCTATGATTGGTGCTATGATTATCAGACATTGGAATGTTTTGAACCCGCATAAAGACATCTTTGCTGAATGGCCAGTGATTGCTTACAGTCGGGGGGAAAATATAGGTGACACATTAGTGCATTCGTATTTGAGACCATCATCAACAGTAGATATTAGCCTCCCTCGGGGGCATTGGACATGTCAACGTTGCTCATTTTGTGATCAAGCAATTACAGGAGAAGATTGGCAAAACACAAAAGGGTGCACACATTCATCCTATCAATATACTGACTGTTCATCATCATCACTGGTTGTTTATCTAATAGTGTGTCCTTGTAAACTGTATTACGTAGGCAGAACCAAGTGGGCCATCCGCACAAGATTGATCGAGCACTGGAGTTGCATTACCACAGACAAGATTACAGCTCCGATGGTAGTGCATTGTAAAGAATTGAAGCACACATTTGATGACCTACGATGTAGGGTTTTGGAAAAAATACAGGAGAATCCACGAGGGGGTGACCCTAGCAGAATTTTAAACTATAAAGAACAACAGTGGATTTTCAAATTGAAAACAGTAGCACCATCAGGTCTTAATGCCTCCACAGAGTGGTATTCCCTCATTTAAGACGATTCAGAATTGTAAGGGGAGGATGATTCACAGTAGTAAGGGGAGGAGCATAATGACGCAATTAGGGGCATTGAATTCTAGGCGGCACTTAAATATCAGTTCCGGGGTTTCCCGAATTAAAAGGAAGAGAATGCTATACTGCCATGTTTTGACAATACGAGTAAGTAACCTGAAATGTGCTGTTCTGAAAGTAGCGGCTCTATGACACATTATTTGTTGAATTATTAGGATTGATCATGCATAATCAATTGTAATATGTGAGGTGTTTTGACGCAGAATAATACCCTTGAGAAAGGACAAGCTTGTCTGAAACACGGTCCCATGTCAGGGAGACCAGAGTGTGAGCAGTGTGTGTAAGTGGAGAAGCGATACATGAATAACCAGCAAAGAAAGGATACTGAAAAATAAGCATAATGGTAATTGACCATCGACTAACCGTCTAATGGAAGAAATGGAAGTCTTTGAACCAAGTTAAGTAGTTCATGAACGAACATTTTAATTGCAGTTATTTAAAAGGTTTAAAAAAAATTTTTTTCCATATCACTTGAAAAATTCTGACCTATGATTAAATATAAGGCAGAGTTCTAAAGCGACAGCTATCACGATGATGCCTATTATGATGGTCATGAGCTTTAAATCAAGTTAGAATTGATACAAGTACACGTGCGTCATTGAATGGTTTGGACATGGATGCATGTTGGTATATTTCAGAGTTCACACCTATTGTAACATGTTTCGTGTCGGCATGGTCCTCTCGTATCAACACGGTACTATCTGCCAACACTCAAAAACAGTCACAACCCTATCTACCTATGAAAGAGAATACCACATATATTACACCAGAATCTAAAATATCAATACACCTCCTATCAGGAAAACAGAACAGGCCAAGCTACTACAGATCCCTACAGAGAAACCACATGCTAAAAGAATGCTTCATCTCAGTCTTTGCATGCAGAACACAAACCCTCACCAAATACAGAATAAAGCCACATTAAGTATAACTAGAAATGTACAGACAAAAACTGAATTGTAAAACACAACATGCCAGACTCTATACAGTGTAACAATGGAAAAACAAAACTTTCACCATTCCTCATGAAACAAACAATAAAATCAAGATATATAAATCATTAATCAGAATAGTTAAATCATACTAATAAAATAATTTCAAAACAGCTGATGAATAGAATATCCAATAAATAAAGACTCATGCAAATTTTGAAAGCTTTCCTAAACACCAATAAAATATTTCAAAACAGCAAACACATAAACACTACCAAATAATTAAAAATAAGGATAAAAAATCTCCCACACTCATACCTGGGAAATTTTGATATTCAGTTTGAGCTTGTCATGGATTAATGCCAGGAGGTGGTGGCTGTGATACAAAGACTTTCTCCTCTCTCTCACATACACAAGCTCTAACACAAGCATACTCCCTTATTCACACATATTCATATACATACTCACTCTCCCCCACTTGCTTTCACATACACATACACTTGCTCTCTCTCCCTAACATGTACACACATACACACACACATTCTTCATTCTCCCCCCATGCTTTCTCACACACAAATGCTCTCTCCCCCTCACACTCACTCTTCCTCACATGCTCTCTCTCACAAACACATACTCTTTTTTCCCCCACATGCTTTCTCTCTCCATATGCACATGCACTCACACATGCTCACACGCATGTACTCTTTTCTTTTACTCTCCCTCCTAGGTGTAGGCAGCAGCAGCAGCAGCTTTCTTCTTGGACTTCCACACCATCAGGAGACCTCCATTGTCTTCCTCGTTCAGCAGATATGCTGCCTCTCTCCTGCCGCGCGGCCCAGCCAATCGCTGCCTCTCTCCTGATGCGCGGCCCGGCCAATCGCTGCCTCTCTCCTGCCACGCGGCCCGGGTGATGCTGCAATTGACCTTCTCAGTCTTTTCTTCCGGCCACTCCTTCCAGCTGCATGATTGGGCATTCTTCTTTCTGCCCATGTGGGCCCACAACACATTTTCTCTTCCAGTTCTCGAGGGCTGGAAGAAGGAGGTCCTGCAGCTGCCACCAGGGTCGGGAGTCGGGACAAAGTCTTTTCACAATTCTTAGCAGGTCCGATGGAAGCAGTAGGTGGCTGCTGGGTCGCCCCCAAACTTGTGGCATCCTAAGCGACAGTGGCGTAGCCACGGGTGGGCCTGGGTGGGCAGGTGCCCACCCAACTTAGACCCAGGCCCACCCAACTAGCACCGGAACTGCAAGGCTGTCGCGGGATCCCATCCCCGCGACAGCGAACAAGAGAACCCATGCCTCGCGCGCCATCACGGCACACGTGGGGAAGCGCTGCTGCGGCCATATGGCCAACCGGTCTTCCTCTTCGGGGGGGGGGGGGGGGCGGAAGCGCCGCGTGCAGCTTCCGCTTCCTCCCCCCCAATGCAGGAAGATCAGCTGCCTCTCCTGCTGCCACCCGTTCTCCTGCTATCTTCGGACCAAACGGCCCGCCGAACTTCCTGTTTGGGGGAGCGGAAGCGCTGCGCACAGCTTCCGCTTTCTCCCCCAGAGCAGGAAGATCAGCTGCCTCTCCTGCTGCCACCGGCCTCCTGCTATCTTCTTCGGGCGTCGGGCCGTATGGTCCGCCGATCTTCCTGCTTGGGGGGGGGGGGGAGGGAGGGAGGAAGCGGACGTTGTGCGCTGCGCTTCCGCTCCCCCCCCCCCGACAGGAAGTTCGGCGGGCAGTACGGCCTGACGCCCGAAGA
Organism: Rhinatrema bivittatum; assembly: GCF_901001135.1. NCBI lineage: Eukaryota > Metazoa > Chordata > Amphibia > Gymnophiona > Rhinatrematidae > Rhinatrema > Rhinatrema bivittatum. Next base: position 510,714,176 of record NC_042615.1, on the reverse strand, counting down.
TAGCAGGAGGCCGGTGGCAGCAGGAGAGGCAGCTGATCTTCCTGCTCTGGGGGAGAAAGCGGAAGCTGTGCACGTGCTTGAATGTGTATGTGTGGATGAGAATGGGAGTGTGTGTGGGTGAAAACTGGAGCCTGGGTGTGTATGTGGGTGAGAATGGAAGCTTGAATATGTGGGTGAATGGGAGCTCGAATGTGTGTATGTGTGGTTGAGAATGGGAGCCTGGGTTTGTGGGTGGGTGAGAATGGGAGCTTGAATGTGTGTATATATGGGTGAGAATGAGAGCCTGGGTTTGTGTGGTTGGGTGAGAATGGAAGCTTGAATATGTGGATAAGAATGGGTGCTTGAATGTGTGTATGTGTGGGTGAGAATAGTACCTTAAATGTGTATATGTATGGATGAGAATGGGAGCTTGAATATGTGTGGGTGAGACTGGGAGCATGGGTTTGTGGGTGAGAATGGGAGTCTGGGTTTATGTGTGTGGGTGAGAATGGGTGCCTGGATGTGCGTCTGTGTGTGCATAAGAATATAAGCCTGGGGAGGGGTGAGAAAGTGAGAACTTGAATGTGAGCTTGTGGGGGGGTGGGGGGGGAGAGCATATGAGAGTGACAGCTTGAGTGTGTGAGAGGGAGTCTGTGAGAGAAAGCGTGTATGTGTGTGTGTGTGTGTGTGTGTGTGTGTGTAAGGGAAGAAGACAGTAATAGAAGAAAGACACTGAAAAGGAATTAGGAAATGAGCTATAAGGGAAAAAATGGGAAAAAGAGACCAGGACCAACTGATTAGAAAAATACAAAGATCAGACAACAAAGGTAAAAATATATATCTATATTTTGAGATGTTAGCAATTTAAATATAAGCAACACAACCGCTCTCTCAAAATTTATGGACAGGTAGGAGCCGTGTATAAAATCGTAATAATAAGAAGGCTAAAGTACCACAAATCACCGTGAATTATGTTTGTATCATTAAGTAAACCTCATACTTAGGCGTAGATGTGAATGCTATGCTGCATAATTTGGCATTATTTATCAGTAAAAAAACAACTAGTAGACCTGCATGCCTACAGCCCACCCATGTTAACCTTGTGCCCACCCAAAAAATCAATTCTGGCTACGCCACTGCTAAGCGATCACCTAGTTTGCCTAGTGCTTCCACTGGCCCTGCTGGGGAGGAGGTGGTAGGAGAAGGGGTGTGCTGAAAAACTACAATGCATCATTCTGCCAGAGGATGGTGGAGATTATGGTGGTACAGAGGGGGTGAAATTGAACACTTCCTGCTCAGAAGAGCAAAGAAAAATATATCTGGACTCTTTATCAAAAACAGCACTTCTTATTTATGACCTCCTGAGAAGCCAGGGAGCCATTGAGGTTGCCTTGGCAACCTACATAGGATCAAGCAGGGGCTGTGAGGAAAGCAGGGGGGCCATGGGGGTTCTTTTTTTTCATGGCTAAACTTCATTTTTCTAAAGCGCTGCTTTCAAAATATCTTTTTTCCTCTGTGTGTTTTGTACTTCAAAGGGTCTGTGCTTCTGTCCTCTTTTCCTTGTTAAACATCTTCAGCTATTATAACAACATTTTTGCCTGTTAAAAAACAGAGGAGGGGTAGTGGAAGGGGGAGGTGTGTGTTCTGTGCTGTTCTGAGAAAACTACAAGCCTCTATAAGGAGCACTTGTTTTTAAGTTACCATCCCTATATGCAGTTAGTTACATGATTCTATATGCAGAAACTGTGCTGATGTGACCAGATACAAAAGGCAAGAGGAAGATGGAGAATCAGACTGCTAGTATAGTTTCATAGCCATTACCTGCTATTAATTAAGTTGACTTAGATAATAATAACCACCACTGTTGGAGGCGGGATGCTGGGCTTGATGGACCCTTGGTCTGGCCCAGTATCTATGGCATGTTCGTATCTAGGCTAGTGAGTGATCTTTTTGCTATCAGTCCTCCAACAACCTCTTCTCAATGGCTGAATGGTCAACTCCCAAGGTTCATCCTTTCCATGAGATCACAGTGGTGGATTTTGAACAGCTGTTTTTTTTAGCACATCTGTTAGGGTGCTTTGAAAAGGTTTTCCTATCAAACTATAGTTATTGCACTGTTAAATTTGCATTGATCGGACTTGCAAAAGTATTCAAGGTTGTTAACATGCCAAAATATGCTGAAATGCTAGAATGTATGCAAATAGTTAAAAAGTATGTCAAAATTCAGCATTAAGTTTTTTGTATTTTTCTGAATTGTGCTTGACTTTGAACATCCACTTACATTTGACCATCTTGTGCTCTGGAAGTAAGTTAAAAAATGTCCAGTAGTTCTTGTGAAGGGAGTCTCTCTCTCTTCCTGTACTGCTGTGTTTTACTTTTTAGTGTCACAACTGTGTAAGGTCTTGATGTCCTCCTAGGTAGAAGGTTCTGATATCTCGTTGGAAAGAACCTAAACTACAGTATCATTAGGAGTCAACAAGTTAGGGAGCACAATTTAATGTCCAAAACTCAGTGCTGTTTTTAGGCAAGATTTATTAAAGTTTCATAGAGGTGATTCCAGTAGTATAAAGTAAATTAGCAATCTTCTGACACAGGTCGCATTTTGAAAAACTATATTGGAAGGATCCAAATCAGTAATTTGAAAGCAATGACTTAATTAACAAAACACTGCCAAGGGATTTTCAATGTATTCAATAGGCTGTTCTTTATATCTGCATATTGAAGGGGAGGGGTTAGGGTAAGGGATGGGGGTTTCACTGCACAACATATTCTTTTTTAACACTTCTGGGAGTTGCTGCCACCTCAGAAGGTGATGGGGTCAGGGGTCTCAAAAGACCCTCAAGTGGGATTTAAGCATATTTCAGGGGCCTGTTGGCCTTTAAAGAAACAGCATTGGGGGAGTATCTGGATGAATGTTTGCATCCCAGTGCCCCCATATTGTTTTAACTACACATTCTCAAAAATTGCTAAAATGATGGGCTTATTTTCTAATTCAGTGCAAAATTTTATTTTCATGGGATTGCTTATTGATAAGCTGCTTTCATGTATTAGGTTGTTATACATGCAAATGCATGCAAAGCAGCTCATTTTAATAAGGGGAAGAAACATCTTCAAATAACCCATGTTATACTGCGATATCACGCAATAGTGCCAAGTTATGGCAAGGACCAATAACACGGGCTCAACATCGCAGTCAACAGAATTTCTGAGGTCAGTAGATAATCAGGAGGGACCAGGAGTAATAAATATCTCCAGACTGGAATTATCGGATACAACTTTGAAAGTATTGGAAAAGGGTTTATCATACATACCCTTATGTAAATACAATCCATTCAAAACTAGGATCGATTTATATCGGTTCTTTAGAAGACTACAATTGAAGTGGTTTTTCAAAGATTGTAATCTGCAGGATAATTCTATTATTACACCGCGCTCCACGTGGATTCCTCCAGGTCCTATGGACCCGGCTATTGCAACATTTATACAATTGGTATTGAGAGATTTGGGACAATTGGAAGAACAAGGTTCGATGTTCGGCCAGACTAGGGCAGTAGACTGGTCCTATGATCAATATCGGGCCATTAAACAATTAGCAGATAACCCACAGGTCGTAATAAAGCCTGCAGACAAAGGTGGAGCGATCGTTATCCAAGACACCAAGGATTATCTATCAGAGATCGATCACCAACTTAGCCAAACAGATTACTATCAAGCCTTATCTGTTGATCCAACAGAAGAATTACAGGATATTATTGATGACCTTGTTGAGAAAGGGTTACAAGAGGGCTTTCTTACATCGAGGGAAGCCCGGGCACTAAGGGTAAAACAGCCGGTCATTCCGGTGTTATACACCCTCCCGAAGATACATAAAGACATTAGGACCCCACCTGGTCGTCCAATCGTATCAAGCAGAGGCTCAGTCTTGGAACCTCTGTCAACATTCTTAGATTTCTTTTTAAAACCATTTGTTTTGGAATCAGCATCTTTTTTGCAAGACACTTCACATATGCTGCGGATTCTGGATGAGGTGTCAGATTTACCAGAAGAATATTGGCTAGTCACTTTGGATGTCACTGCACTATACACGAATATTCCTCAACAGGAGGCATTCGAGTTACTGGAAAAAAATTTTCAGTCTCGTTCACGTCCACATGCTGTGCCTACTAACTTTTTATTGGACCTGTTGAAATTAGTTTTGTTCAAAAATTTTGTTAAATTCGACAAGACTCTTTATCTTCAAGTAAAGGGTGTAGCAATGGGGGCAACAGTCGCCCCCGATATTGCTAATCTTTATATGATTGACTTCAAAACCCAAATATTGTATAAGTCACATTGGTACCAATATATGCGGGTATATAAAAGATACATTGATGACATATTTTTTATTTGGGTGTCTTCTGTAGACAATTTACAGTCATTTTTGACTTGGTTGAACACAGTGAACAATAATTTACAGTTCACAGGACATTTTGATCGCCAATCCATAGCGTTTCTAGATATCTTGATTCAACGTAACAAAGATGGCATTAGTACAACCCTGTTTAGGAAAAAGACAGATCGTACTAATTATTTGAAGTATTCTAGTGTCCATCCCTTGGGTTTAAAGAACGGCCTGCCCATTTCCCAATTCTTAAGATTGCGGCGCATTTGCTCATCTGTAGAAGATTTTCGGGTTCAAGCATTAGAACTAACAAATAGATTTGCCTTAAGAGGATATCCGAGAGCAATTATTAAAAAGGCATATAAAAGGGCCCTATATGCCAATCGATACCTTCTATTACAATATCAACAACGCCCCTTCTCCCAAAGAACTACATGTACCCTCCAGTACTCGAAACAAGCTGGAAGACTAATTAACATCATTAAGACACATTGGCATGTCTTGACCCTCCATCCTATTTTCCAGATCGAGCCAAGGTTTGCATTTTTCAGGGGCCAAAATATTAGGGACATAGTGGTTAAATCCACGTTTGTGTCCACAGCTGCACCCCAGTTTTCCGGTGGCCACCAAGTGTGTGGCCACTGTGATATGTGCACCCTGGCAGTGACAGGGAACCAGTGGCAAGTACCTAATTCCGACAAAATCCTCAGACTAGATGGATCCACTAATTGTGAGTCTGAACGAGTGATCTACGCCATTCAGTGTCCGTGTAAATTGCTGTACATTGGCCGCACTAAACGTAAAATAAGAACTCGACTAATTGAGCACAGAAGCTGTATAAGAACTGCGAAAGTGACTGCACCGATGGTACCACATTGCATTACACAACAGCATGATTTTACGGATCTAAAATGGCTAGTTCTTGAACAGGTGCGCTTAGACCCACGTGGGGGGGATATCCAACTTTGTTTAAATATGCGTGAGCAATATTGGATCTATTGTTTAAATACAGTAGATCCAGCAGGATTAAATGAGAAGGTGAACTGGTACTCGCTCATCTAGTAGCTTTTAAATAATTGGGAACAGTTGAGATGTGTGGAAGGAAGGGTCTTATACCATTATGAAGAGTAATGTACATTAATTGAATATCATGTGCCTATCTGAGTCTACCCTGTGTGGCATTTTAAGATACAAGTGGTGCCTAATAGTGAATCCATGTGTTTGGAGTGTTGAGAGGAGGTGATCAATGAGAGAGGAATTGCTGGCGAATTTACAGACGGATGTGGTTTTTTGCCCCTACGATGGATGATGGACAACTAGAAATCTATGCTAACAGAAGATTTTGATAGGATGTTTGATTTTCCCCTATACGATCAAAAATAGAGGAGGTGTTATGTGAATCTGGATTCTAGGATGAAATGTGAAAGAAGATTTGAACATAAATTCGATCACGTGCTCGATGACGTGAAAACAGATCCAAGATGCGAAGGGGAGGTGTTTATTTAAATGTAGACGACGTGAAAGAAGACTGTATTCGACGACGTGCATTATATGGAACACAGCGTACATAATAGGGATGGTTTATGAAAGATGGATAAACAGAGATATGTTTTTATGCCCCCTATATAATATCATGGAAATAAGAGGAGGTTTGGTGTGTCTTTAAAAGTAATGAACCGGACGCGACAGAAGACTGGGGCTGCCGGCTGAACAGCTTCCGGTTTGGACGGGAGCACTGGACGTGAAAGAAGACTATGGCTGCCGGCGAAGTAACTTCCGGGTCTGAGGGTATAAAATGATCACTTTAGGCGGATGCCATTTCAAGAGCAGACGCAACCCAACGGGGCTGACGTGGAATTAAAAAGAAGAAGTAAGCCAACAAATTGTAGAAGGCTCAGTGATAACGCTTCCATAAGGAGATACTGAAGGATACCCCCTGAAGCAGGACGATGATATCCGAAACACAGCTGTGTCGGGTGAACTACCAGGAATGGAGTAGATGAGTATTAGTGTCCCCTTTTGTACCTATAGAGATTGCGAGACAATTGATGACTGATTTTAATATAAAGAAAAATTTCAACAAAAAGGATATATAATCTAATTTAGGACTGACTATTTAAAAAATTAAAATTAAAGCAAGGTGACCCTGTACAATAGTAGAGTCTGTTCCATAATACAGACCCTCGAAGTAAGGGGCCTACATATATTTGGCTAAGAAAAACTTTGAGGTGTTTAATATATATACCTGTTGTACCATTAATTTTGATATTGTTGCTAGATATCTCATGTTTAACATGCAATATCACCTTATTACTGCTTGTAAATCTAGGCCAAAGTTTGTCATGGTCACAATTCAACAAGTTTGAGGAAGATACTTAAAACAAATTGTATATGTAAGTTAGCCAGATAAGATTCTTCCGGCTAACATATGGAATATTATGTGTTGCTGAATATCTCCATATTTGACACAACTTAGCAGACTGGGAGACCTGTGTTTTTGTTGTTTTTAAGATAGTCTGTTTTCCAGTCTGCCCATGCTCTCTGGGAGGCCTGTGTCTTTGTCCTTCCTACAATAGTCTCTTTTTCTATCTATCCTCTCTGGGAGGCTTATGTCTTTGTCCTTCCTATGATAGTCTCTTTTTCTATCTGTCCATGCTCTCTGGGAGGCCTTTGTTTTTGTTGTTCTTATGATAGTTTGTAGTCTGTTTTCCTATCTGTCCTATCTGTTTTCTCAATTATCATCGCTCTTTTTGAAATCGCCAATAACAGGTGTACAATACTTTTGTTCCCATGATAACATGCCATACTGGGACAGACCAAGGGTCTATCAAGCCCAGCATCCTGTTTGCAACAGTGGCCAATCCAGGCTACAAGTACCTGGCAAGTTCCCAAAAACTAAGTATATCCCTCGCTACTGATGCTAGTAATAGCTGTGGCTATTTTCTAAGTCAACTTGATTAATAGTAGGTAATGGACTTCTCCTCCAAGAACTTATCCAAACCTTTTTTAAACCCAGCCACACTATGAGGCGGATTTAAAATGCCCTGCGCACGTAAATCCAGGCGGATTTACGTGCGCAGGGCCCTCGCGCACCAGCGTGCCTATTTTGCATAGGCTGCCGGCGCGCGCAGAGCCCTGAGACGCGCGTAAGTCCCGGGGTTTTTAAAAGGGTCAGGAGGGGGCATGTCGGGGGCGTGGCAGAATGACACGGCGTTTCGGGGGCGTGACGTGGCATTTTGGGGGCGGCGACGCGGGTGTGGTTTCAGCCCGGGGGCGTTCTGGGGCATGGCCGCGGGCTCAGGACCAGCCCCCGGGACTGGAACACGGAGCGGGGCAGCCAGCCGGTGCGCACAGATTTACGTCTGCTTTTCGTAGGCGTAAATCATGGAATAAAGGTAAGGGGGGGGGGTTTAGATAGGGCCGGGGGGGTGGGTTAGGTAGGGGAAGGGAGGGCGAAGGAAAGTTCCCTCCGAGGCCGCTCCAAAATCGGAGTGGCCTCGGAGGGAACAGGCAGCGCGCTGGGCTTGGCGCGCGCAGGTTGCACAAATGTGCACCCCCTTGCGCGCGCCGACCCCGGATTTTATAAGATCCGCGCGGCTACGCGCGGATCTTATAAAATCCAGCGTACTTTTGTTTGCGCCTGGTGCGCAAACAAAAGTACACGATCGCGCAATTTTATAAAAACTACCCTTAACTGCACTAACCACATCCCCTGGAAACAAATTCCAGAGTTTAATTATGCGTTGAGTGAAAAATAATTTTCTCCAATTAGTTTTAAATGTGCTACATGCTAACTTCATGGAGTGCCCCCTAGTCCTTCTATTAGCAGAAAGAGTAAATAACCAATTCTCATTTACCCGTTCTAGACTTCTCATGATTTTAAACACCTCTATTATATCCCCCCTCAGCCGTCTCTTTTCCAAGCTGAACAGCCCTATCCTCTTTAGTCTTTCCTCATAGGGGAGCTGTTCCATCTCCTTTATCATTTTGGTCGCCCTTCTCTGTACCATCTCCTTCGTAACTATCTTTTTTGAGTTGCGGTGACCAGAATTGTACACAGTATTCATGAATGTGTGACGAGTTATCTGCTAGAGTCCAACCTTTGATCCCAAAGACCTAGAAGTGTATCTTCTTTACTTACTTAGGAATGGACCTTTAGACCCAGCAGACCCCCTTTGCGGTGAGAACCTGGGAAGGGGCTACTTATCTAAAGAAGTTTTATCCTCTACCTTTACTGATTGAGCAATATACTCCACTATTTGAATCTTTGTCAGTCAAATGATTTCTCCTGCCTACCCTTGTTTCATTTCATAATATTGTCTGTCCTCCTGTATTTTCTCAATGTCATTTTTATCGCTCTTGCTTTATCTCTGACTTCTTTGGTGAACCATAGTGGTCCTTTTATTCTCTTTCCCTTGCTAATATGCCTGACTCAAATATTTATGGCTATTTCAGTTCTCCTTTCTTCCTCTGTATTTCTTAGAGCCCCCTATCCCTCATAAGGCTTCCCTAGCATAATCATTAATTTTTTTGAAGTCAGTCATTCTAAAGTCTAGGAAACTTGCTTTAGTTAGTTTGGTTTTGATCCAGTAGTTAAGAGTCCAGATTGATTGTGTCAAATTCTTTTAACTTTCAACTTCTTTTATTCATGAATGAATTTTATAAATCTATAATTTGAAACTGCACTAATTATTATTTATATTCTTACAGATGCCATTTTGTGTTTCAAGTGTCCTGATGACCACTGGAGCAACCAGAAGCGAGATCGGTGCATCAGGAGAGTGGTGGAGTTCCTTTCTTTCAGTGAAACCTTGGGGGCTTGGTTGGGAGCTGCTGCCATTTTCCTCTCATTGATTGCTACTGTGCTCCTGTTGATATTCATTCAATACAGACACAGCCCCATTGTCAGGGCCAATAACCGAGGTCTCAGCTACCTTCTCCTAACCTCCCTCATCTTTTGCTCCCTCTGCACCCTCATTTTCATCGGAAAGCCCATAGAGCTCCGCTGCACCCTGCGCCAGACTGCCTTTGGCCTAGTCTTCTCCTTCTGCGTGGCCTGTATTCTTGCCAAAACCACTGTGGTTGTGGTGGCTTTCAAGGCCAGATCCCCAGACAGTATGTACCGAAGGTGGTTGGGTTATAGAACCCCAGTCACTATCATCCTGAGCTGTTTGTCAATTCAGGCCATCATCTGCCTCACCTGGATATGTATATATCCCCCTTTCCCAGAGTTCAACTGGAAGGACTCTCCAGCCAAAATCCTCCTGGAGTGCAATGAGAACTCACGGATCGCCTTCTACTGCATGCTGGGATTCCTGAGCCTGCTGGCTGGCATCAGCTTCCTCATAGCATTTCAAGCCCGGAAACTTCCAGACCGCTACAATGAGTCCAAGTGGATTGCTTTAAGTATGACTGTGTTTCTTAGTGTCTGGACCTCCTTCCTACCAGCCTATCTGAGCACACGTGGGAAATACATGGTCGCCGTGGAGATATTTGCCATTCTGTCCTCCAGCGCTGGTGTCCTAGCCTGCATATTTCTGCCCAAGTGTTATATCATTTTGTTAACACGGGGACCTGGCAATGTAACATTTAGTAAGAAGCAGGCCATAAGCAAGAAGAAAATGCGATAGGCCATTTGCATCACCTGATGGACCTTGAAACGAAAATTTCATATTATATTACTCAAAATATATTTCCAGATGTCATCCTCCCCAAATCTACTTTCCCAAGATGCTAAAAAAAATAAGCAATCTCATAATGATGTTAGCATTATTTTGTTGCAAGTAACTGGTTATGATGTCACCAGCTGGGCAATTGTGAATCCTGATTTGACACTAGGGAGGGCTGTCCTATTCTAGCACAAAGAACTTGCTATTAGCAGCAGGAATGCTAACTCTGTTCTTCAAATAATAGCTGCACCTGATTTTCCACTTTCTCCCTTCCCCTTTTTTGCTTTATTTCTAATACTCTTTTCCTTTTTTTCCTTTAACTATAAAACAAGAAAATTACAATTTATGGGGCGTGATCTAGGGGTCAGTAAATTTCAAAGGGTCAGGTGGGCACACATTGATGCTTGTGTGTTGGCGCATGCCCAAGGATTTGGCGATTTTATAGCATTCGTGCACATATATGCGTACATTATAAAAACAGCCTTGGTGCACGTATGTGTGCACCTACTTTTTTAAGTAGGTGCGTCCAACCGCGCCAATAGGTTTTCAGCCACATAAGACAGGGAATTTTATAACTGGTGCACGTCCAAGCCAAGGCCAGTGTCACCAGTTTGGCCACTAGTTCGCCCACTGTAGAGCTAGGTCCTCCAAACCCCCCTGGTTTAATAGCCTGCACTCCTTTGAGTTACCCTAGACCCTTAAACCCCTCAGGGATGGCTTTTTTTTTTTTTAAACTTTCACCTCCTCCATAGCAGAAGTTTTTATGTGTTTATGCATTAGTTATTTTGGTTTTATGTTATGTTATGAAACTCTGTACCATACCTTACAGGCACCTGTCTAGAGGTTAAAATAACAGTTAAGCAACATTATTTTAAGTGCCTTATTGGGTTTTTTTTTGTTATTAATATTTTACTGAGTTTAGAACAGAACATAACAAGAAAATATACAGTCTGAAGCTGGAAAGCTGAACGACAAACATGGACAGATATTGTTAACCGTTGTGATGGCTTCTAGCTTAACGACGGTATAGAAAACAGTTTAAATAAATAAATAAAAATAAATATACATCACATAGTATAATCTTAGGAGACTAAGAAATTTTGATATTGATAGAAAAGTAAATTTATGCAGCAATAGAACTGGGTGTGCACCCAGGCATGTAGGTATTTGCACGCACATCCCTTGGCCCTGCATTGGAATGCCCATGCCCCACCCACACTACGTTGCTTTTTGATTCTGAGTGAGATAATCGCACAGTGGGAGATATTCATGTATGTAGATGGCTTTTAAAATATGGTGGGCATGTGTAAGCCCTACATGCGCACACATCTCTCAATTTTGGCATGCACTGGGCTTTTAAAGTTCATCTTTAAGTAGCTAAGTCCACGTTGGCTGAAAAATCACCTACCGGACCAAGGCACTCATCTAAGGGACCATGGAAATCAGCTCAGGAATTCTCAACTGTGGGAAAGACTTTTTGGTATCACTGCAAAAAGCAGGGAGAATATAATATCCTTAATTCTCCTTTATTTCAAAATGAAGCAATCCCCAATAGGGAGATGCATGTCCACCATCTGCTGGAGACGGAGAATACTGGTAGGCTGATGTCACTGTAGGGGTATATGTACTATGACATCAGTTTGCTCCATCTCCATCTGCTGGTAGAGGTGCATAATCCACTTATTCTGGATTCATCTGACTAGATGCTAAGAAAACATCACATTTGGGCTCTAAACTGGGACATTCATCATCAGGACTCCAACAATGTAGGCACCTTGTAGTATGTTCCAATAATTAAAACCAATGTGACCAGGGTACCTGTCCCAATGAGCATATGTATGATTGAGCAGCCCCAAGGACTTTAAGTGACTTAATATTGACAAGCTGCTTTAAGTTCCATGCAGGGAAAATATCCATCAACTAAGACAGCCCTTTACTGAGATTAAAAGGATTTATATCAAGAAAACCTGCAGTGAACTGACAGTAAATGCAGAATAAATGTTCATTTCTTTTCAAAGCCTCCCCCTCTCCTCCCAAGGACAGCCAAGCTGTGAGATTGCAGGACGTGTGTTGGACCAATGGGAGCCTCAGAACTACCCGGGCCAATTTTTACAGGCAGATACCACAATGAGCTATGTAAGACAACTCATTGCCAAGACAGTTCCAGAAAAAAAAAAAAATCAGACTAATATGTGTTTCCACATCCTGTGGATTACCACAATAGAAAGTTATCTGCCAGTAAAGCAGTTGCCCTTATTGACCTTGGGCACTAGAGGCAGTCTGCTGACTCCTAATTGTTCAATCATGAAACAAAGTCGAAAATGTGTGGCTCCAGGTCTCATGTTCCCTTCTTTCATTACCCATTTTCCTTAATGTTAGAAAGCTAGACCATATCAGTTTCTCCACAATGGCTAGGACTGTAAACTAGTCCTAGCCATTGAGGCGCCAATATCGGCTCCACAATCCCCCCCTACTTGCACAGGAAGTATTTATAGAACTTATCTTATACCTTTTAAGTAAAGAACAAGGACTAAGGATTAACCCCAATGGTAAAAAGCTAAAATGAAAATCAATGAACTTAGATTCACTGATAGTGAGATCCAATGAAGTGACAATATTCATGACAGTTTGAAAAATTGTACACACTGAGGTCTTTAGAAAACCAGATCAATATCTTAGAGAAACTGATATTGTCTAGCTTTCTAATGTAGGTGTGCCTTAGGTGTGAAAAGGTTGAGAAACACAGTCCTAGGGAAGCATAAAAAAAGCAGACTCTGTGTAGTAGAGTCAATGAGAATATGCTGGAGTGGGGGAGGTTCTGAGAAGCACAGACAAGCTACTTTCATAGCAAGAGGAAGGAGCTGTTGAGGCTTCTGTCTGAGATGGCTTGGTTGAGCGCTGAGATGGACAGCTGGCTGTGGAAGCACTGAGGTTCCTGACAAGTGATAGTACCAAGAAGGGGTGAGACTAGAGAAGGGAGGGGGTTGCGGCAGGTTGAGGAAGGGCTGGCAGCAAGCATCAACTTTTACGTAATGATATGGTAGTACTGGGGCAGGGGGTTACTCACTGAGAGCTAGATTTTAAAAGCATTACTTGCGCAGAAATGGCCACATCCATGTGTATGTGGGCCGCATGTGCGCAACACGGATTTTAAGAAACCGCAAAGTACATGCATACGGAATAAGGGGCAGAAGAGGGGCATTCCTTTTAAAATTAGCCAGCAAATGAACAGCAGCACAGCAGCAAATGGCTTTGTGTGTGTCTTTGTCTGTGTTTGATTGTGTGTGTCAGTATGGTTATCTCATTACTTGGTAACTGGTTGGCAAAAGTCTTTAATACCAGACAAGGAATCCAGGATATATGAGAGATATAACCAAACTTGTGGGGAGGCCAACCGATTGCATGAATGGAAGTGGGACTGCAGCTCAGTTTGCTCACCCCCTGGTCTAGGATGTGCTTTACTTAGTTGTTTAGAAAATACATGAAATTTGTTAAGAGATTTTGTTTATCTCAGTTCTGCCAGCTCCAGATGATATGATGATACCTCTCAACAATTGGGTTGGTATACTTTTGGGAGCTGTTAAAAGCACAGGCTGCATAGAATACTTATAAAAATCCCCTGGGCTGATATTTTCCTGCAAACTACCCCTACTCATAGAGCTAAACTTAAGAGTCTTCTCCACAATTAGAATCTTATTGATGTTTGGAGACACTGCTTTCCTAAATTTAGAAATTACACTTTCTTTTCCAAATCGTAATTTGTACTCCAGGATAGATTGCGTATGGGTGTAGAAAATGATGATTAAGCAGGTTTGGTGTGACCATGTACCCACTATGGATTTATTTTATTAATTTATTTTATTAAAAGATTTTTATATACCGGCACTGTGGGGTAGATTTTTTAACAACTGCGCGATCGCGTACTTTTGTTCTCCGCAGCAGGCGCAAACAAAAGTATGCTGGATTTTATAAGATACGCGCGTAGCCGCGCGTATCCTGTAAAATCCTGGATCAGCGCGCGCGCAAGGCTGCCGATTTTGGGCAGCCGGCGCGCGCCGAGCCGCGCAGCCTGCCTCCGTTCCCTCCGAGGCCGCTCCGAAATCGGAGCGGCCTCGGAGGGAACTCTCTTTCACCCCCCCCTCACCTTCCCCTACCTAACCCCCCCCCCCCCGGCCCTATCTAACCCCCCTACCTTTATCCATGGATTTACGCCTCCCGGAGGGAGATGTAAATCCACGCGCGCCGAGACCCGACCCGGGGGCGGTTCCGGAGGGCGCGGCCATGCCCCCGGAACGCCCCGGGCTGAAACCAAGCCCCTGGGCCCGCCCCCGAAATGCCGCGTCCCGCCCCCAAAACGCCGCGTCGTTCGGCCCCGCCCCGACACGCCCCCTTCCGAAAACCCCGGGACCTACGCACGCCCCGGGGCTCTGCGCGCGCCGGCGGCCTCTGGAAAATAGGCGCGCCGGCGCGCAAGGCCCTGCTCGCGTAAATCCGGGCAGATTTACGCGAACAGGGCTTTTAAAATCCACCCTTGTGGGTTAGGAGTCTATCCGTCTAGGTGGTTTATAAGAAAAACATACACAATATTATAGCTTGATTGATATTTTTTCAGCACATATAGATAATGGGAAATGATTCTGGAGCTTAACCAAGGTGAGGTTAGCGTTACCCACAGGGAGGAGCCTTGCAGGTCCTCACCGTCGGCAGGTGGAGCAGAGGCCCAACAGGGACTTCACCAATACCAGCCCACATTCCTCGCAGGTTGAGCCCTTGGGTGCTGGGGCTGGTAGGACTTAGGCGCGGGCCTCTGGGTGAAGGAGAGTCCATCGTGGTAGAAGAAGGCCATCAAGAGGAAGATAGGTCAGTTCAAGCAGAAGTCGAGGCAGGCAGCAGAAACAATGAACCAAGGTCAGGGGAAGTAGCAATTCAGCGACGTCAAGGAGGTCCAAGGTTAGCCGCTAATCCAATACCAAAGAAGAAACTGAAGTTCAAGCTGAGGTGCAAAGCTGAAGATTCAATCTGAAGAAAGGAAGACAAGGCAAGACAACAGGGAGCAGACAAACCAGGAACCACCAGATGAGGAGACAGGAATCAACGAAGAAACAGGAACAGGAAGCAAGAAACCGGAACCAAAGACAGAGCACATGGACTGCATGACAAACAGCTACTCAATGAGTGAGACCTATTGCTGAGGTATGAGTAGCAGGTCCGAACTGGCTTTAAATGCAGGAGAGCCTGTGATGTCATCTGTGGGCCCTTTAAATGGTGATGAGCCGCACGTGTGCATGCCTAGAAACACGCTGCTCAGCTAAGTGGTGTCTCTAGTCCCATGTGCCAGGCCTTTGCAGTGGTCGGCCGCACCTTCGGCATCGGGGACTGCGCGGCGAGCCAGAAGAGAGGGTAAGGGTGGCCAGTCGCGGGACAGACCACAGATGATGTGGAAACTATTGCTCCAAAGACACTCTGGGAATGTTTATTTATTTAAGATTTTTATCTACCGACATTCGTAGGTACATCATGCCGGTTTACATCGAACATTGCTAACAGAAAATGAAAGTTACATAAAACAAGAGCAGGGGAAACAGGGAATTTAAGGAAATACAGGCGTTTAAAGGCAATAATAAGAGGAAAGTTTATATCCAGGGCTTCCTACAAAAGATAAGAAAAGGACAGGATCAGAACACTTCTGCTAAACAAAGTATCATTAGAACATCAACATAAACACACAATATCAGAATTTATTTTGTTACAACTAAATGCGGCTAAAGAGGAACTTATAGCATTAAATGCTGACACTGTAGCTTATCAAATAGAGTTAGTTAAATAGTCTCACTATGAAGGTGATAATAAAGCAGGGATACTATTGGCCAGAAAGTTAAAATCCATGTCAGTGCAAAATTAAATTAAAATTAGGGGGAACAATGGATCAGTAATGACAACAAATTCAGATATAAAATTATAGAAATTGTTGTTTTATAAGAAACTATGAGGTCCATATCCAAAAGCCATTTAGACGGATAGTTATCCATCTAAATGACTTACCTGGCTATATTCAGCCTTTATCTGGCTAAATTCTAGCCAGCTACTAAGTTAGGAGGTTAGAATTTAGCCAGATAAGTTAGTGGCGATTAAAGGCATAACTGGTAGGAGTTGAGTTAGTCGGCTAAGTTAACTGGCTAACTCCTATATTCAGAGTTAGCCAGCTGACTTAGCCGGCTAAGTCTGGTTGAGTCAGAGCTGTGCTAAAGTTAGCCGGCTATAGTTAGCTGGCTAACTAAAGAAGATAGCCAGCTATATTCAATAGAGTGGTTGCACTTTTGAATATGCCTCCAAAGTTGGCTGGATACAATTATCTGGCTAACTTTGCTATCAGGACTGTGTCTGAATATAGACCTCTATATAGTTTGGATTCTGAGATTTCTGTTTCAGAGAATGAGTTTATTTAGAACATGTGTTACCCATTTTTTCTGAGGGGCAACAGCAATTTCTAGACTAAAAAAATTCAAACTGTGGAGATTTTAAAATGGGTAAAGCCCCAGGACTGGATGGTTTTACTGCTACATTTTATAAAGTATGTGTAACTATTTTGGTCTCTCCTTTGAGTAAGATGATTAATTTTTTAAGAACAGAAGATATGCCATATTGGATCAGACCAAGGGTCCATCCAGCCCAGTATCCTGTCTCCAACAGTGGCCAATCCAAGTCACAAGTACTCAGCAAGAACCCAAACATTAAATAGATTCCATGCTACTAATGTTGGCAACAAGCAGTGGCTATTCCCTATTGATTAATTGCAGTTGTCCTGAGTTGGCTGGGAGTACCCTAACTCTGACAGTTGTCCTCTTCTCCATAGTACCTGACGTCCAAATGGTACTCCAAATGGCCATGTCATGTGTCCCAGGTGGAAACTCCTTGGGAATCTCCAAGGGTCTTCCTCCTCTTCTCTCCCTCAAGTTCCTCTTCACCCATTGATAGCAGAGAACCTTCCTGAAGGAAATAGCACATTTAACACTAATCGAAGAAAATTCTTTTTCACTCAGCGCACAATCAAGCTCTGGAATTTGTTGCCAGAGGATGTGGTTAGTGCAGTTAGTCTAGCTGGGTTCAAAAAAGGTTTGGATAATTTCTTGGAGAAGTCCATTAACGGCTATTAATCAATTTTACTTAGGGAATAGCCACTGCTATTAATTGCATCAGTAGCACGAGATCTTCTTAGTGTTTGGGTAATTGCCAGGTTCTTGTGGCCTGGTTTGGCCTCTGTTGGATACAGGATGCTGGGCTTGATGGACCCTTGGTCTGACCCAGCATGGCAATTTCTTATGTTCTTTGGAAAGGCCTTTATGGGAAGCAGTTCTTAAACTTCTAGTCCTGGGTAACCAAGAGGACAGAAAAAAAAAATGAAGGATCTCTGGTGCAGAATTCTAACTTAGTGGGTATAACTATCCTAGCTAAACCTGGAAGAGATCCTTCACTTTGTGGATAATTAGACTATTTCCCTTAAAAATAATATTTTAGCGAAAATTGTAGCTAAATTTATTTCTAGCTTGATTCACAGAGACCAGGCTGGCTTTATACCTAATTAAATGGCAGCAGATAATGTATTTAAAAGCATGGATATTATCTGGTGGGTGCTAAAAGAAAATCTTTCTTCAATTCTTCTGTCTGTGGATGCATAAATGCCTTTGATATGCTCCACTGGCCTTTTCTATTATAAGACTCTGGGGAGGATGAAATTCAGCTATTTCTTCACTAATTAGATAAGTAAATTATATGATCAACCAAGAGCTTGTGTGAAGGTGAATGGTAGGTATTCTGGCTCCTTTAAAGTGGCAAGAAGCACTTGATAGGGATGCCCCATCTCCTTTAATCTTTGCTATATTTTTGGAACCTTTGGCCACTAGAATCCAGGCAGCTAATTCTGTTTGTGGAATTCAGATTGCGTAAGCATTTTATAAATTGTCAATGTTTGTGGATGATGTTTTGCTTATGTTGACTGACAGATAGTTCTTTAACAGGTATGGCATCTGAAAGGAAAATTGGTTCTTACCTGCTAATATTCATTGCTTTAATACCACAGATCAGTCCAGACAAGTAGGGTTTTACATCCCTACCAACAGATGGAGTCAGAGAAAAAAAAACTTTGAGGCACTGCTACATAACAGAGAGTGCCACCTGCAGTCCCTCAGTCCCCAAGCCAAGATTATTCTTAAAACCCCTCACATGAGCGAATAGATCCAAAAGGCTGGAAACCCCCCAAAGCTGCAGGCTTTACTCATCTACAAACGAAAATAACACTGGAACTGGAACACCGCAGATCCTGCCAAAAGAGGATTGTTTTTCTTTTTTTTCTTTTAAAGTAAAAACTTGCGTATCAACCTGGCAGGAAATTCAGTCTTTCAGCATCTATGGGGTGGGTCTCTGGACTGATCAATGGTATTACAGGAATGAAAATTAGCAGGTAAGAGCCAAGTTTTCTTTCCTGAACATACCCAGATCAGTCCAAACAAGTGGGATGTATCCAAGCACCCCTAAACCGGGTAGGAACCCAAAAGAACCATGCACAGAACACTCTCACCAAAGGATGCCTCGTCTTGTGCCCTTACATCTAAGCGGTAATGTCTCGTGAAAAGAAAATTAGGTTTTACCTTTGATAATTTTTGTTCCTGTAGTACCAAGGATCAGTCCAGACTCCTGGGTTATGCCTCCGCACCAGCAGGTGGAAACAGAGCAAAACTTGACAGGCTCTGCCATATATACTGGGGTGCCACCCACAGTCTGTCAGTATTACGCAATGTCAAAGCAGGACAATTCCCCCCATATAGAAACTAACTATGTACATGAAAGTCAACCGGGGAACAGATGGGTCATGGCCCCCCAACAAAAACCTGATCCAGGCAGACAAGGGAAACAGACTCACAAACTAGCCGAACTATCAAACTGACCGAAAAAACTCAGAACAGCGGACTCTCCGAACTTACTGCAGCATAGGGCGGGACTCTGGACTGATCCTTGGTACTACAGGAACGAAAATTATCGAAGGTAAGACCTAATTTTCTTTTCTCTGTATATACCAGATCAGTCCAGACTCCTGGGATGTACCAGAGCTCACTTCTTAGGGTGGGCAATGGAGAGGCCCACTCTCAATATGCCTGCTCCAAAGTTACCCTCCCTGAACATCCAGCCGATAATGTCGAGAAAATGTATGCAACGATTTCCAAGTTGCTGCCTTGCAGATCTCCAGTGGAGATATCTGATATCACTCCATCCAGGAAGCCGCCTGCGAACACGTGGAATAAGCCTTCAGCCCCAAAGGAAGAGGTCGACCACTCAAGAGATACACGGAATTGATCGATACCTTTAACCAGCGTGAAATGGTTGTCTTAGTCGCCATATTGCCCTTATTGGAGCCCTTCCAGAGTACAAAGAGGTGATCCGACACCCGGAAACCATTAGTAACCTCCAGATAGCATAAGAGGACTCTACGCATGTCCAACTTCTTCAAATCCTTGGAGAATTTATCCGAAACTTCGAGATGGGAGAACGCTGGAAGTTCCACCGACTGGTTCAAATGAAAAGCAGATACTACTTTGGGAAGGAACAAAGGGACAGTCCGGAGACTAACACCCGACTCGGAGATCCTCAAGAAGGGTTCCCGACAGGATAGGGCCTGGAGCTGAGACCCTCCTAGCCGAAGTGATCGCCACTAGAAATACGACTTTCAAAGTCAAATCCTTCAGAGAAGCAACCTTCAGAGGTTTGAACGGAGATGCGCACAATGCCTTGAGAACTAAATTTAAGTTCCAGGAGGGACAAGGTACGGCAACTGGTGGACGCAGGTGCGTTGCTCCTTTCAGGAATCGGACCAAGTCCGGGTGAGATGCCAACGGCACCCCATCCACTGACCCACCCAAGGAACCAAGAGCCACCACCTGTACTCACAGAGAGCTACAAGACAGTCCCTTAGCTAAGCCCCCCTGGAGAAAAGCCAAAATATCGGGGATGGTCGCACCATGCCTCAAAAACTTTCCAGATGCGCATATATGATAGCGAAGTCGAAACCTCACATGACCGCAAGAGGGTGGCCACCACCACATCCGAATAGTCTTTCCCCTTCAGCCGGTGCCTTTCAAAAGCCATGCCGCTAGATAAAAGCGATCTGCCTGATCGAAACAGATGGGTCCCTGATAAAGAAGATTTGGAAATGCCGGGAGGCGTAACGGCGCTTCCAATGACAGGTTGACGAGGTCTGCAAACCACGGCCTGCGCGGCCACTCTGGGGCTACCAGAATGATCTCCGTGGGATGACCCTCTATGCGATGAAGAACTTTTCCTATTAGAGGCCACGGAGGAAAAACATACAGGAGAATGGACATCGGCCAAGGAAGCACCAGGGCATCCGCCCCTGGTTCCCTGTGACGGGCGAAGAAGCAGGGCGCCTTGGAATTCTGACAGGTTGCCATCAGATCCATGGCCGGCTGTCCCCACCTGTCGCAGATGAGCTGGAAAGCGTCGTCTGCCAGCTCCCACTCCCCTGGGTCCAGTTAATGACGACTCAGGAAGTCCGCGTGAATGTTGTCTACCCCTGCGATATGGGATGCGGCAATGCGGAGAAGGTACCTCTCCACCCACTGTATTAGGAGCCGGGCTTTCAAGGCCACCGGCCGACTCCGCGTCCCTCCCTGTCGATTGATGTAGGCCACTGTGGTAGCATTGTCTGAAAGGACTCTGACCGACTTTCCCTGCACCAGAGGAAGAAACACCTGTAACGTCAGATGCACCGCTCCGATCTCCAAGCGGTTGATCGACCAGCGAGACTCAGTCGGGGACCAGCGACCCTGCACCGATTGTCGCAGGCATACTGCTCCCCAGCCGGAGAGGCTCGCGTCTGTGGTGACCACTGTCCATTCCTGGGCCACAATCGAGACCCCCTGTAGCAGATTGTCCGGATGTAACCACCACCTCAGACTGGACCATACCGTGGCCGTCAGGGGCAAGGGGAGCTGGAACTGCTCGGAGACCAGGCTCCATCGTGACAGTAACGCCGCCTGCAAGGGCCGCATGTGCGCAAAAGCCCACGGAACCAATTCCAGTGTAGAGGACATGGAACCAATCAATTGCAGGTAGTCCCAGACCGTCGGTGGCTGCATTCGTAAAAAAGCCGTAACCTGTCCTCGTAGCTTCCGACAGCGGTCCACCGAGAGGAAAACCTTGCCTTGTCGCGTGTCGAATAATGCTCCCAAAAACCAGCGACTGTGAGGGTTGGAGCTGACTTGGACATATTGACTACCCAGCTGAGCAAGTGCATCACTTGTAGGACTCGCCGAACCGCCGCCCGGCACGATTCATCTGATTTTGCGCGGATCATCCAATCGTCCAGATATGGATGGACGGACAGGCCTTCCTGGCGCAGCTGGGCCGCCGCCACCACCATTATCTTGGTGAAAGTTCTGGGAGCCGTCGTCAACCCGAAGAGCAATGCTTGGAACTGATAGTGTTCCCCTAACGCAAAGAATCGAAGGTACTTCTGATGGTCCTTCCGGATCCCAATGTGCAGATATGCCTCCATGAGGTCCAGTGAGGCCAGAAACTCCCCCAGCCTTACCGACACAATCACAGATCTCAGGGTTTACATGCGGAAGCGCGGATTCCAGAGACAATGATTGACCTCCTTCAGATCGAGAATGGGACGGAAAGAACCTTCTTTCTTTGGAACGACAAAGTATATGGAGTAGTGACCTCTTTGTTGCTCCAAGGCGGGAACTGGAACAATCGCCCACAGTTCTGACAACCGGATCAACTTCTGATGAACTGCTTCACCCTTGATTGCGTGTCCGCACGGGGAGGGGAAGAATCTTGGATGGGGAAGGCGAGCAAAATCTAAAGCGTAGCCGTCTTTTATCACCGATAATACCCACTGGTCTGTTGTGATTGTGGTCCAAACCTCGTAAAAGAGGGACAGCCTGCCCCCTACCTTCAGGACCGAGGGATGGACCGGCCGGCCATCATTGAGGAGACTTACCACTCGGTGTTGAGGAGGTGGAAGCAGGCCTTCAGAAACGTCTGCCTCGAAAGGACTGAGACTGTTGCCTTCCACCTCCCGGACGAAAAGAGGAAAAAGAGGTAGAGGGCCGGGAGAAGCGAGGCTTACGACTGCTCCTAAACCTGGACCGAGACGAAAAAGATCCCTTTGACCTCGACCTGTCCTCCGGCAAATGGTACCCTTTATTCTCGCCCAGTAGTTGGATCATGTCATCCAGTTCCTTGCCGAAGAGCAGCTTGCCCTTAAAGGGAAGGGAACCCAGGCGAGACTTGGAGGCCCTGTCCGCGGACCAGTTTCTTAACCATAAGAGACGCCTGGCCGAAACGGCGGACACCATAGAACGCGCAGAGGAGGTCATGAAGAGCGTCCGCACTGTAGGCAATCACCGCCTCTAGGCATCCGGCCTGTCGGGCTTCCTCCTCAGATAGGCCTTCATTGGCAAGGAGCTGCTGAACCCAACGCAGGCCAGCCCGCAAGGCGAAGTTACTGCAGATCGAGAATAGAATACCCTCCCAACCCTGGTCATGATACACAGGCTGGGCTAGCATGCTTTTGCTGACTAGGCCTATAAAAACAACAAAAGATAAACTTCTCTACAACTCTGCACGCTTTGGAAACCTAAAGGGACTGCCTCCCGAGCTCACAGTGGAGAGCTCCTAAATACACTCTTAGGGGTACAGCCATTCCGGACTCCACAGAAGGAGGAGCTGTATTTGAATGGTACCACCCACTGCACTAATCTTCTCTCTATAGCTAAACTTGGGGTTCACCCAGGTTTTATTAATGGTGGTCTCTGTCACATTTTATGTAACCCCACCCTGGTGTGCAGATCCAGCATGGGTGAGACCATAAAGTTATTTATACTCTTTGGGGAAGGAACCCTGACTAGCTCTTCGATCTCCCTCATTTCCCCAGGTGTGGATTCTTTGATTAGGGGTAGAAAGGAGTCCTGTCAGATCCTAGGCTGAATTCCCTGGGTTAGGTGAATTTTCTCAGTGTCTTGGGTGCTGTATGCTGGCTGCCAAAAGAGACACAGGGACAACTGAGCTAGAGTCCAAAATAATTCATTATTGTAAAAAGCTTGGCTTAGTGGCACAATAATATGATTTCCAGCTCCACAGTTCTCTTTCTTTCTCTCAATTAGTGAACAATTCTTGTTGCCTTTATCTGTGCAAGAGTCTTTAGTAAGGCCGGGAATCCAACCACCCTCCTGGCTTAAGTTGAGCAGTGGTCCCCTTAGATTAAGGCCCCTTTTTTGGGTGGGAGCCCCTCCTGGATGGCAACAAAAATCTGTCTTGGCACAGAAAGTTAACGTCTCTATCTCCCCAGGGTTTCACTGTCTTCCAATTAGATCTAATATTTACTCACAGTTTGTTGTCTTTTCTCTGTATGTGGATCTCTGGTGGAAGGGATCCTGGATGGAACTGCAGGTCCACTGATGGGTAGGAAGAGGGGCAGAAAATCCTTCCTCCCAGGCCTTGAAAATAACTTTTGTTCCCCAAAACAGATAACACTGGATGTCTTCTGCAACAGATCACCACCACTTCAGGGGCAGGTCTTCCCTACACCTAGGCATCTTCAACTCAGGGTTCCCCAGTCCCTGTGCCTCCGAAAGGCCCAAGCCTTAAGCAGGGCTCCTACTAATCAAAAGATCAAAATCCAAATCAGTCCCTGAGCAACCACTCTGCACCTCGTGTGGAGAGAAAAGCAGTGGAGCCCTGATTTACACTGGAGAGATCTCAGATGGCTTCCAAGGCTCTGGGTAGGCCCAAAAAATAACTAAGGTAAAACTCCAACCTTCCTTTCTAACTTCCAACTTAGACTGCCCCCTGAGCCCTTTGTGGAGCTCTACTATAAAATCTCCTGCAGGGGATATCCATTACAGTCCCTCAATGGGAAGGTTGTCACTGAATGGATCCTCCCCTTAATTCCTTTCTCTAACTGCACCACAAGTCTATGACCAGGGCTTAATAGTAACTCACAAAAGGTGCCCGGGTTACATTAGTAAACTGGAGTGTGAATAGGCACAAGACTGCGAGCAGAGCTGCTGACCTGTAGACAAGGGAATATTCGCTATGGCGTCACCGCATTTGCAAGCAGGAAGAAACATTGTTCACCCAGTGAATGATTGAAAGGGGAATATACACTAATCAAACCTTTCTTGTATTATTGTTGTTTTGTTGTTCTTTTGCCCCTCTGAACGGATCCTCTGGAGGACTGCTAGCAGGGGAGCTTTACCTGAGTGGACCATTTGCTAATCAGGCCGGTTCTCCCCATGCCTGGACCCAAGGAACACTGCATCTGATGCTCTCGTTGGAGAGTACTGCAAAGTGGATCCACTTACAGAAGTTTGTGATGCCTACAGTGAAGGCTGTACCAGAAAATTAAAAGAAGTGTAGGTAGTACTCATTGAGAGCTAGAATTTTTGTTTTATGAGTTGAGCTTTTTTTGTATGTGGTGCTGGAGAAAGAAAGACTACAGGTGTGAGCTATTTAGGCTGCAGTCAGCTCTGCAGCAGACTTCTCTGCCTAAGCAATGTGCCAGACCCTGCAAGCTGTTCTACTTGAATCTATGCAGCAATCCTGATCACAATTCAGTCCTTGTTTAACGCTGGAATAAAGAACAGTGACTTCAAGTTTTTACCACTATGATATACAATTCATTCTACACCCTTACACTTAAAACTTGTGTGTTGTATACAAAATATGAGACCATCGTAACCAACAGAGTTTTGGAGAAACCCAAAGGACCTGCAGAACTTTATTGATGGGTGCAGCTACTGGTTTTATGAAGACTTTATTGCCAGAGACGCCCAGGACTAACAAAGGAGTTTGCTCCGAGCTAGTTCCAGACTACACCCCAATGGAATTCTAAAGCTTTCCTGAAAGCACTTCAGCAGAGATTTGGGGAACCTGAAATCTCACCAAAACCAACCTTTACACCTGGCACCTCCTACAAATGATGTTAGTTGATGTCTTTACCAAGTTCAAATCAATATTTCCAAAGTCTTTTGGTGGCATTGGAGGGCAATTTAAAAAATACCTTAATCATTGCTATGACTGGGTGCAGCACTCTCCACCCTCCCCTCATTTTAGAAATGAGGCCATCAAAGTAAAGTCAATGAGCTTCTTGCTCAGTGGGGAAACTCAAAACTGGTGGTGGCCCCTGAAGGACTGCCTCACTCTACCTTTATCTATCTATCTATCTATCTATCTATCTATCTATCTATCTATTTATAGGGATGTGCATCCGTTTTCCACGTATTTGTAATCCACAACTTATTTTGTCCTATCTGTTAAATACGTGGGGAGGCGAAACCCATCGCAACCCCCCACGTACTTAACAGATATCTGTTTTATTCGGCCTCCTAAATAAAAATTTAAACCCCCCACCCTCCTGACCCCCCCAAAACTTACCAAAACTCCCTGGTGGTCCAGCGGGGAGTCCAGAAGCCATCGCTGCACTCGTTTGCCGGTTTCATCACGGCGCCGATAGCCTGTGTCACAGGGGCTACCGGTGCCATTGGTCAGCCCCTGTCACATGGTCCCCGGTGCCATCTTGTGCTCCTACCATGTGACAGGGGCTGACCAATGGCACCGGTAGCCCCTGTGACATAGTATGGGCAAAGGCTATCGGTACCATTTTGAGTCCTGGCATCGGACGGCAGGTCGCTCCGGGACCCCCGTTGGACCCACAGGGACTTTTGGCCAGCTTGGGGGGGCCTCCTGACCCCCACAAGACTTGCCAAAAGTCCAGCGGGGGTCCGGGAGCGACCTCCTTCACGCCGGCCGTCCGATGCCAATACTCAAAATGGCGCCGCTCGCCTTTGCCCTCACTATGACACACATAGTGAGGGCAAAGGCGATTGGCGCCATTTTGAGACTCAAAATCGCCGTCCGATACCAATACTCAAAATGGCGCCGATCGCCGTCATAGTGAGAGCAAAGGCGATCGACGCCATTTTGAGTATTGGCATCGGACGGCCGGCGTGAAGAAGGTCGCTCCCGGACCCCCGCTGGACTTTTGCAAGTCTTGTGGGGGTCAGGAGGCCCCCCCAAGCTGGCCAAAAGTCCCTGTGGGTCCAACGGGGGTCCCGGAGCGACCTGCCGTCCGATGCCAGGACTCAAAATGGTGCCGATAGCCTTTGCCCATACTATGTCACAGGGGCTACCGGTGCCATTGGTCAGCCCCCGTCACATGGTAGGAGCACAATATGGTGCCGGTGACCATGTGACAGGGGCTGACCAATGGCACCGGTAGCCCCTATGACATGCCGTGATGAAACCGGCAAACGAGTGCAGGGATGGCTTCCTGACTCCCCGCTGGGCCACCAGGGAGTTTTGGTAAGTCTTGGGGGGGTCAGGAGGGTGGGGGGTTGTAGTTAATTTTAATTTTAGCTGGGACACTAATTTAACTCGCCGTAGTAACGTATTGACAGATCGATAACTTATGGAATTCTCCATACTTCCGCATGAAACGGAATTAACCCCCCACGAATACGTATCACGAATGCAACGAAAACTTTTTGGCTGCACATCCCTATCTATTTATTTATTTATTTATTTATTCATTTGCAATGTTTCTATTCTGCTGGTCTACTAGTCTCAGAGGATTACATCACTATATTCATAATCAAGATACTTTTATAAAACAAATGTACAACCCAATACATAAAACATTATAGCAGCAAGAAAACAAAATATCAGAACACAAAAGCAACAACATATATATGAGCATCACAATACAGATCCATCTTATCGGGGACATTCCTGCTGCTAGAAACCTAGATGCTGAAGGCAAGAGAAAAACGATGCATTTTTAACAGCTTCCTAAAACAGCACAAGTCTGTCTCTGCCGTGATCTCATCAGATATTTCATTCCAGAGAACAGAGGCCACTGTACTGAACATCCTTTTTCTTGACAAGACTAGTTTTAAGAGCTTTGGAGATGGTATCTCCAGGAGATTCCTAGAGGCCGAGCACAGCAAATGCATTGGTTGATATTTTTGAATGGTGGAAACAGTGAGAACCCAGATTATATAAAGCTTTAAAGACCAAACATTGCATCTTAAATCATACACGCCAGGCAATCAGGAGCCAATGTAGCTATAATTTTAAGGGGTATTTTAACGCCTTAGTCCAGAGATTTTGAAAACCATAAGAGGTGACTATACCAAACTTTGACGCACACTTCTACAGCAGGCTGAGAATCCAACTTCAGGTCCTGTGCATGCTCCATGTGAACTGCCAGCAAGGAATCAAGCCATGCTGAAACAGGATACCCCTGACCTATCTGGGATTATAGAAGATATAAAGTGGAATATGCAGATTGCAGAAGGTCCGGACTCTTGTGGACAGAATGCGTTCTTTTTCCTTTACAAAAGCCCGTGCTGGAGCCAAATTGGCCAAGCCTGATTCAATTCCAGACTCTTTGCTGGATCCAATGCTTGAAGACGGTGCTCCAAGGGGCTTATTCACATAGAGGCAGATTTTATAAATGTATGCGAGCGCGTACTTTTGTTCGTGCACCAGGCACGAACAAAAGTACGCTGGATTTCATAAGATACGCGCGTAGCCGCGCGTATCTTATAAAATCTGGGGTCGGCGCACGTAAGGGGGTGCACATTGTGCAACCTGCGCGCGCCGAGCCCAGCGCGCGCTTGCCTGTTCCCTCTGAGGGCCGCTCCAATTTCGGAGCGGCCTCTGGAGGGAACTTTCCTTCGCCCTCCCCCCACCCTTTCCCTCCCTACCCCTACCTAACCCACCCCCCCCCCCCCCCCGGCCCTATCTAAACCGCCCCCTTACCTTTGTTGGCAGATTTATGCCTGCTGAAAGCAGACGTAAATCTGCGCGCGCCAGCGAGCTGCTGGACCTCCATAACCCGACCCGGGGGCTGGTCGGAGGCCTCGACCACGCCCCCTGGGCCGGCGCCACGCGTCCGGTCCCGTTCCCGAACCGCCCCCTGACCCCGGTTCCGCCCCAGACACGCCCCCCATCCCTTTTACGAAGCCACGGGACTTATGCGCATCCCGGGGCTGTGCGCGCGCCGGCGGCCTATGCAAAATAGGCGCACCGGCGCGCGAGGGCCCTGCGCACGTAAATCCAGCCGGATTTACGCGCGCAGGGCATTTAAAATCCGGCCCAATAGGTTTTCACCCATTCTGTGTCTATGGGAAAAATGCTTAGTAAATGACCCCCAAATTTGCTGAACCATGTGACTAAACAAAGCATTTCTTTGCCTACAAAAACTACATCTTAAAACAGATGCAGTGCTGCCTATCCTTTCAGATTCCAGCTCCACATCAGACTATGAAATGCTGTTGTATCCAGATATGGCCCGTGTAACTGGGGACAAGAGTTTTGAGATATTGGACAAGTATGAGATTCTGAATGTTTTTCAATATGCAGTCTTAACTAACCGAACTGTTTTTGTTTCAACTGCCACTGATTCATAGCCTATTTCTGTCTCTGGACTGTGGCTCCAGAAAAGCCTCCATCCATAGGGTGTATACTTACACCCAGAACTAATGTACCTATTTCTATTGCAGGACATTTTGTTATACCTCTAAGCAAGCCCTTGGGTGCTGGGGGCTGATGCCAGAACCTGATGAAACTTTGGGGTGCTTGGAGGTCATCCCTGGGGATGGGCAGGTGGGGGGGGGGGGAATAATGTCAGGGAAATAATTATAGGTCCTGGTCTTGAACCAGGTCTGCTCATTTCAGAACTGGTGCATTATGTATAGAGCCACAGACTGCCTCAAAGAGAATTAAGTTCAGATGGCAAAGCCTATTGTATGGCCCTGTCCCTGAGGATCCGGATTGGTCTTCAGGGAATTTAAAAAACAGTGTGGGAATTTAAAAAACAGTGTGGGAGCAACTTGAAGAACTGGCATCCAGCACTCACAGTGTTAACAAGTTGAGAAAAGGGCTCTAATATTTAGCTTGCCCAGAGAAGAGCACTATATAGCCAGCAGAGGAGAAAGCCAAAGGAATTCTAAGAGACCATTTAAGGTAGAAAAGGCACAATTTTTCTAGGTTTGTCTGTGTGGGCAGGGTGGAGATAGCCAGGAGTTGGAGTCAGAAGCCAGGAAGAGAGGAGTGCATCTGGCAGCCCTATAATCAGTTCTTCTCTTAAAGAGCTAATTATCAACAGGGAGAGACAGAAGCCTGCGTTCTGAGGACATAGAGAGTCAGATAGTTGTTCTTGTTTCTTAAGAGCCTAAATTTGGCTTCCAGAACCTCTCTCCCATATTTTCCTATGTCGTCGGTGCCCATATGTACCACAACAGCCAGGTCCTCCCCAGCACTGACTAAAATCGTATCTAGGTGATGTGTGAGGACCATCACCTTCTCACCATGCAGGCATATTAACATGTGATCCTCGTAATGGGAATGAAACACTGCCCAAACCACTCCCAATCTTCCAGTCAAGTGGAAAGGATAAACCGCACCTTGAATACTGTGTACAATTCTGGTCGCCCCATCTCAAAAAAGATATAGTTGTGATGGAGAAGGTACAGAGAAGGGCAAGCAAAATGATAAAGGGGATGGAATAGCTCACCTATGAGGAAAGGCTGAAGAGGTTAGGGCTGTTCAGCTTGGAGAAGAGATGGCTGAGGGGGGATATGATAGAGGTCTTTAAGATCATGAGAGGTCTTGAACGAGTAGATGTGAATCGGTTATTTACACTTTCGAATAATAGAAGGACTAGGGGGCATTCCATGAAGTTAGCAAGTAGCACATTTAAGACTAATCGGAGAAAATTATTTTTCACTCAATGCACAAAAAAGCTCTTGAATTTGTTGCCAGAGGATGTGGTTAGTACAGTTAGGGTAGCTGGGTTCAAAAAAGGTTTGGATAAGTTCTTGGAGAAGTCCATTAACGGCTATTAATCAAGTTTACTTAGGGAATAGCCACTACTATTAATTGCATCAGTAGCATGGGATCTTCTTAGTGTTTGGGTAATTGCCAGGTTCTTCTGGCATGGTTTGGCCTCTGGTGGAAACAGGATGCTGGGCTTGATGGACCCTTGATCTGACCCAGCATGGCAATTTCTTATGTTCTTATGTTCTTATGACTAAGAAAATAGCCACTGCTATTACTAGCAAAAGTAACATGGAATAGACTCAGTTTTTGGGTACTTGCCAGGTTTTTGTGGCCTGGATTGGCCACTGTTGGAAACAGGATGCTGGGCTTGATGGACTCTTGGTCTGACCGAGTATGGCATGTTCTTATGTTCTTATTAAAACCAGACTGGCTAAGCATGTAAAACTGAATTGCCCTGACCAGAGATACTGCCGGTAATCCTGTTCAGTATTAGGGGTACATATTCCAGAACCATCAATCTGTGCCCATGTGAAGTGGTTATTGGGTGCCTCATATTAATATCCCCAGCTCTGGGCATAAACTTGATTGAATGTGATTTATCTCAACTAACAGAGTTCTTTTTGCAAGATATTAAATGAAGCTTTTTCTAAAACACCACAATAGAGTCAGTACTACACTGAAGAGATGGGCAGTTGGAAGAAATGAAATGGAAAATGTGACACATTTTCCTGTTTTGTTTCGAGTCATTCTCAAAATGAAACTTTAAATTCCAATTGAAATTTCATCAAATCTCATTTTGTTTTGAAAATCTAAAAAAAAAAAAGTTATGTTGGGCCTATGCCTTAGCCCAAGGCCAGGGTCTCACCTAGGGAATAGGCCAAAACCCAAAGCAGGGGCTGCGGCCCTACTCTTGAGTGTGACACTGCAGTCTCAGCATAGGTCAGGGTTGATGCTCAACATGCAGTCAGCAGTGAAAGTTAAAGGAAAAAAAACCTGGATCCACACATCTCACATAAATACCTGCTATCCTGCCATAGGCTGAGAAGTAGAGCACACAGATGACCAAGAAGGGAAATACATGATAGCGTAAATGAGGTCGAAGTAGACAAATAATTGAGATGAGGAGTGACACTGGGAGTAGGCCCCCAGGATGTTGCCTTATACAGTGGTTTAGATCCCCACCATGGAATTTCTGTTTATTGTTCTTCTTATTCAAGGGTTAATACTGGAAGCATACCCGCACTTCACAAACACGTATATTAATTTAATTACAAAATGAACTGGGCCAACTCCTTCAACTTAACTGTTAGATATTCATGTAACCTGGACAGATGGTGGTTGGCCATTTTATTCCACTCCTTGAGACAATGAACAAAACTACTTTTGCTGTTAAGAATGCCACCCAGTGCTGGTATTTCCCATTGCAATACCCTGCCTCTGATGCAAGCCTGTGTGTTCAGTGAGTGGAGACGTAAGTGCATATGCCCAGGTCTCTGATGTAATAAAACTGTTATGGCATGTCCTAAACGTACTAAGTGTATGCCCAGAATATGGAATTGTTCAGACTGTTTCTGTAATAGTATTACGCCTACACATATGTGTGCTATTAACCAAACTAATTACTTCCGTTTAACTAACATACAACCCCCACTCATAACTGTACCATGACAGGTAAAGAAGAGATCCAGCCTTTATCAATTACCATGCGAGGGTGGCTTGAAACAACAGATAGGAGATTGTTGTTCTGCAATGGATTTACAAATTACCTCCATGGGATTTTATTTTTTAGGAGATAGTTGGGGAAGTAAATGTATGAATAGAACTGGCATTATTGCTGTAATGCGCTTTCGATCACAGTAGTCATGTCATGGCTGGCGTTCACTCACCACCACATTGCCACAGCTAAAGATGCTGCTGCTCCCTAGGCATGAGTGCTTCCTTCTTGTAGGCCCTGCAGCAGGATCCTCACTCCAGTGCAACCCTATGACGTCAGCCAACACGGGACATTTAAACACCAGGGCTGCTGCCTTCCAACGTCTCTATCGCCATTGTGTGTTGCCACATTCCTGATTCCTACTCTATGCCTTGCCTTCCATCCCATGCCCTGCCTTACAATTCCTTGCTTTGCCTTCCTGCTCCATGCCGTGCCTTCCAGTCTGTGCCTTGCCTTCCAGTCCCCTGCTTTGCCTCTGCTGTCTTACCCAGCCTGGTCCTGGATATCGACTATGCCTGACACTGCCTGCCCTGACCCTCTGCCTGGATATTGACCTTGAGTGATCATCTCCTGCCATGATTTTTGGACTGCTACTCAGGTCTACAGACATTTTTGTAAATCCTGCCTATCTCAGAACTCAAAGGCTCAACCCATGGGGGAAGAAAATGGTGCAGGTAAAGCCATACTGGGTCAGACCAAGGGTCCATCAAGCCCAGCATCCTGTTTCCAACAGTGGCCAATCCAGGCCATAAAAACCTGGCAAGTACCCAAAAACTAAGTCTATTCCATGTTACCATTGTTAATGGCAGTGGCTATTCTATAAGGGGCGGATTTTAAAAGCCCTGCTCGCGTAAATCCGCTCGGATTTATGCGAGCAGGGCCTTGCGCGCTGGCGTGCCTATTTTCCTTAGGCCTGCCGGCGCACGCAGAGCCCCGGGACTCGCGTAAGTCCCGGGGTTTTTGTCGGGGGCATGTCGGGGGCGTGTCGGGGGCGGGGCCGATCGACGCGGCGTTTTGGGGGCGGGATGCGGCGTTTCGGGGGCGGGCCCAGGGGCGTGGTTTCGGCCCGGGGCTGTCCGGGGGCGTGGCCGTGCCCTCCGGAACCGCCCCCGGGTCGCGTCTCGGCGCGCTAGCGGCCCGCTGGCGCGCGGGGATTTACTTCTCCCTCCGGGAGGCGTAAATCTCCCAACAAAGGTAGGGGGGGGTTTAGATAGGGCCGGGGGGGTGGGTTAGGTAGAGGAAGGGAGGGGAAGGGAGGGGAAGGTGAGGGGAGGGCGAAAGAGGGTTCCCTCCGAGGCCGCTCCGATTTCGGAGCGGCCTCGGAGGGAATGGAGGCAGGCTGCGCGGCTCGGCGCGCGCCGGCTGCCCAAAATCGGCAGCCTTTCATGCGCCGATCCTGGATTTTAGCGGCTACGCGCGTATCTACTAAAATCCAGCATACTTTTGTTTGCGACTGGTGCGCGAACAAAAGTACGCGAAGGCGCACTTTTTTAAAATCTACCCCTAACTGAACTTAATAGCAGGTAATGGACTTCTCCTCCAAGAACTTATCCAATCCTTTTTTAAACACAGCTATACTAACTGCACTAACCATATCCTCTGGCAACAAGTTCCAGAGTTTAATTGTGCGTTGAGTAAAAAAGAACTTTCTCCGATTATTTTTAAATGTGCCACATGCTAACTTCATGGAGTGCCCCCTAGTCTTTCTATTATCCGAAAGAATAAATAACCGATTCACATCTACCCATTCTAGAGCTCTCATGATTTTAAACAACTCTATCATATCCCCTCTCAGCCATCTCTTCTCCAAGCTGAAAAGTCCTAACCTCTTTAGTCTTTCCTCATAGGGGAACTGTTCCATTCCCCTTATCATTTTGGTAGCCCTTCTCTGTACCTTCTCCATCACAATTATATGTTTTTTGAGATGTCTATCTCTGCCTGCACAGGCCCAGTCCTTGTTCCATGAGCTGGGCAATCCCAACTATGCAGTAGATCAAGGGCTCACCAATCCTGAATGTGACAGATTGTGGAGGCCATGAGATTGGCAGATATGCCTTCACCTCCATTCTTGCAAGGCTTAACCTATAGACTGCAAAAGCAGCAGGAGCAACTCACTCCTCAGATTGTGTTAAGGTTTGTGGGTATGTGGACCCTTGGCCCAAGATGAGAGTTGTTACCACCTGTGGGGAGGAGCCCCACAGGTCCACACTGTCGGAAGGTGAGGTCAGGCACAGCAGGAAACTCTGGGTGAGATTGTGGAGAGGAGCGGGGTAGTAGACCCAGCCAGGAGGGATTCCCACAGTAAGAAGACAAGCTGGCGATAGTACCTGAGCAGAGACCCCCGAAGGGGGAAGGCGCTAGGCAGGCCCGCAGAGTGGGGAAGTGCAAGACTGAACATGCAGGAGGTATTCCAGAGAGGCAACCCCGAGGGACGGAGCTGCACAGCGAAGGAGGGTGCTGATGCAAAGACGTAGGGCCAACCCACGGAGCAGGAAACCCAAGTCAGGTCTCCAAATGATGACGTGTGCTCAACCTCGAGGAGCAGGAAGCACTGACAGTCTCTGTATAACATGGAAGCACTGCCCCGAGGAGAGGGGAAGCACTGACAGTCTTTGTATAGCATGGAAGCACTGCCCCAAGGAGCAGGGAAGCGCTGACTGTTCTTGTATAGCACATAGGCGCAGTCCCAAGGAATGGGGAAGCACTGACAGTCTCTATATAGCTTGTAGGCACAACCCTGAGGAGCGGGGAAGCACTGAGATAGAACGCCCAAGTGGTAAAGATGTTCCAGGGGGCAGCCCTGAGGAGCGGGGAGCCTGCAAGGTAGGGCTTCAGGAGGACGCAGGGCCAGCTTGAGGAGCGGGGGAGGCCAGGAGACCAAGTCCCCGTAGAGTGCGCACACTGGCCCCCGAGGAGTGTGTACCAGGCAGAGTCCAGAGTCCAAAGAGTCTGATAGCATAGCCACAGGAACATGGAGGCAGGAGCTTGTAGAGATGTAATGGAATTCATTGCCAAGTTGACTAGCTGGGGACGAAGGAGGAGTTTATGTTCCTTGATCCAATGACATCATCAATCAGGGATGCCCCCAAGGTTCCCACCAAAGAGGCTTCAAAGGAGGGCCTGGTGGTGCACGCACATGCCTAGGAAGGCCCAGAGTCAACATGGGTGGCGGCGGCGACTCGACCGCCATGAGGAACGCGGCAGTGGAGACTAGCCTGCGCTGCGAGCAGGCCCAGAGAGGGAAGTAAGATGGTGCAGGACATGAGTAGTCATGGTCGCAGCCGTCTGTGACCCACGGTATAACAGATTGCAGGGCTACTCCAAGGTCTGGCCACATGGACGAACACCCTGCAGACCACAGCCCCACCAGCCACACCTCCAGTGGTGACTCCTTCCACTTTAGTACAAGCACCGGCTGCCACTGCCCCGAGACAATGAAAACCCCAAAACTTGTCATGGTTTTCTCAATCAGTGTTTAATGCACTTTAAGCAGCCAATTTCCTGAGTAACTGAACCAAGATGACCTTTATCCTCTCTCTGCTCTCTGGATCAACCCTAGCTTGAGCTTTCCCCTTGTGACTCAATTTTGGAGGATCTTCAATGAACCTGGCTGCTCATCCTCCACAGCTGTAGAGTTACTTCATCTCTGGCAAGGAAGCAAGATGGTGGACAAGTACACCATTCTCTTCTGGACACTGGCATCAGAACTCCAATGAAACTAAGAGAGCTTGGTGGCCATCTTCTGGCAGGGTCTTGCCAACCGAATTAAATATGAACTGGCAGGGAGGGATGTATCTATGGTTCTAGACAACCTTATTAATCTCTGAGTAAAGGTATATGTGAGGTTCCATGAGCAAGCCTGAGAGAGAGATTCCTTCAGTCAGAACTTACAGCTGGCACTCTGCTTCTAGAGACTGCTACTACCATCCCCAAGGAATCCCACACTGCAAACAATAAATAAGGAACCTATGCAACTTGGTAGAACAAAGATCTCAGAGGAGGAGAAGCGCCACCGTATCTACATGAATCTGTGCCTCTACTGCGCCATATTGGGCCTTTATGCCACCCAGTGTCCAGGGAAATTGGGAAACTTGCAAGCCTAATACTGGTGGGAGAGGCAGCCTGAGGTTGCTCACGGTCCTCTCCCTCAACACAGATGCTGGTTCTGGTGCTAGTGAAGATCAGCAAACTGAAGCTCAACTAGATTTTCTAGATTCCAGAGTGGCAGGGAATTTCATAGATGACCATCTGATACAGAAATGCAATCTTCAAGTCACATAGCTCATACCTCAGGTTACAATTTCCTTGGTGTACAAGAGACTATTGCCAGGTCAGTGAACCCCATCATTTTTTGGTTACCATAGCTCCAAAGGCATAACTCAAGAATCCACTGGCCACAGGCCAAAATTACCCAATGAAGGCTCACATGCTGTTGTGTTTGTGGCATCGTGTGGACCCTTAGTCGCAGTGGAGATGACTCCTCCCACGGGGAGGGGCTCCGTGGGGAACCACAGCGATAGGCTAAACTCAGAGAGCAGACACTTGTAGGTATAAAGCTTTATTGTACTGCTGTAGATAGATGGTATGAAGCAGGAAGGAAAGGCACTGAAGTCCGGCAAGGTGCCAATACGTTCAGACAATCTCAAATGTAGAAGTCTCACCCAGATGTTCAAGGTGGTTAGAGGCCCGCAGTGCAGGAAAGCCAAACCTGGTGGGTGGATTTGGAGAACTGGATCATAGAGGTAATTATAGGAACGTAGTACGGACATATTCCAGGCAATGGAGATGGTGGGACCAAAGGTCCATGGTGCAGGATACACTGGACTGATAGGCCCTCGAGGAGCGAGTAACTGATAGCACAGAATCCTGAAAGAGAGATAAACCCCCGAGGAACGGTTGTCTAGTTAGTAGAAACCCCAAAGTGCTGGTGGAAGCGAGGGGCCCCTGAGGAGTGGGTGCCCAGAGCTTTGTTGGAGTGAGAATCCCCAGAGGGAAGTGAGGCATCTAAGTGAGCAGCTTAGAGCGGTCAGAGTAGCTAAACCGAAGTCCTTGCTAACTCAATGAAGGTAGCGTAGTGGAGGCTTAAATACCCGGAGGTATTGACATCATGCGGTGGAGACGCCCCCAAGGTTCCCACCATGACATGTACTTAAGTGTAGGCAATGTGCGCGTGCGCGCCCTAGGAGGACACGGGAAGGAGCATGGCGGACTGGGACGCCCATGCTGAGTTGGAGACACCGAGGGTTTCGGCACTCATCACCGGAGGCA
Organism: Rhinatrema bivittatum; assembly: GCF_901001135.1. NCBI lineage: Eukaryota > Metazoa > Chordata > Amphibia > Gymnophiona > Rhinatrematidae > Rhinatrema > Rhinatrema bivittatum. The sequence continues at coordinate 510,677,299 of NC_042615.1, read as the reverse complement.
GCCATCTTGCCCAAGGAGGAGGAAAAGGGTAGAAAAGAGGTAAGGCAGAGCGGTCGCAGCCATCTGCGACCAATGGACACAACACATGCTTTCAGCAGGGTTTATAAACAGTACTATCTCTACTGACCGTACAACCTGTACTACCTGCCCTCCCTTGACTTTATACTGCCTATGTGGATGTGTTCAGTAAGAAGCAAGCAAAGAGTCTACCTTTTCACAGGGCATATGATTGTCCTATTGACCTTCTTCCCAGCAAGACATTTCTTCAGGGAAGGGTATGTCCCCTGTCAGTTCCTGAGATGCAAGCAATGTCGAAATACATAAAGGAGAACCTTGCACAAGGTTTCATCCAGCCTTCTACATCTCCAGCAGGGGCCAGACTTTTCTTTGTCGGCAAGAAGGACAGGTCTCTGCAGCTCTGCATTAATTATTGTGGCCTAAACGTGATCACCAAAAGGAATTAGCATCCCCTACATCTCATTTCCAAATTATTTGACAGGCTACCATTTTCACAAAATTGATCCTCAGGGGGGCATACAAACTCCTAGTTATTTGCAAAAGGGATGAGTGGAAAACCTTATTCAATACCCCAATGGCCACTACGAATATCTGGTCATGCCATTTGGACTTCGTAATACCCCAGCTGTATTCCAGAGCATGGTTAATGAGATCTTCAGAGACCTCCTGCAGTCCTTTTGGACAGCATTCTCATTTATTCTCATTCCCTAGTCAAACACCAGGAGCAAGTAAAAACCATCCTTCAACCAGTGGCGTAGCCAGAATTGATTTTTTGGGTGGGCACAAGGTTAACATGGGTGGGCTGTAGGCATGAAGGTCTGAGACCTACTAGTTTTCTTATTGTTAAATAATGCCATATACTGCACCCTATAATGGCTTTTTAAGTAATTTGCAACAGCCATTATGCATCATGGATGAAACTTTAAAATAATTTACTTCAATAATTTAAGCACTTACCAGCATTAAAAATTCCTTATTAATCAGAATTTATTTTATATTTATTGCAGTTTATAAATGCACAAGTATAGAAAATCAGATCCAATTATGTAATAAAACAAAAATGAATGTATTCTTTCATGAACCAACTTTGCAGAAAACCAGAAATCTACATAAATACAATACAATATAATTAATCATCAGAACAGGTGCAGCACAGAGCTAGAACAATTCACATAACATGAAAAAAAAATTCAAATTCTGGTTTCACCTCAGCAAAAAATAACCCTCCACTGCTATTTTGTGAAGTAACACAAACTCTTGCAAAGAAAAAGGCATCTAGAACCTTGCCATACAGTCACAGCACTGACTCTCAGGATTCAAATAACAGCAACCTTATGAAAATGCAGCAATGCAAATACTACACCAGGCCCTAGAACATTAATACATCACCTACAGGAATAACAGAACAAGCTGGACTACTACTACAGAGAAACTATATGCTAGAAATACTGCATTTCTGTCATACACAGGCAAAACTGAGACCGACCCTTACCTAATATAGAAATAAGAGACTATAAATTAGAAACAGAAACATGCAGATATAGTCAAAATAGAAAGCCTGAGAAACTAAAATGTCTGAACAGTGGAATACTTAAGAAAGAGCAAAATACAAAAATATAAGAAATGCACATTCCTAAAGATGACATATTTAAATTGCTAAAACACAACAAAGGAAACAGTAATCCAACAAACTTTTTCATAAGAGCTCTTCCATCAAAACAGCAGATATTTTGTGAATCATGGAAAGAATAACAAGGAAATTCATATTTTTATGAAAACGCTGCATCGGCAAGCCTGTCGGCGTGTTCTGAGTTAGAACCGCCCGGACTTCTAATCATTTGCGGCTAGATGACAGTATTTATACACAACTTGAAATGCCAAATTCTTTAGCAAAAATTTGACAAAGAAATGTCATTTGAACTCCCCTGAAGAAGCTGCGTTTCCACAGTGAAACACCGGCCGCTGTCAGGGCGAACTAAAATACATCAATTGACGGGACATAATGCAAAAATAACGTAATACCTTTTGGGACATACAGCTGTAAATTTTTGCTAAAGAATTCGGCATTTCAAGTTGTGTATAAGTACTGTCATCTAGCCGCAAATGATTAGAAGTCCGGCGGTTCTAATTCACAACACGCCGACAGGCTTGCTGATGCGGCGTTTTCATAAATATATGAATTTCCTTGTTATTCTTTCCATGATTCACAAAATATCTGCTGTTTTGATGGAAGAGCTCTTATGAAAAAGTTTGTTGGATTACCGGTTCCTTTGTTGTGTTTTGACATTTTGATTGTCTGGAATTTGGTTTTTTGGGCTCTTTTGTTTTTGGATATTTATGGTAAATCTGTTTTTATTTTTAAAAAGCATAAAATAATGAACATTACAAAGTATATATCTGATTACATACAGCATATTTTTTGTAAAACTCTTATGTTCATTTTTCTCTTCCTAGTCCATTTAACTCTTATCCCTCCTCCCAAAACCATCCCTCCATTTCATTCCTCCCTCCCTCCCTCCCTGCACCAATGAGGTTCTTAAATTTATTCAGTCCTTATTGAAGTACATTAAAGATCTTATCTAGTCCTTATTAAAGTACATTAAAGATCATCTGTTAGATATCTATTCGATTAAGAAAAAGACTTTTTGAGTCATGTGGTAATGTTAGTATAAAGGGTAGCCAAATTGCATTTATTGCTCTTCTGGTTCTGATTGGCAGAGTGGTATTGGCCAGAGTTTCCATGGTTAATAGATTTATTATAGAAGAACGCCAATATATTATAGAAGGTCCCTCTGATGTTATCCAATTTGTCAATATAGCTTTACAAGCCAACAAAAAAACTTTTATAATCCAGAGAATCGAGCTCTTATTTCCTTTGAAAGATTTGAGAAAGATTCCAAAGAGTGCCACCAAATATGAAAAAGGAATTTTAAATCCCACAACCATATTAGCAGAATGATAAACCTTCTTCCAAAAAATTTGAATTATTGGACAACTCCATAGGGAGTGACCTAAGAGCGCTGACCCTCCTCCACATTTGATACATATATCAGAATTAGAAAAACCAGCTCTGTATGCTTGATGTTGAGATATGTACATTCTATATATGATTTTATATAGAGTCTCACGCAGAAGCATATTGCAGGTAATTTTTCGTGTCATGACAAAAGCAGACTTTAGTGCTGCAATTGATATTGAATGTTTAAGTTCCGATTGCCATTTAAGTTGTACTTCTTCCAAAGACCAACTCTTTAATGAAGTCTCCAATTGTTTGTATAAATATGAAATGGAACGTTTCTGAGGATCGTCTATATCAAAACAACTTGTAAAAAATGCCACTTGGGATCCATGAAAGTGGGTGAGCCTATTGATATCACATAATGATGAGCCTGAAGATATTGAAAATAATCAATAGGTTGGAGTCTATAAAGAGAGCAGAGTTCTGAAAAAGTAAAGATGGATCCCTTTATATTTAACAAGGAGCAGGTTAACTGGGTACAGGGTTATTAGATAACATTCCTTACATTATAGGGGGACAAGCCGTAAAGCCCGTTAAAACGGGCTACATCCCTCTGTCTCTCACCTCCCCCTCATTCTCTCTCCCCTCACTCTTCACCACCCCCCTCCCCCACCCACTCCTCTCCACCCTCCCTCTCCTCTCACTCAGTCCCCCCTCTCCCTCACTCCCTCCCACTCAGTCCCCCCTCTCCCTTCCTCCCACTCACTCAGTCCCCCTCTCCCTCCCTTCACCCACCTCCATTTCCTCCCGGCGCCGTAAGCGCGACTTCCCGCAACCCTCACCCGGCTCCATTAACTCCTCCCACTCCTGCCGGCAGATCTCGAGGGGGGGGGGCGCGGGAGTGACACCCCCCCCCCCGAGATCTGCCGGCAGATCTCGGTGGGGGGGGCGCGGGAGTGACACCCCCCCCCCCCCCGAGATCTGCCGGCAGATCTGGGGAGGAGAAGCAGCGGCACCGCGCGCGCGCGCGCGGCGCCGCTGCTTCTCCTCCCGCTCCTGCGGCCCCACCGCCATTTTTTTTTTCTGATCGACATCCTTGCCCGCACATGCGCAGTAGAGCTGCGCTCTACTGCGCATTTGCGGGCCGTCGGTCACAGGCCATTTATAAGGTAGATAACTGTCCAACGCATCTGAGTCTTGAACGATCCCATAAACGGTAACGTGAAGTAGATGAGTTTCTGGATAGCATTGGATTACCATAAAATGGAAGAAATGGAGATATTTTGTCAGATAATGAAATCTTCTTTAATAGCCACTTCCAAGTTTTTCGTAATGGTTGCAGAAGGAGATCTGATTTGATTGTGCTTGACAAGGAAGCATAAGGAACATGTAGAGCATAACGAAGCGATATCGGAGTAAGTAGCTGTGCTTCCAGACTAATATCAGAAAAATATTGTGTGCCCATTAACCAATCTCCTATATGTCGCAAATTGATTGCATGGTTATAAAATTTCAAATCAGGTAAACTCATTCCACCCATGGATAATGGTTTCATAAAATTGGATTATTTAATTCTCGGGTTTTTTTCCTCTCCATAGGAAATTAGTAACTACTCTCTGATATTTAGCAATAGTCGCTTGGGTGAGAAGTAGAGGTAGAACACTGAGTACATACAGCCAGAGTGGTAGTATTTTCATTTTTAATAGGTGTATTCGTTGTTTTTGGATATTTAAATTGCTAACATTTCAATATATATATATATATATATATTTACCTTTGTTGTCTGATCTTTGTATTTTTTTATTTAATCAGTTGGTCCATGTCTTTTTCCCATTTTTTCCCTTGTCGCTCATTTCCTAATTCCTTTTCAGTGTCTTTCTTCTACTATTGTCTTCTTCCCTTCCACACACACACACAATTACATGCTTTCTCTCACAAACTCCCTCACACACTCAAGCTCTCATTCTCATATGTTCTCCCCTCACCCCCAAGCTCACATTCTCTGCAGACACACATTCAAGCTCTCACTTTCTCACCCATCCCCAGGCTTATATTCTTATGCACACACAGACGCACATCCAGGCACCCATTCTCACCCATACATACACATATTCAAGCTCCCATTCTCACCCATACATACACACATTCAAGCTCCCATTCTCACCCATATATACACACATTCAAGCACCCATTCTTACCCACATATTCAAGCTTCCATTCTCAACCACATACACAAATCCAGACTACCATTCTCATCCACACACAATCCCAGGCTCCCATTCTCACCCACACATAATCCCAGGCTCCCATTCTCTCTCTCTCACACACACACACACACACACACAGACACACACACACACACACACACACATTTAAGGTCCCATTCTCACTCAAACACAAACCCAGGCTTCTATTCTCACCCACACATACATAAATTCAAGCTCCCATTCTTACCACACACAAACCCAGGCTCCCATTTTCACCCATATATACACACATTCAAGCTTCCATTCTCACCCACACACAAACCCAGGTCCCATTCTCACCCACACACAAACCCAGGCTCCTATTCTCACCCATATATACACCCATTCAAGCTTCCATTCTCACCCACACACAAACCCAGGCTCCCATTCTCACCCACACACATTCAAGACTCCATTCTCACTCCCATACACACCCAGGCTCAGATTTTCACACAGACACACACACACCAAGGCTCCCATTCTCAACCACACATACACATTCAAGCCTATGCACAGCTTCCACTTCCTTCCCCCAGAGCAGGAAGATCAGCTGGCCTCTCCTGCTGCCACCCGCTTCTTGCTATCTTTGAGCCGTATGGCCGACTGATCTTCCTGTTTGGGATGGAGGAGAGCGGAAGCGCCAGGAGGAAGCTTCCGCTTCCTCCCTCCCCCCCAAGCAGGAAGATCAGTCGGCCGTAGGGCCCAAAGATAGCAGGCAGCGGGTGGCAGCAGGAGAGGCCAGCTGATCTTCCTGCTCTGGGGGAAGGAAGTGGAAGCTGTGCGTGGCACTTCCGCTCTCCTCCCCCCCCCCAAACAGAAAGATCAGTCGGCCACACGGCCACGGGACCGCTTCCCCATGTGTGCCATGCAAATGCACGGAATGGTGCGCCAGACCTGGGTCCTTCTCTTCGCTGTCGCGGAGATGGGATCCCGCGACAGCCTTGCAGTTTCGGTGCCAGTTGGGTGGTCCTGGGCCCAAATTGGGTGGGCAGCCGCCCTCCCAGGCCCACCCATGGCTATGCCACCGCCTTCAACACATAAGAAGAAACCAGCTGTATGCCAAGCTGGAAAATACTCCTTTGAGCAATCCAAATTAGGGATGTGAATAATTTTTCTGACGATTGAAAATATCGGATAATATTTTCAAAATCATCAAATATCGGGGGTCCCCGAAAGCGATAGGAAAACCCCACGAAATTCGTGGGGATCTCTTATCGTTTTGGGGGGATGGGTCGGGAAGAAAGGACACACAAAAACAACCCCCAAACCCACCCCAACCCTGTAAATCTCATTATTTAGAATCCCCCACCCTCCCGACCCCCCCAAAAACGTTTCTAAAATACCTGGTGGTCCAGCAGGGGTCCAGGGAGCGATCTCCCACTCTCGGGCCATCAGCTGCCACTAATCAAAATGGCGCCGATGGCCCTTTGTCCTTACCATGTGACAGGGCTATCGGTGCCATTGGCTGGCCCCTGTCACATGGTAGGAGCAATGGATGGCCCACGCCATTTTTAAAGATGGCGCCAGCCATCCATTGCTCCTACCATGTGACCGGGGCCGGCGAATGGCACCAATAGCGGGGGGGGGGTGCTCTAGGGAGCCGATGAGAGAGGATGTCTGAGGGCAGTGCTCCACTCTCCGCAGGCCTAATCACCGTCCAAATTTAGCGATTTCCACCCAAAGCCTCGCAAAATTTGCAGTATACCTGAAAGGCAGTGCGTCCTGGCTCCCATCATGGCATGCAAGCGCCGAACGACGGATCTGAAACAATTTGCTTACAGCAAGTCGCCTGAGGATCAGGATCCTGAGATGGCTGCCGCGGCGTCTGAAGCACCGACCAGCCAGGAGCACAGCCTGTCGGAGCCCCCTGCCACGAGTTCGGCAGGTGAGGACACTCGTTTTAATTTCCCCTCGAGGGATGAATTACGGGGCTGGTTCATAGAGCTGCGGGCGGAGCTGCGCCAGCAGAAAGCCGACCTCATGGCGGCCATGTCTGATCTCAGGGAGGATTTTGGCGCGTTGGGCCACAGGGTCGACGAGATAGATTTGCGAGTGGAGCAGCACGGGGACTCTATCAATCATTTAAATTCTCAGCAAGGCATTTGTCGCAAAGAAGTCCTGGCTCTCTCTGATAAAGTGGAAGATTTAGAAAATAGAAATAGGAGGAGTAACCTCCGCATCAGAGGGGTCCCGGACACAGAAGCGTTCTCTGATGCAGCGCTGGTAGCGAAGCAAATGTGTGCTTTCATTTTAAATCAGAACACCTCTGATCAAAATGTTGCAGTGGTCACAGAGGCTGATATCACGCTGGATAGAGCGCATCGAGCACTAGGGCCGCGAAGGGACAATGGTGCCCGGGATATTGTTATATGCTTCCATCACTATGTACAAAAGGAGCGGGTACTGGAATCAACTAGGAAGATGAAGGAGATCAATTGGCAAACCAACAAATTGGCAGTTTACCAGGACTTGGCGCCATCCACGTTAGCTAAAAGGTATGCACTCCGGGAAGTAACCGCAATGGCACCAATAGCCCCTTTCACATGGTAAGGGCAAAGGGCCATCGGCGCCATTTTGATTAGTGGCAGCTGACGGCTCGAGAGCGGGAGATCGCTCCCGGGACCCCCACTGGACCACCAGGTACTTTAGAAAAGTTTGGGGGGGGGGGTCGGGAGGGTGGGGTATTCTAAAAAATTTGATTTAAAGAGTCGGGGTGGGTTTTTTGTTTTTCAGCTCAGGCGCAGCCGATAAAAAAAAAAACGTTCGGACTGCGGGAAACAGAATTTCCCGAAGGTCCACGAAACCGGAACCAATTCTGGCACCGATTCACATCCCAAATCCAAATTACTCTTCCTGGGATATATCATCTTGGATCGGGGCTGAAGATGGACCCAAAGTCTCTGCTAGTCAGGAGTGGCCCCATCCAGTAGGACTGAAAGCCCTACCTAATTACTCCTCACTGGCAACAACCTTTACAGCCCTGACCAAGAAGGGATCCAACACCTGGAACTGGCTAGAAGCAGTGATCCAAGCATTTCAGCAACTCAAATCGGCCTTTGTGGCCACCTCCTAGCTAAAGTACCCAGATCCCCACAAACAGTTCTTTCTGAGTAAACACCCTAACCAATGGTGTTGGGGCAATGCTCTCTCAACTTGGTTCCAAGGGGAAAATAACCCCCTGCTTATTTTTCTCCAAAAACTGTATGCCCTCCTAAAGGAGCTACATCTTCAGGGACTATGAACCTCTTGCCATTAAGCTTGCCTTAGAAGAATAAACACACCTCCTTGAAGATGTCTTCATAATCACTTACCTCAAGAACCTCCTATACCTACAACAGGCCCAAAATTGAATCCCTGACAGGCAAGGTGTTCCCTTTTCTTTAATTGCTTCTACTTCCAATTGACAAACCTCCCAATGGAGAAGAAATAAGGGGCAGATGTCCTGTCTCACTCTTTTGAGGTCTAGAATACCCAGGAACCTCCTCAGCACATCATTGATCCAGTCAAGATCATTGCCAGCACCACAATTGCGCTACCAGCAGGGAAAACAGTAGTTCACAAGCACCTCTGGGAGACAGTAGCTCCAGGGTCTTACAATAAGACCCTGGAGCTACTGTCTCAGCACTATTGGTGACCTCAATTCCCCAGGGACAGACAACGCTATGTTGAATTCTGTTCAAATTGCGCCTGCAACAAGCCCTCTAACTCATGCCTCCAGTCATTACCAGTCTCAGCTGAACCATAGTCCCATATTTCCATGGATTTGATAGCAGACCTTCCTCCATCTAAGGGATTCACCATGACCTGGGTCACCATGGACTGCTTCTCAAAGATGATGCATTTTATGTCACTTCCTGGCCTGTCCATGGCCCCTGAACTTGCCCAACATTTTTTCATACATATCATTATTCTGCATGGACTGCCTGATCACATTGTCAGTGACAAAGGAGTCTAATTTATGTCCAAGTTCTGGAAAGATTTGTGTTAGAAGTTTGACATCTCCTCTGCTTATCACCACCAGTCAAATGGGCAAAATTGAGAGGATTAATCACATTTTGAAGACATTCCTCCATGCCTATGTCAATAATAGGCAGAATGACTGGGCCTCCTTACTAACCTAAGCAGAGTTCTGATAATAATAATGTAAGCGAATTGGCAGGATCTTCATCATTTCCCATAGTATATGGGTGACATACTAAGATTCCATTACCAGTATATTTATCTGTGCCAGATCCAATGGCAGAATAAACCACCCAAAATCTCTGTTAAGTCTGAACAAATACTCACCAGGCTATTCCAGGCATTAAGAAAGGTGGAAGGAAGGAAAAACGATTACTGGCATGGTTAAAAGGCGAGGTGAAAGAGGCTATTTTAGCCTCTTCAAAAACTGGAAGAAGGATCCTTTAGAAGAAAATAGGATAAAAGATAAGCATTGGCAAGTTAAATGTAAGACATTGATAAGACAGACTAAGACAGAATTTGAAAAGAAGTTGGTCATAGAGGCAAAAACTCACAATAAAAACTTTAAAAAATATATCTGAAGCAGAAAGCCTGCAAGGGAGTCGGTCGGATCATTGAATTATCAAGGGGTTAAAGGGGCACTTAGCGAAGATAAGGCCATTGTGCAAAGATTAAATGATTTCTTTGTTTCAGTGTTTACTGAAAAGGATGTTGGAGAGATACCCATTCTGGAGAAAGTTTTCATGGGTGATGATTCTGATCAACTGAACCAAATCATGGTGAACCTGGAAGATATGGTAGGTCTGACCGACAAATTGAAGAGTAGTAAATCAGTTGGACTGGATCGTATACACCTCAGGGTTCTGAAAGAACTAAAAAATGAAATTTCAGAACTATTAGTAAAAATGTATAACCTATCATTAAAATCATATGAAGTACCTGAAGACTGGAAGATGACCAATGTAACCCCTATATTTAAAAAGGGATCCAGGGGTGATCTCAGAAACTATAGACAGATGAGCCTGACTTCAGTGCCTGGAAAAATCATGGAAACTGTTATAAAAAATAAAATCCCAAAACATTAAGATAGACATGGTTTGATGGGACACAGCCAACATGGATTTACCCAAGGGAAGTCTTGCCTCACAAATCTACATTTTTTTGAAGGGGTGAATAAACATGTGGACAAAGGTGAACTAGTAGATGTGGTATATTTTGATTTCCAGAAGTCATTTGACAAAGTCCCGCATGAGAGGCTTCTAAGAAAACTAAATTTATTTATTTATTTATTCACAAGAATAAATTTTACTTACATTTTGAGACAATTTATGGATTGTCGTTCCACTGGATTGATTTACTTAATACAGTGCCCATGTAATTTGTGGTACGTAGGTAAGACTCAGCGAGCACTGAAGAGTCGACTAATTGAACATCGGTCCTGCATTTCCACGGGGAGGTTGACAGCTCCATTGACAGCTCACTGTCTTCAACATCAACACACTTTTGATAATTTGAAAGTTTGCGCACTTGAACAATTATCCCCCAGCTGGCGTGGTGGTGATTTCAACAACCGTTTATTACGTGCGGAGCAACGTTGGATCCATCGTCTTGATACAGTCGAGCCTAAAGGGCTGAATTCAGCAACGGAACCTCAAGTATTTTTGTGAAAGAATTATTTTTATGAAAGAATTCTTTTTCATTTTTTGAATCGTTTATTCTCTGTCAGGATCACGTTATTATTTTGACAGCGCTGCTCATTGTTGATACGTCACCATAGCAACGTTTCATCAGTGAGACGGGACGTCACACGTCACCACGCACATAAAAACGCGGGCTTTTTAAAGGGTCAGTGATTCAGGGTTTGTTCTGTCCCATTCTGAAGATTGACTTATGGGAGACAGTATCGTCCGGGATGAAGGTTGGCGCCGCTGTAACACCCCAAGCTAAGTACTTGATATAATTCTGTGCAGATTACATATTTGATATATGTTTCTTTGTTTTCAAATAGCATCTGTTCTATATTTATTGAAATCATTGCAATTGACTCCTGAAGAAGCGATTTTTATCGCGAAACACCGGCCGATGTCGGGCTTTATTCTTCAATCACATTTTAAGGAACAGATGTCACATATGCATTGATAATCCATAACAATTGTCAATTCTTCTTGAATATAGACTTTCATTTAATTGACAAGAACGCCGCAAATGTAGTCCGGACGGCATGTTACCCTACTGCCGTTGTCTGGCTTGCTGATGCGGTCTTATCAAAAACTTTAAATATAATTATCAGCACATCGGGTGCACACAGTTTTGAAGATTTGGATCCTGAGACTTTTTGGTTTTTTGGTTTTTTGTATATTACACCCAACCACTAGGGATTTTACACATATCTCGAGAGCGCATGCATCCCAGCCCGATTGGATTACATTTTAGTCAGCGCTTGTATTTTCTTCAAGGTCAACGCAGAAGATATTGAGGAGGTGATTATCTCTGATCATGCCCCTGTTGCAGTTAAGTGGTGTTTGGATGGATGCTTGGGTACTGTGGCAGATGACCACGCCCACAAGGAGGAGCCCCGTGAGGAGTCACAGTACTGGGCTAGACTCAGAATACACAAACACAGTTAGTTCTTTATTATACAGCTTGCAGAGTACCACCAGAGGTGGCAGTAGTGAGGCAGTCTGGTAGTTGCAGTCTCAGGGACCTCGGCAGAGGGAGCCCTTCTCACCCCGTTGGTATTGGAAGGTTCCAAAGCAGGTTTCTCAGCAAGGCAGTACTGCGGATGAGATAGACTGAGAGTTAAGGTACTCACTAGGTGTTTGCTGTAGGTATGCGATTCCACCAGGTTGAAGAAGATGGTTCAGGCATCGAGGCAGGGAGAGCAGGCCCTCGAGGAGCAAGTACCTGTTCTCAGTAAGGCACCTGAAATAAAGCAGAGGGCCCCCGAGGAGCGGGTATCCAGGTTAGCAGCTACCCAGAAGGGCAGAGAGAGAGCTTCCAGTGGCAGCACGAAAGCAGCAGAGTAGCGAGACAGGAAGAGATAAGAGTCCTTGCTAACTCATTGAGAGATAGCAGGAAGGTGTTTAAATACCCCTCCCAGGATTAAGTCATCGGGGAGCCTGGTCCAGAGTTTACCACTCTGAGCTCTATAAATCTCCCTGGTGTGGCACGTGTGCTAACAGGCAGCAGGGGGTGGAGCCTGAAGTCGGCGACGCTCCAGCCACGAGGCAAGGCCTGCAGGCCCGAGAAGACGACGTGGCATACCGCGGACGTCCCCAGCGGTACGCGGCAAATCGAGCGCAGCTGTGACCAGGGAGGTGAGCACGGTTGGTCGCGACTCCCACGGCCTACGGCAGTAACAGTACCCCCTCTTCAGGGCCCTCCGCAGGGCTGCAGGATGATCTGGATGCCAGTCTTCCCTCCCACTCGGGGAATCCAAGAACTCATCTCCAACTGAGTATGGATGTTCGTCCTTACAGGATGGGTCTGTAAGAGAGCGTGCAGCCTCTGAATCTCTTGTTCCTTATAGTTACTCCCAGAACCGGAGTCCACCAAGGCCTGGATAGACACTCTTGAAGATGCTAATTCAAGTGTCGCAGGCAGCGTACACATGGAGATGCTCGTGGTAAGGCCAGGGGTGATGACTTCTGCTCCTCCCTGACACGAGTTAGACTTCCTCCTTGCCGATTTAAGAGATATAACATTGGCAGAGTTCTCTGGCTGTTCTGGATAGGGCGAATGGGCGGTCATAGCTGCCGAAAGGCGGGTCCGTCCTAACTGTATAGGTTCCTCTGGCGAGGATGGAGAATCCTCTGGTAGGAAAAAAGGATCCCTGAATTGTTCGAATCGTCTGGTATGACCCTCCCATGCCCGTTCTTGGAGTCGGCGATCAATCCTCCTGGTGAGGTCGATGAGCCCTTCGAGGGAGAGAGGGAGTTCCCTGGCTGCTAACTCATCCTTGATTTGGGGTGCTAGGCCTTCAAGGAATAGGGTGTTCAAACAATTTCCCTGCCAATTCAACTCCGTGGCTAAGGTACGGAACTCTATGGTGTTCTCACTCAGAGGACGGGATCTTTGTCGAAGACGGATGAGGTCCGAACCCATGGTGGGTAATCTGCCGGGTTCTTCAAAAACCTGTTTGAAGGCTGAGATGAAATGTGGCAGGTTAGAGAGCAAGGGGTCAGAATGCTCTCATAAGGGGAAGGCCCAAGCTAAGGCCTTATCATCCAAAAGTGAAAGAAAGAGGTTGTCTTGACTGAGTCATCAGGAACAATGTTGATTGCAAGGAAAAGTGCATCTGGCATTGGTTTAAAAAGCCTCGACAATGCTTCGGATCTCCAGAATAGCGAGGCGGAGTGGGCAGCGAAATCACAGCACGAGCAGAATCCAAAACCGCAGGTAAAGTAGTAGGTAGAGAGGGTGCAGTCTCAAGATGCTTCAAAAGGTCCTGTCGGAGGGTCAGGCGATGAATGTCCACCATAACCAGATCCAAGGAGGTTTGAAGATTCTGGCCTTTTGGAGGAGAGCAGGAATAGACTTCAAAACCACCAAATCTCCTGCTTGGGAGTCCAGGCGAGTGTTCAAGCGGTCGATGGAGGTTGACAGTGCCTCTAGGAATCTTTGTGTCTCCTGACTCTTCTGGGCCAAACCAGGAATGGCCTGTAAAGCGTTGAGCTGAGCCAAATCCATAGAGTTAGCCATTTGTTGCCGTTAAGCAGTGTTTGGGTGGATCCTTGGGTACTGTGGCAGAATACCATGCCCATGGGGAGGAGCCCCGTGAGGAGCCACAGTACTGAGCTAGACTCAGAACGCACAAACATAGTTAGTTCTTTATTATACAGCTTGAAGAGTACCACCAGAGGTGGCAGTAATGAGGCAGTCTGGTAGTTGCAGTCTTAGGGACCTCGGCAGAGGGAGCCCTTCTCACCTCGTTGGTATTGGAAGGTTCTGAAGCAGGTTTCCCAGCAAGGCAGTACTGCAGATGAGATAGACTGAGAGTTAAGGTACTCACTAGGTGTTTGTTGTAGGTATGCGATTCTACCAGGTTGAAGAAGATGGTTCAGGCACCGAGGAAGGGAGAGCAGGCCCTTGAGGAGCGAGTACCTGTTCCCAGTAAGGCACCTGAAATAAAGCAGAGAGCCCCCGAGGAGCGGGTACCCAAGTTAGCAGTTGCCCCAAAGGGCAGAAAGAGAGCTTCCAGCGGCAGCACAGAAGCGGCAGAGTAGCGAGACAGGAAGAAATATGAGTCTTTGCTAACTCATTGAGAGATAGCAGGAAGGTGTTTAAATACCCCTCCCAGGATGAAGTCATCGGGGAGGCTGGTCCAGAGTTTCCCGCTCTGGGCCCTTTAAATCTCCCTGGTGTGGCATGCACACGCGCTAACAGGCAGCAGGGGGCGGAGCCTGAAGTCGGCAGCGTTCCTGCCATGAGGCAAGGCCTGCAGGCCCGAGAAGATGACGTGGTGCGCCGCGGACGTTCCCAGCAGTCCGTGGCATATCGAGCGCGGCTGTAACCAGGGAGGTGAGCATGGTCAGTCACGTCTCCCACGACCAACGGGCGTGGGAGACGTGACTGACCATGCTCCCTATCTGGTTTGAGATGAATTGGACTCCCGCCTATATTCAGGCCCGCCTTTGGCACTATCCATACTACCTGCATGAGGATCCCATCTTTCGACATCATTTACGTACTAAGTGGGAGGAATATTCGCACCACAATAGCGAAAACACCAGTGCCCCCGTCCTGTTCTGGTATGCAGCTAAGACAGTTATTAGGGGGGAGATTATTTCTTATACGGTGCGCAGACAGAAAATGATTGACAAACAATTGCTCACCCTTGGCACGCAGCACTGGCGCGCCCGTGGTGTTCTACAGCATGCTAATACCAGAGCTAACAGAGATAAATATTCTACCCTCCAAGCCACTATTAATACTTTGTTACATCAGCGTGCTAAAAAAAGTCTATTCTACTACCAATTTAAACTATTTCAATTTGGTAATAAAGCAGGTAGAATGCTGGCGAATTTGATTAGATCCAATAGGGGCCCACACCAGATTGTAGTGCTAAAGAGCACAGCATACCAAGTGGTTTATGATACTCCCTCTATTTTGTCATCCTTTAGAGCCTTTTATACTCTCTTGTATTTGACTGGGCATATGGCTTTGCAGGCTTGCAAACAATTCCTAACCCGTTTAAACCTTCCTCAACTAACTAGTGAGCAACAGAGAGAGACGACAAACCGCACCCTGAAACAGTTCCTTTGGGCATATGTGAACTCTGGGCAGAATGACTGGGCTGACTTATTACCTTGGGCCGAGTTGTCCTTAAACTCCCACCAGGCCGCATCTACCGGGTCATCACCCTTCCAAGTAGTATATGGACGCCAGCCTCTGCTCCTCTTCCAATACCTCTGTCTGTACCTTCTCCAGTGATGCAGGCCTCTGCACAAGAGCTACATCAGCTATGGGAGCACACCAAACAACTTCTACAGCAAGCCACTTAGAAGTCAAAGAAATTCTACGATGCCCATCATTGGGCAGCTCCACAGTTTAACTCGGGAGACAAGGTGAGGCTCAGCACCCGCTTTATTCGCTTGAAACTTCCTTCAGCCCACTTCACTCCCAGATTCATCGGGCCTTTTCCCGTACTTCGCCGGCTGGACCCGGTCACGTACAGACTTCGCCTACCTGCATCGCTCAAGATTCACAACGTCTTCCACATCTCACTGTTGAAGCCTCTCATCCTGTCCAAGTTTTCTAAGAAACCTCCTGAGCCCCAACCTCTGGCATCTGAGGAGAACATAACATACCAGTTACAGGACATCCTGAATGTGAGGAAGCACAGGAAGCAATGGGAATATTTGATCTTGTGGGAAGGATTTAGCCCTGAAGAAAACAGCTGGGAGCCTGCAGTCAATATCCTTGACAAGGAACTAATCAAGCAGTTTCATGCTTCTCACCCAAGGAAGCCAAAACCCCCGGGGAAGGGCCCTAAGATGGAGGGTACTGTTACGCCCGTCGATCATAGACGGCCTACTGTTCCCGGGCCTCCCTGGACAGCGTGCATGCTGCTGACCACCATCTTGCCCTCAGAGTTCCTTAGACGTGCGCGCGCACGCACGGGCCAGTCTTAAGCATGTCATGGCAGGAACCTCAGGGGCATCCCCCTTGAATGACATCATTCCTCAAGGACTCTTAAGCCGGCTGGCCCTGCCTACCTACGACTTGGCAACAAGTTCCCTCATTGCTGAATCCGCTTCACTCTCAAGGACTCTTCATTCCAGCTCCTGCCTCCTCGGGGGCCCTTTTCTCATCTCTGGCTATCCACTCCTCGGAGGACCGTTTGCCTAGGACTGCTGCCTGCCCCGTTCCCCGGGGCCTTCCTTTGGAACCATCTCTACTCCTTCCGTGAGTACTCTGCCCTGCAGACCTTTACCTTATCATCTCTACTGAGGAAACCCTCATTGGTGTACCCCACTCTGCGGACCACTACCGGATCATCTCTACTGAGGTATCCTCCTGGGGTATCCCCCCAGTTCACAGACTCCGAGACACTTCTGTGTCTGTGTGACTTTACTCTTGCCCTTCCCACTTCGCGGGCAGTGCCGCGCTACTTCTTTAATAAAGATTCTAGGACCTCTGCACTGTGTCTGACGTCAGCTGAGAGCTCACCTACCGACGGTGAGGCTCACAGGGCTCCTCCCCGTGGGCGGTATCATCTCTCACCTCGGCCCAGGGCCCACATACCCACAAATCCTAACACTGGGATATTTAAACGCCAACAGTGTTTTCTTCCAACATCTTCACTACAAGTCCTTCTCCACCTCTCATTGATGTGTCTTGCCATGTTCCTGATTCCTTCTCTTTTCCTTGCTTCCAACCTGTGTCCTGATTTCTAGTTCCTTGCCTTTTCTTCCTGTTCTGTGACTTGCCTTCCAGTCCCCCTGCCTTGCCTCTGTTTGCTGTCATGCCCAGGCTGGTCCTGCTCACCTTCCCTCCTAGCCTTCTGCCCCTTCTCTATCCTTTGCAGCTTGATCACTTGTTGCAGACTTGGACTGCTTGCCTGGATATCAACCTAGCCTGACCGCTGCCTGAATTCACCCCCTGCCTGGATATCAACCTTGTCTGATTGCCACCTGCTTCGACCTCCAGATTGCTACTTGGGACTGTGGACATTCCTGTAAGTCCTGCCAGCTTCAGAACTCAAAGACTGATGAGGCTGTTATAGGTGAAGCCTTTCTACTACATTCCAGCCTATGGCGTGTCTGCCTCTGCCTACACAGGCCCGGTCCATATTCCAATCAGCTGGGCAGTACCAACTACACAGTAGATCAAGTGCTCACTAATCCTGAACGTGACAGTTGTTTTGGGATTCATAACACCCCAATTCCTCCACAAGACCTGCAAGTTGGTAGCGGCTACATACTGTTCAGCTAATATATATAATTACAGTCTGGACAGGAATAACAGGCAGAATATTACTATTTACTATGTAACAATGAAAATAGTCCTAAAGTTATAATTTAAAAAAATATATGAATCTAAGGAGAAGGTGATATCCAGATAAAAATGACTCATCATTCAGTTTTTTTTGTTTTTTTCTAGATTTCTGTAATTTTTTTGTCCAGGGTTGCTTGCAACATTGTCCTGAAAGTTGATCTTTAATTCCTGGAGACCCTTGGAAAATTCTGGAGGGTTAGCAACTCTATTGGGTCCTTAACTGAAGCTCCCACACCATTATCTCCCCTAATAACAGTGTTTCAAACACTTCAATTTGCATAGCCCATCATTAAAAGAATTATATTCTCTAGCTGGTGATTAACCCATCAGTGGTAAACCTCTCACAGGACACAGATAATTATATATTCTGTACTATATCTTCCCAAGTCCAAATTTAGACCTTGAAATCTCCCTCCTCGGGGATCCCTCAAAAATCACAGGTTAGGATCTATAAAAAGCCTGCTTTACAGGATAGACGCAAATTGCAAGAAGGCATGTCCTCTTTAGCTTCTATGGAGAGTCCAGACTGGGATGTCCAACAAATTAGGACAGAGGTAACCAGTGCATCCCATGACAACATCCAGTTCACTCTGTGCTCCCTAACTTTGTCTAAACCTTATAGCCAGGTTGAATCATCAACAGTTAGACCTCAGATAATCTTTTTCATCTTAATGCTGCTCCTTCAGTGGTGTCATCTCCACCCCATCCAAAACAGCTGTTCCCTTCCCAGTCCAGATCTCCAGGATTACTCCAGGAATGGGGATATTGTTTTTGGAGGATCGGTTCCAGTGCACTTGGCGACATCGGCTCCTGCTCACAGCTTCACTGAATCTCCCGCTCCCAGAACATGTAGCAAGTAAGAATATTTGTTTTACTTCCTCCTATAAGTGTTGTAAAATTTACTACACTAACAAAAATATGTTCTACATAATATATGTAAATGAAATAGTTAAGATTTTAACTTTTCATTCATTTTCATTCTGAATTTAATTTTAAGGAGACATTAAGTTTGCATGTGTCTCTTTCTTAGCAGCTCCTGTTATTAAGAGTTTTAGTAAATAGAAGAGAGCTGTTCTGCTGATCATGTACAGAAGCCTGGCAGTTGAAGAGCAAACTCCTGAAAGGAGATTTTTAAATGAAGTAGTTGTGGCAATAACAGACATTGCACACTTTCTGTTCCAAATGAATATAAAAATGTAAGAAATATAAAATATTGAGGGTCATTTTCAATAGTGTGCTTATGCCAGCACAATACATCTAAAGTTACAGTCGTATTTTATAAACTGTGTGGCTGCAGTCATGCTGTTTACAAAATATGTGTATCTCACTGCTCACCCCCCCCCCCATCCCCCCAGTTATGTGGGTATGTTAAAAGTCTCTGCATACTTTTCATATGCGACAAAAAATATGCATGTACTTGCCGTGTTTACTGTTCTTGCTTCTGCAAGTGTGAGGACATCAGGAAAATGGCAGCGAGGGCCCAAAAGCCTAACTTGACAGGGATGTGAACCCCTTCACCTGTCAAGTTAATCCCCTTCCTTGGAGTCTACCGGAATGCCAAGAAGATGGTACAGGCTCGGCAGGCCCTACACAGGCCTGATATTCATAGAGCTTCGTACCCCTAGGAGGTAAGTGACCTGAGGGAAGTAGATGCAGAAGTTACTCTGTAGAAAGAGAAAGGTGAGGGTTGGCAGCAAATTAGGTGGCCAACTTGGAGGCTCTTCCATTCAACTTCCTGCAGTACACAGAAGGTAGGGGAAAAGGTAATCAAGGTGCGGTCATACAGGCAGAGGTTTTATGATATTCTCAGTTATGTTATCCTTTCATTTCTAAATAATCCCCAACTTTGTATTTCCTTTTTTGAACTCCTCCATGCACTGAGCTGAGGATTTCAATGCATTGCCCACAGTGACACCAAGATCATTTCCCTGGGTGGTGACTCCAAAAGCAAACATGTTCCAAACTCGCAAACACCCCTTTAGCACCTGGCTTTGAATCCTGGGTCAATGCACAGACCTGGAGCTGAAATATGGGCAAAAGCAGCAGTGCTTAGACTTGGCTGAGCTGGTTAGTTTATTGGTGTTTTTTTCTTCGCAAACTCAAAACTCTCTTTCTCAAGTAGAAACAGATGGGGAAACAAGAACCCCCTTCTCTAGTTCAGCCCTCCAAAACCTCAATTCCCAAAAGCAGGATGCAACAGGCAGATGGGTAAGTAACATTCAGACAGTGCCCTCCAGTCAGTTTTGGAAGGGTCTCAAAGGAAACATTTTTTTAGAATGTAGAGATCTTATCAATAACCTAGCTTGATAGGTTGAGAGAACATTGCACAAATCTCATCTTTGGGTGAGTTTCCTCACTCCGAAGGTCATCAAATCTTCACAAGAGACTCGAGAGCACTGTTCTGTTCATACGTCTCACTTTGAATGTTAAAGTGGCCCCTAAGCCCTAAACTAATACCTAAACCTCACCTTGAGTTACTAGATGGGCCTGCCTTAGAGATGTAAATTAAATAGCTATCTAGTGTGACAGCATTATGGCTAGGTGCTCTCTCTCTCTCTTCTCTCTCTCTTTCTCCCTCCCTCCCTCTCCCCCCTCAGTGGCCAACAATTCTGGCACTTATCTCAAAGTGTGAAAATATTATTGCAATTTGCGGTAACTTAGAGTTTTGCATAGGAATTAGTGCAAATTGCAATCCACTGCCTATTACCATAAAACACACCCCTTTTTCTATTGCATGCGATATTTAGTGCATTTTGATAAATTCACGCCTAAGTTAGCCAATATTCAGAGTTAGTCAGATAACTTAGGGGGTTATTTTCCAACCCACGAAAGGCCATTATCGCGGTGGTAGAATTCAAATTAGGTGGAGGGGAGGAGTCGGGGAGGAGTTAGGGAGGGGATTAGGGAAATAGGCCAGCGGCACCGCTGCTGGTGATAATGTTTTGAACATTATCGCCGGCAGTAGCATGGGAAATAGCGCTACCTTTTACAGTGGCGCTATGCTCGAGATAGTGTGCAGCACAGCCGGGATGTGTGCAGGAAGATCACAACACCCCTGGTAACCGGGATAGGGCACTGTGCAGGAAGATCACAACACTCCCAGTATCAGGGATAGGGCACTGCGTGCAGGAAGATCACAACACTCCCGGTATCAGGGATAGGGCACTGCATGCAGGAAGATCACAACACTCCCGATATCAGGGATAGGGCACTGCATGCAAGAAGATCACAACATGCCCGGTATCAGGGATAGGGCACTGCATGCAGGAAGATCACAACACCCCCGGTAACCGGGATAGGGCACTGCATGCAGGTAGATCACAACACCCCTGGTAACCGGGATAGGGAACTTTGTGCAGGAAGATCACAACACCCCCAGTAACCGGGATAGGGCACTGTGTGCAGGAAGATCACAACACCCCCGGTAACCGGGATAGGGCACTGTGCAGGAAGATCACAACACTCCCAGTATCAGGGATAGGGCACTGCGTGCAGGAAGATCACAACACTCCCGGTATCAGGGATAGGGCACTGCATGCAGGAAGATCACAACACTCCCGGTATCAGGGATAGGGCACTGCATGCAAGAAGATCACAACATGCCCAGTATCAGGGATAGGGCACTGCGTGCAGGAAGATCACAACACCCCCGGTATCAGGGATAGGGCACTGCATGCAGGAAGATGACAACACCCCCGGGAACCGGGATAGGGCACTGCATGCAGGTAGATCACAACACCCCTGGTAACCGGGATAGGGAACTGTGTGCAGGAATATCACAACACCCCCAGTAACCGGGATAGGGCACTGTGTGCAGGAAGATCACAACACTCCCGGTATCAGGGATAGGGCACTGCGTGCAGGAAGATCACAACATGCCCGGTATCAGGGATAGGGCACTGCAGGCAGGAAGATCACAACACTCCCGGTTTCAGGGATAGGGCACTGTGTGCAGGAAGATCACAACACTCCCGGTATCAGGGATAGGGCACTGCATGCAGGAAGATCACAACACTCCCGGTATCAAGGATAGGGCACTGTGTGCAGGAAGATCACAACACTCCCGGTATCAGGATAGGGCACTGCGTGCAGGAAGATCACAACACTCCCGGTATCAGGATAGGGTACTGCGTGCAGGAAGATCACAACATGCCCGGTATCAGGGATAGGGCACTGCATGCAGGAAGATCACAACATGCCCGGTATCAGGGATAGGGCACTGCATGCAGGAAGATCACAACACTCCCGGTATCAAGGATAGGGCACGGTGTGGAGGAGGATCACAACACTCCCGGTATCAAGGATAGGGCACTGCAAGGTAGAAGATCACAGCTCTCGAGATCCTGCACAGGGCAGTGCAGAGAGGAAGATCACAACACTCCCGGTATCAGGGATAGGGCACTGTGTGCAGGAAGATCACAACACTCCCGATATCAGGAATAGGGCACTGAGTGCAGGAAGATCACAACACCCCCGGTATCAGGGATAGGGCACTGCATGCAGGAAGATCACAACACTCCCGGTATCAGGGATACGGCACTGCATGCAGGAAGATCACAACACCCCTGGTAAATGGGATAGGGCACGGTGTACAGGAAGATCACAACACCCCCAGTAACCGGGATAGGGGACTGTGTGCAAGAAGATCACAACACTTCCGGTATCAGGGATAGGGCACTGCATGCAGGAAGATCACAACACGCCCGGTATCAGGGATAGGGCACTGCATGCAGGAAGATCACAGCACTCCCGGTATCAGGGATAGGGCACTGCATGCAGGAAGATCACAACACTCCCAAGTTAATTCACTGATATAATAAATCAATAAAAAAAATTGAGTAGGTTGATAAAATAGATCTAGTAGATTGAATAAAGAGCTGATGTTTCTCCTCTCCTCACACCAAACAAAAGCAACACACAAGCAGAGAAGCCCTTCTTATAAAGCTTAGCTGGTGAGTAAAAGTAGGAGGTAAAGTAAACGTACTGGCCACTTCAAAAATACACTTACCAACAATTACCATATACATATATTCGAAGTGTGTATAATAATTCCAGGACCACCTTTCTGAAATGCACAGAGATTGGCAAATTCAAAACATGCACTAGCATTTCACGTCACATTGACTGATCACATTACTTTTTTTGTCAAGCTACCAACCGTTTCCATTTCCCATCCCCCATATATTAAACCATCACGTCAGTGGGAACCTTGGTAACATCAAAGAATAAGAGGGCAGCCAATAGGAATACATATTCATTCCTAAACTGACCTTAACTGACCTGAAAAGTGTCAAATTGTATCATTTTCTGTTAGTGCGCACTAACAATGGATAGTGCACACTAACTTCCTGTTAGTGCGCACTAACGGGAGTTAGTGCGCACTAATCGGAAAAACCGATTTTTTACTGAAAAAATCGTGCCAATCACGATTTTCTTCTCCTGCCAGACAAATTTGATCATTAAGACGATCAGGCACACGATTCACATCCCTACTATTAAGGACAACTAATTCAAGCAAGGCCTAAGGAAATGACATTAGCAATACATAAAGCTTATATCTTAGAACACTCATTGAGCTAATAAAAGTAGTATTTCTATCAAATACTTTGTTAGTTAACTTTTCATAAATTCTTTACAGTTCAAAACCAATCAATTCTTTTCCCAGATTCTACCCAGAGCTGTATCAATGTGCCCTTGCCATGGTCTTTGCCACGGAGGAGATTAATCGAGATCCAAAGATATTACCAAATGTGACCCTGGGCTTCAGGATCTTTGACTCCTGTTACACAGAATCCATGGCTACCCAAGGAGTCCTGTGGATGCTGTCAGGACAGAAAACCACTGTCCCCAATTACAGGTGTCAGCCGGCAACCAAGGTGGCAGCCATCCTGGGAGATCACACTTCTGCCGTGTCCATTCAAATAGCGAGAATTTTAGGACTGCAGAGGATACCTCAGGTAATAAATACTGAAACAGAGAAAGAGAGAGAATGATAAATAGCAAAAGAGATACTGTAAGGATAGATATACATAGATACTGGAGAAAAAGAAAATTTTCCATAGTTCAAAGCAGGGTACGAGGTAACATCCATAAAAAATTTTCAAAACAATAACATAATGGCACACAAATACTTTGGAGATACATAGAGAGAGGGAAGCACTATAGCATTATAGATTAGATAAACAGACAAATCAATAAATGGATACTGCATGGATAGACAGTTTCACATTTCCATCCTCTGGCCTATTTATTTTCTTTAGAACAAAAAAAACATAAGATGTATATGTTGAGTCAGACCAAATATCCATCAAGCTCAGCATCCTGTCTCCTGCAGTGGCCAATTCAGGTCACAAGTACCCAGCAGATCCTAAATAGCAGACACATTCCTTGTTCCTCATTCCTCAGGTCCTGGGGCATCCCAAGGCTTCTCCTCTCCCCTGAACCAAAGCAAATAAGCCAAGCCAAGCCCAGCTGGAGCCTCCCCAGACCCCTCTGATTCCCCTACCACCTGCAAATAAGCCAGAACCTGGGGTTTCCCTGGCCTCCATTCACCCCTTTTATGGGGTCTTCAGTGAGAAAAAGAACAAGAGCAATTCTCAGATGCTCTTTCCTATTTTGCTCATTTGGATCTGCTTCCTATTTTTATTTATTTATTTTATTTATTTTAAAATGATTTCTAGTCTGCCCTTTCATTCAGAGCAGATAACAATTAATATTCATAATTTCTTGATAACAATAATACAAACAGAAGATAAAATTAAATGTTAAAAGCAATTCTAAATAAATGTGTTTTTAATGCCTTTCTGAATATTTTGGAATTTTCACAGGTTCTTAATTCTTTTGGCAGCATGTTCCAAAATATTGGGTCAGCTGCAGAAAGTGTTCTTCCACGTTTCATCAAGGCGAATGAGTTTAGGAGATAGAATAGTTAGGAGGAATTGATTTGCCGAGCGTAAAGACCTGGAGGGAGAATAGAGTTTCAAAATAGCATTTGTCCAGGAAGAGTATAAATTGAAGGCTAATGAATGAACAATTATTCCAAGTTTATATTGGACCCTAAATGATATAGGTAGCCAATGTAGTTGTTTTAGAATGGGTGAGATGTGTTCATGGCTGGACATAATGGTTAATAAGCTGTATTCTTAATGATTTGTAGTAGATATCTTATATATTTAGGAATACCAATAAGTAGTGAATTACAGTAGTCTATAGATGAGAACAAAAATGTTTGTAGAATAGTCCGAAAATCGTTGGGCTCCAAGAATGGTTTTACATGACATAGTACTTGTAATTTATGGGGTGATATCCAGGTTAGATTTTTTATCTGAGTTTGCATGTTTAAAGATTGATCGATTTGAATTCCAAGAATGCAGACATCTTTGGAGAGTTTAACTGATTGGTTATTTTTTAGTATTTCTGATGGAATCGAATCTGATGGATATCTTGAAAGATAGATAATTTCTTTTTTTTGAAGGTTGAGTGCCAATTTATTAGTAGATAACCAGTTTTGTATTGTTAACAGGATATGGGATAAAGATTGTTCGGTTTTGAAAGATGTCCTTTAATTTTAATTGCCTCTTTTACCTTATCCTTTAACTATGCTGGCAGTCATTCTGGCATCGTTTTGGTATTCCTTCAATCTTTTTAATGGAATGAACACATTTTATCTGGGCTTTGAAAATGGCATTTTAAACAATGGCCATGCCTCATACAGAGTTTTAACCTTTGCAACTTCTCTTTTTAGTTTTTTCTGATTTCCTCATTTTATCATAGTTTACCTTTTTTAAAATTAAATGCTACTGTAGAATTTTATGATAAATTTGATCATTAATACTAAGCACTGTTTTCCCTTGCACCATGTCTTGTGTTCCACTAAGTACTAAATCTAAAGTAGTTTCCTCTGTTAATTCATCTTCTTAAATAAACAATCTAGGCAGTCTTTAGCAGAAGAAAAATAAACTTTATTCACAGGAGGAGTAAAGGAGCAGCTCAGAAAGAAAAATAAAGCATAAAAAGTTTCTGCGGGACAGGCTGCTCTGCTTTGTCTCTGCCAGATCTTTATACTGCTTTTCTCTCACTCGCACCCACATTTCCACTTTGTCCCTTTTTTTTTTCAAGTTTCATACTTTTTCTGCTGACCACTACATTTCCCGAGCACACACCTACCACAATACTTGGCCTATGCACGTTGTCTGGCACGTATACAGAAGGCTCTGAGTGACTGCATCTAGAATTTTTCAGTACCTAATATTAAGATTCCTTATTCCCCTCTTGAAATCTTGCGTGCAATGTACTCAGAGATTTCACTATATGCTTTTTGTCATTATGTACATCCCAGGTGAGAAGCCCCTGTCTTAGATTCAGCCAGTCAGATAGGGACTAAGGCACTGATCCACTATCTCTAACCTGTTACGCATCATTGAGCACTTCTCTTTTCCTGGGGACCAGGAGAGAGGAATACCTCTCTGTACAGAACAGAGAGGAATACCGCTCAGAAGCTTGGGCGAATAACAGAGTGGTATTGTTATTTTGAGAATTTGAAATAAAATTGGTAAAGAGATAGCAAAATAAAGCACAAATACATGGCAGGCAACAAGTTAACAATAATAGTATGCAAAAGAAAACAATAAAAAATCCTAATATCCCTTGCAACCCTTCTCCCAAGTTCTTAAACCAATTATTGAATGCATGCCACCAAGTCCAAACTGAAGTATTAATTCCTCCTTGAAAATCTTCAATGTGCAGTTTAGCCAAAGATTGTATTTTCTCCATTGCATTTTTAACTATTTCTGATCGATTAACAACAACAGTACAACATTCACTACTGTTAAGTAATGCACATAATCCCCCTTCTTTAGCAAAGATATAATCAAGTCCTTGTCTGTTATATTTGGAAACTATAGCAAGTTCATTAATTTGTAGTTGAAGCGTCTCCAAGGCTTTATTCATTTCAAATGTCAAAACATGAAGTAAGGATTGAAGGCACCGAATTGCCATCCAAGCTCGGCAGTGATGGCTGGTGGCTTGAAAATAGGAATCCAAGAAGTCCAAGACAGAGTATCAAGCCATACTTTTGTTAGTGGGTAGGTGGAGTTTATGATTTCCAGGAAAGCTGCGATTGCTTCATCTTCTGGAGTCATGGAGGGAACACTTCTACAGCAACAGTGTCCAAGAGGAGAAGTGTGATGAGATGCTGTATGTAATGGTATAATCTTGGAGAAATAGTTTAATGTTACAAGGACACAACATGTAAAAGTGTTAGGTCACATAATCAATAATGGCCTACTTACAGGTCCGTGAAATTGTATAACACAGAGACATTGCTCTTATAGGGACCATAAGTAAAAGGGGACTTGTAAAACTTCGAGGAACTTGATCCTGCTACAATGCAACCAGAAAGGTTAGCCACTGGAAAAACTGAACAAATGTCCCAGGAGGCTTTAAAAGAAGAAAAATAAGTATCGACAGAATGGAGAGTAAAGTGTTCTCCTTTTATATTCTGCATTATTGAAGAGACATCTAGGTAAAACCCTGAATTTGGCATAATGTCAGTGAGAGGCATCTGCAAGCAAGTTTCCCATATGAGAAGGAAAGGGTTTATAAACAATGCAAGAAAAACATTACTTGGAAGTGTTAGTTAATTACTTAATTCATGAACAATCTGGACCCATGTATTATCCATACTTAACTCAACATTCTCCCTAAAGGGAAACCCCTCACAGAGTGGAAGACCTAAATAAATCAGAAATAAATCAGAAATTCAATGATTAACCACATATTATTGCTGGACGCAAGTCACACAAATGAGTGAAAATCTCATTTCCCTCAAGTAGAATGGCAGTGGGAGTGGCAACCTGAACCTTGAAAGGTCTCATGTACCAGGGCTTGTAAGTGAAATTCTTATGATATACCAACTGTCCTTTATGAAAGTGGTAAGTTGGCAACAAGTCGTCTTTTGAGGAAGCTGTTCATGTGGCAGTAATCTGGTTCATGGCCACCTGTAAAGCATAGACATACATTTTCATGTTATCCTGTGGACAGGTCATGTCAAGGTCATGAATCTTCATATTTCTTCCTGTGCACAATTCAAATGGAGTAAACTGAAGTGCACGTAGGTGACGATTTCTCAGAATCATTAAAGCTGAAGGCAAAGCCTGTAACCAATTTAAATTAGATGACATAATAAGTTGTCTGAGCTTGGTCTTTAACAGTCCATTATAACTTTCAACAATACCATTACTGCTTGGGCGATAAATGCGAACGCAGTGGTGTGTAATCTGAAAAGCTTTAATAATCACTGTAACTAAAACGTTACGAAAATGGGAACCATTATCAGTCACTATTTTGTCAGATATACCAAAGTGTGGAATCAAATGAGTAACAAGAGCTGACACCATGGCCACTAGGGATGTGAATCAGTACTGGACTCGTTTCCAGTATCGAGTTTGGGTAAAAACCGCGGGAAATCTTCGTTCCCGTGATTCTTACCCGTTTTAATCAGCTGTGTTGTGCCGGAAAAAAAACAAAACACCCCGACCCTTTAAATTTAATTCTTTCGCATCCCCCCCCAATTTTTAAAGTACCTGGTGGTTCAGCGGTCCAGGATGATAACTATGAGCCCCACATCACCCCCAGACACAGATATAGACAGAGGCTACCACAGCACTTCACTCACCTAGTGTTGCGGTTGCCACCGCTTTCCCCTTACTGGCGGTAATCAGGGCTCACCTCCGAGGCCGGGAAAGCCGCCTCCGCGGCTCTGCTGAGTATTCGGGGCGTCCGCCATTGCTGGGCCGTCTCGCTGCCGCCCCGCGCGCACGCGGGGACACGCGTTATGGACGTACGCTCACCGGAAGCCTGACCCCGCCTGAGCTGGCCACGCCACGCCCCAAGGCCGATATAACCGGCGTTCTTCAGTCCTCTCATTGCCTTGCAACAAGGGTCGCTACAGTGTGTAGTTCTTAGTTGCACTTACGTTGTTCTGCTTCAGCCACCGACCTCTGCTCGTTCCTGACTCTGCTTCTGCCTGCCGCCAGCCACCGACCTCTGCTTGTTCCTGACTCTGCTTCTGCCTGCCGCCTGCCTCAGTCCACGGCTTCTCTGCCGCAGCTGCTGCGCTCCTGTCCTCTGGACAGCGTCCTACACAGGTCTGGGCTGGAACCACTGCCAGACTATCTTGGGCCTTGATACCTTCTACTTCCTGCCAGGCTCTGGCCTACTCGCTGCTGGCTCCCATATTGCACCCTGCAAGTTCCATTCAAGACATTACTGACTCTGACCCCGCTCCCGCTTGCTCTGTGCTCCCTGGCCTTTTGGCCCTTGCTGCTGGACTCTGTGCCTACTCCTTGCCCAGGCCTTTCTATAGAGACTGACACTGTGCATAAGTTCCAAGGGACTGGGACCCTACGGGCTCCTCCTAGGGGGTTCCGGTTCCCGGGTGAAGAGCTTATCTGCACTCTCAAGTCCCAAGGTTCTGGGACCCTACGGGTTCCTCCTGGGGGGTTCCCAGTTCCCGGGTGAAGATCTGTGCCTGTGGCTCCGCCTCCCGAGCTACTCTACCCAGGGTGGTTCGGCTCAAGGGTCCACTCTCGAACTTCAGCTTCCCAGACTGCAACACCTAGACACAAAAAGACACACACATCAGTTAGGACAGTGGTTCCCAACCTATGGTTCATGGACCGCTAGGGTTCCACAAGACCATAACGGGATCCGTGGGAAGTGTGCAGAGAAGAAAGTCCGCACTGCGAAAGAAGAGGCTTGATGGGTTGCTGGTTCACCACAGATAAAGAAGACGGAGGAGGCAGCAGGGATACCGGTGCATCCATCCCGCCTGCAGCTGAAAATGAAAGGAGGCCCAACAGGCCCCCGGTGCAATCATCCCACCAGTGGCTTAAGGTGGAAGGTGGTTTGACAGGCTGCTGGGAGCTGAAGATGGAAGGATGCCTGACAGGCCACTGATGCTTCCATCCCGATAGTGGCGGACGATTGATAAATACTGCGGGGTCACCACCACAGCATGCCAACTAACTGGTATCTTGAGACAGGAGGAGGCCATGCGACATCCTTCCCCTCCCTGCAAACTCCAGGAAAAAAAGAGGAAAAGGCCCAAGTGAGGGTATGAGAGCCTGTGTGAATGAGAGAGAACTGTGTATGTCTGTGAGAGCATGTGAATATGAGAGAGAGGGAACGTGTGTGCAGGGACGGTGGAACCACTAGGCGAACTAGGCGTGGGCCTAGGGCACCGATCATTAAGGGGTGCGAGCCATGTGGAGCCACTCACGGCAATGCCAAAGAGGAGTGGAGATTCGATAATCTCCACTCCTGTTTGCCACCGCTCGCGGCATCACATGGCTCACGCCCCCTAATGGGGGTGGCAGTGCGACTGGGGGGGGGCACAATGAGGGGGGGGTGGGTGCAAGACAGAATGTGCCTAGGGTGCTTAATCCCCTTCCACCAACCCTGTGTGTGTGTATGAGAGACAGAGAGAGACAGCATGTGTGTTTGAGAGAGGGAGCATGTATATGATCAGGAGCATGTTTATCGATGAGAGTATGTATGAGAGAGAGAAAGCATGTGTGTATCAGAGAGAGAGCATGTCTGTGAGAGCATGTGTGTATGAGAGAGAGGGAACGTGTGTATGACAGAGAGCATGTATGTCCATGAAAGCATGACTGAATGAGAAAGAGAGTATATGCGTATGGGAGCGAGTATGTATGTATAGGAGAGAGCATGTGTGTCAATAAAAGCATGTGTGTATGAGAGAGAGGGAGCACTTGCATATGAGAAAGAGAGCATGTCTGTGAGAGCATGTGTGTATGAGGGAGCATTTGTGTTTGAGTATGTGAATGTGAGAGGGACCATGTGAGTATGAGTGAGAATGAACATGAGGATGTGAGTGTGAGTGAGAATGAACGTGACTATATGTGTGTATAAAAGAGAGGAGAAAGATTGTGTGCCTCCCTCCTAATTCTCATCAATCTCAAGGTGACTGAAAATCAAAAGTTCCCAGGTATGAAGAATGGGGCATTTTTAAAATCCTTATTAGTTTTAATTGTTGGTAATTATTTGATGTGTTGAAATATTTTATTGGTGTTTGGGAAATTTAAAAATAATTTGAATTTTTTATTAATGGATGTTCTATATATCAGTTGTTTTGAAATATTATTTTTATTAGTATGTTTTACTATTATTGAAATTTTAAGAACATAAAACATGCCATACTGGCTCAGAGCAAGGGTCCATCAAGCCCAGCATCCTGTTTCCAACAGTGGCCAATCCAGGCCATAAGAACCTGGCAAGTACCCAAAAACTAAGTCTATTCCATGTTACTGTTGCTAGTAATAGCAGTGGCTAGTACTACTCCAAGAACTTATCCAATCCTTTTTTAAACACAGCTACACTAACTGCACTAACCACATCCTCTGGCAACAAATTCCAGAGTTTAATTGTGCGTTGACTGAAAAAGAACTTTCCCCGATTAGTTTTAAATGTGCCACATGCTAACTTCATGGTGTTCCCCCTAGTCTTTCTATTATCCGAAAGAGTAAATAACCGATTCAAATCCTCCCATTCTAGACCTCTCATGATTTTAAACACCTCTATCATATCCCCCCCCCCCCCCCTCAGCCTTCTCTTCTCCAAGCTGAAAAGTCCTAACCTCTTTAGTCTTTCCTCATAGGGGAGCTGTTCCATTCCCCTTATTATTTTGGTCGCCCTTCTCTGTACCTTCTCCATCGCAATTATATCTTTTTTGAGATGAGGCGACCAGAATTGTACACAGTATTCAAGGTGCGGTCTCACCATGGAGCGATACAGAGGCATTATGACATTTTCCGTTTTATTCACCATTCCCTTGCTAATAATTCCCAACATTCTGTTTGCTTTTTTGACTGCTGCAGCACACTGCACCGACGATTTCAATGTGTTATCCACTATGACACCTAGATCTCTTTCTTGGGTGGTAGCACC
This sequence comes from Rhinatrema bivittatum, assembly GCF_901001135.1. Classification (NCBI taxonomy): domain Eukaryota; kingdom Metazoa; phylum Chordata; class Amphibia; order Gymnophiona; family Rhinatrematidae; genus Rhinatrema; species Rhinatrema bivittatum. The sequence continues at coordinate 510,645,649 of NC_042615.1, read as the reverse complement.
TAATATGGAACCTAACATTGTGTAATTATAGCATGGGTTATTTTTCCTGATTGTATTGTTTGATATTTTATGAGAAATGCAATGTTTTTATTTTTGCATTGGTGCACTGTGGTTTCCAGGTCAGTTTTTGTCTGCACGCTTGTATTTATACTTTACAGTCTCTCTATTTTGTATTTGGCAAGGGTTTGTTTGTGTCTTGTATGTGTGACTTAGGTGAGGTATTCTGCTAGCATGTAATTTCTATATAGGAGACCTACAACAGCTTGATTTGTTCAGTTTTCCTAACAGGAGGTGTATTGGTGTTTTAGGGCTTATTGTAATATTTGCAGCATTGCTTTTTCATAGGTAGCATTGTTACCTTTTTCAGGTCTGTTAGTTAGGGTGTTATGGTATGGCAGGCTTCCTATAGGTCCCAAGTACATTTTTTGCAGGATTTTGTATTATACAAGATTCCTAGTAGTGGAGAGAGTTTGTGTTGCTTTTAATGAAGTACTACCAGAATTTGATTATTAAATTTTTTATGGTGAATGAAAAAGGGAAGTGCCCTTGCTGTGCTCTGCACCATTTATTTGGGGAGTTTCTCTGAATGCAGGGTATTATAGAACTTGAAATGCAGGTTTTATATTGGGATTCAGTCCCACTCCTATATAGAAGAATTTTCATTGATTAATGCACTTGAATAATTGTGATGGTAGTTTTCTTAGACAGTTGAAACTGGCCAGGGTTTTCTTTGTTATGAAGAAGGTTCTTCTATCTAGAGATGAACCTGATATCATGCCCAGCTCTTTGTGACAATGGTGCAAAATGTTTGTAGCGGTACCTCTTGCTTTAGGAGTGGGGGTGTCCTATCTCTATACGTTTAGAATTTGGTAACAGGCAGGTGTGGAGAGAGCCATTCGACCCCCCGCCACGATCAAACTAACAGGGTGGTTTCACTGTCACAGATGATTTTCTTAAAAAAAAAAAAATAATAATAATAATCATAAATATCATCTTAGGGGGGAGGGTTGGGAGGGATATGTGCACCAAATCTCTCTCCACATCTCCCTTTTTAGTGATGTAGCCCTGTCTCAAACATCCCTCCTTCCCCCTTCCTCACCAGTCTCTCATTCTCTGTCTTTTCTTCAAATTCCATACCGAGACCCCCTTCTCTCCCTCCACCTGTATATCCTGCAAGTCTCTCTCTCCTCTACAGTCCATCCCTACCAGTCTCTCTACCAGTCCATCCTCACCAATCTTACTCTCTCTCTTCCCCTCCATCTGTCCCTCCCTCTATCTCCTTCCACCAGTCCATCCCCACCAGTTTGTCTCTCTCTCTCTCTCTCTCAGTACATTTCTACATTTCTACCAGTCTGTCTCTTCCTCCATCAGTCTCTCTCCTTCCACTAGTCCATCCCCACCACTTTCTCATTCTTTCCTTCCAGCACTCTCTTTCCTGCTCACTATTCCAGTCTCTCTCTCTCCACCAGTACATCCTAGTCAGTCTCTCTCCCCCCCTCCACAGCCCATCTCCCCCCCTCCCCAATTGCTCCAGATCCAGCTGTTTGGCTGCCTGTAGTTTCACTATGCAAGTTAGTGAATATAAGTACATTCTAGCACATTTACTGCTGTGCTTTGCAATTAAATGTATTCCATTTATATCAATAAGCATTACCTAAGGTCTTCGTGTGACCTCTCCGTATCCTATTTGTGATATCAGACCATACCGTTTCATGATCACTGGTGCTCAGGTGGGCATTAGTGACATTAGAGACAGTATCCCCATTAGTGATCCCCTCCTTTGTGGGTTGAATTGCCATGTGTTTGCAGGGCATTCACTTTCTCTCTACTTCTGCAGAAGGGATTCTCCAGTCTACATCCGGCAGATTAAAATCTCCAGCAAGCAAGAATTCTTCCTTCTTTCCAATCTTTTTTGTGTCTTTGACCAGATCTCTGTCTCGTTCTTCTGTTTGAGTTGGTGGCCTGCAGATCACACCAGTAAAAATGGAAGCGACATCTTTTAATGCTTCTTCTCTACCCCACATCCCTTGCAATTGAATTGTTTAGCTATTGCTTTTGACATAAAGAGCTGCTCCTCCCCCTTTTCTGTCATATCCCAATCATGAGACTCGGTGAACCAGGTCTCTGTAACAGCAACTCTGTCCAAGACCATTTCCACCATTCAGGCCTGCAGCTCTGGGATTTTATTACCCAGACTACAAACATTTGTGGTCATAGCTTTCTAACTATTCTCTCTAGAATTGCTGCTCTTTCTAGTCATCTTTTCTGCTATCTTGAGTTGATTGATTTTATTGGGGGTTTTTTTTAATTATTTATTTAAAGAGTTTCATATACAAAACAAGAATTACTTGCAGTATAGAAATTACAGAAATAGAAAGAAATAATATATATCAAGAAAACAATTTAGTTAACATGAAACCTTATAGAATCCATTTTCTGTAATCTTTTGCAAGAAAATAAGAGAAGCATTTATCAAGAACTTGGAGCAAATACAATGAAATAGTGCTAACTAGAAAGTGTAAGTTAATTCCCCTTATTTATTTATCCGCCTACATTATCTACCCCCAATAGTGTTCTAAGATGGTCTGGATCAGTATAATGATAGGTCTGTCCTTTCAATTTAATTACACACTTACAAGGGTACCGAAGTAAGAATTGACCACCCTTTTCAGTTACTAAATGTCTCAAAGCGAGACATTTCTTCCTCCTAAGCTGTGTAGTTTTTATCAGGTCAGGTCTTATAGCCATAGAAGGTTTTTAACCTATTTCGAAAGAAATACTTTAATATATTATCTTTATCTGAAATAAAAGCTAGTGTTACTAGCATATTTCCTCTTTTTTCAGTGACCAACTCGTCCTGGGACTTTTCCAAAAAATCTGATAAATCTAATGTTGGCTCCTGATTATGTTTTTCTTCAATTTTATTAGATTGTATCTCAGATTGATCTTGCTCTTGTTTTTTCATGTTAATAGGAGAAGAAGCTTTAATATAAAAAGCTTTGACTATTGTAGGCATAAACTGTTCTGGAATTTTTAAAATTTGTATAACATAAGATCTAAACAAATCAATAGGGTTCATTTTACTAGTAACAGGAAAATTTATAATCCGTAGATTTAGTATACGAGAATAGTTCTCAATATTCTCAATTTTCCTTTGTAACTCACCCTCATTTTTTATTTGGAGAACTTAAATTTTTCCTACCTTTGATAGTCGTTGTTCTATATCATTAACATGTTTCTGCTGAGCAATCATTACATCAGTATTACCTTTAATTACTAAATTAGATTCATTCACAGAATTTGTTAAATTTCTAATAGAAGAGTCCAGCTTAGTCAAATAGGTCCATAAAGTATCCAAAGTAATATTTATAGGTCTCATTATTACTTCATGGCAGATCTTTTCTTTAATTTCAATTCCTTGACCACTGTGTGGGTGACCACCTCTGGGTCACCCACACAGTCTCTTACCTCACAGATGCGTCCATTACCGCAACTCAAAGGAACTGTTACCCAACCAAATTGCACTATCTTATAATTTGCTTAATTTCATATTCTTTTATGTAAATTTGTAAATATGCTTAATTTTTGCACATATACTAGATAAAATCGTATATAATTCTTATCCTGTAAGCACCCCCTCCTCCTTTTGCCCTTCCCTCCAGTTAGAATTTGTTTAACTTAACTTTTAAAATTTGTTAGAATTTGTTTAACCTATTTTCTCTCTAACAGCCTAGTTCTACAGTCCCTGTTATAATGTAACTTTTGTTGTTGTTTGCTCTGTTAACTGGTTACCCCTTGTTTACTGTAAACCGGTACGATAAGACCTGGTCTTGAGCATCGGTATATTAAAAAGAATTTAAAAATAATGTTTTATATATTATGAATAAGCCTGGTGTGCACCTAATTATTTATTTGTTATTGCATTAATATGTATTATATATGGAATATAACTGCAGTTAAAAAAGAAAAGGAAGCATGTGGGGGTCCATGAACATTTTGGAGGTTGAAAATGGGTATATGCTCCCAAAAGGTTTAGGACATATTGTTTATAGCCTACCTCCAGCAGTTAGGTTTCCTACCGAGACCCAATTTTGTTGTTCCTGACCTGTTTGTCATCAACCATGTCTGTGCCAAGCACACAGATGTCAGCTAGGGAATCTGGCTGTAACATGTCAACTCTATGGGGGTTATTTTCCAAGCCAAGTTATAGCCTTTTTGCACACAAAAAGCACCATAATACAATGCTAATTTGGGGGGAGGGAGAGGGAGAGAGAGAGAGAGAGACTAGCTAGAAGGCCCTTGTAGTAGTGAATATATTAGGCCAGTCACATCTCTTTGTTGTTAGGTTTATTTAGTGTCTACTTTATCTACTACTGTCTAGTGCACCTATTACTCCATGATCACAATGTTGCCTAACTAGGACTAAGTGGTTTCTGTTACACACTGTCCCAGACAGAGGACCTTTGAGTAAAAGAAAGATAGAGATGAGACCAGCTAGTAGCACTCTTCTGGGCTGTCTTCCATGAAAGGGGAAGGATTAGATGAGGACTAACAGGCAAAGTAGCATTGTATGATGCTTTGCCAAAGCTGGCTGCCAGTCGGTGTGATCCTCTCATAGATCTGGAATGATGTCTACTGCGATCTCATGCATTAGAGTTAGATATGGAATACACAGCTCTATTTCAGCAACTCTGGGTGGGGTACACATTAAAGCTCTTCCTGTTTTGTCCAAACAATGAAATCTACTTTTGAGAACTCCTAAGGTGTGTTCTACGATACAGCGGGTAGAACATAAGGTCTCATTGTACGTCATCTCCGCTGGCGTGCTGGGAATGATGAAGGGGGTGAGAAGACAGGTCCTGCAACTGTAGCCAGAATTCCCTACAGCAAAGAGAGAATGTCTGCGTCATTCACACCACCGTGATTTTGTGATATCATTGCCAACCCACAGCATGCTATAAGACACTAGAAGCTAAGCTCTAGCTTGACATGAACCTTAAAAGGCTATTTCCAAACCCAAAGTCCATGCTGCCTTTTACTGTGACACTAAATGAAGGCACTAGCACTTGCTTATGCTGTGTCAGATCTTCCTAAATGCAAAACTGCATATGGGGTTCCTACATAATGTGTCCATGTCACTCACAACCAAGCTATCGCTACCCATTTCTAGCACTCCTCTAACACTGAAGCTGTACATCACATTATCCCAGGACAAGCAGGATGATAGTCCTCACATATGGGTGACATCACTGATGGGGCCCTATCACGGAAAACTTTCTGTCAAAGTCTAATTTGACTGGCACACTGAGTGCACTAAGCATGCCCAGCATGCCATGATCCCTGTGTCCACAAGGATCTCCCTTCAGTCTCTTTTTTTCCGCGCTGCAGTTAGCATCGCTTCAGGAGCTCTGTGAGAAATTTCTCACAACTTTTCCTCATGGAAACACTTAAAATTTTACTTCACAAATAATTTTTCCTTACACGGGTCTCCCTTCGTGTACATTTAATCGACGCTGAGTGAGTACTATGCCCTGTTTTTCTGTCGGTTCCTGTCACCTCACTAATGGTTTCCCTGGCCTACCAACCGAATTGCGTCCTTCCCTCTCCCTATGTTTTCATTCTTAGTTAGCCCCACAAAACCTGGGAGGGTCCTCCTGCGACCCTCCACTGGGTTATTAGGGCTAGTGGGATAGGGACATCCACGTTACAGTTGCCGCCAGGGCCGCTGTTGAATCCATGCCTCCATTGATTCCCTTGATACCTTTGTGTGGTCGATGCCCCCATTGATACAGTCAGTACCTCCATCCATGCCATCCTGCCTCTATCGATGCCATCGATGCCCCCCCCCCCCCCCCCCCCCTTCGGGCCATCGATGCCATCGATCCCCACATCGATTCTTTCAGTGCCATCGATGTTCACATCCACGGCACTGATTTCTCCTTGAATTCCATCGATGTCCACATCGATTCCATTGATGCCATCGATGCCCACGTCGATGCCATCGATGCTCACTTCGGTGCCATTGATGCTCACTTCGGTGCCATTGGTGCCATTGATGCCTGGGTTGGCTCCATCGATGCCTTCAATGCCTGGGTCAGTTCCAACAATGCCCGAGGCAATGCCATCGATGCCCAGGTCGATGCCATCGATACCCAGGTTGATGCCATCGATATCCATGTCAATTCCATCGATGTCCATGTCGATTCCATCATTGCCATAGATGCCCATATTGATGCCATTGATGCCGACGTCGATGCCATCGATGTCCACATTGATGCTGTCGATGCCCACTTCGATGCCATGTCGATGCCATTGATGTCCATGTCAATGCCATCATTGCCATTGATGGCAGTGTCGATTTTATCCGTGCCATCGATGGCTGTGTCAATTTCATCCATTCTATCGGTGCCCGTGTCCATTCCAACGATGCCTTCGATACCTGTGTCCAATCCATCAATGCCACCGATGCCCACATCATTTCCATCAGTGCTCTCTTCATTTCTATCGATGCTGCCATCGATCCATCAATGCAGGTATCGATTTCGCCAATGCCATCGATTCTCCGATGCCACATCGATTCCATCCATACCTACGCCAATGTCATCGGTGACTCCGTCAATGTTATCGTTGCTCTGCCCGGGCCATCAACGTTTTCCATCGATGTTTTTGATGATACCCTCGAGGCCGTTTTTAATGCCACCATCGATACCGTCAATACTGACATAGCACCTAAATGCAATGCCCTCGACTAAACACAGTGCTCCATACTTTGGGTTCTTAACAAAAGCCCCATATCATCCTATGGCACTACATAGTGCCAGGAGCAGTGCAGGCATGCTGACAGTCCATCACCACTCGCCATCCAAGACAGCGAGGGCATCCACCTCAGTGCTGGAGGAAAGACCGGGCCAAGCACCGTGGCAATCATCATCACCAGCACGGTGACCATCTGCCACCGATGCAATCCAGAACATCGGTGCTATCCTACTCGGTGCTGGAGAATGACCGGGCCAAGCTCCGAGGAATTCCGCACTGGCGTCAGGGTACATTGAACCAGCTGTGAAGCAGGCCCAGGTTCATGAGTCATGTGCTCCTCTGCACCTGAGGCGCCGAGGCATTCGCTACCGACACTGGTGCAGGGTTCTAAGCAACCACAAAATAATGTGGAAGCGCCAGAGATGCCTAGCCTGTCTCCACTGTACCTGTGTTACCATACCAGATTACAGAGTTGAGTTGTACATTTACATCCTTCAGGCTATCCTCGATGCCTCCTGAAATCCACGGAGCCATCGATCTTCACCGGCTCGTCCTTCTGCGATCCACCACGAAAGAAGGTAAGTACTCTAATACCGCTTCAGCAACAATCCCATTGAGACCTGGTTGCTAAATAAGACCACATGATTTCGAAAGGTTCTAGGTCATATTATCTTCCAAGAATCGTATTAGTGTCACATATCGCTACTGCCAGCTATGTCTGACATAATACTAAGAGAACCTCTCTACCAATAAACTGGGATTGCATCGAGACATCCTCCCATTGTCAGCAACGGGACTCCGTACTCGATAATACTCTGGCTGCTGGTTCCTAATTAAGGCCCGAAGTCCCAGATGCATTAGCTGATCTGCTGACACAAGATCCAGCAAACACTGCCTCAATTGCAAGTCCACCTCAAAGCCTGGAGACAGCTCTCGACGTTTTCTTGCACAGCAGAGATGCGGGTAAGACTTTTACTGCTCACGCTCCCGTGGGAGATTAGCTGATATCCAGATTACATCAGCCCCGCCAGTTGGATACCTCCGGGCCTCTCAACTTGCCGGATATCAGAGTGGCTACCCCACTTAGTACCAAGGTTCAGGGTACAGTCTCCCGGACGCTACAAAGCACGGGGGGTAGGGGGGTAGTTTTTAATCTCACTTTTCTTTCTTTCAACAGAAAGTAGATGCTCTTCGCCCATCCTGGACCTCAGAAATGTCAACTTTCTTCAGAAGGGACAGGTAAAATGGTGTCTCTCGTCACCATGCTTTCCTTACCACAGTAAGTGGATTGCCTCTCTCCTCTAGTCTTTCTATGTGCTTCATAGTGAGTCAACAATATTACAATCCCAAGTTCTGCCTGTTGCTCAAGCTACGGCAACTTGGGTATTTCATCAAATCACTAGCAGTGACTGCTGTTTCTCTATGGAGTAAAACATCATTCACGTTTTGTCTTGCATGGACAGCTGCCTAACAACAGTCAATCCAAGCAAGGAGCTCTATCTTCTCCATGACTCCCTATAAATCTACTACCTGGGATTGCTGTTTAACTACCATAAATCCCATATAGAACAGTTCTGGACACTACAGTCGCAACAAACTTTCTGTCCAACAACCACGCAGACATTCTGACAAATTCTTACATATCTCTGAGTGCGTGCAACATAACCTCAGCCCCTCGATTCTTTCATTGCTGGGCCATGGGATTTTTTCACTATCCACTTTACTTATATGTCCAGATTTGCTATGAGTAAGATTCAGTAGAATATTTAATTATCAGTGGATCTAAGCTGTTCAACCGCTTTCGTCCCTGATCCATATTACTGATCTAGAACCAAATCCTCAGCTGGTCCTGCTCATGGTCGCATTTACTTAGGGTTGAAGAGTTCGAATCCACATCTTCCCAACCCAATATGGGTCTATTCCGCTCCATGCAGAGTTTCAAATCAACTTCCTGTAGCTTCGAGCCATGAGTTATGCCTTTATGCCTTACAATACTACCTCTGCAACAAACCTTTGTGCATACAGACAGACAGCTTAGCGACAATGTGGTATTTCCAACACATAAGCACACACAACCTCTTAGGTGCTCTGCTAGGTAGCTGCGCAGCTCTAGCCTTTGGCCCTTGCACACTCCATGAATTCCTGGGCCATTTATCTAACAGACTTACTGAACGCACTAGCAGACCTTCTCCATAGATGTTTCCATCCTCTCGAATGGTCTCTGACTACATGTGTTGCGAGAAAAATCTTCTAGCACTGAGGTCAACCGACCTTGCCCTCTGTGTCCGAATTGAATCATACAGTGGGCAAATTCTACTCCCTACACATGTCTCGGAATGCGTACCCATGTACGCCTTTGCTGCAACAAAGGCCTCTTATATGTGTCTCTTTCGATGTCTCTCTTAGCCAGCACTCTTATTATGCTGCACCGGGATGGGGTTCACTATTCTAAGACCCACGTCCTGGCCGAGACCAGTATGCTTTCCCTTACTTCTCAATCTATCACACCAGTAACCAATTCGCCTTCTCACAGGTCAGTCTCATATTAAGGACTCACTGATGTTCTCAGGTACTGGTAGCATCACATCAGCCTTCCACACATAACTCTTACCATTCGAAATGGCATGATTTACCACATGGCGCATACAAAAGGGTATTAGCCCTTTTTTCTATACCACTCCTTTTCTCTTACTCCCTCGGATTCTGCTCCTCAGACATCCTCCGCATGGGTACACCTCGGTTCCAATTCGGCATACTACTTGGGAGTGGGGATGCCCAATTAACGGTTCAACCCCTTCTGAGTCAGCATGTGTTATCCACGGATTAAGCCACCTCTATGTTCACTGGTTACGGAATGGGCCTACATTTAGTACTTACAAGACTCATACGTTCCCCGTTCGAGCCTTTACATTCCTAGCATTGGAACTTCTTTCCCTCATAGTCATCACTTCTGCCAACAGGGTAAGTGAGTTACACACCTTGTTGCATACTCACCCAACCCTGCATTCCTCCGTGACCGAGTAGTCCTACGTACTCACTCTCATATTCTTCTTAAGGTAGACCCAGCCTCTCACCTTACTCAGAATATACTCTGCCCACTTTTTTCCCATACGCCTCTCTCTCACCAGGGTGAAAAGATTTTCCACTCCTTGGACTGTAAGAGTACACTTGCATTCTATCTAGACCGCACTACACTCTATAGGAATTACACCTAACTTTTTCCTTCTTTGACAAAAGACAAGCTATGAGTTCCAGTGGGCAAACAGACTCTCTCCAACTGTCTAGCAGACTGTATCGAATTCTGCTATGATGCACCAGGCCTTCCTCTCTAGGGGTGAGTGCAGGCACATTCTATAACAGCCATGACAACATCAGTACCACACTATCGTTCAGTACCAATTGCCAACATCTGCTAGGCTGCGAAATGGAGCTATCTTCACACATTCGCGGCCCCCTACTAATTATCAATGAAAGTCTGTCAAGGCTCTGCCTTTGGCCAACCTGTCTTAAAGCTTTCTTCCACTATGATCCCCAACTCCTTCCTCAACCATCTGCTGTGATGTCAGGTTGCCTCATCATTGCCAATAGCACCCCAATTATTGTGCCTCTGTAAGAGTTGTCTGCTATTGGCCTGTTGTAATACGAGTCAGCCTGTAGCTTGCTAATCACCCATATGTGAGGACGATCATCCTGCTTGTCTTGGATAAAGCAAAATTGCTTACCTGTAATAGGTGTTATCCCAGGACAGCAGGATGTAGTCCTCATGAAACCCATCCACCACCCCACAAAGTTGGGTCCACATACGTTTCTTATTTTATTTTATTTTTCACTCGCACTTTTTCTACAAACGAGACTGAAGGGAGACCCCTGTGGACACAGGGATCATGGCATGCTGGGCATGGTCAGTGCACTCAGTGTGCCAGTCAAAGCTTTTTAGAAACTTTGACAGAAAGTATTCCGTGATAGGGCTCCATCAGTGACGTCACCCATATGTGAGGACTACATCCTGCTGTCCTGGGATAACACCTATTACAGGTAAGCAATTTTGCTTTTGCCACACATGTCACTGCAGAAAGGCATCAACCTTGTGGCATGATTGTGCATGTCCCTGGTTGATTTGCAGTATGTCCTCCAGAGATTCACATTTGTCTGACATGACACAGTGACTATGATAGGGTAGGAGTCCCTCATTTGCATAATTGTCTAGCTTTTGCATACTCATTATCATATTTGCATACTAACACATGCTGCGATAAAGCTTGCGCATTTAGTACATGTTAGACTCTTTTTTATCATACCATAAAGCCCTAATGTGATTTGATGAATGACCCTGTTACAAACATTCCCCCAGGGCAGGCAACATATGGTAGTTGCTGAAATGTCAATGTCGGGAATTTTGAAGTTCATTTTTCAACTTTGACATACAAGATGGCGTCTTAATTTTTTTTAACTATTCTTGATTATAGAAACGTTTCTCCTTGGATACCTCAGTCTATGGCAATTCAATCTGTCGGGTCAGTGGAATGATTTAGTTTTCTCTTGCATTTGATAAACTATATAAATTTTTGAAGAACTTTATCTATTTATAAGTGAATATGTTTAAGCTTGTATTGTTGAAGCACACAAGCATTAGAAACAGTTTAGAAAATAACAAGTCAATATTTTTACTATTATAATTAAACTTTTAAAACATTTTTGCTTTTAGGAATTAAAGAATTAACTTTTGAAGGTGAATGATTATAGAGGTGTACAGAGATAAAAATTGTTTCATTTTTGTTTCATTTTTCTGGTGATTTTTCCCCATATATTTCATTTTGTTTAATATTCATTTAATTCCTTATTTTAATAAAAATGAAATAAACAGAAAAATAAAATGGGGCCTCCCAAAACCTCCCATACCCATCACCTATTAATCCCACCTGGAAAAATTCTAGGGTCAGGATCCCCTCCCCAGCTTCCTCTTATTTTGGTCCGAAGGGGATCTGCAGACGACGCCTAGGCTCAGAACGAAGCCTCGGCCTTGCGTACCCCTAGGCTGCAATAAATTACCACGGCTTTAGACTAGGGTCTATACAAGGCCGAGGGTTGGAGGCCTGGTCTCGATGCCTCAGCCAAGGCCAGATGCCAAGGACACCTGGGCCTGGCAGGGAGACTGAATCCCAATGCCTGGACCTCGACCCAGGGTCAGGACCAAACCCAAAGGCCAGAGCCCAGGCATTGTATGTCTTCTTTCTTCCTTCTTCTTTCTTCAAATGATGGCATCCACTGGGGACATGCCAGAGTAAATTAACTTCAGCGCATCCTTCCCAGCCTAGAGTGCCAATTTGATATACTGCAGTTCAATTAACTGCTGTACATCAAACTGCGCCCTCCGCTGTGGAGGATGTGACAGAATTAATTTATTCTGGCACTTCCCCAGCGGATGCCATCATTTGAAGACAGAAAGAAGATGACAGAAGAGAACCTACGAGGCCTGGCCAATGGCCTTCAGGCATTGGCCTGACCCTGGGCTAAGGCCTCAGCATCAGGACCTGGCCTCCAGGCCAAGCCCTGGCATCAGGCTGGGCCTCAGGATCAGGTTTGGGGCATAGGCCAAGGCCCAGGCTTTGGGACCTGGCCTCTGGACTGGGCCCTAGCCTAGGCCAAATTCTAGTCATTGGGATTTAGCCACTGGACCAGGCCCCAGCATCAAGTATAGGCTCAAGCCTAGGTCTAGGCCAAAGCCCTGGTATTGAGGGTCCCTGGCATTGGGCCTGGACACAGAGCATGTCTCAGGCATCGGGACCCAGTCTCTGGACTGGGCATTAGTGTCGGGTATTGGCCTAAGCCAAGGTTCAGGCATTGGGACTCGGCCTGCAGTCCAGGACCCAGCATTGGGTTTGGACTTGGGCCTTGGACTAGGCTGAGGCCCAGGCATCAGATGCCCCAGCATTGAGCCTGGGTGTAGGCCACATCCCAAGCATTGGGATCCAGCCTCTGGACCAGCCCCAGTGTTGGGTCTGGGCTCAGGTCTTGGTCTAGGTCCAGGAATTGAGACCCGGCTTTCAGGTTGGTTGCTAGCATTGGGCCTAGGCCTTGTCGCATCACTGGATCTCCAAAGGAGAAGGTAAGTGGGGGTCGGGAAAATTCCTGAGCCCAGCAAATGTTTTTGGGCCTGGGCCTATGCTAGAGTCTGGCCTAGGCTGAGACCCCGGCATTGTGTTCAGGCATAGGCTGTGATTCCTGCTTCAAGCCGTGGCCTATGACTAAGTGAGGCCTCGGCCTTGGGCCTAGGCCATGACCCAACGGATGACTTTTTTTAAATTTAAAAAAGCTTTGAATAATCCAGTGATTTGTTATACTTCCACTTTTATGTTAAGAACATAAGAACATGCCATACTGGGTCAGACCAAGGGTCCATCAAGCCCAGCATCCTGTTTCCAACAGTGGCCAATCCAGGCCATAAGAACCTGGCAAGTACCCAAAAACTAAGTCTATTCCATGCTACTGTTGCTAGTAATAGCAGTGGCTATTTTCTAAGTCAACTTAATTAATAGCAGGTAATGGACTTCTCCTCCAAGAACTTATCCAATCCTTTTTTAAACACAGCTACACTAACTGCACTAACCATATCCTCTGGCAACAAATTCCAGAGTTTAATTGTGCGTTGAGTGAAAAAGAACTTTCTCTGATTAGTTTTAAATGTGCCACATGCTAACTTCAAGGACTGGCCCCTAGTCTTTCTATTATCTGAAAGAGTAAATAACTGATTCACATTAACCCATTCTAGACTCTCATGATTTTAAACACCTCTATCATATCCCCCCTCAGCCGTCTTTTCTCCAAGCTGAAAAGTCCTAACCTCTTTAGTCTTTCCTCATAAGGGAGTTGTTCCATTCCCTTTATCATTTTGGTCGCCCTTCTCTTTACCTTCTCCATCGCAACTATATTTTTTGAGATACGATGACCGGAATCACACACAGTATTCAAGGTGCGGTCTCACCATGGAGCGATACAGAGGCATTATGACATTTTCTGTTAATGGTGGATGGTATGCACTTTTTATAATTGAACTTAAGTCAATGACAATTGTTGCACAATCCAAAATAATTCAGAGTCATCAGAATCTTACATGAGAGTCAATTTGGGAGGGAAATCCTCTTTTATTCTAACAATATGTTAACAAAATATAAATATACAGCAAATTGCCAAGACACCATTTTTAAACTTTAGTCCTTAGAACCAGAAAGACTGCATAAAGCCCAATCTTAAGGAACTTGGGAGTGGTGTAACTGTTCTACACATTTAGTTTTAGAGAATATTAATTTACTGCCGGACATATCTCTATCCTATGGGATTCTTTGCATGATAAGATGTTATTGTAATTGAGCTTTTGAGACCACTTAGATCCCTTCTTTAGATCTGTCCTACTGTATTTGTAATTTGGTTGTGTTGTGGGTCTATCCATTGTTTAGAACAGAGAGTAGGATTAAATGGACAATTTTCTCAGTGGAAGGGAGTGGGCAGTGGAGTGCCTCAGGGATCTGTATTGGGAACCTTACTTTTCAATATATTTATAAATGATCTAGAAAGAAATACGACGAGTGAGATAATCAAATTATAGTTAAATCACAAGCAGATTGTGATAAATTGCAGGAAGACCTTGTGAGACTGGAAAATTGGGCATCAAAATGGCAGATGAAATTTAATGTGGATAAGTGCAAGGTGATGCATATAGGGAAAAATAACCCATGCTATAGTTACACAATGTTAGGTTCCATATTAGGTGCTACAACCCAAGAAAGAGATCTAGGCGTCATAGTGGATAACACATTGAAATCGTCAGTTCAGTGTGCCGCAGCAGTCAAAAATGCAAACAGAATGTTGGGAATTATTAGAAAGGGAATGATGAATAAAATGGAAAATGTCATAATGCCTTTGTATTGCTCCATGGTGAGACCGCACCTTGAATACTGTGTACAATTCTGGTCACGCCATCTCAAAAAAGATATAATTGCGATAGAGAAGGTACAGAGAATGGCTACCAAAATGATAAGGGGAATGGATCAGCTCCCCTATGAGGAAAGACTAAAGAGGTTAGGACTTTTCAGCTTGGTGAAGAAACGGCTGAGAGGGGATATGATAGAGGTGTTTAAAATCATGAGAGGTCTAGAATGCGTAGATGTGAATCGGTTATTTACTCTTTCGGAGAATAGAAAGACTAGAGGGCATTCCATGAAGTTAGAATGTGGCACATTTAAAACTAATCGGGGAAAGTTCTTTTTTGCTCAATGTACAATTAAACTCTGGAATTTGTTGGTAGAGGATGTGGTTAGTGCAGTTAGTATAGCTGTGTTTAAAAAAAGGATCGGATAAGTTTTTGGAGGAGAAGTCCATTACCTGCTATTAATTAAGTTGACTTAGATAATAGCCACTGCTATTACCGTTAGCTGTATAGATTGATTTTGTGGACTCTTTTTAAAATATGATTTTTAAATCAATATGGATCTTTATCAAACAGTCTTTAAAACACTGACCTTGAGTTGATATAACACCTGAATCCAGATGAAGTTCAGAATTCTTTAATAACACTTTCTTTAGAACACATTTAGTCTTCTATGCAGATAAATCAGAGCAAATCTAACACTTAGTTTAAAAACAGGCACTGCTGAAGCAAATCTAATAATTTGGATTTAAAGCAGATTCATCAGGAGCAAGTCCAGAAACAATACAAACGCAAGGCTGAATTTTCCAAAGCTACAGATGCTAGTTATAACAGTGGATCCAGAAACTGACTGAGATGCTGCGTTCACGGTTGCTGTGAAGTTGCTAAGTCAACCCCAACGCTTCCTCTCAGTACAGTTAAACAAACAGAAAATGACGTACCTTTCTTAGCATTCGAGCCATCTCGAGCCCCAACTAACGAGGACCTCTGTACTGACCCAAGCGCCCCAACTGACCTCCCAACTTGCGCCCCACTCCTCGAGACGCTCCCTACCCGGAACCAACTCCACAAACCTCCTACCATGCGCATGTGCAATCCGACATCAGGCATGAACCTCAGAGACTCACCAACCATTCCCCAAGCGCCATGCAGACCGGCAAAGCCAGCGAAAATGGTGCCCCCACATCAACCCAGCAAAAGGTAGTTTTACTACAGTACCCCCTCTCTTAGTCCCCCTTTCTGGAGGTCTCGGCTTATCTGGGTTGTCTTGGTGAAATTGTAGTAACAAAGATTTGTCTAAAATATTTGAGGCTGGTTCCCAAGTATTTTCCTCAGCACCAAACCCCTCCCAAGATATCAAGTATTCCCAACATCTATGAAAAAATCTAATGTCAAGAATATTTTGCACTTCAATTATAACGTTCTCATCTGCTGCTGTATTAGATGATTCAGATGGAACTTTTCGGAATCTAGATGTAATTAAAGGTTTGAGCAATGAGACATGAAATACATTATGAATTCTTAGTCTCGTAGGCAAATTGATTCGATAAGAGACTTGTCCAATTCGCTCTGAAACTACAAATGGACCAATATACTTGGGAGCCAACCACATAGAAGGTAATTTTAACTGGATGTTTCGTGTGCTAAGCCAAACTTTATCCCCAGGTTGAAAAATAGGTGCAGTTCTTCGATGTTTATCCGTAGTCTTTTTGGCTGCAGAACTAGCCTTGATTAGATTGTTTCGGGTAATTTCCCAAAGCGATTGTATTTGCAAAGTCGTATTTTGTGCTGCCGGTGAAATTACATCCAATGAAAGAGGCAAAGGTGGCTTTAGTTGTTTCCCATATACTACTTGAAAAGGTGAAAATCCTGTGGCAGATTGCATATGATGATTATATGAAAATTATGCCCATGATAAAAGTGATACCCAATCATTTTGTCTTTCATTAACAAATGAACGCAAATAAGTTTTAAGAATTCTATTTATTCTTTCAACTTGTCCATTGGTTTGTGGATGAAATGCCGAACTGTAATCCAACTGAATATTGAATTTCTTACAAATAGCTCTCCAAAACTTGGCAGTAAATTGAGGACCTCTATCCGAGTTAATATACTGAGGTAGACCATGTAAATGGAAAACATGTTCAAAGAATAATTGTGCTAATTCCGATGCAGTAGGAAGTTTTTTCAGAGCGACAAAATGTACCATCTTTGAAAATCTATCAACAATTACCCAAATTACCTGTTTCCCATCAGACATGGGTAAATCTACAATAAAATCTGTAGAAAGATGTGTCCACGGTTCCACTGGAATAGGAAGTGGTTGTAACAACCCCCATGGACGACCAGGTAAAGGTTTTTGTTTAGCACAAGTTGGACAAGAATCTACATAAGCCTTAATATCTTGATTTACACGTGACCACCAATAGTAACATGATAATAGTTCTTGAGTACGAACCCTCCCAGGGTGACCAGCCGTAAACGAATCGTGAGCCCAAAACAAAACCTTTTTGCGTAATCGATAAGACACCACCATCTTCCCTGCTGGAGTTACCTCAGTAAGTGTACGATTAATCTTTGCAGGATCAATAATATATTGAGGAATAGCTGGTAAATCCTCAGCTTCAGAAAACGAGAAAGTGCATCTGCTCTTATATTCTTTGAGGCAGGTCTATAACGTAAAAGAAAATTAAAACGACTAAAAAATAATGACCAACGAGCTTGCCGAGGATTCAATCGTTGTGCATGACACAAATATTCTAGATTCTTATGATCTGTGTACACAGTAATTGGATGTTGGGCTCCTTCTAACCATTGATGCCACTCCTCGAATGCCATTTTGATAGCTAGGAGTTCTTTGTCTCCAATTCCATAATTTCTTTCAGCAGGAGTAAACTTTTTTGAGTAGTAAGAACACGGAAGAAGTGTTCCTTTTCCCGATAACTGACAGAGGACAGCCCCAACCGCAATATCCGACACATCTACTTCTACAAAAAATGGTCATGTGGGATCTGGATGACGTAAACAGGAATCTTTCAAAAATGCTTGTTTTAATTTCTCAAACGCTTGTAGTGCCTCCATAGACCATTCTTTGGTATTAGCCCCTTTTTTAGTCAATGCAGTCAATGGTGCTACTTTTTGAGAATAGTGGGGAATGAAATGTCTATAAAAATTGGCAAATCCCAAAAAGCGTTGGAGAGCCTTTATTCCAACAGGTTGAGGCCATTCCTTTATCGCTAATACTTTAACCGGATCCATACGAAATCCAGAAGTGGAGACTATATATCCTAAAAATGGTGCAGAAGTTTGTTCAAACAAACATTTTTCCAATTTGGCGAATAAACGATTTTCCCGAAGTCGTTGTAATACCAAACGTACATGCTGTCGATGAGAGAATATATCCTTGGAAAAAATAAGAACATCATCAAGATACACAACGACTGATGTGTGAAGCATGTCTCTAAATATTTCGTTCATCAAATTTTGAAAAATTGCCGGTGCATTGCAAAGTCCAAAAGGCATAACTAGGTATTCATAATGCCCATCTCGCGTATTAAATGCTGTCTTCCATTCGTCGCCGGGTTTAATACGAATCAAATTATATGCTCCTCGAAGATCTAATTTTGTGAATATCCAAGCTCCTTGCAAACGATCCAACAGTTCTGGAATAAGAGGCAAAGGATATCGATCTCTATGAGTAATAGAATTAAGACCCCGATAATCTATGCAGGATCTGAGAGTTCCATCCTTCTTTGCTACAAAGAAAAATCCGGCTCCTGCTGGAGAAGTAGATGGCCTAATAAAACCTTTTTCCAGATTTTCTTGAATATATCGAGACATGGCCTGAGTTTCTGGTAATGATAAAGGATAAACCCTTCCTCAAGGTGGAATTGTCCCAGGTAATAAATCTATAGCACAGTCAAAATTTCGATGTTCAGGTAATAGTTCTGCCTTTTCTTTGGAAAACACATCTGCGTACTCCTTATACGGAGATGGTAATGATAAATGAGTAACAGCCAAAGATACTCTAGGATGTGGTAGTTTGAACAAACAATTAGAAAAACAAGTTGTACTCCAAGATGTAATTTGTAACGACCTCCAATGTTTGGTGAGTGTTTCTGAAGCCAAGGCATTCCCAACACTATTGGATGAATTGATTTATGCAATACATAAAAAGAAATCTCCTCTTTATGAAGAATTCCAGTATATAATGTCACTGGTGCTGTAATGGAAGAAATACCTCCTGGCAAAAAAGTCCCATGAATTGAAGACACTCGAAGTGGTGGACGATGAGGAAGCTCTGACAGTTGTAGCTGTTGCACTAAATCTGCAAGAATAAAATTTCCTCCTGTCCCAGAATCAATGAAAGCTTGTGTAGAAAAAGTTCCTCCAGAATATTCCAAAGTAACCGGAACAATACATTGAGGAGCAGAACTCACATAACCTAGGAATAGCTCCCCTGTAATGCCTAGGCTTGATATGGCCCTTGCCTCC
Source organism: Rhinatrema bivittatum (assembly GCF_901001135.1). Classification (NCBI taxonomy): domain Eukaryota; kingdom Metazoa; phylum Chordata; class Amphibia; order Gymnophiona; family Rhinatrematidae; genus Rhinatrema; species Rhinatrema bivittatum. Next base: position 510,626,475 of record NC_042615.1, on the reverse strand, counting down.
ACAATATAAACATAATCCTAAGGTGCGCCAACGCTTCCTCTCCTCTGGAGTAAGAGAAGTACGACCCACTTGCATGGGTTCTGTACTCTGAGATGATTGATGTTCCAAAGGTACAGACAATTGTTGAGAAAAAGATGGAGCAAGAGTAAAAGGCCTCCGGACTGTTTTAAGTTCTCGAGCCCGTTGTTGAAGCCTGCGATCTATTCTTCCAGACAAATTAATAAGCTCCTCAAGATCATCTGGTAATTCTCTTGCTGTTAACTCATCCTTAATTCGAGGAGATAATCCTTCTAAAAATATACTATGAAGACTATCTTCTCGCCATCCAAGTTCCGATGCTAATGTACGAAATTCCACAGCATAGTCTACTAATGGTCGTGAGCCCTGGCGAAGGTGTAACAATTCTGAAGCTGCAGTAGATTGTCGAGCAGGTTCATCAAAAACTAACTTGAAGTTACGTAGGAATTGTTGAAGATCTCCCAATAGTGGATCTCCTCTCTCCCACAATGGAGAAGCCCAAGCCAAAGCTCTTCCATCTAATAAGGACAGTATATAAGCTGTCTTCACTTGATCAGAAGGGAACTGTGTAGGTTGGAGAGTAAACCTTATGAGGCAATGATTTATAAATCCTCAACACTGTTTAGCATCTCCAGCAAAATGAGGAGGTGCAGGTAATTGTGAAACTGCTGCGGAACCTACAGATGGTGGCATAGCCACAGAAGGTGTGGCATCAAGATGATTAGCTAATCTATCTACAGTAGCAGTTAATACATTTAGGCAATGCTGCTGTTGTTGTAATCTTTGAGCCAATCCAGGTATGGCTTGAAGACCAGAAAGATCCACGGAGTCCATGGCCTTAGCAAACTGTTAGCTGTATAGATTGATTTTGTGGACGCTTTTTAAAATATGATTTTTAAATCAATATGGATCTTTATCAAACAGTCTTTAAAACACTGACCTTGAGTTGATATAACACCTGAATCCAGATGAAGTTCAGAATTCTTTAATAACACTTTCTTTAGAACACACTTAGTCTTCTACGCAGATAAATCAGAGCAAATCTAACACTTAGTTTAAAAACAGGCACTGCTGAAGCAAATCTAATAATTTGGATTTAAAGCAGATTCATCAGGAGCAAGTCCAGAAACAATACAAACGCAAGGCTGAATTTTCCAAAGCTACAGATGCTAGTTATAACAGTGGATCCAGAGACTGACTGAGATGCTGCATTCACGGTTGCTATGAAGTTGCTAAGTCAACCCCAACGCTTCCTCTCAGTACACTTAAACAAACAGAAAATGACGTACCTTTCTTAGCATTCGAGCCATCTCGATCCCCCACCTCTTGAGGACCTCTGTACTGACCCAAGCGCCCCAACTGACCTCCCAACTTGCGCCCCACTCCTCGAGACGCTCCCTACCCGGAACCAACTCCACAAACCTCCTACCATGCGCGCATGTGCAATCCGACATCAGGCACGCGAACGTGCGTGTGCCTGAGACGTCTCATAGCACCATCGCGCAACCTCAGAGACTCACCAACCATTCCCCAAGTGCTGTGCAGACCGGCAAAGCTGGCGAAAACGGCGCCCCCACATCAACCCAGCAAAAGGTAGTTTTACTACAATTACTAGCAACGGTAACATGGAATAGACTTAGTTTTTGGGTACTTGCCAGGTTCTTATGGCTTGGATTGGCCACTGTTGGAAACAGGATGCTGGGCTTGATGTACCCTTGGTCTGACCCAGTATGGCATGTTCTTATGTGTGTCAGGACACACTAGTGTGTCACAAAGTCCTGGGAGTTGTGTCGCAGAGCCAGCAGAAGACTGATCTTTCCTCATCAGTCTGGGTAGGAGTTGGCTGACTTCTCTTTTATTGGGTATGACAGAAAGCTGTTCTTGCTTCCTTCTCCTCTACCTGGCCAGTGGGAATTTGTTCCCTCCTCTTTCACCCAAATCAGAGCATGATATCAACAACTCCTGTTCATATGGGCCTGGCAGGACACCAACTTTATCTTCCTCTGCCTGTCCTGGCAGTGAGGCTGCTGATTCTCTCTTCATCCCATGGGGCCTGGATGTGAAAGCAGAAGCAAAAGGGAGAAATGTTCATGCTCTATAGATCCCCTGCTGCTGCCTCCTCATCTTCCTCTCCTCAATGCTTCTTGCCGTCATCTGCTGCTGATAAAGAGGGAGGGAGACTCTGGATTGGACTGAAGTCTTTTCTGCTGGCTGGGAGCCAGGAGGAGGGGGAAATGTACTGGGCTGGAAGGCATGGGAAGATAGGGAGTCAGGGATGGGGGAAAGGAGGTTGGGGTTGCTGGGTAGGAAGAGGCAGAGGAGGGAGGGGTTGGGGCTGCTGGGCAGGGAAGAGTGATGGACGTGGAGAGAGAGATGGTAGTGTGGGTCTGCTGGGTTGGGTGAGAGGTGCGGGGAGTGGGCAGTGGAGGATGCTGAGCAGGAAGGGGTAAGAAAGGTGGTCAGAGGTGTTCTGGGTAGGGAAGAGGAGAGGGAAGGGCAGAAAGGGAGCACAGGGAAGAGGATGTGGGATGGGGTGTCGGGAATGTTGGACAGGGATATGAGCATGTGAAGGGATGATTGAGTAGTTGGGAGAAGTGAGGGCTAATGGGGCATGGAGGGGAGTGACTGGGTACAAGGGTCATACTATGTCAGTTTTGAGAATATGCATTTCTTCTCTCTTTGAACTTTGCCTAGTGTAGGTGGAAATATATATTTTTGTTTCTAATCTCCAGTTTTGCATTGCATGCAGAGATGGTCTTGGGGATTCCATTCCAGGTTTTGTTTCCACATTTGTAATTTGTGGACTTTTATTCTATATTCGGTGAAGTGAGGTCTGTCTTGCTCTGTGTGTATGTGACTGAGATGAGGTACTTTACTAGAGTTTTGTATCAGCCTTATTTGTTATATTTTCTCAGTATTATATTGCACTAGTGGTGAGCTGCTGCCTTTTTATGGGTAGAACTATTGCTGTTTCATTTCTTGGAGTTAGTGCTGCTGAGGTATGGCAGGTTTGATAGACATGTACAGAGTGGGGTTTGTTTGTATTATTTTACAATGCACCTGGTAGTAGAGGGAGTTTGTGATTTTGTTAAGATGACACCAGAATCAGGATGTCTTTTTTGTATTGTGAGTTATACAGGGAAATGTGTTAGTTCTGCTCTGCACCCATTGTTAGGAAGCGGCTGACTCCTGTGAATGCAAAGTATATGCTTATATTTAGTCACATGATGGTCATGTAATCACTGTGTCATGCATGTGAGCATCATCTCTCAGGTGTGTCCTGATAGAAAAAATATTGAGAGTCACTGCTTTAGAAAGAATAGGTGATGGATGGGCAATTGGATTAAGGGTGAGATTTTGTTAGATTATTTCATACTTATTATTTTACTTTATATTCCTTCTGTAAATGGTCTTGAGTCTTGTTTGGCGCTGGGTATAGTAAAGGCCTCTGTATGTAATTTTGGTGAATTGTAGTTCTGTCTATCCCTTAGTGATTGTAGAGGATGGATACATTTTCAGATTAAGGGTGGGATTTTGTTAGATTTTTTTATGCTAATGTATTTTAGATATTTTATGCTTGTTATTGTACTTATATTCTTATTGTAAACTGCTTTGCTTCTCCTTCAGGTGAGGAAGGTGGTATATAAAAATGTTATGTTATTTAAAATCTTGAAAAATCTGCCACAAGAAACCCAGGGCACTAGACACAATCAAAGTTCTTTCAGGAAGGCCTGAAAGCCAGGGGGAAAGGAGCCTGTAAATTGTACTGAGTCACATATCCATACCTTGCTATCTCATTAAACCTCCTCCTTTTATAAAGGCAGATGGAGAGTCAAGGAGTAGAGTACAGGTCTGGAAGGACTCTTGTAAAGCTGCTGCAACAACCCAGAGAGATCCAGAGAGTTACCAATGAAAATGCATGAGCTAAATATGTAAACAAAATTTGCTTTACAAAAGGGAGGGATTTTTCTCCTGGTTTTAAAAATACCTTACAAAAAAATAAAGAAAACCAGACCAGCATTTAACACCCAAAACACAAAATTCCAAAAAAAAGCATCCAAATAAATGCACTCAAATGTTAAATATATCATATTGATTTTATATCAATTTATTATACGTTAATACAAAAAAACAGCTACTATTCTACTGTTTCCTATGCTATAGCAGACATTTAAAAATATATAATCCTCATTCACAGAAACCCATATCACTCATAAAAATCATGCTTATTATTCATTTATAACCACTAAAAATACTACAGGATGCTTTAAAATGATGAACCCAATTTCAAAGCAATATATATTTCACGATGGGTCCATCTTTTTGAAACACCCTGTATTTCTAGCCTGCAATATATGTGATAATTTATACACATATTACAATATTATACCACTCTTTACACATTACATATATAGTATTTCTTATCCAAAAAGCTTTTAAGATATTAAATCACATTAAACGTTTCAATAGTAACATCATATGTATTGCACCTTTTAATGATGATATCAAATGTTCTCTACAGATTAACAAACTTCATCAAACATTCAAACAAAGGGATGGTAAACATGTGCACGGGCGCACATGTGCATGCATTCATCAGCCCACCTCCAGGTATGCGGCCATTTTATAACATATGTGCGTGTGCTATAAATTGCCTGATCGTGTGCATATGTGCGCACAATTTTAAGTGGACGCACGCCTATGCACACAAGTGCCACTTCTACCGTATAAGTGTGTATTGGGGGGGGGGGGGGGGGTTTAAGAGACACTTGTGCTGATGCCATTAAAAGTTTTCCCAGTTCGTTCCCAGTCCACCCAGGTAAGGGACAGGACTTCCCAAGCTTCCCAGTTTAATAATTTCCCTTCTCCCCCCTGAGTCCCGACCCTCAAAACCCTGCCGATCTATTGATTAATCTGTATTTTATTACTTACATGTCCTCCATAGAAGAAGTGAAGTTACGCAGCAGGGGACCCCAACATGCGCTTGTGTGTGTAAGTATTTATGTGCAAATTTGAAATTGAAATCCAGGAACGCCCATACCCTGCCCCTTTTTCAGAACTTTTGATTTGTGTGTGTAGCGGGAGATAGGCACATACACAGGCGCCATTTAAAATCCGCTCATTGCGCGCTGACCTGACATATTTGCATATCTCTTGGTTTTGGCATATGCCGGGTTTTTAAAATTCCTGACAAGGTCCTTGTTTACCAGCCGGTGGCTTCTTCACGGGTCTTCACTCTGATTTTAATTTTTAATTTTTAAAATCACATCACCTCAGAGCCAACAAGGTAACCCATAAGGGAATTAACTATAGACAAAAAGGGAAACCAAAATATCTGGAATGGTGAAAGCTTTCTTTTAATTACAATTAGGAAGTAAATATAACTTCAGCTTATTAAATTAAGATTTTAAGGTGTCAGCAAGCCAGACGGTGTGTTCAACCGAAATTGAACTGCCCGGTCTTTTCTATTATCCACCTTATATCTTTTGTGTCTCGTGCTCAAATGAATCAAAAGATTTGTGAACAACGTGAATCAAAGAGTTTCAAATTGTTTCAAAATCCTGATGATGAAATTCTAAATGAATCCCAACACGGCTGATGTTTCGCTTTAAAAAAGCTTCATCAGGGGTCATATTAATCAACAATCTCATACATGAATCGGACCGGGGTCTTTAGTTTGCTTAGGAAGTTTCATCAGATAAATTTCCTTGCACTAAGGACAATACAGTATGCTCTAAAAGCTTTCAGGAATCAGTTGTCCAAGAAAATTGTTGTCATCCAAAGAGACAATCGGATAGCTATGTTGTACATCAACGAGCAGGGAGAAACAAGATCATTCCTTCTGTGTCAGCAAGCTGTTCACATGTGGAAGCTATGCAGTATGCTTAGTGCGAAAGGATTTTGAGACACCACTCTGTTTGCTTAAACACACACCGTTGTGTGATACCATGGAACTAAATTTGTCTGAGAATTTTTACCTTAAGTGATAGATTTGGATACTTGATGGTTTAAAGTGTTGCCACTCCATCAGTAGATCCTCTGATGCAGATACAGACTTGTGTTGTGATTTTTTTTTTTTTTTTAATGATGGACTAATCAAGGCTGCGATTCATTAAGATAAGTTATGATTTTATTTGCAAGAGAAAATGTTTTAAAAAAACCTCTAATTTTGCTGGCTATGACCTATGATTATAGAAAGGGCAATGAAGACTGAAACGGCAGTAGTGCCTAGTATGATTGGTCATTACACGTGTGTTTACTATAGTTTTGATTATTCCTATATGTGAGGGATGTGTATGTGTGGGTGTGTGTGCATGTATGTGTGTGTGTGTGTATTCCATGTACAAAATATCAAATATATAAAGAAAAAAAGAATTACAGGCAACTAGATTCCCATTTAACATTAGTCCACAAGACAAAGTGGGGAAGAGTAGAATTAATAGGAGAATACTAAGGTAGACAAAGGTATATAAGCAATAAGCGCTGACATTCCTAAACCAAAAGAAAAGCAAAATCAAGGACATCCACCTTGACCATCACTGGAGTAGAAGTGGACAGGTGCTTTTCAACATATATATAAATGATCTGGAAAGGAATACGATGAGTGAGGTTATCAAATTTGCGGATGATACAAAATTATTCAGAGTAGTTAAATCATAAGCGGATTGTGATACATTTCAGGAGGATCTTGCAAGACTGGAAGATTGGGCATCCAAATGGCAGTTGAAATTTAATGTGGACAAGTGCAAGGTGTTGCATATAGGGAAAAATAACCCTTGCTGTAGTTACACGATGTTAGGTTCCATATTAGGAGCTACCACCCAGGAAAAAGATCTAGGCATCATAGTGGATAATACTTTAAAATCGTCGGCTCAGTGTGCTGCAGCAGTCAAAAAAGCAAACAATGTTAGGAATTATTAGGAAGGGAATGGTTAATAAATCGGAAAATGTCATAATGCCTCTATATCACTCCATGGTGAGACTGCACCTGGAATACTGTGTACAATTCTGGTCGCCGCATCTCAAAAAAGATATAGTTGCAATGGAGAAGGTACAGAGAAGGGCAACCAAAATGATAAAGGGGATGGAACAGCTCCCCTATGAGGAAAGGCTGAAGAGGTTAGGGTTATTCAGCTTGGAGAAGAGACGGCTGAGGGGGGATATGATAGAGGTCTTTAAGATCATGAGAGGTCTTGAACGAGTAGATGTGAATCGGTTATTTACACTTTCCAATAATAGAAGGACTAGGGGGCATTCCATGACGTTAGCAAGTAACACATTTAAGACTAATCGGAGAAAATTCTTTTTCACTCAACGCACAATAAAGCTCTGGAATTTGCCAGAGGATGTGGTTAGTGCAGTTAGTGTAGCTGGGTTCAAAAAAGTTTGGATAAGTTCTTGGAGGAGAAGTCCATTAACGGCTATTAATCAAATTTACTTAAGGAATAGCCACTGCTATTAATTGCATCAGTGGCATGGGATCTTCTTAGTGTTTGGGTAATTGCCAGGTTCTTGTGGCCTGGTTTGGCCTCTGTTGGAAACAGGATGCTGGGCTTGATGGACCCTTGGTCTGACCCAACATGGCAATTTCTTATGTTTACATGTAAAACAGCATAAAATACGTTTTTACTGAAACTATAATCCTAACTAATAGGGTCATTCATCAAAACGCGCTATCGGCCTATCACAAAATGCGTATGCAAATAAAAAACTTAATTTTCAAGTGGGAGGAGTTGGGGCGTGGTAAATGTAAAGTAGGGGGTGGTAGCACGCTGCGCGATATGTATCTCACAATATTGCGGGTTAGTAACACAGCCAATAACGACACCTTTTTCTGGGCAGTACAGTTGGATCGCGGGCGGTATTGCGGTCCGTGATTTTATCGTGGCGCATATTGTGCGTGATCAAAACTGCAATTAATACACACACACCTACCAAGAATTCCTGGACCAATAAAAATGGCTCTTTTTAGCAGTTTAAGCTTCCTAAGTGCTTTTGGTAAGTGGCAAGTGTACTTATACATGCATTCCTCATGCCTGGCCAGCCTCACTGTATGTGACAACATGTGGAAGATGAACAACAAGAACAGGACCCAAGGCCACTTCCAAGATGTCCCAAGGAAGTACCAGCAGTGCAGGCTGAGGCTCCGCTGCGGCGGGGTCTGGGTTCTTCCCAGCGACTTGCAGACGCTCAGCCATGGGCTGGGAGTTAATGGAAGCATATCTTTCTCCCATGAACATCCTTGCTGGGCATGCCTGAGGACTTTGTTATTAACAGGTATCGTCTCAGCTCTCGGGCAATCCTGGAATTAAATGAAGACATCGAAGGGGATCTGGATCTGGTCACGGCAAGGTCCTGCGCTGTCCCCGGCCTCACCATTTCACAGCATCTTCCATTTAACAGCAAGTGGCTCCTTCCAAACCACTGTAGGGGTGGTGGGGGGAATGTCCCAAACCACATTCTCACGCTGTCTCGACCAGGTCATTGCAGCTGTAACTGACGACATTAATCGATACATAAAATTCCCTCGTGACAGGCAGGACTTAATGGCCTTGAAGAGAGGTTGCTATGCCTTCGCACACTTTCCCAATGTCATTGGAGCTATCGACAGCTCTCACATGGCCATCCTACCACCCCATCAGAGGGAGGAGATATATGAAAATAGAAAGCTCTTCCACTCCATCAATGTGCAAGTGGTCTGGGACGCTCGAATGCCCATCCTGGACCTGGTGGCCAGGTACCCCAGAGCCGTGTACAATTCCTTTACACTTAGGCAATAGGGGCTCTTTGAAAATTTTGAGTCTGGGTACGGTGATGCTTGGCTTGTAGGTAAGACACCCTTTTCTTTCTCATTTCTATCAATGCTTACCAATAAGGGCTGTATAACATAATCTGGGTAAAAACAAATAAGCATGGGTGTAGCTTGCTTATTGCGGCGGTTACTACCCCTACTACCCCTAACTAATCAAGCTAGATATTTCACTTGGATGCAGCTCCATCACCGCTCTCTACATTAATGGTGGGGGTGGAAGGGAAATAGAACCAAGAGCTAAGAGAAACAGATAAGTATGAGAGAAAAAATGAGTGAAGCTTGCTGGGCAGACTGGATGGGCCATTTGATCTTCTTCTGCCGTCATTTCTATGTTTCTATGTTTCTATGTGGCTAATGGCACCCAACTGGGGGTGGAGAGTTGTGTGGGAGGACGCAATCAGAGGCATAACACCTGCCTTCTGCGGTTATGTATGCAGGACATTGTCCAAGGCCATGCCTCTCTCAGCCCATGTTTCAGAGGGCTGCCAAATGAGTGGGGCAAAACAAGGCACAGGATCTAAAGTCTGAATGCACTATATACATAGCACATATTTATTACCTAAAAGGCCCCATTCCTATCCTCCCCTTTGGAGCATCCGAACCATGCACTGTGCACACTGCTGGCAAAGCACCTTCATTTGTATTATGCAATAAAGCGCAGTCTGGGCATCAACATCCTTGTTTCCATCCTCTTGACAATCTTGGGTCCCTCACACAGTGATACACAATGAGGTAGATTTTATAAATTTACGCACAAGCGTACTTTTGTTCGCGCACCAGGCGCAAACAAGAGTACGCAAGATTTCAATAGATACGCGCGTAGCCATTAAAATCCGGGATCAGCGTGCGCAAGGCTGCCCAAAATTGGCAGCCTGCATGCGCCGAGCCGTGCAGCCTGACTCCGTTCCCTCCGAGGCCGTTCCGAAATCGGAGCGGCCTCAGAGGGAACTTTCTTTCGGCCTCCCCCACCTTCCCCTCCCTTCTCCTACCTAATCCACCCCCCCCCCCCCCGGCCCTATCTACACCCCCCCTACCTTTGTTGAACAAGTTACGCCTGCTCGAGGCAGGCATAACTTTGCGCGCGCCGGGCCGGCTGCCGCACGCCATGTTCTGGTCCGGTGGCTGGTCTGGAGGCCGCGGCTACGCCCTCGGAACGCCCCCGGATGATGTGCCAGCCATGTCTCGCGCCCGACACACCCCCCGATGACGCGACGGTCGTGACACGCCCCCGACACGCCCCTCCCCAGGAAAGCCCCGGGACTTACACGCATCCCAGGGCTTTGTGCACGCCGGAAGCCTATGCAAGATAGGCTCGGTGCACGCGGGGGGGTTTGGGCTAGGTTTTCGGGGGTTACACGTGTAACCCTCTGAAAATCTACCCCAATCAGTATAGATTCATATTCAGAGAACTGACAAGCAGCAAAAATATCTGAGAAACGTTCCCAGTTATTCAAAGGAATTTACGCACACAAGTCTCCCGCACAATAAACTTGGATAGAGTTAGGTTGGTGATTTTTTCAACTAGATTTGTGTACATAACATTAGCTGGAGATTGCTCAATTTGATTGCTTACCAGCTAAAGTTTAGCCCTGCCCCTTTAAGTGCCTTGATTGATACCCCTTTTTGTCTGAATAAATTTTGTGCATTTAAAAAGCTGTGAGAACAAACTGTATGCAGTTGGCAGGGAATAATATTGAAAGCTCATCTTTTGTCTGCATAACTCAAAATGTAACCTGCACAAAGGCTTTCAATATTGACCTCAGGTGAGATAGAATTAAACAACAGAGGGAGGGCTTGGAGTAGGACTACAAAAAATTGACAGAAATAAAAATGGAAGTGAGGTAGGCCTCAAACAATTTTCAGAAGATTATGCTTACAGGAGCTACCAAAATCAAAAGCAATGGGGTCGGACGGGATATATTTGAGGATATTATGGGAATTTAGGGACATTCTATCAGCTCTGCTGACAGCTCCAGCAAGGACTGGAAATAGAAGATGTTCCTCTTCATAAAAATGGAAGTAAGGAGGAATCTGTGAACTAACTACAGGCTGGTTAGTCTGAACTTGGTGGTGAGTAAATTAATGGAATTGATACTATAACAAAGGATAGTGCAGTTTCTGAAAACCAATGGATTACTGGACTTCAGGCAGCATGGTTTTTACCAGAGGAAGGTCTTCTCAGATGAACCTGATCAATTTCTTTGACTCGATGACTTGAAATCAGGGGAGAGCGCTGCACTTGGATGTCAGCAATGCCTTTGATATATTGCCACATAGGTGACATAAACAAACTGAACGACCTAGGTTACAAAGTGGGCGGTGACAAACTGTAGCATTAATTGGAGTTCACTGCAAAGAAATGTGAGTTACCAGTGGTGTGCTGTTGGGATTGGTCCTTGGTCTAGTTCAACATTTTTGTTAGCAATATTGTGGAAGGGCTATCAGGAAAGGACTGCCTATTTGTGGATGATACCAAAATCTGAAATAGGGAAGACACCCTAGAAGTTGTGGAAAACCTGAAGGGAGATCTAGTGAAATTTGAGGGATGGTCTAATATCTGGAAGCTAATGCTGAAAAATGCAGGGTCATGCATTTGGGTTGCAATAACCCAATGGAGAGGTAAAATTTAGGAAGTAAAGTTGTGTGCACAAAACGAGTAGGATCTTGTGGTGATGATATATGATGATCTTAAGGTAGACAAATAGACAAGATAATGACAAAAACCAAAAAAATGCTTGAGTGCGTATGGAGAGAAATAGCTAGCAGGAAAAAGGAGATGATATTGCCTCTGTATGAGAATTCATTTGGAGCATTGTGTAAGTTCTGGAGACTGCACCTTCAAATGTTTTAAAACCAGAATCAATCCAGAGGGTAGCTAGTAAAATGGTCTTCATCATAAAGCATATGGGATCAGACTTAAAGATCTAAATATGTATATTGTAGAAGAAAGAAGGGAAAGGGAAGATAATATGATAAAAATATTTAAATATATCCAAGGAATAAACGCACAGGAGTCAGGCCTCTTTCTACAGAAAGGAGGAGTCATGGGAAGAGAGTGAAAGGGGTGACTCAGGAATAATCTAAGGAAATATTTATTTATAGAAAGAATGATGGATGCATGGAACAGCCTCCCAGTGGAGATGGTGTAGACAAGGATAGTACTTGAATTCAAGAAAGCATGGGACAAGTATAGAGGATCCCTGAGGGAGGGGCAGGACTATAAAGCTGAGCAGGAGATGAGGCTGGGCAGACTGGATAATAATCCACATATGATCATTATCTGTTGTCATGTTCTATGCTTCAATATAAGAAAACCAATACCCTCAAATACTTTCACATAATCTTCTTTTTTTCCTTGACTTTCCTAGCTTTTCTTTATTCATTACTTCCTAAATAATTTCTAATATAAATCAAAAGTTCCCTCAACAGCCCAGGTAAAAAAAAAAAAAAATCATATTTTGCAGCTGTGGACCATACAAAGTCCTACATCCAAAATTAATATGATGTGTAATGAAACCATCTGCCAAAAAATCAACATAACCGTTATAATATTCGTTCATGAATCCCTCATTAATGTTATCATCATGTTCATCAAGGAGCAACTGATGATCTCCTGGATACTGCTACTAAAGGTAAAGAACACAAAAATTATATACATTCATGCCATTGTACTAAGAAGGTGACTGTTATGATTTGTGGGTTTCATGGGCCCTTGGCCCGAGGTGGGAGTTGTTACCACCTGTGGGGAGGAGCCCCACAGGTCCACACCGCTGGGAGGAGAGGTCTGGTACAGCAGGAGCTCTGGGAGAGAATCTGTGGGAAGGTCCCGAGGAGTGGGGTGAGAGACTCAGCGATGAGGGACCCCACAGGAAGCTGGTAGGCTGGAGAGCAGTACCTGGGTGGAGACCTCCAAGAGGGTGGCGCTAGGCAGACCTGAGATCGGGAAGCGTGAGGCAAGGAGAGCTGGAGGTATACTGCTGAGGCAACCCCGGGAGGCAGAGCTGTGTAGTGAGGAAGGTACTGATATGATGACGTAGGCTACCCCATGGAGCGGGGAAGCCCGAGTTGGGGCTCTAAGTGATGACATAGATATCTCCGAGAAGCAGGGAAGTACCGGCTATCACCGACGTTGAACGAAGGCACTGCCCCAAGGAGCGGAGAAGCACAGACAATCTCTGGAGTGGAATGTAGTCACTGCCCCGAGGAGCGGGGAGGCACAGCCAGTCTCTGGACTAGAACGTAGGCACTGCTCCGAGGAGCAGGGAAGCACCGACTGTCTCTGGAGTAGAACGTAGGCACTGCCCCGAGGAGCGGGGAAGCACAGAAATAGGTGTCCCAAGTGGTGAGGGCATCTCAGCAGCAACCCCGAGGAGTAGGGAACCGGTGGGTAGAGTTCCTGGAAGGCGCAGGGCTAGCTCGAGGAGCAGGCGAAGCCAGGAGACTGAGTCTCCGAGGACAGCACACACAGGCCCCCGAGGAGCAGGTACCAATCCAGGGTCCAGAGTCCAAGAAGGGTCTGAGACAGCCACAACAGGTCCAAGGAGACAGGAGCTAGTAGCGTAGCGATGGAACTCATTGCCAAGTCAACTAGCAGGGGGCGAAGGCGGTGCTTAAGAACCCAGATCCAATGATGTCATCAATCCCGCCGTAGCAACTTCAAAAGAGGGTGCGGTGGCACGCGCGCACGCCTAGGAAGGCCCAGAGTCGGCGTACATGGTGGTTGCGTCCAGGCCGCCACGAGGGACCATGAGATATACGGCAGCAGAGGCTGTCTCCCACCGCGAGCAGGCCCCGAGAGGGAAGCAGGACAGTACAGGACATGAGTATATGAGGTCGTAGCTGTCTGCGACCAATGGTCATAACAGTGACATCAGATCATGAATGGATTCAATGCAGGCATGTAAAATTAAAGTGCACAATACAGCTTTTGAGGGCCTAAATTCAAGGATTATATCAGTATAACTATCCCAAAAATCTGAGGCATGGTAATTCCATAAAGCATTAGCTAAATGTTGATTAAAATCATTTCCCAGGACATATTCAACAATATTGTCTTCAGCCTTGGCACATAGCCAGTGATCTCCTAGGTAGACAGCTCAAATGTAGCAACTATAATTACAGATTACACAGCCAAAGTAATTCACTTTCCTACTCTCACAAATAATACACGAGCATGATAATTGGATTTCATGACTTAAAAACAATTCCAAGAAAATACTTGCAAAGCCAAAGGCAAGAATAGACTAGGGGCGGTGAAGAAATAAAAGTTTGTTTCGTTTTTCATTTTGTTTTTGGGGGGTATTTTCCCACAAATTTTTTTTTGTGTAATGTTTGTTTTATTTCTTTAGTTTTTAAAAAAGTGAAATAAACATTTAAAAAATCCCCAAAGAACTGAAAAAAAAAGAAACAGGGATCTCAAGGCCTCCCGTGCCCCTCACACATCCCTTCCAAATTGAAATATACTAGGGCCAGGATAGTTCCTAGCCCCCTGTACCCAATCTGGAGTCAACCTGGACTTAGGCATCGGGATCAGGCCTCGGTCCTGACACCTACAAGACCAGGCTGAAAACTCGGCCTTGCGAAGACCTAGGGAGTGTTAGGATGCTGTGACCTCAGCCAAGGCCCTATGCAAGGCCTAGGCTTGTAGCCTTGGACCCAACCTTATGGTCTGGTCCGGAGGCCAGATCTTGCTAGGGCTTCTGCCCAGACCCAGTCCTAATGCCAGAGCCTGGCCCAGATGCTGGGTCCAAACTCCTTGGCCTTTGCCTAAGCCAGAGCTTGTCCCAGACCTCACGCTGCCGGCACTCACCCCAGAAGCTGGGTTCCGACACCTTGGCCTTGGCCTAGGCCAGGGCTCGAGTCAAGGACTGGCATTAGTTCTGGGTGTGGGGCAAGGCTCCAGTGTCAGGAACTGGTTTGTTTCCAATACCGGGAATTTGATGTAAGAAGTCCCTCTCCAGGTTTGGAGTTAGCATGTGTGATGTACCAGACCTCACATGTATGAGAGCTATGAGAGAGGAACATGGAAAACACTGCAGAAGCCAGCTATATTCCATGGGCAGATGTGCCACTGGGAGTAGTATCGGAGAGGCCCCAACCATATAAGGAGGCAGTAAGGATGTGCAGTCATTTCAAACAAATTTAAAAAATGCAATGAATAAAATTAATTTGATTCAGGAAGCCCCCAAAACAAATTGAGGGCTCCCCTGAATGAAACAAATCTTATTTGTTACATTTGTTTAAAAAGAATGCATTGAGCCACAATCTGTGCCAGAGCATGACACTGGCACCTCGGCCTAAGCCTAGGCCCAAAGCCAGGGCCTCACTTAGGGCATAAGGTGAGGCCCAAAGTACAGGCTGCAGCCTAGGCCTGAGTGAGACCCTAGGGTCTCAGCCTAGGCCCAGTTCGATGGCAGAGTCTCGGCTGAGACCTGAAAAAGTTCTTATATGATCTGTTGGTTATCCAATGGCAAGGCTGAGACTTGACCTAGACCCAGGCCCGATGCTGTGACCTGACCCGTAGGCTGGGTCCCGATGCTTGGGCCTAGGCTTAGTCCGGAGCCCAGACCCAGGCCCGATGCCATGGCCAAGCCTTGGTCTAGGACAGACCTCAGATCCAAGCCTGAAATCATGACCTGACCCGGAGACTGAATTCTGACACCAAAGCCTCGACCTAGGCCAGAGTCCAGACCCAGGCCTGAATCCAAGACCTGGCCTGGATTCCAGGTCCCGATGCCTGGGCCTCGGTCTAGGCCAGAGCATGGACCCAAACCAGAAGTGGCAGCCCTGCCTGGAGGCCTGATGCTGATGCTGGGTCCTTGGCCTGGACCCAGTTTCGATGCCAGGACCGGGCCTGGAGACCCAGTCCTGATGCTGGGGCCTTGACCTAGGCTTCGGCCCAGAGCTCAGGCCTCACAGTTGCTTCCGCATCGTCCGCTCCTTCTGATGCCATCCGCTGGGGTTGTGCCAGAGTTCATTAACTCAGGTGCATTCACCCAAGCGGATGGAAACATTTTGATTTGTACGCAATGTGTATGGTATTGCCCTACATCTAATAGGTATCGTCTGCTGGGATGAATGTGCTGGAGTTAATTATCTCCAGCGCAACCGAAGTGGATGGCATCAGAAGAGAACAAGAAAATGATGAGGGAGTAGCTGCAAGGCCTGGGCTCTGGGCCTAGACCTAGGCCAAGGCCCCGGCATCGGGACATGGCCTCCAGGCCAGGTCCTGACATCGGACCTAGGTCCAGGCCAAAGCCCTGTGTTGTAACCCAGCCTCCGGGCCAGGTTGTGGCATCGGGCCTCGGTCTGTACTCCAGGCTAGGTTGAGTCTCAAGCATCAGGATCCGGCCTTCGGGTCGTGTCACGACATGTAACTGGGTCCATCCTGAGGCCCCGATATCAGGACCCAGCATTTGGGCTGCGTCGCAGCATCGGGCCTGGGTCCTGGCTCTGGCCTAGGCTGAGGCCCAGGCATTGGGGCCCAGCCTCTGGGCCATGGTTCCGGTATTGAGCCTCAGTCCATACTCCAGCCTAGACTGAAGCCCAGGCGTCAGGACCCAGCGTCCAGGTTGGGTTATAGTGTCGAACCTGGGTCTGGGCCAAGGCTCCAGCATTGGGACCTGGCCTCCAGGCTTGGTTACAGTGTCAGGCCTCGGACGGGTTGAGTGACAGGTCTGGGTCCAGGCTCTGGCCTAGGCTGAGGCCCAGGTGTCGGGATCTAGCCTCTGGGTTGGGTTGCGGTGTCAAACCTGGGTCCGGGCCAGGCCTCGGCATGAGGACTCAGCCTCTGGTCCAGGTCACAATGGCAGGCCTGGGTTTGGGCTCTGACCTAGGCCCAGGCATTGGGACCCAAACTCTATGCTGGGTCGTAGCCTCGGGCCTGAGTTTGGGCTCTGGCCTAGGCCAAGGCTCTGGTGTCGGGACCCAGTCTCTGGGTCAGATTGTGGCAATGGGCCTGGGTCCAGCTGAGGTGTTGGTCTTGGTTAGGTTGAGGTCACAGCGACATAAGGCTCCCTCAGTCTATGCAAGGTTGAGGCTTTGGCATGCACCTAGGCCTCACCGGCAGATCCCCACCAGACTGGGTAAGTGGGGATCAGGAGGGATACTGGCCCTGGAATATTTCCAGGCAGGCGGGCGGAAAGCCCCGGGAGGCCTTGTTTTTGTTTTTTGGCCTTTTTGTTTTGTTTTTTTTAATTGTTTGATTTGTTTTTTCTCTTGAATGAAACAAATCAAACAATCCACCATCAAACAATGCACATCCCTAGGAGGCAGTCAAGAAAGAGTAAGGACTGAGGATCTGAGGAAGTGAGGCCCACCAGAGCTGTGAGTACCAGAAACAGAGAGGGGTCGGCTGGTGGGGAAAACATGAGGCCAAGGACCTATGGTAAATTCTCTTAAGGAAATGGGATTTGGGCTAGGGTTAGAAGGAGGTCGAAGGGACAGAGAGAATTCCTGAGGAGATTATACTGAATGGAAGTTTCAATGCTAAAGTGTTGGCGGTGACCTCTTTAAAATTTGTGGGTAAGATGATATAAGAAACTGTAGGTAATCTAGTTGGTCGAGACTGGGCAGATCAAGTGGAGAAACAGGTGATTGAAGGCATAATTGTTATTGTCTATTGCACTAATTCAGTTCCAAATATTGTGCATATTGCACCTTGGTGGAATTGACTGTCTTGAGGTGGGCATTTTGGCTGCTGTAACTCAGATGATGTTAAAACTGCATGAGCTGCCAATAGAAGAATGGTGGTGCTAAGTGACTGATCTATGACTTACTCATAGCTTTTTCCCCAGGATATTGACTTTGGAGGATGTAAGGGAAAGAAAGAGACAAGGTAAAGTTATGGCAACTGTGACTAAGTATCCATCGGAGGGTCCCAAATCCATAGTGTCATGCACCTGGAGAGGATGACCGGTGGACTAACCCACAGTCAAGTATAAGGCAGAGCTACATCGATGGAAGACTCACTGAATTAATAGGAGAGAAAGGATTTTTCAAATGCAGCCCAATTTAAAGGACATGGATGTTTTTCTCCATTTTCCTTGACTGATTTGGTTTTCTGAGAACTGGGGGGACTGGTTGAGAGGACACTTACCAGTATCAGCCTGTGTGGACTTTGGGGCCCAGCAGGTAGATGTGGAAAGGGAATCTGGGCTGGTTGCCAGTGCTTCTTTCTGGACTATACTGACTCTGAAGCCCAACAATGCTGAGGTGTTTCAGGATCTGCCAAAGGAAAGAAACCAACTTCAGTGACTTGCCATACACCCAGCCTCGAGAAAAGTGGTACAGAAGCCTGATCCTGGCCACTATTAACTATATTTTTCTACCAATCAAACTGATTCAAAGAAGTCTATTATGGCTTAATTTTCCCTTGTATGAGATCCTCAGGGACCTGATGGAAAAATTCAGAATGGTGCCAGCCACCTCAGTGGAGCTTATGCCCATAAAACCTATGGTGTGTGTTTCATTTTCAGGTATTTTAAATGTCAAGATCTTTGCGAAGGATCCTCAGGACTGAACATGGTAAAGACTTGGATTTGAACTGTGCCTAAGGCCTCTCCCATGATTCGCTGCCTGTGTCTGAACTATTCAGAGATAAAGTTCTCACAAGAGTAACATGTCTGAAGGGACTCCATCTTATCTTCCTAATGTCAAAGAGTATTTGCTGTCAGTTGTATTTTGTGATAAAAAGAAAATATAAGTAATGATTATTTATTGCAGTTCCAGAAATGCCAAGATCCAGTTATATTATTTTGGTCATTTGGGGTTTTTGTTACTAGAGATGTAAATCATGTGATCGATCGTCTTAACGATCGATTTCGTCTGGGGGGGGAGGGAATCGGATCGTCGCGGTTTTGTTTTTTTAAATATCGTGTAATTCGTAATTCGGGGGAGGGCGGGAAAATCGGCACACTAAAACATCCCTAAAACCCACCCCGACCCTTTAAAATAAATCCCCCACCCTCCTGAACCCCCCCAAAATGCCTTAAATTACCTGGGGTCCAGAAGGAGGGTCCCGGTGTGATCTTTTACTCTCGGGCCTCCGGTGCGTTGTAGAAATGGTGCCGGCGCCATTTTGCTTTTTGTCCCCCGACGTCAGGAGCGTAGGAGATCACTCCCGGACCCCTGCTGGACCCCCAGGGACTTTTGGCCAGCTTGAGGGGGCCTCCTGACGCCCACAAGACTTGCCAAAAGTCCAGCGGTGGTCCGGGAGCTTCTGCACTCGAATCGTTTTGTACGGCAAAACGACGTCAGGAGCGTAGGAGATCGCTCCCGGACCCCCGCTGGACCCCCAGGGACTTTTGGCCAGCTTGGGGGGGTCAGGAGGCGATCTTGATATTGATAGTTTTGGAAGTAAAAACTATAGGGCGGTTGAATACATACATCTTAGGATTGAATGATATTAAAATATAGTGTTATTAGCGACATTAAATTATAAATTTTAGGATTTAGTACACAATAGTAATTTTGGTTGTGGGGTAACAAAACAAAACATTTTTTTTAATCAAATTGAATAAAATGTTGTGAGTAAAATGAGGAACAACACCAAATGATTAAAAACAGAGTGCTTGACAAACTGCTGGAATTGCCTGTGGCCCATTGCGTGGCGAGAGGCGATGTACTAGATTACAGCTGCACTATTACTGATGATGTTGTTCCTGTTAATTTGTTATTAAAACTTTAAAATATTAACAAAAATAGGATAAAGTACATTGAATATATCCTCTCTGTTTAGATTGATTTAATTATTGGGTGAGGATACAGAGCTTCTGTGTGGTGATTTCATATCTATGTTGATTTATGTCATATCTGCACATAGCAAAAAAACTCTGCATGGCTAACCTAGGGGTTGTTATAACCATCGCCAGCCCCCACGTAACTTTGGTCCCATCTGTCCATGGATTTTATCATGGAGCTCCCCATTTTAGATGGAACCACTGTGATTTGGGTAGTTGTGTATTGTTTCTCTAAGATGGCACACTTCATCCCACTACTAGGCCTCCCTTCTGCACCAGAATTGGCACTCCTCTTTACTCTTCTTGTTTTCCGCTTGCATGGCTTGCCAGAACACATGTTGTCAGATGTGCAATTAACCTCCTGATACTAGCGCTCTCTCTGTAAGAAGTGTCTCATCACACTAGACTTCACAACCACTTATCACCCACAAGGAAACAGACAAGTGGAGTGCATCAATCACACACTCAAGACATTTCTCTGCTCCTATAGCAATGAGCAGCAAGACAATTGGGCCACTCTTTTCCCTAGGCTGAGTTCTCTTACAATTCCCAGATTAATTTTGCCATGGGTCCTTTCCTTTCCAACTGTTATATGGGAAACACCCATTTCCTCCTCTGCCATTGCTCTTGGCTGACAGGGCCAAGAGAATGGCCAATGTCCACAGAAGACCAATCCCTCTGTTTAAAGTTGGAGAGAAAATGGGGCTTGGCACGTGCTATTAACATCTGCAGGTCCCTTCCATGAGTCTAGCTCCACACTACATTGGACCTTTGCCCATACTCCGACAACTGGGATCTGACACATATTAGTTGAGATTACCTCCGACACTGAAAATTCACAATGTGTTCCATGTATAGCTACTCAAGCCAGTGGTACTCTCATGGCTCTCCAGAACAGTGCCTGAACCACAGGAGGTGGCCAGTGATGGGATACCATATACAAAGTAAAAGAGGCCTTGGACTCACACTGTAGAGGCAAAAAAATTGAATATCTCCTTTCTTGGAAGATCTATGGCCTGGAATAAAACTCATGAGAGCCAGCCTCCAACATTCTAGATATCAATCTCCTGAGAGATTTCCATCGCCGGTACACCAAGAAACCAAAAGCCTCAGGGAAGGGGATTAAGGGAAGGGGTATTGTTGCGCTCGCTGGTTCACGAGTTGCTCCCAAGAACTGCCGTACTCACCTCCCAGCAGGGCCACTCTCATTGGCTTGTGGCATGGCCTGGTCTCCCAGCATCTTCTTAGCATGCTGCCACATGCCAACACAGCAGTACGCTGCCAATAGCTCCCAAGACAGGATGCCACCAATACCACCTGACCCTGCACCTCCTAAGGGGCGTGCATGCCCGTCATCAGTTTTAAAGGGCCCACGGCGGGAAAGATCCAGAGGCACCTCTTGATAACATCATCTCCTCAGGCCTTTAAAAAGCCCTTGCAGACTCTCCAACGTGCACTTCAGCATTCCTTGTCTTCAGTTTCAGTCTTCTATGTCTTCAGTTCTTCAGCCCAGCCACCGTGTCTTCAGTCTTTCAGTCCTCCAATTCATCTTCCCTGCCTGCCTGCCTATTCTGCTCCTTGCCTTCCTGCCCTGCCTATCTGTCTTCTGGATTCTCCCGATTGCTGCCTACCGCTGACCTTTCCCTGCCACTGGATAAGCCTTGCCTACTCCTACTCTGACCCAGCTATCTCGATGGATCTCTCCACCTTCAGCAGAGGCCTCCATTTAAGACCTGCCAGCCCTGGTACCTAAAAGCTCAACCTGAGGGGAACGTCGGTTGGTAAAGGCAAAGCTCCAGTTGTGACTCTGTCTCATCCAGGTCCGCATGCCAACAGTTGGGACCTGCAGGTCTTCTCCCTGCAGGTTGTGACAGGAAGGTCTAAGGATCCACAAATGCAACAAAGGTCATTTGATGACCTTGATGGGTGACTTATTTGAGGTTTTGGAGGACCAAAACATTTAAGGGAGGATAGAGAGTATGACAGGACCCCTAAAACATAACCTGGTCACTAGATGTAACTTTGAAGAAATATTTGGGTGGAATGTACTTGTTCTCTACCTTTGGGGTTGAATGATATATCATTGTTGTAAGAGGTTTAGTATATCCCTTTAAATGGTATTGTGAAGGAGGACCTCTAAGGGGAGTTTGTATGGGTAAAATGTAAATTTGTTCGCAGGAGTGGATTGCAGGAAAATATCGGCTCAGGGGATTTTTTAAAAACTGACCCATGGGATATCGGATGCCCTCATGTACTTTCCCTGCAGCACATGTGTCAACAGCTCAAGAAAGCATGCCATGTCAACTCTGGAACCTGGCAGAATTGAGCCAAAATATCTCCAAAATAAACTTCATCTTTCCTAGATAACTAAGTTGAGCAGAGCTGCAGACCGTATTCCACCCATGCAAATTGATTGGGCCCTCTACACATCTGCTTATATCTATTACAGAGATATATCCTGGATTCCCAGTCTAGCTCTTGAACCATTTGTAAGTAATAACACTGCCAGCCAGTGTCAGGTGCACCAAAGCTCAGTCACAAACATATTTTTAGATTACAGAAACTTTATTGGCACATACACATACCTGGGATCCTACCAGGTATTTGTTTGTTACCTGGATTGGCCACTGTTGGAAACAGGATACTGGGCTTGATGGACCTTTGGTCTGACCCAGTATGGCAAGTCTTATGTTAAGTCACATACACTTTCTCAGACAAAAATACACACCCACACACAGTTTCCTGCCGCATGAGAATTCCAGTTTTGAAAATTTGTGTAAGGACTTTATTTTTTTGGATCTGGAAGGAAGATTTTTGCTGTCACCCTTCCTGCCCTAGAGTGGGGAAAGTTTGAAGAGCTGATTGTTCCCTGCTCCCTGGATCTTTCATCCAAAAGATCCTGTATGACATTTGGAGAAAGAGAACTATGAGTAAGATTTTTTCTTTCTTAGAGAGTCTTCACCCTGGGGAGAAGAGGTAAAATTGGGAGCCATGCATTTGCAATGTTGTGGCCCTATTTTTCTGCCAATATTTTGGAAGGGGAATTCCATCCATAAATAGGATACCTCTGTTCTCCTGGAAAGTCTTACTTTTCCATGCCCTGGAGGATGAATTCTTTCCCAAGTCCAACTACTGAGGGACACTTGCACAGATAATGGAGAGTTGGAGGACTGAGATAACAAGTTGCTGTTTCAAGAACTGGTGCATATAGTGCCATAAAATTGCAATGAAGAATTGATGCAGTAAAGGTTTGTTTGTACACTCAACTTGAGTCCAGAGTATTTTGTTGGCACTCATTCTTTGAACTTACTTTGAAGAGAGATCTGCCCAGGAAAGAAATAAAGTGTCACCCCCACACCTTGGATCTTGGAGAAGAATTCCTCCCTCCCACGGAAGAATCCTGACCCCATGATAGTGGGTTTAGCCCTGGGAGCCTTCCAGAAGAGGGGCTACATGACATGTACATCTGGTAGAAAGCTGCTTTCAAAATTTCTCTCTTCTTACTCCCTATCAGTGTGGGGGCAAAGGAACAGGGCCAAGATTGGTTCTATCCGAGACAGGACAGGAGCCACCCTGGCTAACTATGGTGCAAGAAATGTATACCTGTAGACTCTGCAGGTATTATTAGCTGCAAATCCTCACAAGCCTGCAAACTAGGTGGGGAACTGAAAACATCCCCCTTAATTACATGCAAGCTCCTCCTTCAGCCTATCCCTGGGAATGCCATGGGTAAAGTTAGCTTGTGGTGGCATTGCACATGTAAGTTACTTACACAAAGGGAGGACAATGTCCAAAAAGCTGATTTCTGCAAGTAAAGCATTGTGTTACCCAGAGAAATAGCTTTGATAATTGCCCTCATGGGAGCTGATTTATTTACATAAATGCCTCTTTGAAAACAGCCCTGGGCCAATGTAGGCATTCCAGAGGGATACAATTTACGTACATACGTATGCATTTTTGAAAATATGTGTGTTACTGCACACAATTTATGTTTTGCTTGGAGCACATGTAGAATAATTATGCACATACCTGGTCAATTATGGAAGAGTTTTCAAATTTTCTAAGTGAACTTATGTATATAAGTTCATTTTGAAAATACTGGGCAAAGCCTACATGTGCATTGTATAAGCAGACATTACCGCTATGTGGAGAGCCATTTCTACCAGTTTAACAGTGCTTTTCCTGTAGAACTGGCCTGTTATAAAAATTGCATGCCCAATAATGCAAGTAATGCAGAGGCATTCCTGGGGTCAGAGTTGGGGAGGGATTTGTGCTTTCAAAAATATGCATGCAAATTTTCTTGAAGAAATTCTGCATACCAATTAGTAGGTGTAAATTTGCATGGGCAGTTTTAGTGGGGTAACTTTCAAAGGGAAAGTATGCGTGTACTTTCTCTTTCAAAACTGGTGTGTGTAATTCAAAATATATGCAAGTTGTTAACAATTATCCCCATTCTGTATAGATAGGCAGATACTGAAGGATGTATTACATATATTGATTCTGGCAGAATTAATGGGAGAGAGATATAGGTAAATATATTGATAGAGAGATAGAGGTCAATATTCAAAAAAGCTGAGTCCCTAAATTTGGGCTGAGTCCCTAATTTCATCCAAACATAACCTAAATTTGCTAAAAATAGGACAACTTTAGGCCTGCCATACATTTTCCTAACTTTAGGCCCCTAAAGGCAGGATTCATCATACCTCGCGGAATGATGAATCCCGTGAAAAAGGGGGCGGGCCTGCGAAAGGCCGCAGCCGTTCGCACTGTGGTGGTGCGATTTTGCCGGCCGCTGTGGGGCCGGCTGCAGCCTTTCGCAGTGAATAGCGACACCATAAAAGGTGTGATTATTCCCCGCGCTGCCAGTGATAATGTTCCTCACATTATCGCCAGCAGTGGTGCCGTGGCCGACTCCTCCCTCCCCCCGCCCCGACTCCTCCCCTCCATGCCCCGACTCCTCCCAGCCCCCTAATTTGCATATATCACATGCGAAAAGGCCCTTTTCGCACACGATAAAGCTTTAGTAAATAACCCCCTAAGTTAGGTTCCTAGTGCTGGGAATCAGTCCTAAATCCCTTAATTCATTCCCCCTATCTGATTCCACCTCTGTCCCCACTTACTTTTTAGGGACCTAAATTTAGCAGTTCAGATAGTGAAATTTTTCTATTTGCCAGATCTAGGCGATTAACTTCTTAAGTTAGGCACCTAGAACTTTTGACTATCAGCTTCTATTAGATATTGTATATGTAGGAAGCTGAAAAGTGGGAAAGACTAGTAATGATATTGAGTATGCATGGAGCTTTACAGCTGCTGCACTAAACCTCTTAACTATCATTTGTGCTCCATTACCCAGAAGTCTCAGAAGAACCTAAACACTTGCCATGCTGCTTTTCCCTTCAGCTCTGTGTAAGTGTGCTATGAGCCACTTGGCTCTCTCATTGCCTCTCTTTCTGTAGAATCTATAGAATCCTTCAGAACTATTTACAAGCTTCCATTTCCTCTGATTTTCCCTCTGTAAATATTGGAGGTCATCATTTCAGCTTTTGTTTTGCTCTTGTCCAGATCAGCTATGGATCAGGACTCCCAGTCCTAGGGGAGAAACTCCAGTTCCCTTCTTTCCTGAGGACAATTGGGAATATTGAGGCCATGCTGTACTTAATTGCCCAATTGGTGGCTCATTTTGGTTGGACCTGGGTGGGCATCCTGTTCTCCTCTACTGACTATGGCTTGCATGGAGCCCAGGTCCTGAGGACAGAGCTTGCTCGCTTCGATGTCTGTGTGGCCTTCTCTGAAACTCTTGGCAAAGATGGGAGCCTAATGAGGATTCGGAATCTGGTGAAAATCTTAAGTACATCAAGTGCAGAGATTATCATTGTGTATGGATACTCAACAGAGATTGGACCAGTCTTAGAAGAGATGGCACTGGGGGAGACAAGGAAGGTTTGGATCTTCAGCCCAAGCCTCATTATATCCCCATTGTTCTTCAACAGGCACTTATGGGAGGTGCTGAATGGTACCATTGGGGTCACAATCCACTCCATGTACATCCCCTCTTTCAGCGATTTCCAATATAAGAATCGTCCCAGTGACTCTTCTCCTGACATCTTCCTCAGGCCCTTCTGGGAACATGTGTTTGAATGTGAATGGAAAGAGGGTCCTAATATGACTGGTAAGGGTCCAGCTGGGGAAAAGAAGCCCTGCATGGGCTCAGAGAGGCTGGAAGACCTGCCAAGCTCCACCTATGATGTGAACAACATGCGGTTTAGTTACTCTGCCTACAATGCTGTCTATGCACTGGCTCATGCACTGCACAATCTGCTGTCCTGTAACCCTGACAGAGGAAACTGCTCCAGCTTTAGAGATGTTCAACCTTGGCAGGTGAGAAATGGAAAAGCACATCTGACTGACTGCTTTTACTAAACTGCTGTATCTATGACAGAGTATGCAAGTGTATTTATAGTGCTATAAGTGAATAAAATATAATAATCATAATACTAATACATTTATATCTTGTGGTTACAACCAAATATTTTAGAAGATACATGTCAATACCTCTGGGGTGTGTATACTTCATGAGGAAGGGGGCCTTGCTGCAGGAAGCTGAAACCAAATGTAACCCCATCTCCGGGTATGGACTGCTACCCAATAGAGCCATAAAAGTATTTCTGTTACTCTTTGGGGCAGGTACCTTCCAGGGCTAGCTTGAACACTGACTCTTCCTTTCAGGGCCTGGATTCTTTGTCAAGTGTGTGTTGGGGGGAGATTACTCCCAAAGCCCCGACTACTAAGGAGGGTGACACCTCTTCTTCCTATTCTTGTCCCTGGAAGAGGGGTATGTCCCAGTGTGTGCTGGATGTGCCAAATTAGATTTAGGGAGGTACAAACACTCAGGTAGATTTTTAAAGTACTTTTCGCGCAAAAACAGCTCCATACAAGCGTATGTGGACCGCACACAAGCAACGCAGATTTTAAGAAGCCGTGAAGTATGCGCACGTCAAGGACAAGGGGGGGTGGGGAGAAAAAGGGCAGGGCGTGGGCGTTCCTGGGCAGGGCCAAGAGTTATGGGCATAACTCTGAATTTTAGAAAAGCTGACTATGGTGCATGTCATCCATGTAACTTTACTGCAAGTCCTGATGAGGAGCAAGTCTGGAGATTTCGAGTTTTAGGGATTTCAGCACAGGGTGAGGGTTCGGGGTCAAGTGGGTGTCTTACAGGATGAAGAACCAGAGGGGTCCTCAAGACTGCTGAACTACCATATATACTCGAGGGAGGGAG
Organism: Rhinatrema bivittatum; assembly: GCF_901001135.1. NCBI lineage: Eukaryota > Metazoa > Chordata > Amphibia > Gymnophiona > Rhinatrematidae > Rhinatrema > Rhinatrema bivittatum. The sequence continues at coordinate 510,599,630 of NC_042615.1, read as the reverse complement.
AGAGAGAGAGAAACAGTAGAGAAGACACAGGAGGGGGTTTCCTATGTTGTAGCAAGGAAGGTGGTTTGCAAAGCCCAGATTTAAAATTCTACTGAGCTATACAGCTGAGGAGCATCTTGGACGGGTGCACTGAGGCAAAGATAAACATTGGGACAGTATGGAATAGGCAGCAGAATCTGCTGGAGAGTTTACTGTTCAACCTAATTGTGGATCCCTAAGAAACTCTCAGAGCTCTCGTCACTGGATCACCCCTTGATTATATCAGGCCTATGGAGTTGGAAAAGATTAGGGGCAAAACTCAATCTGTTTTCCTTCCTATCTACTTTAACTCCATTATATGAAAATCCAGATCTATCTGAGATGTTTTAGTTTTTAGTTTAGTTTATTAAAACTTGGTTAATTGCCTGTGTATAACACTCAAAGCGATTTACAATAAAAAAAAGTTGGCAATGCAATAAAATCAAATAATAACAAAATAAAAGTCAATAAAACTGTAACAAACAGAAATAATAACATATGGACACTCATAACAGAGACTAATATAAAAAACAAAATAATACAGAGACTAGTCTAAAAACAGACAATAAATAGTCACATATACTACCTACTGCTCAATAGAAAATAATAAAATTGCAAAACAATGCTACCTTAATACACAGACAAAACATTTCTTTCAACAGGACCTTCAAAGAGTGACAATAAATAGTACATAATGGCAGATAAAGACCAAATGGTCCATCCAGTCTGCCCAGCATTTTTCTTATGTAGTAACTGCCTCTCCGTGCAGGTTACCCTATGCCTTCTGTAAAGGGGGTTGCCTTTCTCTGGCCTGCTTCCATCCTGTCTCCATCTCTATTGAGATACGGTCTCCAGAACAGAACACAGTACTCCAGGTGAGGCCTCACCAAGGACCTGACAAGGGAATCATCACCTCCTTTACCGGTTTTCAGTAAACCCAGTATATAAAAATACACAGTATGGCAAAACAGGCAAAATTGACAGTAATGCCCAGACAAGGCGAAGTGCCAGATAAAGTTAATTATAGACAACCTGTGAAAAGAGGTATGTTTTTGAGATCTTTTCTGAATTTAGCAAATTCTTTCCACTGCACAGACTAAGAGGGAGGGAATTCCAGAGACCAGGAGTGAGGCACGAGAAACCCATCTCTCGTGTTACCTCCAATCTAGTTTTCTTCGTTGAAGGATTAGTTCTCATTTTAGGCTTTTGAGAAGCTGGCAGCATTCATCATTGAAACAGTATGCCTCGGGAAGGGCTTTTTGTAAGTTGTTGGATGCCAGGAAGGAGGATGGAGGAGGGAAATCATGGTACAGGAGCTTTTTAAAAAATAGCAGGGCCCGGGAGAAGATAGCAGAGCAGCAGCCAACCAAACTTAGGGAAAATTTAGCTGATTATCAATCAATATTGTGCCCCGGGAATGCCTCCAGCTTGCCTGTGGTCTCACTGGTCTGGGAATTTTATTTAGTCAGTTAAAACAACAAATTTTAAACTGGGCAGATTTATCTGGTAATCTTTTGAAAATTATCTCTTAGAGGGTAATTTTCAACAGTGTGTGTAAGTCAGCATATACATGAATACATATGTGCACACAAAGTTATGCCTGCATTTTATAAAATGTGCAGCGTGAACCAAAGAGTTTATAATATACTGTTTATAATATATCATTTATAATATATCTGCCCCCAAAATACACATGTATGTTTGAGTATGCGCACATCATTTTGTTGCAGACAGCCACATATTTTCTATAGGGACGTGCAGGGGAAAATATTTCGTTTTCATTTGTTTGTTTTCAGGAGGTTTTTTTTCCCCCACAAATTGAATTTCTTGGATTGCTTGATTTGTTTCATTTGTGTGAAAAAACAAATAAAGCAATTAAAAAAAACAAAACATATAAGGCCAAAAAAATGAAAACTAGGCATTCTTTCCAACCTCTCAGAAAAATGTTGGGGCCAAGAACCATACCCCCAGCCCCCACTTATCTGGTCTGGTGGGGATCCGCCGGCTCGGACTAGGCCGAAGCCTTGGACTTGCATAGGCTGAGACCATGGTAGAATGCCCAACATCTGGGCCTCGGCCTAGGCCGGACCCCATGCTGACGCAGCAACCCGACCCAAAGGCTGGTTCCTGACGCCAGGCCTGATGCTGTGACCCAACCTGGAGGCCAGATTCCAATGCCGGGAATTTGGCCTAGGTCAGGGCCCAGGCCCGACGCTGAGACCCGATCCCAGCAGATGGCATCATTTGGCTTTCAAGCAGCCGAAGAAAGAAGAGGACCAAAGAAGAGCTCCCAGGCTTGGGCACTGAGGCCTGACCAGGAGACTGGGTCCTGAAGCCAGGGCCTCAGCCTGGACCCAGGCCTGATGCCGCGACCCGACCTGGAGGCTGAGTCCTGATGCTGAGGCCTCGGCCTAGACCAGAACTCGGGGCCCAGGCCCAATACCATGACTTGCCCCAGAGGCCAGGTCCCAACACTGGGTCCTACACCCGGACTCAGGCCCGAAGCTGTGATATGACACGGAGGCCAGGTCCCGACACCGGGGCCTCAGCCTAGGCCGGAACCTGCTCCGGTGGCCAGGTCACGATGTTGTGTTCTAGGCCTAGACCCAGGATCGATGCCAGGGCCTCAGCCAAGAGGCTGGGTGCCGATGCCTGGGCAATGGCCCAAGGTCAGGCCCAGGCCTCGGAATCCAGTCCTGGGAGCTCTTCTTTGGTCCTCTTCTTTCTTTGGCTGCTTGAAAGCCAAATGATGCTCTCTGCTGGGGTCAGGTCGCGGCGTCAGGCCTGGGTCCGGGTTGAGGTCCCAGTGTTGGGACCTGGCATTCATCAGATATACAATGGATCAGGTAAGTTTTGGTTTTTTTTTTATTTTCGGGGGTCTTATCTGAGGCTCTAATGGAGGCACGAGACCCTGGCATCATGCTCTGGCCTAGGCCCTGGCTCCTGCTTTGGGCCTTAGCCTCGGCCTAGGTGAGACCCTGGCTTCAGGCCTAGACCTAGGCCTGATGCATTAGTTTAAAATGAAACAAATAAGGTTCATTTCATTTGGGGGGCCCTTGATTTGGTTCTGGGCCCCCCAAATTCAACAAATTAGCCTTATTCATCACAATTTTATGTTTTTGTTTAAAATGAATGCACACCCCTATTTTGGAAAACTACGCACATAGGGGCAGATTTTAAAACCTGCGCGTGGGCGCAGATTTGTTCGTGCAACTCAGCACGAACAAATCTACGCCCGATTTTATAACATGCGCGTGCAGCCGCGCGCATGTTATAAAATCCAGGGTCGGCACGGGCAAGGGGGTGCACAATTGTGCAACTTGCGCGCGCCAAGCCGCGCAGCCTGCCTCCGTTCCCTCCAAGGTCGCTCCAATTTCGGAGCGGCCTCAGAGGGAACTTTCCTTCTGCCCCCCCTGCACCTTCTCCTTCCTTCCCCTACCTAATCCACCCCCCAGCCCTAACTAGAACCCCCCCCCCCCTTATCTTTGTTGAAGAAGTTACGCCTGCCTCCTGGCAGGCGTAACTTACGCGCGCCGGCCAACGGCCAGCCCGCGATCCCAGGCACAGTGGCAAATGGCCGCTGTGCCTGGAGGCTCAGGCCATGCCCGGCTCCATCTGGGACCCACCCTCAACCCGCCCCTTTTTGCAAGCCCCGGGACATATGTGCGTCCCGGGGCTTGCGCGCGCCGCCGAGCCTATGCAAAATAGGCTCGGCACGCGCAGGGTTTTTTTAAGGGTTACGTGCGTAACTCTTTTAAAATCCGCCCCATATTGTACACACACATGAAATGTAATGTGTCGGTATTTACCACAGTTTATGCTTAGATGCAGTTGTTTTATAATGATTGCGAATACTCTGCTTATGAAAATTCATGTTCACATACTTTTATTCACCAGTTTGCTGAAATCTCTACCAGTTAACCCCCACTTCCCCCAGCTTATCTAGACCCCTCCACCACTTCATTGTTCCCCCCACCGCTTAATGCTCTACTCGAAAAACGCAGAAAAAAGACAAGTGTGATTTAATTTCTGCAATGCAATTACAGTAGAGGGCAGGTGGAATGGGGAGAGAGGTGAGTGATAGGTTTTAGTGTATTGTGTAAATGCTTTGCTGTAAGGTTTCATTGTTATTGTATTAATTGAAATGCAATAAACATTTCTTTTTAAATTTAGAAAAGGAATGACTGTTCTACAGCACAGTCACTGACTGAAATCAGTACCCAGAATATGTGACACTCTTATAGAAATAACCGGGTACCCCACCAAAAAGGATGCTGACCTCTGATTGGCTGATGTTTTCATTGCAAAGCATTGCATGATAAGGCCAGGGAGGGTGCTGAGGAGTCAGAGATGGACCAGAAGTCCTTGATTTTATTCAGTTCTCCTTTTTTGCTGGGATCCAGGTTCTCCAGCACTTGAAGCGAGTCCACTTCTGGAACCCTGTGGGAGAAGAGCTGTACTTCAATGAGCGTGGGGACGCCTCTTCTGTCTTTGACATCATGAACTGGCACCTGACCCCTGATGGTGACAACAGATACCACACTGTAGGCTTCTATAATCCCCTGGCATCAAGAGACAGGAAGCTGAGCCTAAATGAGAGCCTCATTCAGTGGGGAAGGGGATACTCCCAGGTAACATTCCACCGTCCCACCCCCTCCAAAAAAAAATAATATTTAGGGAGGCACAAACACTCAGGTAGATTTTAAAAGTGTTGCTCTCGCAAAAACAGCCCCATACATGCGTATGTGGGCTGCGCAAAATCAAGCGAATTTTAAGAAGCCACGCGCGTCAAGAACAAGGGGACAGAAAAGGGGCAGGGCATGGGCGTTCCTGGGCTGGGCCAAGATTTATGCGTGTAACTCTGAATTTTAGAAAAGCTAACCATGGTGCGTGTTATCTTCACTCTCTTCACTCTCTTCCACCCTCTTCACTCTCTTCCACCCTCTTCAACATTTACATGCTTTCCCTTACCACCCTCCTCACCAACCCTGGTATCAAACACTTCGTCTATGCAGATGATGTGCAAATCCTCTTCCCCTTCTCTGACTCCCTCCAATCTGCTCTCCAAAACTGGGAATCCTGCCTCTCTTCCATCAATCACCTCCTCACAGACATGCACCTCGCTCTCAACCCTCTAAAAACTGAACTCCTCATTATCTCCAACAAACATCCATCTCCCCCTATCCCCCTCTCACACCCGTAACCTGGGTGTACTTATTGACAATCAGCTCTCTTTCAAACCATTTATTAAATCCATCCTAAGGGACTGCTATTATAAGCTACAAACGATTAAAAAACTCAGACCTTTACCACATTTCTCTGATTTTTGCACAGTACTACAGTCTATTATTTTTTCCAAAATAGACTACTGTAACACTCTCCTCCTCGGTCTCCCCTCCACGTACACTAAACTGTTACAACTCCTACAAAACGCGGCTGCACGTATCCTTTCGAACTCCAAAAAAAGAGACCACAATACACCTACGCTTATTGAACTTCATTGGCTACCTATACAATCACGAATACTATTCAAAGCTCTTTCCCTCATCCATAAAAGCATTATAAATGATAACCTCCAATGAATCAACCCTCCTCTCCTTCCTCGCACTTCCACAAGACCCACTCACCCTGCCCTCCAAGGTACACTCCGCACCCCCTCAATTAAGTCCACCAAACTTACCTCCACCTTGAACAGAGCCTTCTCTCTTGCCGGCCCCACCCTATGGAACTCCCTTCCTCCAGATCTTCGTACAGAAACCTCCACGCCTAAATTTAAAAAAAAAACTAAAAACATGGCTGTTCCTTCAAGCCTACCCTTCACTTTTCCGAAATCGGAGCGGCCTTAGAGGGAACTTTTCTACCGCTCCCCCCCCACCTTCCCCTCCCTTCCCCATCTAATCCACCCCCCAGCCCTAACTAAATCCCCCCCTCCTTTGTTGCAGAAGTTACGCCGGCTGCCGGCCGCTGTGCTGGAGGACTCAGAACCACTCCGGGACCGCCCCCGAACTGCCGCCACACCCCCGGCCCCGTCCCAGCCCGCCCCCGGACCACTGCCATGCCCCCGGCCCTGCCCCCAGCCCGCCCATTTTTGAAAGCCCCGGGACATACATGCGTCCCAGGGCTTGCGCGTGCTGCCAAGCCTATGCAAAATAGGCTTGGCACGTGCAGGGGTAGGTTTTCAGGGGTTATGCGCATATCATACGTGCGTAACCCTTTGAAAATCTACCCAAATATTTCAAACCCAGTATATAAGCCTCAGGACTGTAGGGTATGTCCTGTATACAAGAAAAATAATGATGCACCAGAACAAATCAAATCAGCGCAGAAAATCCTATTATTCCCAAAATATAGATTTTGTGTTGGAGACATGTTCAGATCCAAGACTTTGAACTGAGTCCCAGAATATCTACTAGATAAATGAAGCTTGACCGACGTGCCGCAAATGCGCATTAGAGAGCAGCTCTACCACGCATGCGCGGGCGAGCACCTCGGTCAGAGCTTGCCTGTAACAAAAATGGCTTTGGGAGGAGCAGTAGCGGTGGCGGCAGCGGCGAGGAGCAGTAGCGGCGGTGGCGGCGAGAAGCAGTAGCGGTGGCGGCGGCGCGCGCGAGGGAGGGAGGTCCTTCCCCGGAGATCTTCCATCTGTACCATCCGAAGGGGTTGTGAATGAGCTGAGAGGGGAGGGGATTGAGAGAGGAGGAGAGAGTGAGATGAGAGGGAGGGAGGGAGACTAGAGGGGGGGAGGGGAGAATGAGGAGAATGGGGGGGGAGAGGAGAATGGGGGGAGAGGAGAATGAAGGGGAGAGGAGAATGAAGGGGAGGGGGAGAGAATGGAGGGGAGAGGAGAATGAGGGGGAGGAGAGGAGAGGAGAATGAGGGGGAGGGGGAGAGGAGGGGAGAGGAGAATGAGGGGGAGGGGGGAGAATGAAGGAGGGAGGAGAATGAGGGGGAGAGAGGCGAATGAGGGGGAGGGGGAACAGGGGATTGAGGCGGAGAAGAGAATGAAGGGGAGAGGAGAATGAGGGGGAGGGGAAGGGGGAGAATGAGGGGGAGAATGGAGGGAGGGAAGAATGGGGGGGGAGGGGAGAAAGGGGAGAATGGGGGGGAGGGAGGAGAATGAAGGGGAGGGAGGAGGGGGAGGGGGAGGGGAATGGGGAGAAAGGAAATGGATCGAAAATTTTTTTTTAATGTAGCCCGTTGTTACGGGCTTAACGGCTAGTTTTACAATAATCAGTTAATATTGTCCAGCGAGACTCCAGGATACTCAGACTTTACAGACTGGCTCAGTTGTGTGCCACAGGCCTGTGCAGATGCAAGGTTTGCTCAGTGGGTTGTGCAGGCTCTTCAAGGACCCCCTCCACCCCCTCCCCCCCAGCAAAAGGCAGCACAGAAAATATTGTAATGGGTTCTAGCACAGCGGTTCTCAACCAGTGTGTCGCCAAGAACATGCAGGTGTGTCACCACACTTCCAGGTCCCCCACTGACCCAGCTGCTCCCCCTACCCAAGCGAAATAGGTCCTCCACCCTGGCTTAATGCTGACAGCCGGGCGGAACGCAGCAGAACAGAGTCAGCAGCACCTGCATGATCTCTTCTTCCCGCCCCCCCCACCCCCCCCCGCGGCCCGGAAGTGGTGAGCAGCGGGTGCGTGCGCGGGAACTAGAGACCATGCTAGTGCATTCAGCATCGGACCGAAGAAAAGAAGAGGCGCAGCCTGAAAAATGAGCAGCACAGGTTGGAGTAAGATGAGGAACAACATCAACCCTCGCAGCTGATGGGACTCCTTTCTCCGCGAGGGCTGAAAATGAAGGAGGTTGTTGCTGCTGCTGCCGCTAGTTCGGTGGGGGGGGGGGGGGGGGGGGGGGAGGGTGAGTGAATGAGCAAGCATGTGTGTTTGACATCCTGTGTGTGTGTGTGAGATAGCATGTATGTGAATGATTGAAAGCCTGTATATGTGAAAGTGAGTATGTGTGTGATTGACAACCTGTGTGTGAGAGATAGCATAGAAACACAGAAACATAGAAATGACGGCAGAAGACCAAACTTCATCCAGTCTGCCCAGCAAGCTTTCACACTTTTTTTTTTTTCATACTAGCATGAATGTAAGTTTGTGATTGAGAACCTGTATGTGTAAGTTTGTGATTGAGAACCTGTTTGTGAGAAAAAATATATGTGTGTGATTGAGATCTTTTGTGTGTGAGAGAGTATATGTGTAAGTATGATTAAGAGCCTGTGTGTATAAGTAAGAGAGAGAGCATGTGTGTCTGTGTGTGACTGAGAGCTGGTTTAGGTGGAGAGCATGTGAGTATGTGATTGAGAGCCTGAGTGTAAATAAGAGAAAGAGAGAGCATGTGTGTCTGTGTTTGACTGAGAGCTGGTTTAGATGAGGGAGCATGTGAGTATGTGATTGAGAGCCTGTGTGTAAATGAGAGAAAGAGAGAGAGCATGTTTGTAAGCAGGTGAATGAGAGTCTGTGTGTGAGAGAAAAAGACAGCATGTATGTGTGTTATTGAAAGCCTGTGTGTGTAAGCGTGAAAAGATAAGACAGCATGTGTGTAAATGTGTAATTAAGAGCCTATATAAGTGAGAGAAAAAGCATGTATATATGTGAGCAATTGAGAGCCAGTGTGAGAGAGAGAGAGGAGAAAGTTGCAAGCAAACCACCCTTCCTCCTGCTAATTCAAAACAATCTCAGGGTACCTGGATATCTAACGTTCCCAGGTTGCAGGCAAAAACTTTTTTGTATCCTTATTATTTTTCATTACTGGGTCTTTGTGTCTGGCTTGTTGCGGTTTCCAGTTTCTTTGTTAGGTGAGGGTCAGCACATGTGATTCAGGTGAGGTTTTCTGCTGGTGTGTAGTTTATGTGTAGGACTCTATAGCAGCCTGATTTGGTCTGTTTTCCTAATAGGAGATGTATTGGTGTCTTAAGGCCTGGTGTAAAATTTTCAGAGTTGCCTTTTCTTAGGTAAGGTGGTTACTGTTTAAGTGCTGGTAATTGGTACTGTTTTGGTGTGGGCTGTTTACTATTTATGCAAATTCTGTTCAGACAGAATACATATCTTTTACTCTTAACAATAAAAATAATACTGGACCTTTATTTTTTATTTCCACCTTGAATTGTAATGACCAGTGTGTCACACATGTGAGCATGGTCTGTCAGGTGTGTCACGATGGGAAAAAGGTTGAGAACCACTGCTCTAGAACATTAATACACTTCCAATTGGGGGGGAAAAAAAAAGTCAGGCTGCTATAGATCCCTACTCAGACCCAGCATGCTAACAGAATCCATCATCTCAGTCACAGATATACCCTCACCAAATACTGAATAAGGGACCACAAACTAGAATTAGAAATACATAGACAAACTGGAAACTCCAATAAGCTAGACTCTGAGAATTGCAACCCTGGGGATACAGAAACAAATGCATTTCCTTCTGTACTAAGCAAAATATAAAACATATAAAATGGCATATTCCAATGACTAAATTTAAAATAAATTGTTTTTTTCTATATTTGACTGGGCATTTTATTTTTATAATCATGTTCGTCACAATGTCCTACTTCTCTCACTGAATCTGCCCCCACCCCCAATTTCAACTCAGTTCCTGATTCCCCAATCTCCCTCTCATTCTCTGATTCCACACGCTTCCCCCTACCCCAAACCTCACCCAATATAGGTCCCAGTTCTGCTACTAATCCTAATTTCCTATTCCTCTATGGCATCCCCCACCTAACCTGAGTCCCCATTGTTCCCGGAGACCCAACTCCTCCCAGTCCCTGAGTCCTCTCTCTCCTTCAATCCTTGTCCTCAAGATTCTGCTTCTCCCCTCCTTCCTAATCTCTGAGACCCCCGTGAGCAGAGCCACCCCCTCCTAGGTAAGCGCAATGGCTGTAGTTGGTTGTGTGCCGTGCTCTGTGATGCTGAGCACTGGTACTGTCAGCTCAGTCAGCCGAAGGCAGGGGAAAGACCATGGAAGAAACATGGGAGGAGGGTCTACATTTGGGTCGTCTCCCTCCTTTTCCCCACAGCTCCTTTCCAGTCCTCTTCCTCCTCACCCCATAGCTGCTATATATCCCATATGGCCCCTTTCCCTTCCTAATCCTCCTCCAAGACATCACTCCGACTTGTGCCTCCCCTCTCCTGATATGACCTCTCTAGTGCTCCCTCTCTAGTGCTCCCTCCTGATATGACCTCTCTAGTGCTCCCTCTCTAGTGCTCCCTCCTGATATGACCTCTCTAGTGCTCCCTCTCTAGTGCTCCCTCCTGATATGACCTCTCTAGTGCTCCCTCTCTAGTGCTCCCTCCTGAATTGACCTCTCTAGTGCTCCCTCCTGATATGACCTCTCTAGTGCTCCCTCTCTAGTGCTCCCTCCTGATATGACCTCTCTAGTGCTCCCTCTCTAGTGCTCCCTCCTGATATGACCTCTCTAGTGCTCCCTCTCTAGTGCTCCCTCACATCCCCACATGCTCCTATCTTCCCCCCTCCCCTTCTGTGCACATTATATAGCTCTTAGTCTGTTGTTACTTCTGATTCCTCTCTCTACAAATCCCTTCCCGACTTCTCTCTTCCCTACTACCTTAATAGCTCCCCCCCCCCCCCTTGCAAAATCAGCCCCTTCCCAGCTTCCAGCCTCTGCTCAGCTTTTGGGCTTCTTCCAGGCCAGGTCCATTTGGCAGCTGTAGCAACAGGTACAGAAAAGAAAGTCAGCCTGCATGCACAGGCAGGCCCTGCAATGACCCCACCCACTCCTTCTGCACTGCTTCCTGTAAACAAGGAAACTCTTGGAGGGGAAAGGGGCTGCTGAAGGGCGTGCGGGCTGGCTCCAGGCCCACCACTGGATTAATTTTCTCTTAGGATGGGCTTGGCTGAAGGTGCAAGCACAGAATATTTTTATCTTCTGTTGGCAATGGACACTTGGATGGGCCTGTATCTGAAGTGGGTGAGCCACGGCCCACCCGTAGCTACGCCACTGAGCTCTTTTATTGCACTTCGAAGATAGTTTGCAAAAAAAGCTACCCGGCTAATTTCTCTTTATAAAAAAAACTAGCAGCATGTGCAGTAGAAGCAGCTACGCACTTTGCAGCTGCCACTTGTGCGGCTTGCAGAAGAGGGATAAAATAGTGAGCAGGCTTGTGAAAATGCTGCGTGTACAGGCTTCTATACTCCTCCCATCTAGTCACTGTGAATCCCATGCGTGCTTTACAGACGTCCTGAAGAGGCCAAGTTTTACACAGGTCAGGTACGATTCTGAACATTGTCCTCCCCTAGACCAGAATGAGATACAGGAAAAGAATAGAATCTGGCTGTGTTCATGAGAATCTCTTCTCAGTGTTTTCAGGAATGTCTGGGAGAATCGTCAGGCTCTGTAACTCTCTCTTCACCATTAGGCAGCACTAATGTTCCCTTCCCTTGCCCCCTCAGGTCCCACGCTCCGTGTGCAGTGAGAGCTGTCCCCCGGGGTACAGGAAAGTTCCACAGGAAGGACGACCTGTCTGCTGCTTCCACTGCACCCCCTGTCCCGAGGGAGAGATCTCCAACCAAACCGGTGAGACCTACCTCAGTGAAGGGAGAGAGAAAAGAGGAGGGGGGAGGAGAGGGGCCTCAAGGAAACCTCAGAATGCACCTAACCAGTGATGAAAGTCAAAGAGATGTCTTCGAAAGTCATAGTTTCTTAATCTTCAGGTCTTTACTTTCTTATTTTGTGCTTTATAGTTCCCAAATATTAGGGAGGTTTATCATGAAGGCTCAGGGAGCTCCCTCAGCCTCGGGCCCAGCCAGTACTATTTTCCAAAATAGTACCAACCAGCCTATGCCTCTACCAGGAGGCACTGACAGGGCCTGGGGCGAGGGAGCACCCCAGGTCCTCCAATGATTTTTTTAAAGTCATGTCGGGGTTTTGGGGGGGGGGGGAGGGAGACGACTCTGGAGTGAGCGCCTCTAAGCCACCAGATAATTTTGGGAGGTTAGGAATGTGGGGGGGCCTATACATAATATGGAAAGGGAGGTCGGTGGGTTGGGGGATCAGGGGCATTTATTGGACTGGGGGGGGGGGATTACTGGATTCAGAAAGGGTTTGGGCAGGGGGCCCAGTCATCACTGCATGGCGGATTTTTTTATAATTTTTAATTTATTTTTTGTGGAGTCTCCTCAGAAGGCAAACTGGATTAAAGAGCAGAAAAGAGATATAGAGAAAGGAATGAAATAAAAATAATGGTAAAGAAAATGAAGGAATGAGGGAGAAACAAAGGGGCAGATTTTAAAACCTGCGCACGGGCGCAAATAAATCTACGCCAGATTTTATAGCGCTCGCATGTTATAAAATCCAGGGTCGGCGTGCGCAAGGGGGTGCACAATTGTGCAACTTGTGCGCGCCGAGCCGCGCAGGCTGCCTCCATTCCCTCCGAGGTCGCTCCACCTTTATTTCAGAAGTTACGCCTGCCCGACGCGACATCCACAGCACAGGCTGTTGTGCCGGAGGACTCGGGACTACATATCATTACTACCCCGGCATGCCTCTGGACCTGCCCCCTGCCCCTCAGACCCACCCCTGGACCTGCCCCCGGACCTGCTCCCTTCCCACCCCTGTTTCGAAGCCTCAGCTGAGACCCAAGCAAAGGCCCAGGCCACACCAAAACAAATTTTACCAGGGTCAGGAAATTTTCCAGCCCCCACTTAACTGATTGGTTGGGAATCCAATGCCATGGGCAAGCTGGGTCCCGAGGCCTGGGTTTTGGCCTAGGCTGGAGCCCAGACCCAGGCTCAGGCCCAACACTGGAGCTCTGTCTGGAGTCCGGGTCCCAATGCCTGGTTCTTGACCGAGGCCCAGGCCCTTTACCAGGGCCCAGCCAGGATTTGATTCTGGGATGCCCATCAGGCCCAGGCCCCAAGCCCACAGCACTGGTCGCAAAGGGCATCTTATTGTCTTCATTCTTCTGCAGATGACGGCATCCACTGAGGATGTGCCAGAGTAAATTAACTCCGGTGCATCCTCCTCTGCAGATCTGCCATTTTGCTGTATGGCAATGCTGTACAAGGCAGTACTGCAAAATGGCACCCTCCACTGAGGAGGATATGCCGGAGTTAATTTACTGAGACACATCCCCAGTGAACACCTTTATTTGTAGAAGAAAGAAGACAAGAAAAGGACCTACTCAGCCACTGCTCTGGATTCAGAGCCTGGGTCTGACCTTGGGCCAAGGCCCCGGCCTAGAGTCCCAGCCTCTGGGCTGGGCCCCAGCATTGGGCCTGGACTTGTCTTGCATGGAGTCTAGGTTGAGGTCACAGTAACCTACCATGGTCTTGGTCTATGCAAGGTCAAGGCTTTGGCCTGGGCCTAGGCCTCACCATCAGATCCCCATCGGACCGGGTAAGTAGGGGGCAGGGCGATCCTGGCCCTGGCATTTTTCCAGGTGGGAGGGAAGAGTAGTGGGGGTGAGAGGCCTCATTTCCTTTTTTTTTCAATGTTCATTTTTTTTAATGAAAGAAAGGAACTAAACATTAAAGCGAAACAAAATTTCTGAGGCAAAAACCTCCCAAAAACAACAAAAAGCTAAATTAATTTTTTACCTCTGCACACCCCTAATCTTTGGACAGCAGTTTTGTCAGTGCATCTGTTAAAGTATTTTGGAAATGTCTGTAATATGTCCTTTTTTTGGGGGTGTTCTCAAGGCCGGGTGTAAGCCCCACTGTATACTTTGGGAGCTCAAAGTGGTTTGGGAAGGATACCAGGCTGTAGAAAATGTGTATGCTTCTCTGGAGGGGCCCGGCCAATGCAGAGATAGACGAGATGCATCCACTGCTACATGGTACGGTTCCATGTCCATAGAATCTATACATTTGTCGCCGTTGTCTATGTCCGTCACTGGATCTGCATTTTCTTGGCATTCATTATTGAACAGGTCTTGGGATCTCCTTTGGCATTGGTAATGCTCTCTGCAAATTCCATCAAAATTCCTACAACTCGTTGCCCTTCCAACTCCGCTTTAAGGATGCGGTCCCTAAGAACTTCAAGGAGCGTTTGCTCCTACTTGAGAATGATGGTCTCTTTCCCTCTTTCTACCACCTGTCTTTCGGGGGTTTATCGGTCTGCTTCGTTATCACTCCTTTCCTGGGAGTCAAACAATTTTTACACCAATGGCATCTTGTCTATCTCTGTATCAGTCAGCCCCTGCTGGCAAAGGCAATGCTCTCCAGAGAATCATGCACAATTCTTACAGCCTGGTATCCTTCCCACTCCATTTTGAGCTCCCTAAGAATGTAGCGGGGCTTTCACCAACCCTGAGAACCGGGGGCTGGTCCCCTCTTTCTATAGCCTGTCTTTCAGGAGTTTTGTAGGGATCCATTTTTTTTCAATAAGGTTATGATATCCCAAAGAAGCTAAATTTTTACAAGTACAATGATTTCTGGCTCCTCCTCATAGCCCCTACTCTGTTGTATATTGTTCTCATGTTTCCCCCCTCCCTGTTCAATGTAATTTCTACCTTTCGTTATGATGTAAACCGATATGATGTGTATTTTAATGTCGGTATAGAAAAGCCGTTAAATAAATAAATAAATAAATACAATGTCCTATAGCACCAACAATATATATGGTCCCTAAGGTGCATAAAGACCCAGTTGACCCTCCTGGTAGACCGATAATTACCACGAATATATCTTTCCTTGAGCCGCTATCTACATTTGTAGATCTTTTTTTTACAGCAGTTCGTCCCGTTGGCCCAGTCATATCGCAAGGATACCAAGCAAATGTTAGCGAAATTACAGCTTATTACAAGAATCACTATTGTTAAATGCTGTTGAATTCCAACCCATGTCGAATTGGACGCGCTATATCAACGACATTTTCTTTATATGGCATGGGGATGTAGCCTCATTACAGCAATTCAACAGGTGGATCAATACTCTGGACAGCCATCTTCAATTCACGATGACATTTCATGTCTCTGATATCAATTTTTTGGATATACAGATAAGCAAGGAGGAAGATAAGATCGCCACCAGCTTATATAGAAAGCCATGTGAAAAAAACACCCTCTTGCATTACACTAGTTACCATCCCCATCATTTATGCAAGAATTTGGCTGTGGCCAATTCTTGCGCCTTAGATGATTATGCAGTTCAAGACAAGAATTTTTTCATCAGGCTGAAATTTTGGCAAGTAGGTTTTTAAGTCACGGGTATCCTATGAAATACATTAAGCGGGCTTTAAAGCGCGTGTCCAACACAGCACGTGATTGGTTGCTATTGTCAATATCTTCTGATGATAGTCCAGCCCCATTAGTATGTACAATTCCGTTCTCAGATAAAGCAGCTATGATTGGTGCTATGATTATCGGACATTGGAATGTTTTGAACCCGCATAAAGACATCTTTGCTGAACGGCCAGTGATTGCTTATAGTCGGGAGAAAAATACAGGAGACACATTAGTGCATTCATATTTGAGACCATCATCAACAGTAGATATTAGCCTCCCTCGGGGGTATTGGACATGTCAACGTTGCTCCGTTTGTGATCAAGCATTACAGGAGAAGATTGGCAAGATACAAAACGGTGCACACATGTATCCTATCAATATACTGACTGTTCATCGTCACTGGTTGTATATGTGTGTCCTTGTAAACTGTATTATGTAGGCAGAACCAAGTGGGCCATCTGCACAAGATTAATCGAGCACCGGAGTTGCATTACCACAGACAAGATTACAGCCCCAATGGTAGTGCATTGTAAATAATTGAAGCATACGTTTGATGACCTACGATGTAGGGTTTTGGAAAAAATACAGGAGAATCCACGAGGGGGTGACCCTAACAGAATTTTAAACTATAAAGAACAACAGTGGATTTTCAAATTGAAAACAGTAGCACCATTAGGTCTTAATACCTCCATAGAGTGGTATTCACTCATTTAAGACGATTCAGAATAGTAAGGGGAGGATGATTCACAGTAGAAAGGGGAGGAGCATAATGACGCAATTAGGGGCGTTGAATTCTAGGTGGCATTTAAAGGTCAGTTCCGGGGTTTCCCGAATTAAAAGGAAGAGAACGCTATACCGCCATGTTTTGACAATACGAGTAAGTAACCTGAAATGTGCTGTTCTGAAAGTAATGGCTCTATGACGCATTATTTGTTGAATTATTAGGATCGATCATGCATAATCAATTGTAATATGTGAGGTGTTTTGACACAGAATAATACCCTTGAGAAAGGACAAGCATGTCCGAAACACGGTCCCGTGTCGGGGAGACCAGAGTGTGAGCAGTGTATGTAAGCGGAGAAGCGACACATGAATAACCAGCAAAGAAAGGATACTGAAAAATAAGTATAATGGTAATTGACCATTGACTAACTGTCTAATGGAAGAAACGGAAGTCTTTGAAGCAGGTTAAGTAGTTCATGAACAAACATTTTAAGTGCAGTTATTTAAAAAGTTAAAAAAAAAAATTTTTCTATATCACTTGAAAAATTCTAACCTATGATTAAATATAAGGCAGAGTTCTAAAGCGACAGCTATCACGATGATGCCTATTAAGATGGTCATGAGGTTTAAATCAAGTTAGAATTGATATAAGTACCCGAGCGTCATTGAATGGTTTGGACATGGATTGCATGTTGGTATATTTCAGAGTTCACACCTATTGTAACATGTTTCGTGTCGGCATGGTCTTCTCGTATCAACACGGTACTATCTGCCAACACTCAAAAACAGTCACAACCCTACCTACCTATGAAAGAGAATACCACAAATATTATACCAGAATCTAAAATATCAATACACCTCCTATCAGGAAAACAGAACAGGCCAAGCTACTACAGATCCCTACAGAGAAACCACATGCCAAATGAATGCTTCATCTCAGTCTTTGCATGCAGAACACAAACCCTCACCAAATACAGAATAAAGCCACATAAAGTATAAATAGAAATGTGCAGATAAAAACTGAATTGTAAAACACAACATGCCAGACTCTATACAGTGTAACAATGGAAAAACAAAACTTTCACCATTCCTCATGAAACAAACAATAAAATCAAGATATATAAATCATTAATCATAATAGTTAAATCATACTAATAAAATAATTTCAAAACAGCTGATGAATAGAATATCCAATAAAGACTCATGCAAATTTTGAAAGCTTTCCCAAACACCAATAAAATATTTCAAAACAGCAAACACCAAAACACCACCAAATAATTAAAAATAAGGATAAAAAATCTCCCACACTCATACCTGGGAACTTTTGATTTTCAGTTTGAGCTTGTCATGGATTAATGGGAGGAGGTGGTGGATGTGATACAAAGACTTTCTTCTCTCTCACACATACACACGCTCCAACACAAGCATACTCCCTTACTCACACATATTCATATACATACTCACTCTCCCCCACATGCTTTCACATACACATACACTTGCTCTCTCTCCCTAACATGCGCACACACACACACATTCTCCCCCCATGCTTTCTCACACACAAATGCTCTCTCCCCCACACACTCACTCTCCCTCACATACTCTTTCTCACAAACACATACTCTTTTTTTTCCCCCACATTCTTTCTCTCCCCATGTGCACATGCACTCACACATGCTCACACGCATGTACTCTTTTCTTTTACTCTCCCTCCTAGGTGTAGGCAGCAGCAGCAGCTTTCTTCTTGGACTTCCACACCATCAGGAGGCCTCCATTGTCTTCCTCATTCAGCAGATATGCTGCCTCTCTCCTGCGGCGCGGCCCAGCCGATCGCTGCCTCTCTCCTGTTGCACGGCCCGGCCGATCGCTGCCTCTCTCCTGCCGCGCGGTCCGGGTGATGCTGCAATTGATCTTCTCAGTCTTTTCTTCCGGCCACTCCTTCCAGCTACGATTGGGCAGTCTTCTTTCTGCCCATGCGGGCCCACAACACATTTTCTCTTCCAGTTCTCGAGGGCTGGAAGAAGGAGGTCCTGCAGCTGCCACCAGGGTCGGGAATCGGGACAAAGTTTTTTCACAATTCTTAGCAGGTCCGATGGAAGTAGTAGGTGGCTGCTGGGTCGCCCCCAAACCCTAAGCGATCACCTAGTTTGCCTAGTGCTTCCACTGGCCCTGCTGGGGAGGAGGTGGTAGGAGAAGGGGTGTGCTGAAAAACTACAATGCATCATTCTGCCAGAGGATGGTGGAGATTATGGTGGTACAGAGGGGGTGAAATTGAACACTTCCTGCTCAGAAAATCAAAGAAAAATATATCTGGACCCTTTATCAAAACAGCACTTCTTATTTATGACCTCATGAGAAGCCAGGGAGCCATTGAGGTTGCCTTGGCAACCTACATAGGAGCAAGCAGGGGCTGTGAGGAAAGCAGGGGGGCCATGGGGGTTCTTTTTTTCATGACTAAACTTCATTTTTCTAAAGCGCTGCTTTCAAAATATCTTTTTTCCTCTGTGTTTTGTACATCAAAGGGTCTGTGCTTCTGTCCTCTTTTCCTTGTAAAACATCTTCAGCTATTATAACAACATTTTTGCCTGTTAAAAAACAGAGGAGGGGTAGTGGAAGGGGGAGGGGTGTGTTCTGTGCTGTTCTGAGAAAACTACAAGCCTCTATAAGGAGCACTTGTTTTTAAGTTACCATCCCAATATGCAGTTAGTTACATGATTCTATATGCAGAAACTGTGCTGATGTGACCGGATACAATAGGCAAGAGGAAGATGGAGAATCACACTGCTAGTATAGTTTTCATAGCCATTACCTATTAATTAAGTTGACTTAGATAATAATAACCACCACTGTTGGAGGCGGGATGCTGGCTTGATGGACCCTTGGTCTGGCCCAGTATGGCATGTTCTTATCTAGGCTGGTGGGTGATCTTTTTGCTATCAGTCCTCCAACAACCTCTTCTCAATGGCTGAATGGTCAACTCCCAAGGTTCATCCTTTCCATGAGATCACAGTGGTGGATTTTGGACAGCTGTTTTTTTAGCGCATCTGTTAGGGTGCTTTGAAAAGGTTTTCCTATCAAACTATTGTTATTGCACTGTTAAATTTGCATTGATCGGACTTGCAAAAGTATTCAAGGTTGTTAACATGCCAAAATATGCTGAAATGCTAGAATATATACAAATAGTTAAAAAGTATGTCAAAATTCAGCATTAAGTTTTTTGTATTTTTCTGAATTGTGCTTGACTTTGAACATACACTTACATTTGACCATCTTGTGCTCTGGAAGTAAGTTAAAAAATGTCCAGTAGTTCTTGTGAAGGGAGTCTCTCTCTCTTCCTGTACTGCTGTGTTTTACTTTTTAGTGTCATGACTGTGTAAGGTCTTGATGTCCTCCTAGGTAGAAGGTTCTGGTATCTCGTTGGAAAGAACCTAAACTACAGTATCATTAGGAGTCAACAGGTTAGGGAGCACAATTTAATGTCCAAAACTCAGTGCTGTTTTTAGGCAAGATTTATTAAAGTTTCATAGAGGTGATTCCAGTAGTATAAAGTAAATTAGCAATCTTCTGACACAGGTCGCATTTTGAAAAACTATATTGGAAGGATCCAAATCAGTAATTTGAAAGCAATGACTTAATTAACAAAATACTGCCAAGGGATTTTCAATGTATTCAATAGGCTGTTCTTTATATCTGCATATTGAAGAGGAGGGGATAGGGTAAGGGATGGGGTTTCACTGCACAACATATTCTTTTTTAACACTTCTGGGAGTTGCTGCCACCTCAGAAGGTGATGGGGTCAGGGGTCTCAAAAGACCCTCAAGTGGGATTTAAGCATATTTTAGGGGCCTGTTGGCCTTTAAAGAAACAGCATTGGGGGAGTATCTGGATGAATGTTTGCATCCCAGTGCCCCCATATTGTTTTAACTACACATTCTCAAAAATTGCTAAAATGATGGGCTTATTTTCTAATTCAGTGCAAAATTTTATTTTCATGGGATTGCTTATTGATAAGCTGCTTTCATGTATTAGGTTGTTATACATGCAAATGCATGCAAAGCAGCTCATTTTAATAAGGGGAAGAAACATGTTAAAATAACCCATGTTATACTGCGATATCACGCAATAGTGCCAAGTTATGGCGATCTCATGTTTAACCTGCAATATCACCTTATTACTGCTTGTAAATCTAGGCCAAAGTTTGTCATGGTCACAATTCAGCAAGTTTGAGGTAGATACTTAAAACAAATTGTATATGTAAGTTAGCCGGATAAGATTCTTCCGGCTAACATATGGAATATTATGTGTTGCTGAATATCTTCATATTTGGCACAACTTAGCAGACTGGGAGACCTGTGTTTTTGTTGATTTTAAGATAGTCTGTTTTCCAGTCTGCCCATGCTCTCTGGGAGGCCTGTGTCTTTGTCCTTCCTACAATAGTCTCTTTTTCTATGTATCTATCCTCTCTGGGAGGCTTATGTCTTTGTCCTTCCTATGATAGTCTCTTTTTCTGTCTGTCCATGCTCTCTGGGAGGCCTTTGTTTTTGTTGTTCTTATGATAGTTTGTAGTCTGTTTTCCTATCTGTCCTATCTGTTTTCTCAATAATCATCGCTCTTTTTGAAATCGCCAATAACAGGTGTACAATACTTTTGTTCCCATAAGAACATGCCATACTGGGACAGACCAAGGGTCCATTAAGCCCAGCATCCTGTTTCCAACAGTGGCCAATCCAGGCTACAAGTACCTGGCAAGTTCCCAAAAACTAAGTATATCCCTCGCTACTGATGCTAGTAATAGCAGTGGCTATTTTCTAAGTCAACTTGATTAATAGTAGGTAATGGACTTCTCCTCCAAGAACTTATCCAAACCTTTTTTAAACCCAGCCACACTACGGGGCGGATTTTAAATGCCCTGCGCGTGTAAATCTTGGCGGATTTACGCGCGCAGGGCCCTCGTGCACCAACGTGCCTATTTTGCATAGGCCGCTGGCACGCGCAGAGCCCCGGGACGCGCGTAAGTCCCGGGGTTTTTAAAAGGGGCGGGAGGGGGCATGTCGGGGGCGTGGCAGAATGACACGGCGTTTCCGGGGCATGACGCGGCATTTTGGGGGCGGCGACGCGGGCGTGGTTTCAGCCTGGGGGCATTCCGGAGGCGTGGCCGCGGGCTCCGGACCAGCTTTTCGCAGGTGTAAATCATGGAATATAGGTAAGGGGGGGGGTTTAGATAGGGCTGGTGGGGTGGGTTAGGTAGGGGAAGGGAGGGGAAGGTGGGGGGAGGGAACAGGCAGCGCGCGCCTGGCTCGGCGCGTGCAGGTTGCACAAATGTGCACCCCCTTGCGCGCGCCGACCCCGGATTTTATAAGATACGCGCGGCTACGCGCGTATCTTATAAAATCCAGCGTACTTTTGTTTGCGCCTGGTGCGCAAACAAAAGTACGCGATCGCGCAATTTTTTAAAATCTACCCTTAACTGCACTAACCACATCCCCTGGAAACAAATTCCAGAGTTTAATTATGCGTTGAGTGAAAAATAATTTTCTCCAATTAGTTTTAAATGTGCTACATGCTAACTTCATGGAGTGCCCCCTAGTCCTTCTATTAGCAGAAAGAGTAAATAACCAATTCTCATTTACCCGTTCTAGACTTCTCATGATTTTAAACACCTCTATTATATCCCCCCTCAGCCGTCTCTTTTCCAAGCTGAACAGCCCTATCCTCTTTAGTCTTTCCTCATAGGGGCGCTGTTCCATCTCCTTTATCATTTTGGTCGCCCTTCTCTGTACCATCTCCTTCGTAACTATCTTTTTTGAGTTGCGGTGACCAGAATTGTACACAGTATTCATGAATGTGTGACGAGTTATCTGCTAGAGTCCAACCTTTGATCCCAAAGACCTAGAAGTGTATCTTCTTTACTTACTTAGGAATGGACCTTTAGACCCAGCAGACCCCCTTTGCGGTGAGAACCTGGGAAGGGGCTACTTATCTAAAGAAGTTTTATCCTCTACCTTTACTGATTGAGCAATATACTCCACTATTTGAATCTTTGTCAGTCAAATGATTTCTCCTGCCTACCCTTGTTTCATTTCATAATATTGTCTGTCCTCCTGTATTTTCTCAATGTCATTTTTATCGCTCTTGCTTTATCTCTGACTTCTTTGGTGAACCATAGTGGTCCTTTTATTCTCTTTCCCTTGCTAATATGCCTGATTCAAATATTTATGGCTATTTCAGTTCTCCTTTCTTCCTCTGTATTTCTTAGAGCCCCCTATCCCTCATAAGGCTTCCCTAGCATAATCATTAATTTTTTTGAAGTCAGTCATTCTAAAGTCTAGGAAACTTGCTTTAGTTAGTTTGGTTTTGATCCAGTAGTTAAGAGTCCAGATTGATTGTGTCAAATTCTTTTAACTTTCAACTTCTTTTATTCATGAATGAATTTTATAAATCTATAATTTGAAACTGCACTAATTATTATTTATATTCTTACAGATGCCATTTTGTGTTTCAAGTGTCCTGATGACCACTGGAGCAACCAGAAGCGAGATCGGTGCATCAGGAGAGTGGTGGAGTTCCTTTCTTTCAGTGAAACCTTGGGGGCTTGGTTGGGAGCTGCTGCCATTTTCCTCTCATTGATTGCTACTGTGCTCCTGTTGATATTCATTCAATACAGACACAGCCCCATTGTCAGGGCCAATAACCGAGGTCTCAGCTACCTTCTCCTAACCTCCCTCATCTTTTGCTCCCTCTGCACCCTCATTTTCATCGGAAAGCCCATAGAGCTCCGCTGCACCCTGCGCCAGACTGCCTTTGGCCTAGTCTTCTCCTTCTGCGTGGCCTGTATTCTTGCCAAAACCACTGTGGTTGTGGTGGCTTTCAAGGCCAGATCCCCAGACAGTATGTACCGAAGGTGGTTGGGTTATAGAACCCCAGTCACTATCATCCTGAGCTGTTTGTCAATTCAGGCCATCATCTGCCTCACCTGGATATGTATATATCCCCCTTTCCCAGAGTTCAACTGGAAGGACTCTCCAGCCAAAATCCTCCTGGAGTGCAATGAGAACTCACGGATCGCCTTCTACTGCATGCTGGGATTCCTGAGCCTGCTGGCTGGCATCAGCTTCCTCATAGCATTTCAAGCCCGGAAACTTCCAGACCGCTACAATGAGTCCAAGTGGATTGCTTTAAGTATGACTGTGTTTCTTAGTGTCTGGACCTCCTTCCTACCAGCCTATCTGAGCACACGTGGGAAATACATGGTCGCCGTGGAGATATTTGCCATTCTGTCCTCCAGCGCTGGTGTCCTAGCCTGCATATTTCTGCCCAAGTGTTATATCATTTTGTTAACACGGGGACCTGGCAATGTAACATTTAGTAAGAAGCAGGCCATAAGCAAGAAGAAAATGCGATAGGCCATTTGCATCACCTGATGGACCTTGAAACGAAAATTTCATATTATATTACTCAAAATATATTTCCAGATGTCATCCTCCCCAAATCTACTTTCCCAAGATGCTAAAAAAAATAAGCAATCTCATAATGATGTTAGCATTATTTTGTTGCAAGTAACTGGTTATGATGTCACCAGCTGGGCAATTGTGAATCCTGATTTGACACTAGGGAGGGCTGTCCTATTCTAGCACAAAGAACTTGCTATTAGCAGCAGGAATGCTAACTCTGTTCTTCAAATAATAGCTGCACCTGATTTTCCACTTTCTCCCTTCCCCTTTTTTGCTTTATTTCTAATACTCTTTTCCTTTTTTTCCTTTAACTATAAAACAAGAAAATTACAATTTATGGGGCGTGATCTAGGGGTCAGTAAATTTCAAAGGGTCAGGTGGGCACACATTGATGCTTGTGTGTTGGCGCATGCCCAAGGATTTGGCGATTTTATAGCATTCGTGCACATATATGCGTACATTATAAAAACAGCCTTGGTGCACGTATGTGTGCACCTACTTTTTTAAGTAGGTGCGCCCAACCGCGCCAATAGATTTTCAGCCACATAAGACAGGGAATTTTATAACTGGTGCACGTCCAAGCCAAGGCCAGTGTCACCAGTTTGGCCACTAGTTCGCCCACTGTAGAGCTAGGTCCTCCAAACCCCCCTGGTTTAATAGCCTGCACTCCTTTGAGTTACCCTAGACCCTTTAAACCCCTCAGGGATGGCTTTTTTTTTTTAAACTTTCACCTCCTCCATAGCAGAAGTTTTTATGTGTTTATGCATTAGTTATTTTGGTTTTATGTTATGTTATGAAACTCTGTACCATACCTTACAGGCACCTGTCTAGAGGTTAAAATAACAGTTAAGCAACATTATTTTAAGTGCCTTATTGGGTTTTTTTTTGTTATTAATATTTTATTGAGTTTAGAACAGAACAGAACATAACAAGAAAATATACAGTCTGAAGCTGGAAAGCTGAACGACAAACATGGACAGATATTGTTAACCGTTGTGATGGCTTCTAGCTTAACGATGGTATAGAAAACAGTTTAAATAAATAAATAAAAATAAATATACATCACATAGTATAATCTTAGGAGACTAAGAAATTTTGATATTGATAGAAAAGTAAATTTACGCAGCAATAGAACTGGGTGTGCACCCAGGCATGTAGGTATTTGCACGCACATCCCTTGGCCCTGCATTGGAATGCCCATGCCCCACCCACACTACGTTGCTTTTTGATTCTGAGTGAGATAATCGCACAGTGGGAGATATTCATGTATGTTGATGGCTTTTAAAATATGGTGGGCATGTGTAAGCCCTACATGCGCACACATCTCTCAATTTTGGCATGCACTGGGCTTTTAAAGTTCATCTTTAAGTAGCTAAGTCCACGTTGGCTGAAAAATCACCTACCGGACCAAGGCACTCATCTAAGGGACCATGGAAATCACCTCAGGAATTCTCAACTGTGGGAAAGACTTTTTGGTATCACTGCAAAAAGCAGGGAGAATATAATATCCTTAATTCTCCTTTATTTCAAAATGAAGCAATCCCCAATAGGGAGATGCATGTCCACCATCTGCTGGAGACGGAGAATACTGGTAGGCTGATGTCACTGTAGGGGTATATGTACTATGACATCAGTTTGCTCCATCTCCATCTGCTGGTAGAGGTGCATAATCTACTTATTCTGGATTCATCTGACTAGATGCTAAGAAAACATCACATTTGGACTCTAAACTGGGACATTCATCATCAGGACTCCAACAATGTAGGCACCTTGTAGTATGTTCCAATAATTAAAACCAATGTGACCAGGGTACCTGTCCCAATGAGCATATGTATGATTGAGCAGCCCCAAGGACTTTAAGTGACTTAATATTGACAAGCTGCTTTAAGTTCCATGCAGGGAAAATATCCATCAACTAAGACAGCCCTTTACTGAGATTAAAAGGATTTATATCAAGAAAACCTGCAGTGAACTGACAGTAAATGCAGAATAAATGTTCATTTCTTTTCAAATGCCTCCCCCTCCCCTCCCGAGGACAGCCAAGCTGTGAGATTGCAGGACGTGTGTTGGACCAATGGGAGCCTTAGAACTACCCGGGCCAATTTTTGCAGGCAGATACCGCAATGAGCTATGTAAGACAACTCATTGCCAAGACAGTTCCAGAAAAAAAAAAAATCTGACTAATATGTGTTTCCACATCCTGTGGATTACCACAATAGAAAGTTATCTGCCAGTAAAGCAGTTACCCTTATTGACCTTGGGCACTAGAGGCAGTCTGCTGACTCCTAATTGTTCAATCATGAAACAAAGTCGAAAATGTGTGGCTCCAGGTCTCATGTTCCCTTCTTTCATTACCCATTTTCCTTAATGTTAGAAAGCTAGACCATATCAGTTTCTCCACAATGGCTAGGACTTTAAACTAGTCCTAGCCATTGAGGCGCCAATATCGGCTCCACAATCCCCCCCTACTTGCACAGGAAGTATTTATAGAACTTATCTTATACCTTTTAAGTAAAGAACAAGGACTAAGGATTAACCCCAATGGTAAAAAGTTAAAATGAAAATCAATGAACTTAGATTCACCTATAGTGAGACCCAATGAAGAGACAATATTCATGACAGTTTGAAAAATTGTACACACTGAGGTCTTTAGAAAACCAGATTAATATCTTAGAGAAACTGATATTGTCTAGCTTTCTAATGTAGGTGTGCCTTAGGTGTGAAAAGGTTGAGAAACACAGTCCTAGGGAAGCATAAAAAAAGCAGACTCTGTGTAGTAGAGTCAATGAGAATATGCTGGAGTGGGGGAGGTTCTGAGAAGCACAGACAAGCTACTTTCATAGCAAGAGGAAGGAGCTGTTGAGGCTTCTGTCTGAGATGGCTTGGTTGAGCGCTGAGATGGACAGCTGGCTGTGGAAGCACTGAGGTTCCTGACAAGTGATAGTACCAAGAAGGGGTGAGACTAGAGAAGGGAGGGGGTTGCGGCAGGTTGAGGAAGGGCTGGCAGCAAGCATCAACTTTTACGTAATGATATGGTAGTACTGGGGCAAGGGGTTACTCACTGAGAGCTAGATTTTAAAAGCATTACTTGCGCAGAAATGGCCACATCCATGTGTATGTGGGCCGCACGTGCGCAACACGGATTTTAAGAAACCGCAAAGTACATGCATACGGAATAAGGGGCAGAAGAGGGGCATTCCTTTTAAAATTAGCCAGCAAATGAACAGCAGCACAGCAGCAAATGGCTTTGTGTGTGTCTTTGTCTGTGTTTGATTGTGTGTGTCAGTATGGTTATCTCATTACTTGGTAACTGGTTGGCAAAAGTCTTTAATACCAGACAAAGAATCCAGGATATATGAGAGATATAACCAAACTTGTGGGGAGGCCAACCGATTGCATGAATGGAAGTGGGACTGCAGCTCAGTTTGCTCACCCCCTGGTCTAGGATGTGCTTTACTTAGTTGTTTAGAAAATACATGACATTTGTTAAGAGATTTTGTTTATCTCAGTTCTGCCAGCTCCAGATGATATGATGATACCTCTCAACAATTGGGTTGGTATACTTTTGGGAGCTGTTAAAAGCACAGGCTGCATAGAATACTTATAAAAATCCCCTGGGCTGATATTTTCCTGCAAACTACCCCTACTCATAGAGCTAAACTTAAGAGTCTTCTCCACAATTAGAATCTTATTGATGTTTGGAGACACTGCTTTCCTAAATTTAGAAATTACACTTTCTTTTCCAAATCGTAATTTGTACTCCAGGATAGATTGCGTATGGGTGTAGAAAACGATGATTAAGCAGGTTTGGTGTGACCATGTACCACTATGGATTTATTTTTATTAATTTATTTTATTTAAAAGATTTTTATATACCGCACTGTGGGGTAGATTTTTAAAAACTGCGCGATCGCGTACTTTTGTTTCCGCAGCAGGCGCAAACAAAAGTATGCTGGATTTTATAAGATACGCGCGTAGCCGCGCGTATCCTGTAAAATCCTGGATCAGCGCGCGCGCAAGGCTGCCGATTTTGGGCAGCCGGCGCGCGCCGAGCCGCGCAGCCTGCCTCCGTTCCCTCCGAGGCCGCTCCGAAATCGGAGCGGCCTCGGAGGGAACTCTCTTTCACCCTCCCCTCACCTTCCCCTACCTAACCCACCCCCCCCCCCGGCCCTATCTAACCCCCCCTACCTTTATCCATGGATTTACGCCTCCCGGAGGGAGATGTAAATCCACTGGCGCGCCGAGACCCGACCCGGGGGCGGTTCCGGAGGGCGCGGCCATGCCCCCGGAACGCCCCGGGCTGAAACCAAGCCCCTGGGCCCGCCCCCGAAATGCCGCGTCCCGCCCCCAAAACGCTGCGTCGTTCAGCCCCGCCCCGACACGCCCCCTTCCGAAAACCCCGGGACCTACGCACGCCCCGGGGCTCTGCGCGCGCCGGCGGCCTCTGGAAAATAGGCGCGCCGGCGCGCAAGGCCCTGCTCGCGTAAATCCGGGCGGATTTACGCGAACAGGGCTTTTAAAATCCACCCTTGTGGGTTAGGAGTCTATCCGTCTAGGCGGTTTATAAGAAAAACATACACAATATTATAGCTTGATTGATATTTTTTCAGCACATATAGATAATGGGAAATGATTCTGGAGCTTAACCAAGGTGAGGTTAGCGTTACCCACAGGGAGGAGCCTTGCAGGTCCTCACCGTCGGCAGGTGGAGCAGAGGCCCAACAGGGACTTCACCAATACCAGCCCACATTCCTCGCAGGTTGAGCCCTTGGGTGCCGGGGCTGGTAGGACTTAGGCGTGGGCCTCTGGGTGAAGGAGAGTCCATCGTGGTAGAAGAAGGCCATCAAGAGGAAGATAGGTCAGTTCAAGCAGAAGTCGAGGCAGGCAGCAGAAACAACGAACCAAGGTCGGGGGAGGTAGCAATTCAGCGACGTCAAGGAGGTCCAAGGTTAGCCGCTAATCCAATACCAAAGAAGAAACTGAAGTTCAAGCTGAGGTGCAAAGCTGAAGATTCAATCTGAAGAAAGGAAGACAAGGCAAGACAACAGGGAGCAGACAAACCAGGAACCACCAGATGAGGAGACAGGAATCAACGAAGAAACAGGAACAGGAAGCAAGAAACCGGAACCAAAGACAGAGCACATGGACTGCATGACAAACAGCTACTCAATGAGTGAGACCTATTGCTGAGGTATGAGTAGCAGGTCCGAACTGGCTTTAAATGCAGGAGAGCCTGTGATGTCATCTGTGGGCCCTTTAAATGGTGATGAGCCGCACGTGTGCATGCCTAGAAACACGCTGCTCAGCTAAGTGGTGTCTCTAGTCCCATGTGCCAGGCCTTTGCAGTGGTCGGCCGCACCTTCGTCATCGGGGACTGCGCGGCGAGCCAGAAGAGAGGGTAAGGGTGGCCAGTCGCGGGACAGACCACAGATGATGTGGAAACTATTGCTCCAAAGACACTCTGGGAATGTTTATTTATTTAAGATTTTTATCTACCGACATTCGTAGGTACATCATGCCGGTTTACATCGAACATTGCTAACAGAAAATGAAAGTTACATAAAACAAGAGCAGGGGAAACAGGGGATTTAAGGAAATACAGGCGTTTAAAGGCAATAATAAGAGGAAAGTTTATATCCAGGGCTTCCTACAAAAGATAAGAAAAGGACAGGATCAGAACACTTCTGCTAAACAAAGTATCATTAGAACATCAACATAAACACACAATATCAGAATTTATTTTGTTGCAACTAAATGCGGCTAAAGAGGAACTTATAGCATTAAATGCTGACACCGTAGCTTATCAAATAGAGTTAATTAAATAGTCTCACTATGAAGGTGATAATAAAGCAGGGATACTATTGGCCAGAAAGTTAAAATCCATGTCAGTGCAAAATCAAATTAAGATTAGGGGGAGCAATGGATCAGTAATGACAACAAATTCAGATGTAAAACAACAACTTCTATAATTTTATAAGAAACTATGAGGTCCATATTCAAAAGCCATTTAGACGGATAGTTATCCATCTAAATGACTTACCTGGCTATATTCAGCCTTTATCTGGCTAAATTCTAGCCAGCTACTAAGTTAGGAGGCTAGAATTTAGCTAGATAAGTTAGTGGCGGTTAAAGGCATAACTGGTAGGAGTTGAGTTAGTCGGCTAAGTTAACTGGCTAACTCCTATATTCAGAGCCGGCTAAGTCTGGTTGAGTCAGAGCTGTGCTAAAGTTAGCCGACTATAGTTAGCTGGCTAACTAAATAAGATAGCCAGCTATAGTCAATAGAGTGGTTGCACTCTTGAAAATGCCTCCAAATTTGGCTGAATACAATTATCCGGCTAACTTTGCTATCAGAACTGTGTCTGAATATAGACCTCTATATAGTTTGGATTCTGAGATTTCTGTTTCAGAGAATGAGTTTATTTCGAACATGTTACCCATTTTTTCTAAGGGGCAACAGCAATTTCTAGACCAAGAAATTCAAACTGTGGAGATTTTAAAATGTGTAAAGCCCTAGGACTGGATGGTTTCACTGCTACATTTTATAAAGTATGTGTAACTATTTTGGTCTCTCCTTTGACTAAGATGATTAATTTTTTAAGAACAGAAGATATGCCATATTGGATCAGACCAAGGGTCCATCAAGCCCAGTATCCTGTCTCCAACAATGGCCAATCCAAGTCACAAGTACTCAGCAAGTACCCAAACATTAAATAGATTCCATGCTACTAATGTTGGCAACAAGCAGTGGCTATTCCCTATTGATTAATTGCAGTTGTCCTGAGTTGGCTGGGAGTACCCTAACTCTGACAGATGTCCTCTCCTCCATAGTACCTGATGTCCAAATGGTACTCCCAAACTCCAAATGGCCATGTCATGTGTCCCAGGTGGAAACTCCTTGGGAATCTCCAAGGGTCTTCCTCCTCTTCTCTCCCTCAAGTTCTTCTTCACCCATTGATAGCAGGGAACCTTCCTGAAAGAAAGGCCTTTATGGGAAGCAGTTCTTAAACTTCTAGTCCTGGGTAACGAAGAGGACAGAAAAAAAATGAAGGATCTCTGGTGCAGAATTCTAACTTAGTGGGTATAACTATCCTAGCTAAACCTGGAAGAGATCCTTCCCTTTGTGGATAATATAGACCTATTTCCCTTAAAAATAATATTTTAGCGAAAATTGTAGCTAAATTTATTTCTAGCTTGATTCACAGAGACCAGGCTGGCTTTATACCTAATTAAATGGCAGCAGATAATGTATGTAAAAGCGTGGATATTATCTGGTGGGTACGAAAAGAAAATCTTTCTTCAATTCTTCTGTCTGTGGATGCAGTAAAGGCCTTTGATATGCTCCACTGGCCTTTTCTATTTTTGTGTGAAGGTGAATGGTAGGTATTCTGGCTCCTTTAAAGTGGCAAGAAGCACTTGATAGGGTTGCCCCCATCTCCATATGTACAATTGTTTCAAATGTTCTTTGCATCGTTCTTAAGCCACTGTTTTAAATGTTCCTTGTATTCGCTCCCTAGCGGCTGTTATGCTTCAATGTAAACCAGTGTGATTTGTATTCTATATAAGAATTTAAAATAAATAAATAAAAAAATTTTGGAACCTTTGGCCACTAGAATCCAGGCAGCTAATTCTGTTTGTGGAATACAGATTGCATAAGCATTTTATAAGTTGTCAATGTTTGTGGATGATGTTTACACGTTAAAATATCTTCATCAATAGTGCTTTGTGGTAGAAAAAGCCATTCTCTATGAGCAAATTTAGCTCTTGTGTATGCTCTTTTTATACATGTGGTGGGATATCCTCTAGCTTGAAATCTTAACCCTAAGGAATGTGCCTGAAAATTAAATTCTGCTTTAGTTGTGCACAACCGCCTAATTCGAAAAAACTGGCTCACTGGCAGATTTTCTTTCAAAACTCATGGATGAGCACTAGAAAAATGTAAAAAAGTGTTACTGGCAACTGGCTTACGGTATAATGTAGTATTAAATGTCCCATTGTTCTTAAAAATAATAAAATCAAGGAAATGAATTCTCTCCTTCTGAATATCTGCAGTAAAGTGTAAGCATTACAACAGTTAAGCCATTGTAGAAAATCATTAAACTTTTCAATTGTGTCAGACCACAAAAGAAAAATATCATCACTATATCTTTTTCACATAACTATATATTACCTAAAGGGGTTATTATTATGTATATAATGATTTTCAAAATGTGCCATATATAGATTAGCTAAATTGGGGGCCATGGTGGCTCCCATAGCTGTACCACAAACTTGTTGAAAAAACATTACCTCAAAAGCAAAAAAATTCTTTATAAGCGCTTTGGGGTAGATTTTCAAACCGCGCGATTTGCGTACTTTTGCTGGCGCATCAGGCGCAAGTAAAAGTACGCGGGATTTTAGCGGATACGCGCGTATCCGCTAAAATCCTGGATCGGCGCGCGCAAGGCTATCAATTCCGTATAGCCGGCGCGCGCCAAGCCGCGCAGCCTACCCCCGTTCCCTCCGAGGCCGCTCCGAAATCGGAGCGGCCTCGGAGGGAACTTTCTTTTGCCCTCCCCTCACCTTCCCCTCCCTTCCCCTACCTAACCCACCCGCCCGGCACTGTCTAAACCCCCCCTTACCTTTGTCGGGGGATTTACGCCTCCCGGAGGGAGACAAATCCCCGTGCGCCAGCGGGCCGCTAGCGCGCCGGGACGCGACCTGGGGGCGGGTCCGGAGGGCGCGGCCACGCCCCCAGAACGCTCCCGACACGCCCCGAAAACGCCACGCCGTTCGAGCCCGCTCCCCGACACGCCCCCGACACACCCCCCTCAGAAAACCCCGGGACTTACGCGAGTCTCGGGGCTCTGCGCGCGCCGGTAGGCCTATGTAAAATAGGCTCACCGGCGCGCAGGGCCCTGCTCGCCTAAATCCGCCAGGATTTGGGCGGATTTAGGCGAGCAGGGCTCTTAAAATCCGCCCCAATGTGAAGTAAAGTCTTTAAAAAATGAGTAGGTATTCTCTGTGGTTGAGGGCGAGCCTCAAAAAATTTTGTAGCTATATCAATGGCTTCTAATTCAGGAATATTAGTATAAAGAGCCTCTATATCCAATGTAACCAAATACAAATTAGTTACATCACCCAAAAAACTTTCAATTATTTGGATCATTTGTTGAGAGTCTCTAATATAAGATATCTGTTGTGATACATGGGGTGCCAGAAAATAATCCACAAATTTAGGTAAGGGCTCAAGCAGCGAACCTCTGCTAGAAACAATAGGTCTTCCAGGAGGATAGGTAATATTTTTATGTATTTTAGGGAGAATGTAAAACACAGGAACCTTAGGATGTTGTTTGATTAGATAAGACGCTTCGTGAGTAGTCAAAAAACCTGTATCTAAGCCTGTTTTAACAAGTTTTTCAATATCTACAGTTAGTTCAATGGTAGGATCAGCTTGCAATGGACGATAAAAGGACTGATTATTCAATTGTTTGAGAACCTCTGCATTATATTGTATACGATCTAAGAGCACAATTTTGCCACCCTTATCTGCTGGTTTAATAATCAAATTTGTGTTATCTCGAAGTGATTACAAAGCAAACATTTCTTGGCGTGTCAGATTTGAAAAAGAACGCTTACTTGAAAAGTTGTCTTTTAAATCTCTTAATATCCTCCGGTGAAATGTGGAGATAATAGGGTCTAATGGACCTGGAGGAAACCAAGCAGATTTATTTTTCAATATTGACATATCAACCATACTAGGTTGATCTGTGAAAAAATGTTTAATATATAAAGTCCGGATGAATCTGAACAATGCAACTTCTAATTTAAATAAATTAGCTTTAGGAGATGGAATAAAAGTAAGTCCTTTTTCTAACACCTGTATTTGTACAGAGTTAAGTATTACTGAAGATAAATTACAAATTAAGGATTCCGACGAGTTTTGGAACGAGTTTGTCTGTTGTTCTGTGGAGAGTCGTCCTGCCATCTGACACCCTGCGACCGAGGTGGGTGACGATATATACGGCCTTGGCCTAAAAAACAATTGTCTCCTCTGTTCTCTTGATTAGTTGTAGGTTGATACACAAGTTCATCTCCGGAAGAATCATCACTGCCAGAGCCAAAATTAGTTTTTTTAATTCTAGATCTTGCTGAATCATTCATCCAGGGGTAAACATATCCCTGGGTATAATCCCGTATATCTCTATGGAATTTATCAAATTTTAACTTTTTTATGTCAGATTTAAATTTCTCTAAAGATTCATTAAGTTTATTAAATTGCTCTGTAAAAGCTATATGATCATTAGTTGTTTTCAAATCCTCTTTAATAGTGGTAATTTCTGTTTGTATCTCTTCATCATTACGTTGAGCAGTTTTTATAATAAGAATCATCAAATCTAGACTACATTTATTAAGTATGGCATTCCAATCCTGTATAAAGATGGGATCTTCCTTATATAAATGAGGTTCTTTAAAAATACTTAGTCCTCTCGGGATTCTATGTTGTCTACAATAATCTAGCAGTGTGTCTGCATGCAAAGAAGTTCGTATAGAACGTTTCATTAACTTATTTAAATTAGACCATTGATTTTCAGAAGTAGCAGTACTGGATCCAAAAATAGATGGTCGAAATAAAAGAACTTGTAACTCAGCTTCAGAGTAACTTAGTGTTTTTAAAGAATCTGTCCCAGACATGGCTCAAAATATTTGACAAAAAAACAAAAAGAGCACTTATCGGGTCCTATGTATCAAAATAAAACAGCAAAAGGCACCACTCACTAATAATTATATATTGATGGAGGCTCCAAAACAATAATCAATATTTCTTTCACAAGTTGTCAATAGTTATTTTATAGTTTAGACTTATATCCCGTCTAAACAGTTCAGATAACATCCATCAAAATTGGTTAACAAAAAATCTAAAAATGATATACACACAGTATCAATGGTTGTAATATCACTGTCAATATACCTGACAGCGGCCGATGTTTCGCTGCAACCTCGCAGCTTCTTCAGGGGTAAGTATACCTTTAAAAACTACAAGAAATGTATATAATTAACAGGCAGATAATTAACAAATATCTATGTAATTAAATCAAATCAAATCAAATAAGAGTATATATGTAGAGGAGCAAACCTCCTTAATACTGAAAACAAGATATCACAAAAAACAATATATATATATATAATCAATAATAATTAATTAACAGATGGGTAATTATTATAATTATCAATATAATTAAATCAAATCAAATAAAAATATAGAGGAGCTAACCTCCTTATTACTGGACACAAGGTCTCACAAAGAACTTATGTATAAACAAGGACAGAATTTATACAAACAATTTTTCTTATAAATATATACAACTGTAACTACTTCAAATCAGTTTATCCAAACTTGCTGTTTGTATCACCCATGTTCAAACGTCACTGATTATACTTCGATTCACTTTCCTCCCTTATGTTCCCCATACTCAAACTTGACTTGTACTGAGAGGAGAGGATCACCTTGCTGGTGGCTGAAAGGAATCAATAAGTTTTTGCTTGGGACATTGTCTTTTTCAAAAGTATTGGGGCAAAGTTAACTATTTGGGAATATTATTTAGTGTGTTTGTGCTTTTAATAGTCAGTAAGGCAGCAAATAAACAAGTTAGTCTGTTTGTATTTTTAAATGGTCAGTCAGTAAGGCAGCTAGTAAGCAGTAGTTAGTTTATTTTTAAAAATCTGTAAGGCAACTAGTAAGCAGAACTGAGTGTTTGTATTAAAAAAAAAAAAAGTAGCCAGAAGCTAGAAATAAGCTAGGAGCAGTATATACCTAAGTAAAAAGGTTGAAAAGTTCAGTTCAGTTACTCACCTTGGAAAGGTGTTGAGGTAGTGTGATTTGGTTTGATTAGGCACCAACATTTGATAATCAAGAGAGCAGTGAGTCACTCTGGCTGACTAACTGAAGTTAGACTGTTTGGATTTTGGGGAAGGGGGAGTCTCTTCCGAAGGGATGGGCTCCACCTTAACTAGGGTGGATCCAGACTGCTGGCGCTAACCTTTAAAAAGGAGCTTTTAAACTAGAACAAAGGGGAAAGCCGACAGTGGCTCAGCAGCGCATGGTTCGGAGAGAGGTATCTTCAAAGGATATTAATGATGCATTAGAATTAGGGCATCCCAACAGTGAGGTTACAATAATAAGAAAAGTAGTCCAAGTGCCTGTAACTAAAAACTCACCTGAGCTAAAAAATTCTAAACTTATCCCTATCAATTAAAAAGCAGAATGAAAATACAAACAAAAAACAAACTTTGAAATGTTTGATGGTAATGCCAGAAGGCTAAGAAGTAAGATGGGAGAATTAGAATGTATAGCAGTGAATGATGACATAGACTTAATTGGCATCTCAGAGACATGGTGGAAGGAGGACAACCAATGGGACAGTGCTATACCGGGGTACAAATTATATCGCAATGACAGAGAGGAGCACCCGGGAGGCGGTGTGGCGCTTTATGTCCTGGATGGCATAGAGTCCAACAGGATAAACATCCTGCATGAAATTAAATGCAAAATTGAATCTTTATGGGTAGAAATCCCTTGTGTGTCGAGGAAGACTATAGTGATAGGAGTATACTACCGTCTACCTGGTCAAGATGGTGAGACGGACAGTGAAATGCTAAGAGAAATTAGGGAAGCTAACCAAATTTTTAGTGCGATAATAATGGGAGACTTCAATTACCCCAATATTGACTGGGTAAATGTATCATCAGGACATGCTAAAGAGAAAGTTCCCTGGATGGAATCAATGACAGTTTTATGGAGCATTTGGTTCAGGAACAGACGAGAGCGGGAGAAAATTTAGATCTAATTCTCAGTGGAGCACAGGATTTGGTGAGAGAGGTAACGGTGGTGGGGCCGCTTGGCAATAGTGATCATAATATGATCAAATTTGAATTAATAACTGGAAGAGGAACAGTATGCAAATCCATGGCTCTCGTGCTAAACTTTCAAAAGGGAAAACTTTGTTAAAATGAGAAAATTTGTTAGAAAAAAACTGAAAGGAGCAGCTACAAAAGTAAAAAGTGTGCAAGAGGCATGGTCATTGTTAAAAAATACCATTCTAGAAGCACAGTCCAGATGTATTCCACACATTAAGAAAGGTGGAAAGAAGGCAAAACGATTACCGGCATGGTTAAAAGGGGAGGTGAAAGAAGCTATTTTAGCCAAAAGATCTTCATTCAAAAATTGGAAGAAGGATCCAACAGAAGAAAATAGGATAATGCATAAACGTTGGCAAGTTAAATGTAAGACATTGATAAGACAGGCTAAGAGAGAATTTGAAAAGAAGTTGGCCATAGAGGCAAAAACTCACAGTAAAATCTTTTTAAAATATATCCGAAGCAGAAAGCCTGTGAGGGAGTCAGTTAGACCATTAGATGATCGAGGGGTTAAAGGGGCACTTAGAGAAGATAAGGTCATCGCGGAAAGATTAAATGATTTCTTTGCTTCGGTGTTTACTGAAGAGGATGTTGGGGAGGTACCCGTACTGAAGAAGGTTTTCATGGTAATGATTCAGATGGACTGAATCAAATCACGGTGAACCTAGAAGATGTGGTAGACCGGAAGAGTAGTAAATCACCTGACCGGATAGTATACACCCCAGAGTTCTGAAGGAACTATAAAATGAAATTTCAGACCTGTTAGTAAAAATTTGTAAAATATCACTAAAATCATCCATTGTACCTGAAGACTGGAGGATAGCTAATGTAAGCCCGATATTTAAATAGGGCTCCAGGGGTGATCCGGGAAACTACAGACCGGTTAGCCTGATTTCAGTGTCAGGAAAAATAGTGGAAATTGTTCTAAACATCAAAATCACAGAACATATAGAAAAACATGGTTTAATGGAACAAAGTCAGCAAGGCTTTACCCAAGGCAAGTCTTGCCTCACAAATCTGCTTCACTTTTTTGAAGGAGTTAATAAACATGTGGATAAAGGTGAACCGGTAGATGTAGTATACTTGAATTTTCAGAAGGCATTTGAGAAAGTTCCTCATGAGAGGCTTCTAGGAAAAGTAAAAAGTCATGGGATAGGTGGCGATGTCCTTTCTTGGATTGCAAACTGGCTAAAAGACAGTAAACAGAGAGTAGGATTAAATGGACAATTTTCTCAGTGGAAGGGAGTGGGCAGTGGAGTGCCTCAGGGATCTATATTGGGACCCTTACTTTTCAATATTTTATTTATTTATTTATTTTATTTATTTTGCATATTTTATATACCGAGGTATAGCAGAGTTGCCTTCACTCCGGTTTACAGTTACAACAACCTGATACAGTTAAAGTAATTTAACAGCAAAACTGTAAACACTGGTATAGAACAATAGCATATAACTGATTAAGATATACAATAAAATATGTAAAAAATCTGAGTTCAAATCATGTAGGGGACATCTGCTATAGAACAAAATGGGAAGGATTCTGGTAGTCAGAAAGAAAGTTAGTCATTGTAGGGAGATAGTATGTCAGATGGAGGGCACAAAGGGATAGATCTGTTGATTTATCCTTTATAGTCATTGAGAGTGTTGTCTTGGAGAGTTTGGCTGAGTAGCCAGGCTTTAAGATCTTTTTTAAAAGATTTTATGTTTTCTTGAGCGGTCAGGTGATGAGGTAACGAATTCCATAACTTCGGGCCAATGATGGAAATGGCTCTGTTTCTTGTGGAGGACAGTTTAGCATGTGGAAGAGATGGGATCACTAGCTGGAGTTTACTTGTTGTTCTTGTTGTGCGAAGTGATCTATGAATATGTATAATGTTATCCAGGGCTGTGTAGTCTGCTTTATAAATTGCTTTGTGAAGAATTGTGAGAACTTTGAATTCTATTCTTTTCTCTATCGGTAGCCACTGTAAATTGTTGAGGATGGGGGTTATGTGGTCAGATTTTCTTTTACCCGTCAGGACTCTGGCAGCAGCATTTTGAAATAACTGCAAGGGTTTTAAGGATGTTTTAGGTAAACCAATCAGGAGAGAGTTGCAATAGTCCAAACTGGTAAACATGGGGGCTTGTAGGACGGTTTTGAAATCATGGGGATGAAGCAGCGGTTTTAAGTGTTTGATTACTTGTAGTTTATGAAAGCCCTCTTTTGTTCTTGTAGTAATGTGTTTTTTGTAGTTTAGTTCATTGTCTAACCATATGCCTAGGTCTTTTACGTTGTCTTTAAGTTGAATGTGGATGTTGTCAATTTGGAAGGGTGGTGTGGTTTTTGATCCAGAGTTTTTTCTTGTGATTAGAATACATTCAGTTTTGTTCATATTTATAAATGATCTGGAAAGAAATACGACGAGTGAGATAATCAAATTTGCAGATGATACAAAATTGTTCAGAGTAGTTAAATCACAAGCAGATTGTGATAAATTGCAGGAAGAGCTTGTAAGACTGGAAAACTGGGCATCAAAATGGCAGATGAAATTTAATGTGGATAAGTGCAAGGTGATGCATATAGGGAAAAATAACCCATGCTATAGTTACACAATGTTAGGTTCCATATTAGGTGCTACAACCCAAGAAAGAGATCTAGGCGTCATAGTGGATAACACATTGAAATGGTCAGTTCAGTGTGCTGCAGCAGTCAAAAAAGCAAACAATGTTGGGAATTATTAGAAAGGGAATGGTGAATAAAATGGAAAATGTCATAATGCCTCTGTATCGCTCCATGGTGAGACCGCACCTTGAATACTGTGTACAATTCTGGTCGCTGCATCTCAAAAAAGATATAATTGCGATGGAGAAGTTACAGAGAAGGGATACCAAAATGATAAGGGGAATGGAACAGCTCCCCTATGGGTAAAGAGATTAGGACTTTTCAGCTTGGAGAAGAGACGGCTGAGGAGGGATATGATAGAGGTGTTTAAAATCATGAGATGTCTAGAACAGGTAGATGTGAATCGGTTATTTACTCTTTCGGATAATAGAAAGACTAGGGGGCACTCCATGAAGTTAGCATGTGGCACATTTAAAACTAATCTGGGAAAGTTCTTTTTCACTCAACGCATAAACTCTGGAATTTGTTGCCAGAGGATGTGATTAGTGCAGTTAGTATAGCTGTGTTTAAAAAAGGATTGGATAAGTTCTTGGAGGAGAAGTCCATTACCTGCTATTAATTAAGTTGACTTAGAAAACAGCCACTGCTATTACTAGCAACAGTAACATGGAATAGACTTCGTTTTTGGGTACTTGCCAGGTTCTTATGGCCTGGATTGGCCACTGTTGGAAACAGGATGCTGGGCTTGATGGACCCTTGGTCTGACCCAGTATGGCATGTTCTTATATTTCCACTCGACTTGTACCTCTTTTATTTCTTATCCGACAAAGAATTCTCTGTTTCGCCCACTCGACAATAGGCTTCCTCAGGGAAATTTCAATTTAACGGGATACCTTTCCAAACCTCCTTTCACAGCTGTTTCTATAATTGTAATGGACAATTTTAAATAACTACCTACTCTTATACAATAATCTAACCCATATATTACTACAGTCACTCATCCTTTATACATAGAAACATAAAAACATAGAAATGACGGCAGAAGACCAAATGGCCCATCCAGTCTGCCCAGCAAGTTTCACATGTTTTTTTCTCATACTTATCTGTTACTCTTGGCTCTTAGTAACCTTTTGGTTCTATTTCCCTTCCACCCCCACCATTAATGAGAAAGCAGTGTTGGAACTGCATCTAAATGAAATACCTAGTTTAATTAGTTAGGGGTAGAAGCCGCCACAATAAGCAAGCTACACCCATGCTTATTTGTTTACCCAAACTAAATAGTTCAGTCCTTGTTGGTTGTTGTCTGTATATAGATCCACTTTTCTTCATTCCCCCTGCCATTGAAGCAGAGAGCTATGCTGGACATGCTTGAAGTATCAATCTTTCTCCCCTGCCATTGAAGCAGAGAGCTATGCTGGATATGCGTGAAGTATCAGTCTTTCTCCCCTGCCATTGAAGCAGAGAGGTATGCTGGATATGCAATATTTATAATCCCTTCGCACTTTACGGACCTCGGCATCTTTGTAGTTATATAACATCTTTTCATTGCTGTCTTATCATTCATTTCAAAGCTGTTTCACTGCTTCTACAACAAAATTAGTACACATGTTCTCAGATAGTACTCACCATACACGACTTATACCGATCTGAACTCCACGCGCTGCACCAACTTACCCAGATACCAGAAGTGACTTCAACAGAGGTCTAAACTCCGGTATTTTACACATTACCAAAAATCCATAAATCTCTTGAATTTCCTCCAGCCCGGCCCATTGTTTCGGGTATTGGCTCTATTATAACTACTTTCCAAATTCATTGACAACTTCCTACGTCCTTATGTCCCCTTGTGTCCTTCCTACATTCGTGATTCAGGCCACTTTATTTCTTTGCTCTCACAGCTATCTTTTCCTTCTGATCCTTTTTTGTTAGTAACATTGGACATAGTTTCACTGTATTCTAACATTCCTCAAGAGGAAGCTATTTCAGTTATAGAATCTACTTTATCTACACGAAGCCCTCATGAACGTATTCTCTCTTCTTTTCGGGTCTCTCTAACCCGTATAGCTCTCACAAAAAATTTCTTTCAGTTTTTAGGTCAATTTTTTCAGCAGATTAAAGGCACCGCTATGGGGGCCACTATGGCCCCATCAATAGCGTGTTTATACGTTGCCCACTTTGAATCCACATTCCTTGCTAATTCTCCTTACAAGCAAAATCCATGTCTCTGCGCTTTCAAGAACGTGGTTATCCTACAAGAATCATTAAACGAGCTTATAAACGCGCCCTCTACATGTATCGGGACCATCCCTTTATACCACGCCATCAAGACCCGACATCCCAGCTCACTTGTATTTTGTCTTTTTCTCCACATAGCCATGATATCATTTCCATTATCAAAACACGTTGGGATATTCTTCATCCACACACCATTTTCCAAGATTCCTCATGCTTTTCATTTACACGCGGATGGAACTTACGAGACTTGCTTGTCTCTTCTGAACTTCAGCTTTCAGCTCCCACTGATCATGTTGCCACCGGGGGCCACTCCCCATGTGGCCACTGTTCAGTGTGTGTACACTCTATGAACATTAGCAGTTACTTCACACACCCCTTGTCCTCAAAGCAATATACTTTGAAATCTCGCACCACTTGCGCATCAAGTGGTGTGATTTACGTTATTCTGTGCCCATGCTCCCTGATCTATGTGGGTAAAACTACCCACCAAATACGAGCCAGGATAATAGAACATCGGTCATGCCCTAAGTCAAGTCGCCTTGAGGCTCCCCTGGTTGATCACTGGCAATCTCTTAATCACAGCATTGGGGATTTAACATTTTTCGTCCTTGAGCAACCACGGTTATCCGCACGAGGTGGTAATGTTTCTCTTGTTCTCACACGAACAGAACAGCATTGGATCTTTGAATTTAATTCTTTAACCCCTTCGGGTCTTAACCGTGAGGTTGAGTGGTCATCTTTCTTTTAAGCTTTTCCCTTTTCTTTTATTTTTGGCCCTATCTTCCCTTTCCCCCTCCCCCTCTCTTAATCCCCTTCCCCTCCATCCTTCTCTCTCCCGATATATACCCCCCACAACCCCATCTCTCTTCCCCCTTCCTCCCCCCCTCCTATTCCCCTTTTTTCCTCTTCCTTCCCTTTCCCTGATTCCCTCTCTCCCCTCCTCCCCTTCCCCTCCCTGTTTTTAGCCTCCTTCTTTCCCAGCTTCTTTTTCCTTCCCCTCTCCCCTTACCTGTCATCCACTCTTGTGTTTATTCTGGTGTCATTTGGCGCACGGTTTCTCTATTTATTTCATTCTCCTACAGCCTTCCTTTGAAATGTTACGTTGCCGCTCTGATATCAGCACAACAAAGGCTTGATTCATTACTGTTGGTGTTTCTTTTTAAGGATTTAAACTTTATATGTAATTAATATACTTTCTCAGGTTTGACAGCACTCATATAGTGCCCCTAAGGCTAATTTGATTTATACTTTAAGCCGCTTATCCAGCTTCCCGAGCCTACTTGTATACCCTACGATTAGGTGACTTTCTTGTCTTTACAACTCCCCTTTTTATAATTTAACATTTTTTTAAATTTGTTTTCTTCATACCTGGGACTATAGCCTTAGGGGGTAATTTTCATAAGGATTTACACGTATAAATGTAACTGCTATTGTAGCAATTTTCAAAAGCCATTTACTTGAGTAATGGACACTTACGTGAGCAAATCCTATGGACAATTCATGGCATATATTGTAGCAATTTTCAAAAACCCACTTACACGAGTAAAGTGCATTTACTCGAGTAAAATCCAGTTTTAAGTGAGTAAATGCTTTTTAAAATCAAGCCCTTAGTCTAATTCTATATACAGTATCCTTTTCTAGCCACTTATCAGCACTGTGCATACCCCGATTGTTGCATCCTGGATCACGTGGCCAACTTTTCGCGCGATATTTTTTTTATTTAATTCAGACACAGACAGTTCTATATTGAATTGCCACATTGCCGTTCTGTCTGCCGGACACAAAGATTTCTGCAAAAAGGTCTGTTCAGCTATTTTTATTTCTTGTTCTCTTCCACTGTGTTCAACTTTGCAGTAGCTCACATTTCTCTCCCTTCTCTTTGTCTTTTTATCGGATCCAGTCTAGCTTCAGTGGTCATGCATCAAAATTAAAAATTATATTTCCTTTTTTTTTTTTGACAAAGCACCCATTCGATACCCTTAAGGTGAGCATGAGTATATTTTTCTTAAATTGTGAGCTGCCTTCTCTGCTTCTCTTCCTCTATAGTTTATTGATACCTTTTGATCAGATGGCGTTTTGTTTGTTGTTTTTTGTTTGCTTTATAGCGAATTCTTAAAATTGCCTTTTTTGTTCACAATTGCCTCACCTCTTCTTTAAGCGCACAATTCCTGTGTTGACCATTTTTAGCTCCGCGGGTGGGCTCGCCCAACCCGCGGCTAAGGTTGACTGAGTGAGCAATTCCCACGGCAATTCCATGTATTATTTCTCTAAACACTTCAGGTATATTTTTTCCACGTCTCCTTCTCTTGAGCACAGCACCAAATAGCTTCTTTTGTCCATTTTATTACCAATTCCTTATCTCTTTTTCAGAATTAATGGCTCGCAAGCCTAACAGGACTCCTCAAGTAAGTTATTCAGTTTCTTGCACAATCGGTTTTCATTTTTCCAATTTTTGTCTATTATTCTCACTGATATTCATTTTTCTTTCTCTAGACTGCATACAATCAATCCACGATTTCTCGCATTGAGCTGCCCTTGAATTTCAGGTCGCTATTCTTGAATCTTTTGTTCTCTCCCTAACCATTCTCCTTTCCTCCCCTTTTTCCCTTTCCCCTTCCCCCCTTCCCCTCTCCTTCTGCATTTCCCCCTGGTATTCCACTGTGTTGAAATGATATTTGATTTTTGACTATGTTCACCCACCTGCTCAATATTTGAATGATCTTTGTTTTATAGACTCTTAAACATTGTGATCCCCCTGACGCAGCCCCTGATGCGAAACACGGCCGTGTCGGGGTCCTTGTTCTACCATTGTTTCATGAATGTATATCTAAGTAACATTTTGTGACACACCTGTGATTATATGGACTTATTAGAAGTCTATTTGAGTTATATTGATCAGTTGATTGTCTGCCACACATTATTCCTCTGTTGTATATTAAATATATGTGTGTGCTGTTTACACTGCCTGTTTTGCGTGCTTTCGCCCAGAGATTTAATAGAGCCAGCAAGTGTCAGTTGGCCCACATAGCCACAACTGTCCATGTCACTTCCTGGGCACATTTACACATGCGCAGAGCCCAATGGACCCCGAGATTGCAGTGGCACCAGGCCACTCAGAACCTCCAGGATTGCATCCAAGTCACCCTGTCTCTCCGGGACTCATTCTCCTGATGGCGGGTACTTTCAAATCTGGAATGGGGGAATCTCTTTTCGAAGTCCTCCTGCCCAAATTGTCCTAACCACAGATGCGTCCACCCTGGGGTGGGTGCAACACCCAGGGTCTCTGGTCCATTCAGAAACACTTGTCAAATCAACTTCCTGGTGCTTTGGATGATCAGGTACGGGCTATGGGCTTTCAGAGATCGGCTGTTCAATAAAGTCATACTGATCCAAATCATTAACCAGGTACCCATGTGTTATGTCAACAAGCAAAGAGGCACAGGATCGTACGTCCTGTCAGGAAGCAGTCCAGATCTGGTCATAGGCCCTTCCCATGGGATAGTGCTCAGAGCAATGTAG
Source organism: Rhinatrema bivittatum (assembly GCF_901001135.1). Classification (NCBI taxonomy): domain Eukaryota; kingdom Metazoa; phylum Chordata; class Amphibia; order Gymnophiona; family Rhinatrematidae; genus Rhinatrema; species Rhinatrema bivittatum. The sequence continues at coordinate 510,554,992 of NC_042615.1, read as the reverse complement.
CCAGGACGGAGAACTTGGTAGTGGACAGGCTGAGTCAAGCCTAAAGGTTCCATGAGTGGTCCCTGGTCCAAGGGGTAGCAAACTGAATATTCCACCTCTGGGGGAGCCCGGACGTAGATCTGTTTGCATCCCCTTGCAGCAGGAAGGTGCCTCGGTTCTGCTCCCTGTACAGGTCAGATGGCAAACCAGCCTCTGATGCCCTTGCCAGTCACTGGGACAAAGGTTTTCTGTATGCGTTTCCTCCAATTCCTTAGTGGCGAAGACTTTCTTGAAGCTTCCAAGGATAGGGGATACTATGATCCTCAAGACAGGTACAGTTTCCACTCCTACAAGAGTTATCCATCTGGAAACCGATCAGTCTGGGGACTTCCCCAGATTTCATCATGCAAGATCGAGGCAGGTTGTGGCATCCCAACCTCCAGGCCCTGTCACTCACAGCCTGGATGTTTGAGAGGTTAATCCTGCAGCTGCTCGATCTCTCAAAGCATATATCTCGGGTTCTGGTGGCTTCTAGAAAGATTTCTACTAGAAAGTCCTATGGACTGACGTGGAGGAGGTTTTCTGTGTTGTGTGACAAGAAGGCCCTAAATCCGTTCTCCTGCCCCATACAAAAACTGCTTGATTACCTTCTATACCTATTGGAAGCTGACTTAACAACCAACTCCATTAGAGTTCATCTCAGTGCAATTGGCACATACTACCAGAGTGTAGATGGTATGCTCATCTCTGTACAGCCTATAGTTGTATAATTCATGTGGGGCCTGCTTCAATTGTAGCTTCCTGCTGTATCCTGGGACCTCTATGTGTTGTTAAGTCAGCTGATAAAAGCTCTTTTTGAGCTGCTGTGTACCTGTGAGCTGAAGTACCTGACCTGAAAGGTCATATTTTTGGTAGCAGTCACCTTAGTGTATGCAGGGTCAACGAGCTCCAGGCCTTAGTGACTTATCAACCTTACACACATTCTTTCTTTTTCTTTTGATAGGAATAGGCTGGGTGTTGCTGTTGCCAAACAGATACTATCCAATTGGCTAGCAGATTGCATCTCCTTCTGTTATGTCCATTTGGGATTGCATCTTTGGGATCATGTCAAGACTCATTCTGGCAGAGCCATGGCAGCACCAGTGGCCCACTTGCGAGCAGTTCTCGTGGAGGAGATCTGCAAAACTGTGACATGAAGTTTTCTGCACACATTCAAATTTCACTATTGTCTGGATAGGGATGGCCAACGCAACAGTAGATTCAGTCAGTCTGTCCTTCGGAACCAGTTTGAGGTGTAGAATCCAGCTCTCCCTGCCCAGGGCCCATTGATGGGTTCAGGCTGTTTCCTCTCTGTTACAACAGCACAGTTGTTGTGCCCATTGGCACCTGGTTGGTGTCTGTTTGTCCCTTTTTGTGTTGGGGAGCAGCCTGTAGCTAGGGATTCACCCATGTGTAAGGACTAGCATCCTATTTGACCTCAAAGAAAGCAGAGTTGATACCTGTAACAGGTGTTCTCTGAGAACAGCAGGATGTTAGTCCTCATGAAACCTGCCCACCTTCCCACAGGTTGGGTTTCTTCAATTTTTTATTTTAATTATAATTCTATGTTATAAGACCGGAGAGGGACCCCACATGGATGTGTGGTATAGGGCATGCTGGGCATGCTCAGTGTGCCTAGTCAAAGTTCTAAAAACGTTGACATGTTATCTGCATCTGGGCTCTATCAGATCATGTCACCCATATGTGAGGAATAATATCCTGCTGTTTTCAGAAAACACCTGTTACAGGTAAGCAATTCTGCTTTCTCTATCATATGTCCCTTGCATTTCAATTGCTTGGATATTGTTTTTAACATAAAGAGCTACTCTTTCCTCTTTTCTGTCCTTAAGATATAGCTTGGGTTTGCCATATCCCAATCATGAAACTCAGTGAACCATATCTCTGTAATAGCAATGATGTCCAAGTCCACTTCCACTATCAGGGCTTGCAGGTTTGGGATTTTATTGCCCAGACTATGAGCATTTGTGGTGATAAATTTCCAACTTTTATCCCTTGGTTTGCTGCTCTTCTTTTTCTGCTTTTTATTTTTTTTTTTTTAGCTGATTGATTTTATTTTCTCCTCCCATTTCCTGTATTGTTTGGGGGTGCATGCCAATTTCATTAGCCACCTCCTGCCAACCCCACCCTTTAGTTTAAATGCCTGATAATGTTTGTTCTGAATTCTCTTTCCTTCCATGGACAAATTTAGACCACCCTTACCATATAATCCTCTATTGCTCCATACATGCCTCCAGCCTTCAATGTATTCAATTCCACTTTCTTTACACCATGTTTTGAACCAGAAATTGAAGTTATCTATATGGCAGAGTCTTTCCTTCCCCATTCTGCTAATAGTGACTAATTTACAAGTTGTTAGATTGGTATTTGTCTTATTCACCTAACCTTAAGTCCTTGGAAGAACTATCTAAAAAGAAAACATCCTAGGGATTGAAAGATGTGGGCCAGGGTGGGAGAGAACAAACAATATTGTAGATTCCAGCCTTTTTTAAAATTAACACCCCAGGAGATGCATCAAACTGCAGAAGTGATCTAACATATGTTATACATCGTATATTGCGCGATATTAACCAAGGCCCCACCCATGTTGCCTCTCAAATTACAATGAGCTGCTTTGCATTCAATTTGCATGCATGAATAATGCAAATGCATGCAAAGCAGCTCATTACTAGGTAATCTGATGCTAATATTTTATTGCGGCCGACCAAGAAAGTAGTCAGCCATGATAAAATAACACCTTTTCAAAATTTATGAAATACAATGTTAGCACCCTGGGGCCAATGTGATAAGGCCAAGGTAAAGTTAGTGCCATTTAGAAGAATGGCGTCAATCAGGCCAGGTGACAGGGGGTACCCCAGCCCCATGGTGGGAAGTTCTCTATATTTCAAGGTTTGGGGGGAGTGCGGGAGGAAGGTCAAGGGGTACCTGGAAGTATGTGGTGGTGAGTGTGGGGGATCCCTGAACCTCAGTGACTTTTTGGATACATTTTGGGGGAGGGGGAGAGAGGGAGTACTCCACTAACCCCCACGATTTTTATTTATACCTTTGGGAGGGAAGAAGTGTCGGGGGGCTTCCTCATGTGTGCTCCTCCGTTACCGTGCAATTGCACGGAATGGCACACCTGGTCACGCCGGGCCTGGATCCTCTTCTTTACCATCGTGGGGATAGGATCCCGAGACGGCCTTGTAGTTCCGGCGCTTCTCTGCCAGTTCCAGTTGGGTGGGCCTAGGTCCAAATTAGGTGGGCAACTGTCCACCCAGGCCCACCCGTGGCTTCGCCAGTGTGCTGATGACATACTTGCTCCATGTCTGAAACAGTCCCAGAAGTAATACGATCTGATTGCACTTCTTCCTCCTGCATCAGCAATTATAAAATAAAACATGACAGCTTGAGGCATAGGTTTATTCTATTCCTGCATTAGTTAGCTACTAAGTAAAAAACAGTACAAACAGTTATTAAGGGAAAAGTAATTTTTCTGGGCCTCTCCTCAATCTCTTGCAATAAAACAAAAAAGTAAAAACATGTTAACATTTTGTTTCCAAGATTTCCTGTCCTGTTTTGATTTCTTCCCTCTCCCAAAGAAGGGAGCGCTGTTACATTTTTTCCTTTCTTCTTTTGCTGGTGCTTTTACAAAAAAAAAGGAAACAAAATCCTCAGCTATGCTGCCTTAGGGCCTACTCCCTATTCTTTGATGCCCTACCTTGCTTTGTGCCTGCCAGGATCCATATTCATACTAAGGCCAAAACAGTCCTTCCCTGTACGTATCTGGATCAGTCCAGACAGTGGGTTATGTCCCCTTCCAGCAGATGGAGTCAAAGCAAAACTCGAAGGGTGGCCTCTTATAAGCTGGTGCACCCTCTGCATCCCTTCAGTATTTCTCTGACTCCAGCAGATGAAAGGTGGCAGAACCTGCGGTTCCCCTACATAGTTTAGAAAGGATAGATTATTTCTTTCTTCTCTTGCTTTCTTCTATATTTATTTAATTTGTGGATGGATCAGTTAAAAAAAAAAAAAAAAGATTCTTATTTAAAAAAATAAATAAATAAAAAGAAGGGAACAGCCCTCCCTCAGTGTTCAGGCTTTTAAACTTGCAAGCAGAACTGTTGGTTCTGTTGTTTAGTAATTCTGTTCACTTTTTGTGTAAGTGCTGTTTCCTTTATTACTTTTCAGGTCAGGATTTTCCTGTCTCAACAACTTAGTGCCCTACCCTGAGATGTCGTTTCCTCGGGGCAGTGTCAGAGAAGCGTTATTCCTCTGTTCTAAAGATTTCAATCGAGTCGTCGAACTTTGAGCAGAGGTTTTCTTTCCCTTACCCGCTCCTGGCAGACCGCGAGCTTGTGCATTGCCGGCTCGTTTCACACTACATGCAGTGCCCGATGAGATGCTGCGCCTGTGGAGAGCCGGGTTCGCAGCTCTCCCTGGAGGGCATATGCGTGAGATGCCTCCCTGGTGGGGAGGGTCCCTCGCGGTCGGCTGGGCATTCTAACTCGTGCACGCAGGCGCGAGTCTCTGCAAGGCCAGCCCCATTCCTGTCTAGCACGGGAACGGCAGCCATTTTGGATTCAGTGCAGATTGCTCCTGCGCAGCCAGATGCAGACTCAGACCCCAGATCACCACCGAATTTATCGCTGGTGACTCCCCCGGACCTGGAGCCACACCCATCAGTGCCGCCCTCGGGAACTTCCCTTTGGTTGCTCCATCAGGACCTCCAACCTGGGCCTTTTTCTACGGACTTTGTCCTTTTACTTCACAGTGCATACTTGGCCAGCTGAGCCAGCAACAGGGCACTGCTGCAGGGCCGCTGCCTCCCAAAGTGATTCGACTTTCAGATCCTTTGGATCCTTCAGGAAGCTCTCAGCCTCCGGGATCCCAAGGTGCTGTGGGGGTCCTTAAGCCTCAGGCCCCCCAAGGAATAGAGGTGCAGCAGCCAGCTCCCAGGGTACGGGTGGTACCTCATGCAGTCACACCTGCTGACCCAGACCCGGATGACCCCTCTACATACATGCAAATGGAGGGAGATGACCCAAGAGTACTGCGTCTCTTCCAGAGGGATGAGTTAGTCCCCCTCATCCCCCACGTCCTTGCTGAATTGGATATAGAGGCTGCACAGGACCCTCCTGCGTCTACTACATCAGCAAACAAGGGCGACCCAGTCCTGGTCGGCCTGCGCCCACCTACAAGAGCCTTTCCTTTCTATCCCATGCTCCTGCAATTGTTGTCCAGAGAGTGGGATTTCCTGGAGTTTTCTCTTAAAGTGGGCAGAGCTACGGACAAACTATACCCTCTGCCTGAAGAGTTCTTAGATCTCCTCAAGGTCCCTAAGGTAGACGTGTCTGTGTCGGCTGATACGAAACAAACTACGATGCCAGTGACTGGTGGAGCCACCCTGAAGGGCCTGCAGGACCGCAAGCTAGAAGTATACCTCCAACGGGTATTTGAGGTGTCTGCCTTGGGGGTCAGGGCGGCCGTTTGCAGCTCTCTCATGCAGCAGGCAGGGCTCCAGTGGATCCAACAACTGCTCAGTGCCCAAGAACTACTGCCCGCTGAAGCTCAACAGGCTGAGCGCCTGGAAGTGGTCATTGCTTATGGGGCAGATGCTCTATATGATTTTCTTTGGGTTCTTGCCAGATCCATGGTTTCCATGGTCTCGGCTAGATGGCTGCTTTGGCTTCGCAACTGGTCAGCGGACTCGTCTTCCAAGTCTCAGTATGGATCTCTTCCCTTCAAGGAAAAGTTGCTGTTTGGCGAGGAATTGGAACAGCTTATCAAATCTCTCGGGGAAAATAAGGTCCATAATCTACCGGAGGATTGCCCACGGAGTTTAAGGACGTTAAGCTCTTCTAGAACTCGCTTCCGGGGACAACGTTGGTTTCGCCAGTCAAGGCCGGCAGCTCAGAGATCACCGTCCTCACGCTCGCAGTCCTGGTCTCATTCCTTTCGGGGCCAGAGAACAGCCCGGGATAACCTCTCTCAGGGGGCATCTGCCAAGTCTTCCCAATGAAGGCTCGCTGACCCACTCTTCCATCCCCTGGATAGGCGGAAGTCTTTCTCTCTTCTACGAGGAGTGGGTCAAAATCACCTCGGATCAATGGGTCCTAGATATTCTAAGGCGCGGTTACACTTTAGAATTTGCTCAACCCCTAAGAGACAGGTTCCTCTTCTCCCCCTGTGGAGCAGCACAGAAGCAGACTATAGTCCGACAGACGCTCGACTGGCTCCTGGCCTTGGGGGCCATCCTACCAGTACCACCGATGGAAAAAGGATTAGGCCATTATTCCATCTACTTCGTAGTTCCCAAATAGGAGGGCTCCTTCCATCCCATCCTGGACCTCAAGATGGTCAACAAGGCTCTCAAGATTCCTCACTTTCGAATGGAGACCTTAAGGTCAGTGGTGGCAGCGGTACACCGTGGGGAGTTTTTGGCCTCCTTGGACCTGACAGAGGCTTATCTCCACATCCCCATTCACAAAGCACATCAACGTTTTCTGCGTTTCCAGATTCTCAGTCAGCATTTTCAATTCCAGGCCCTGCCTTTCGGCCTGGCGACAGTTCCCCGCACCTAACCAAGATCATGGTGGTGGTGGCGCGGCTGCTCTACGGAGGGAGGGAATTTTAGTCCATCCCTACCTGGATGACTGGCTCATTCAGGCAAAGTCAAGGGAATAATGTCAGCAGGCGGTCAAGCGAGTCCTGTACCTTCTCCACTCCCTAGGATGGGTCGTCAATTTTGCCAAGAGCAGCCTTACTCGTTCTCAGGCACTCGACTTCTTAGGAGCTCATTTCGATACCAACGTGGGCAAGGTCTTCCTCTGCCAGGACCGGGCTCGGTCACTTATAGCTCAAGTACAACGATTTCGGGGCCTCCAACTCCCCACAGCTTGGGACTATCTCCAAGTCCTAGGCACGATGGCTTGTACTATAGATTTAGTGCCATGGGCTTTTGCGCATATGCGTCCCCTACAGAGGGCGTTACTCTCCCGCTGGAAGCCAGTGTCTCAGGAGTTTCATGCCCTCCTCCCGCTATCAGAACTGGCCAGAGACAGCCTGAGCTGGTGGCTCAGCTTCGACCACTTGATGCAGGGAGTGGATCTGGAGGTCCCACAGTGGGTGATCGTCACCACGGATGCAAGCATCTCTGGCTGGGGAGCAGTGTGCAAAATGCAGTCGGCTCAGGGACAATGGACTGCTGTCCAATCAACATGGCCGTTCAATCAACTGGAGACCAGGGCAGTCCATCTGACGTTGAAGAGTTTCTTCCCATTGGTTCGTCGCCAAGTGGTGCGGATACTATCCGACAACGCAACTATGGTGGCATATATCAATCGCCAAGGAGGGACAAAGAGCCGGCATGTCTCTCGGGAGACAGACAGGTTGATGGCGTGGGCAGAGCTCCACCTCTCTCGCCTCGCAGTGTCCCACATAGCAGGGGGTGGACGATGTTCAGGCGGACTTCTTAAGCCGACAAAACATAGATCCAGGGGACTGGGAACTCTCCAAAGAAGCAGTAGCACTTCTCGTCGATCGATGGGGACCCCACACCTGGACCTGATGGCCACCCTAAAGAAGGTAAAGGCTCCACGCTTCTTCAGCCGCAGAAGGGAGCACATCGCAGAGGCAGTGGATGCTCTCGTCCTTCCTTGGCCATGAAATCTCCTTCTCTATGTATTCCCGCCATGGCCCCTGGTGGGCAAAGTGTTGCGGAGAATAGAGATTCATCAAGGGCCGGTCATACTGGTGGTGCCGGAATGTTCATGAAGACCGTGATTTGCAGACTTAGTCAATATAGCTGTCGATGGCCCTCTCCGCGTGGGACGTATGAAAAACCTTCTACGGCAAGTTCCAGTATATTTCGACCGGGCAGATCGCTTCTGTCTTGCGGCATTGCTTTTGAACGGTGGAGGTTGAAGAAATGAGGCTATCCAGAAGAGGTTATTTTCATGCTCCTCAAGGCCCGGATACATCCACTTCCATTTCCTATGTCCTGATCTGGAAAGTGGTCTGGAAAGTGTTCAAGGCCTGGTGTGCATCCGTAAACATACCTCCACGTCACGCATCAATAGCTCATGTATAATCCTTCTTACTGCGAGGTCTGGAGAAGGGATTGGCCTACAATTCCTTGAGGGTACAAGTGGCAGCTCTTGGGGCTCTGGTCTGTATCAGGAGGCAGCTCCTCTTTCTTTGCATCCTGATATAGTCCAATTTTTAAGAGGAGTAAAGCATGTCAAGAAAGTAGTCAGCCATGATAAAATAACACCTTTTCAAAATTTATGAAATACGATGTTAGCGCCCTGGGGCCAATGTGATAAGGCCAAGGTCAAGTTAGTGCCATTTAGAAGAATGGAGTCAACCAGGCCAGATGACCAGGGGTACCCCAGCCCCATGGTGGGAAGTTCTCTATATTTCAAGGTTTGGAGGGAGTGCAGGAGAAGGTCAAGGGGTACCTGGGAGTATGTGGTGGTGAGTGTGGGGGATTCCTGAACCTCAATGACTTTTTGGATACATTTGGGGGGAGAGAGGGAGTACTCCACTGAATCCCCATGATTTTTATTTATACCTTTGGGAGGGAAGAGGTGCCGGTGGGGGGGGGGGGGCTCCCCCATGTGTGCTCCTCCGTTACCGTGCAATTGCATGGAATGGCACACCTGGTCACGGCGGGCCTGGATCCTCCTTATAGTTCCGGTGCTTCTCTGCCAGTTCCAGTTGGGTGAGCCTGGGTCCAAATTAGGTGGGCAACTGTCCACCCAGGCCCACCTGTGGCTTCGCCAGTGTGCTGATGACATACTTGCTCCATGTCTGAAACAGTCCCAGAAGTAATACGATCTGATTGCACTTCTTCCTCCTGCATCAGCAATTATAAAATAAAACATGACAGCTTGAGGCATAGGTTTATTCTATTCCTGCATTAGTTAGCTACTAAGTAAAAAACAGTACAAACAGTTATTAAGGGAAAAGTAATTTTTCTGGGCCTCTCCTCAATCTCTTGCAATAAAACAAAAAATAAAAACATGTTAACATTTTGTTTCCTGGATTTCCTGTCCTGTTTTGATTTCTTCCCTCTACCCAAAGAAGGGAGCGCTGTTAAATTTTTTTTTCCTTTCTTCTTTTGCTGGTGCTTTCACAAAAAAAAAAAAAACAAAACACGAAACACGAAACAAAATCCTCAGCTATGCTGCCTTAGGGCCTACTCCCTATTCTTTGATGCCCTACCTTGCTTTGTGCCTGCCAGGATCCATATTCATACTAAGGCCAAAACAGTCCACATGTTACCCCTGACCCCAGATGGAAGAGGTATCATTGGATGCTTCCCAGCCAATGATAGAAACAAAAGGCCAGAGGAGGCCTTGCATCACACACATGTGTTCTGAATCAAAGCCTGCCAAGGGGGCCTTGTGAAAGAATACCACCCCTGAAGCTGACACCAATATACTGTAAGATATCTTCAACAAGATATGGTCACATACTAAGCAGTAGAATACTGAATGGCTATGAGAATACCTCGCCATCAGTAATCTTGCCCAGAGAAAGGAGATGCTAATCCGCTGCCTTTGCAATAGTTGATACTTACCCCCACTGCAGACTAGCAGTAGCAGCAGACACCTATCCTGCAGTGGATCACATCTGATGGGAGAAAAGGCTTAGAACCATATATGGTGAAACATCAAGTGACCATTGCATTGCATTTGCCAATACAGATATTTATGAGTGTTCCTCTCCTCTGAGATATTCTCCTTTTAGTAAGAAAATGTCAGGATTATGGGAAGGCAAAAGTGGCCACTACCAGCAGCATCAGGACTAAATGAGCATCATCAGTAGGGCTGCTTTAAATTATGGGCATAGCAGGGCTCCCACTGAATAAGCCAGGGGTGAGGAAACTGGGGGATGAGCCTTCAAGGGGGGCAAGAATAGTCCTGAACAGGGCACACTGGCTACCCAATCAGAAAAGAAAAAAATGGCTATACTATTGAGTCTTAGCTCCATAGAGAGGCACTGCAAGGAAGGCGGGAGCTGCCAGAGCATAGTGACAACACTGTAAGCATGTCATGGCTTAACCATATATTTCTTCCTGTGGTTTGAGGAGGGAAGCACTACAAGCAGGATTTGGGAATTGCTGACTAGGGCATTAGCCTGCAGGCTGGATGGCTGATGGTCAGGAAATGGTTGGCACAGGATGACTGGGAGCAAGGCTAGCTGGTTGGGAGGAATGATATTAGGGGGTAGGCTTCAAGTTGGTGGGAACTAGGGAAGGGGGATGTATACGCAAGATAAAACATGCAGGATTCAGGGTGAGAGAGAAAGAGAGGCTAGAGATGTGGTTGGGATGTGAAAGGGAGCAGAACCAGAGAAGGGATAAAGATAGCTCGCTCTCTTACTCTTTCCCCCCATCCCATAGAACATAAGAAATGTCAAGATGGGTCAAAACAAGGGTCATCAAGCCCAGCATTCTGTCTCTGATAGTTGCCAATCCAGGTCCAAGTACCTGGCAGATCCTATAAAGTAGATCTAATCCCTGTTACTCATTTCGAGGACACTGATAGTTTTCTTTAATCTATAAAGTTTATAAAACATTAATAACAAGGTAGAATAATGAAAGGTATTGCTATCTCTGGAAATCAGTAAAATTAAGTAGATCTACCAAGTTCTTGCGACCTGGATTGGCTTGGCCCAGGCATTGGGACCCGGCCTCCAGGTCAGGTTGCGACGTCCAACCTGGGTCCGGGCTGATTCCCTGGCATCAATAACCGCCCTCCAGGCTGGGTCGCAGCATCTGCCTAGGCCTCACCGGCAGATCCCCAACAGATTGGGTAAGTGGGGACCAGAGGGATCCTGGCCCAGGCATTTTTTTGCAGGTAGGTGGCCCTGTTTGTCCCTGTTTTCATTTTTTGGACCTTTTTTTTGTTGTTTTTTTAATGTTTTGTTTCTTTCATATGAATAAAACAAATCAAACATTCCACAAATTTAAATTTGTGGGGAAAAAGTCTCCTGAAAACGAAAACAACATTTTTTCCCTACACACCCCTAGCATCGGCTTTGCCTTCAATATACCTGTTCCCGCAATTGCTTAATTAGAGGCTTCTTGCCCTCCATGGGTCCCTGTAGCTGACACCCAAGTCTGTCTGCTTTCCTGTATTCCTTGTGATTTCTCACTATCGTCTAGGAAGCACAATGCCAAATCAACTTCCTGGAGCTCTGGGCGATCAGGTACGCTCTCTGGGATTTCAGCGATCAGCTGGCCAGCAAGGTGGTCATGATCTAGACAGACAACCAGGTAGCGATGTGGTACATCAACAAGCAAGGGGGCATGAGACATTCCTCCTGTGCCAGGAAGTGGTTCAGATCTTTTCTTGGGCCTTGGCCCAAGGGATGGTGCTCCAGGCCATGTATCTGGCCGGACCGGACAATGTGATGGCGGACCAGTTGAGTTGAGCTTTCCAGCCCCATGAGTGGTCCCTGAACTAGGCGGTGGCAGATCAGATCTTTCGTTTCTGGGGAACCCTGGACATGGATCTGTTCGCATCCCCCTGCAACAGCAAGGTGGCTAATTTCTGCTCCCTATATCGAGCAGACGGCGCCCCAGCTTCGGACACCTTTGCCCACATCTGGAGCCAGGGTCTTCTGTATGCATATCCTCTGATTCCTCTGGTGATGAAGACTCTCTTGAAGCTCCATCAGGACCGGGGGACCATGATCCTCATAGCCCTACATTGGCCAAGGCAGGTCTGGTTCACACTCCTTTGGGATCTCTCTCTCTTGGAGCCGATCAACCTGGGGATATCCCCAGATCTCATCACTCAGGATCAGGGCAGGCTGCGACATCCTAACCTCCGGGCACTTGTCTCTCATGGTCTGGATGTTGAGAGGTTGATTCTTTGGCCCCTTGATCTCTCAAATGATGTAGCACGGGTCCTGGTGTCTTCCAGAAAACCTTCCACTAGGAAAAAACTTATGGGCTTAAGTGGAGGAGGTTTTCAGTGTGGTGTAAGCAACGTGGCCTGGATTCCTTCTCTTGTTCCACTCACAAACTGCTTGATTACCTCCTGTACCTCTCAGAAGCTGGCTTGAAAACCAACTCTGTTGGGCTGCACTTATGCGTGATTGGAGCTTATCACCAGGGTGTGGATGGTTCGCCCATCTCCATTCAACCTTTGGTGAGTCGCTTCATGTGAGGCTTGATTTAGTTGAAGCCTCTCCTGAAGCTTCTTGCTGTGTCTTGGAACCTCAACGTGGTGTTGGCTCAGCTGATGAAGGCTCCCACTGAGCTCCTGTCACCTGAAATTTCTGACCTGAAAGGTCATCTTTTTGGTGGCAGTCATCTCAGCGTGCAGTCAGTGAGCTTCAAGCATTGGTGAATTACCTTCCATACACGAAGTTCTTCATGATCAGGTGGTTCTCCGCACGCACTCTAAGTTCCTGCCCAAGGTGGTTATGGAGTGCCATCTTAACCAGTTAATCGTCCTGCCTACCTTCTTTCCCAGGAAGCAGGGAACAAGGGCTGAAGGCAACATGAGACAGGAACCAGGCAAGATAAGGAGCAGAACCAAAACACAGTCAGCAGCTTCCAGGAAAACCTGTTGCAGAGGCAATGCTGGACAGCAGGGACCTGATTGAAATAGTCCCTGCTTGATGATGAAGGCAAGGAACTGCGAGAATTTTCCTGCTGTGGTTCCTTTAAGACCCAGCGGGAGGCGTGCATGTGCACCTGTGCTGTTGGGTTCGTAGCACTGGCAGCGTTTCTTGCCGCCATGAAGAGTTGCAACTGCGGCGTTTTTTTTGCTGCCGCAGAAGAGGAAGGATCTGGTCCGGGGCCCTGACGGGTGAGGGAAGCCAGCCGCTCAATCCTGCAGCTGGCAAACATAACAGTACCCTTTCTCTTATGCCCCCTTCAAGGAGGTTTAGGTTTCTTGGGGTAGCGGGCATGTAACTGCTTAAGCAATATCTTATCCAATATGTTTGAGGCTAGTTCCTAAGTGTTGTCCTCTGGCCCATATCCCTCCCAAGATATCAGATATTTCCACCTTCGGTTCCACTGACGGACATCCAGGACATCCTTGACTTGCTAGAGTTGATCCTCGGCTGAAGAAACCTTGAGGGTTCCAGAATTTTTCGGGTGGGCCAGGATAACACCAAGGGTTTTAGGAGGGAAACGTGAAAGACGTTGTGAATCCTTATGGCAGTAGGTAGAAGCAACTGGTATGTGACGGGTCCTATCTGTTGGATAATGGAAGAGTCGTGGCGGCAGCATTTTTTGCTGCCGCAGAAGAGTAAGGATCTGCTCTGGGGCCCTGATGGGCGAGGGAAGCCAACTGCGCAATCCTGCAGCCGGCAAGCGTAACATCACCCTTGTGTGAGGACTACCAACCTGCTTGTCCTAGGAGAAAGCAGAGTTGCTTACCTGTAACAGGTGTTCTCCTAAGACAGCAGGATGTTAGTCCTCACGAAACCCGCCCACCACCCCGCAGAGCTGGGTTTCGACTTTGTTATTTTATTTTTTCATAATTCTATGTTACAGGACTGAAGAGGGACCCCACATGGACACGTGGATTAGGCCATGCTGAGCATGCTCAGTGTGCCAGTCAAAGTTCTACAAACTTTGACAGAAGTTTTCCATGCCAGGTCCCATCTGATGATGTCACCCATGTGTGAGGACTAACATCCTGTGGTCCTAGGAAAACACCTGTCACAGGTAACCAAGCCTGCTTTGTGTTCAGTTAATGAGGTTTTCCTTACTGTACCACCTTTGTCTAGAGCAGGGCTTCCCAAACTTTTCCTGGGGACCCCATAACCAGTCTAATTTTGAGGATATTCACAATGAATATGCATGAGATACATTTGCATATATGGAGTCTTATGCATACTCATTGTGGATATCCTGAAAACCTGACTGGATGTGGGGTCCCCAGGACAAGTTTGGGAACCTCTGGGCCAGAGGTAGATTAAAATATGCACAAAAAAGAGCTCTGCCAATAATTATTACATGTCTTTGAAATCAAATTCCAAAAGAAGGACATTTGACAAAGGATTACTTTATCTTCTGTAAACGGATTAAAACCTGCTTCTTTATTTATTTACACTTATTGTTGCCATTGATTTTAGCATAAAAAAGGTTAATAAACATAATAAATATTATAAGAGACCCTGGTTTCTTGCGGCAGATTTTTCAATATTCTGAGGCAAGTAAATGGCAAATTTGCCTAATTTTGCATATATTTGCAATTTAAATACATTTTTTTACTTTATACAAATGAATCCTTTTTCTGACATTTCTGTATCCACTTAATTTAATTATTAGAAGGAAAGGGATCTTAGTGATTGGGGCTGGGGAGGGAGGAAAGAAGGGAAGAGGTCAGAGAAAGGGAAAACCGAAGATTGCAGAGGAGGGAAATAAAAAAAGGAATCTTAGGTGGTGGGGTAGAGACATAAAGGATGGAGAAGAACAGGGGGAGAGGATGGGAATTCAGGGAGGAGAAGGAATGGGAGGAGAGGAGGGAGGGAGGGAAGAAGGATCAGGCAAAGGAGGGAGGAGAGAAGCAATGGAGCATTAGGGATGGGAATAAAAGAGGAGAGAAGATTGGGATGAAGAAAAGAAAGAGGGAAGTCACAGACCTACCCCAAATCACTCCCCATCCTCTTTCCCTTATTCCTCTTCCAAAGCTCATTTGATCCCCTCACACTACCTCTTTCACTTTCTCTCTCCCCACCACCAACCCCTCACTCACCCTACATCTCCCTTCCACCCCACTCACCCTAGTTCACTCCCTCCCCCTCTCCAAAAACCTCTTACCCGGTTCATTCCTCCTCCTACCACACATTCTCCTCAAATACCCTGCTTCACTCCTTCCTCAAACCACTCATTCGCTTTGGTTCCCCTTCCCCTAGAATCCCTTACTCACCTGGTTCCTCCCCCATTAACCCCTCACTCTGGTTCATTCCCTCTCCCAACCCCTGCACCCCTCACTTTCCCCGGTTCATTCACTTTCCACCACAGCGGTCCCCATTCTTTTTTTATCCAATACCCCCAGTGATCTCCGGTTCACTCCCTCCATATCCCCTCACTCACAGCTCCCATTATTTTCAAACATGAGCAGGACAGCAGCCTTGCAACTTCCCCAGCATGTCCTTCCTCCTTTCCTGCCACGTGGTTCAAAGCACGCCATTCAGGCCCCAACAGGGAAAGAGGCAGGTGGGGGGATGCGCCGGAGGAGATAAAAGGCTGCCATACTCCTCCTGTTTGAAAAGAATAGGGGCCGGTGAGTGAGGGGATACGGGTGGGACAGGGAAGGTAGACTTCATTGTCTACTGCCACCAATGTTTTTCTTCCAGGAAGGGCAATCAGGAAGGTGAAGTGAAATACGTTGTCCACAGCCACCGATGCTTTTATTTTTTTTTTTTAAAGAATCCTTGGTCTCCTGCAGCATTTTGGCCAGGTTTGGACAATTCCACAGCAATGGCCAATTTTTTCTACCCTTCCTGCAGCCACACAATTGCGGGAGACCGGGAGCCCTGATTATAAGGTGATATCTTTATACTGGACCAAAATGTTTCTTGACTAGTTTTCAGAAGATACTCTTCCTTCAGCAGGTCTGAAAAATGGAATGAACTAAAGATGACATCACCATAAAATACAAGTGTGACAGAGTCACAAAACTGGATCCATGTCTAAAGAGTGTGACTTTGTGGGGAGTTCTATAGATGTCTCTTATAGGGATGTGCATTTCTTTGAAATGACGTAGACAATATCAATAATATTGTCTATGTCATTTCATTTTGTTTTTTTAATCTACATGATAGGGAAAAATAATGAAATTTTGTGGCTTTTTTCCCTTTCATTTATTATGTGCACTATTTGCAAACAGTATGCACAGGAATCCTTAATAAACATCCCAACCGGTGAGTTCTCCAGAGACTCCCTGAGACCACCACCACCACTGGAAGCGGCTGTTTCCCCATAAAATCTAATATTTAATATCTAAATACCTCTGTCACAGGCCCAGCCCTCAACCCCAAACCTTTCTCTTTTGTTAAAACATAGCAGCCCCCCCCCCCAGAAGCTGAGCACACTCCCTGCCCACGATAGCTCACTCCCTTGGCCCACCAAATATTCCCTGGTAGTCTAGTCGGGGCCTGGAAGTGACTGCTCTGCTCCTAGACCCAGCCTGCACCATTTAACTCAACTCCCCAATGGCACCAGTAGCCCCCATCATATGACAGGGCAAAGGGTGACTGGTGCCATTTTTCAAAATGGTGGCACAAGGTCCGGAAGACCACTCCTGGGCCCCAACTAGACCACCAGGGAAGATTTGGTGAGTCATGGGTAGTTGGGAATGTGGGCTATGTAGGGAAGGGGTTGCTCGGCTTCCAGGGAGAGGGTGCAACGTTTTAATAAAGAAGAGGGTCTGGGGTTGGGGCACTCTACTTCCACAAAAAAATAGCAAACATTCTCCTCAGATTCCCCCCCACCCCCCACACTATCCCTTCGGGCCCCTGCCCAACCTCAGCCAGCCTCGACTCCCTTGATCTCACCTCCTCCAAGGAAATTGAGTCAAATCCTCAAAAAGAGCAAACCCGCATCCCACCCTACAGACACCATCCTCACCAAAGCCCTCCTTTCGATTCCTAATACCATAGCCAAACCTTTATCCGACATTATTAATTGCTCCCTCTCCTCAGGCATAGTCCCCGACTCACTTAAGCATGCAGTGGTCAAACCCTTGCTCAAAAAAACATCATTAGACTCTAATGATCCAGCCAACTTCCATCCCATCTCAAACCTCCCATTTATCTCTAAAATCATGGAAAAGATAGTCTGTAAGTTGGGAATTGATTATCTCGAAGATAACAACATACTTCACTCCTCACAATTCGGCTTTCACAAGCATCTTAATACTGAAACCCTCTTACTCACTCTCACTGACCACATCATCAGAGGTATGGACCAAGGTCACAGTTACATCCTTGCCCTTCTTGACATTTCCTCTGCGTTTGATACAATTAGCCACAAACACCTTCTCTCCTACCTATCTGACATAGGCCTCTCAGGTTCAGCTCTGCAATGATTCAAATCCTACCTCTCAAATAGACAATTTTCAGTCAAACTAGGCAATGCTGAATCCACTCACTATTCCCTCACCCAGGGAGTCCCTCAAGGTTCCTCACTCTCATCCACTCTATTCAATATCTACCTTACACGCCTCTGCCAGCTCCTATCTGACCTGGACCTCAAATTCTCTCTCTATGCCGACGATGTCCAAATTATCATACCTATTCATGACTCTCTATCTGACTCCTTAAAACTCTGGGGAAATTGCCTTGCAGCCATTAACACCCTCCTTACAAATCTCCACCTTGCCTTAAACACCTCCAAAACGGAACTGCTCCTCATATCACAGCACCATCCTCCCAAACCCTCCCTCGCAAATGACCCTGCGTATAGTATCATTTCCGCTCAGCACTCTGTCCGAAACCTCGGGGTTCTGATTGATCAGCAACTGAACCTCAAAAAATACATCAACACAATCCTCAAGGATGGCTTCTTTAATATCAATGTGATGAAAAAACTAAAACCATTACTCCACTCTAATGATTTCCGCACTGTCATCCAGGCCACCCTTGCATCTAAAATGGACTACTGTAATTCCCTCTTCCTAGGTCTCCCCTATTCCTCCATAAAACCACTCCAAATGCTTCAGAATGCGGTAGCAAGGACCATCTCTAATGCCTGTAAATTTGATCATATCACTCCCATCCTTAAAGGCCTGCACTGGCTCCCGATCCCCTCATGTATCCTCTATAAAACCCTTACAATTATCCACAAATCCATCTACATACACAATTCTTAACTGGCTTGAGGAGCCTTTCTGTTTCACACTCTCTAGCCGCCCCACCAGAGCTGCCAATAAAGGAACCCTCCATGTGCCTTCCCTCAAGAAGGCACACCTTACTTCCACGAGAGACCGAGCCCTCTCCATTGCCGGGCCTACCCACTGGAACTCACTTCCCGCGAACCTCCGGCTTGAGCCTTGCACCAGTAAATTCAAAACCAATTTAAAAACTTGGCTCTTCAAACAGGCCTACCCCGAATAGATTCCCTGCTCCCTTAACACGTCACACCAGCTCTTAACCTGATACCTGGTATAAGTTGCGTTACAATGTTTTATCTTGTTTCCTTGTTTTTATTGTGATTGCAAGCAGCCTGTTGTTCTTGTTTGCCAGTTCCAAGCTATATCTTTGTTCCCATTTAATCCCTTCCTTGCACCCGTTTAATGTAATTTCTAACTTCAGTTCTGCTGTAAACCGATATGATGTAGCTACTAATATCGGTATAAAAAAATGTTAAATAAATAAATAAGTGGCTAACAAACCACTGCGGCCTCCGGATTTAAAATATGGAGTTACGCGTGCAACTACGGGCCTCGCCCCAGAAAAACCCATGCCCTGCCACCAATTCCACTCCTTTTCCTCCCCTTTTTTTTACATTTTACTCCTTCACACATACATGCAAGTGTAACTTCTGGCTTTTAAAATATGCATTGCTGGTGTGCGGTCCAGATACTTGCTCATATGGGCATTTTAGCATGAGCAATACTTTTAAAAACAAACAATCTCTTAGTTTTCCTCAATGCCCCCCCTTTCCCATGCCTGTCCACAAGACTCTGTAATAGCCAGAATTCTAGCACAAACATCCAGTTACCTAGGTCCCCTGCACAGACTGCCAGACAGACCCGGCTATGTGAGCACCTGAGTTTCCACTAGGACTTCTAGTTAATTACAGATCTTGCAGCCTGCTAGCAGTCCAGCTGCTAGTTTGATTCTATTTTTACAGAATGATCTAAATATCTACCAAGTCACTTGAATAGCCTGCCAGACAGACCTATGGGAGCACCCACATTTCCACTAGGACTTCTAGTTATAGAAACATGGAAACATTATAGCAGATAAAGATCGTATGGCCCATCCAGTCTGCCGATCCATCCAATTAATTTAGCATTATAATTCTACTAACACTGACACTTAAGCCAAGGTACCACCTGCAGTCCCTCAGTATTAATCTGTACCCAAGTCAGATTGTAAGCATCTAAACCAACAAGAGTCCCCCAAACGAGCAGGGGAAGAAGGAAAACCTAAAAACGAAACTGCGCCCACAGAAAAAACCCATGTAGGACTAACGGAACCTCTGCCATTCTTCAGAGAGCATATAGAGAAGAAAGACAAATTGAGTGAACTCTCTCAACTACCCAAATCCACCAGAGGGCAGGACTCTGGACTGATCTGTGGTACTACAGGTAAGAACCAATTTTCCTTTCTCTGTACCCAGATCAATCCAGACTCCTGGGATGTACCAAAGCTTCCCTAAATAGGGCGGGACTGAGAGAGCCCCACTCAAAGCACACTTTCACCAAAGCCCCTGAGTTCCAGAGCATGGACATCCAAACAATAATGGCTGGTGAAAGTGTGCAATGACTTCCAAGTAGTTGCTCTGCAGATCTCCTGTGGAGAAACCAGCTGACACTCGGCCCAGGAGGCTAACCGAGAACGAGTAGAATGTGCCCGAAGATCCTCAGAGATTGGATGATGCAGACAGATATACACCAAACTAATAGCTTCCTTCAACCACCGAGCAATAGTGGCTTTTGATGCCTTATGTTCCTTTTTGGCACCGCTTCACAGAACAAAAAGATGGTCAAACATGTGGAAACTGTTGATGAATTCGAAGTGCCGCATTAATGCACACTTCACGTCTAAACGTCTTAAGTCCTTCAAACAAGTTTCCGAGGGATCTAAAGTGGAAAAGTACAGGAGCTCCACAGATTGATTTAAGTGAAAAGATGATACCACCTTAGGCAAAAAGGAAGGGTGTGTCCGCAAGAATATCCCCATCATCCGAGATTCTCAAAAATGGCTCTCTGCAAGATAAGGCCTGAAGCTTGAAAATTCTACGAGCTGAACAAACAGCCACCAGGAAAACCACTTTCAGGGTGAGATCCCTCATAGTCACACATCTTAGAGGTTCAAAGGGAGGCACTCACATATTCCTTAAGACCACATTCAGGATCCAGGAAGGACATGGCTGTTGAACCGGAGGGCATAAATGCGTCACTCCTCGAAGAAAATGCACATCTGGATGAATCAAAAGAGCAATTCTGTGAACCTTACCACGCAGACATCCTAACGCTGCCACTTGAACTCTGAGAGAATTAAAGGACAAAATAAAAGCCAAAATATGCTCCACTGCAGCTCACTTAGGATCCACTCACTGACTGGTACACAAGGTCTCAAAAACCCTCCAGACTCTCACATAAGCAAGAGAATTGGAAGTCTTCTGAGACTGTAAGAGGGTAGTGACGAATGCGTCTGAATAACCCTTATTCTTCAAATGCTGCCTTTCAAAAGCCAAGCTGCTAGACAAAATTGATCTGCCTGATCCAGATAAACGGGGCTCTGATGCAGAGGATTCGGTAGATAAGCAAGCCGTAAAGACCTGTACTGGGTTAGGATGACTAGGTCCGCAAACCACAGACGCCTCGGCCACTCTGGAGTGATCAGAATAACCTTGCCTGGATGCACATCTATGCACCATAAGATCTTGCTTACTAGTGACCAAGGAGGAAACACATACAAAAGGACGTCCAGTGGCCAGGGCAGAACCAAGGCATCTACTCCTTCCGCCCCTCTTTCTCTTCGACGACTGAAGAAATGTGGGGCCTTGGCATTGTGGAAGGTTGCCATCAAGTCCACACTCGGCGAGTCCCACTTGCGAATGACGAGACACACACTGCCTGTGACAGCTCTCATTCTCCGGGGTCTATCTGCTACTGGCTCAAAAAGTCTGCTTGCATGTTGTCCAAGCCCGCTATGTCGGAGGCTGCCAGGTGATCCAGATTCTGCTGTGCTGAGACCACCAAAAGATTGGCCTCCTGAGCTACAGCCCGACTCTTGGTCCCTCCTTGTTGACTGATGTAAGCTACTGTAGTAGCATTGTCAGACAGGATTCTTACCTGCTTTCTGCTCATCAAGGGTAGAAATGCCAGCAGAGCCAAATGTACCTCTCTCGTCTCTAGGAGATTGATGGACCAAGAGGCTTCTTCTGGTGACCAGCGACCTTGAATGGACTGACTCTGGCACACTGCCCCTCAGCTGGAGAGACTAGCATCGGTGGTAACGATCATCCATATCGGGACATCGATAACCACACTGCGGCTCAACTTGTTCGGGAGGAGCCACCAAGAAAGACTGGAATGCACAAACTCCGAGAGAGGAAGAGGAAGCTGAAAACTTTCCGATAAGGGATCCCAGCAAGAAAGTAATGCAGACTGAAGAGGCTTCAGATGGCCAAAGGCCCAGGGAACCAACTCCAAGGTAGAGACCATACACCGAGTACTTGTAGGTACTCTTAAGTCTAACAATCTGCGAACATGGGCCTGAAGCTTGGAAATCCGTTCCTCGGTAAGAAACGCCTTTCCCACTTTCGTATCAAAATGTGCCCCCAGGAATTCCAAACTCTGGGAGGGGACAAGATGACTCTTGGAAAAATTAGCCATCCATCCTAAAGACTTCAGGCGCCAAAGAACCAGATCCACGGCCTTCCGACAAAGGGCTTCTGACTTTGCACGGATCAGCCAATCATCCAGATATGGATGGACCAGAACGCCCTCCCTCTGGAGAACCACCATCACCACGACCATCACCTTGGTAAAGGTCCGAAGTGCGGTCGCTAGACCAAAAGGGTAGAGTGCAAAACTGAAAGTGTTCCCCAAGAATCATGAACCATAGATATCTCTGATGATCAGGTCGAATTTCTATATGCAAGTACGCTTCGGTTAAATCCAAGGAAGCAAGAAACTCTTCCCGGGTGAACCACCGTGATGACAGAACGAAGAGTTTCCAACCAGAATTGAGGAATCTTGAGAGTCTCATTCACCTTCTTTAAATCAAGGATCGGACGGAACACACCCTCCTTTTTGAGAACGATGAAATAGATGAAATAGCGACCTGTCCCCCGCTCGTCCAGGGGAACTGGGACAATGGCTCCCAATTGGCGCAGGCAACAATGGTGTCTCTTTCTGCCATTTTCATTTCCCGATAAGAGTACGGGGATATCAGAAAGCGGTCTGTTAGTGACCGATCAAATTCTAAAGTGTAACCTAGTTTTATCACACTTAGGACCCACTGGTCGGACATGATCTTGGTCCACTCCTCGTAAAATAAGCCTAGACGGCCTCTTATTACCGGAAGCGAGGAGTGAACCAGTCTGGCATCATTAGGAAGATTTGGTACCACCTGCTCCCTGGGAAGAGCCATCTCTGCCGAACTCATGTCCTTGAAAGGACTGGTTCTAGAACTGTTGTCGACCCAAGAACTGCCTCTGAGTGGTTCCTGAAGGCCTGGATGCTCGAAACCTGTGACTCCCCTTGAAGCGAGAGCGAAAAGGGAAAGAGCCTTCCGGCAACTTATGAATCTTGTTCTCACAGAGTGACTTAATCATCTCTTCCAAGTCCTTAAACAAACAGCAACTTCCCCTTAAAGGGTAACAACCCCAACTGAGACTTGGAAGAAACATCGGCCAACCAATTCCTTAGCCAGAGGAGCAGTTGGGCCAAAACCACCAACATCATGGTCCAGGACGAGGTTCTGAGAAGATCTTACAACCGTTCTGCTTGAAGAGCCTCAGATTCAGACAAAGATTTGTCCATTTGCAACCGTTGCACCCAGCACAGGCCCGCTCTCAGCTTGGGCTCCAAGTGCAGACACCTTGAAAATCTTTTTGAGATGTACTTCCAGCTTTATGTCCTGAAGATCCTTCAGAGCTGCAGCGCCCATAACTGGAATGGTCATCTTTTTGGTAACTGCTTAGACAGAGGCATCAACCTTGGGGACCTTGAGAAGGTCCAGCGCTTCTTCAAGCAACGCATACAACCTATCTATAGCCCTGCTGACCTTCAGACCTGTTCCAGGGTATCCCACACTCCTGAACAGGATAGCACTGACCGAAGGATGGAAAGGAAAAGATCTAGCCGGACTTCGAAGACCAAGCATGACCGGGTCCACGGCACCCAACTCGGAACCTTCCCGAGGAATGTCGATGCCCAGCTCCTCAAGAACTGCAGGAATGAGAGGAAACAACTCCTCCTTGTGGAATAAACAGACCACCTTGGAATCATTCCCTTCGACCACCATACTATGTGATGATGCCAGATCTGGGTCTTGCTCAGCTCCAGCGGGAACCAAATCCTGAGGGTCTGGTTCCTGGTGGTCTTCCTTGTCAGAAGTGTCCAGAGAGGTATCAGTAATGGATGGTAGTGGCACGGCCCCTAGGAACCGCCTAACTTTCATGTCCCCCACATCGGCCCTGACCCGCTTAGACTGCTTCACCGGAGGCTCCCTTGCTGACCTATGCCAAGCCAACTTTTGTGCCTTGTAGGCCTTGTGAAGGAGAAGCAAAAAGCCAGAGGAGAAGGAGGAGGATGCAACAGAGATCCCCCCCCCCCAGGGTCCTCTTCACTCCCTAAAGGAGCCCCAAAAGTCTCAGGCCCTCCCCGGAGGTCCCAACCTCCGGAGACAATGGAGGGCTAGGGGGCATTCCATTAAGTTAGCAATTAGCACTTTTAAGACTAATTGGAGAAAATTCTTTTTCACTCAATGCACAATAAAGCTCTGGAATTTGTTGCCAAAGGATGTGGTTAGTGCAGTTAGTGTAGCTGGGTTCAAAAAAGGTTTGGATAAGTTCTTGGAGGAGAAGTCCATTAATGGCTATTAAACAATTTTACTTAGGGAATAGCCACTGCTATTAATTGCATCAGCAGCATGGGTTCTTCTTAGTGTTTGGGTAATTGCCAGGTTCTTGTGGCCTGGTTTTGGCCTCTGTTGGAAACAGGATGCTGGGCTTGATGGACCCTTGGTCTGACCCAGCATGGCAATTTCTTATGTTCTTATGAAGGGGAAAATCCCTGCCCCACTCCACGGATCGCGCGGGAGCACTGAATGTTGCCAAAATGGCCACCATTCCCGCACTCAGTGGGAATGGGTCCTAGGAGAGCTGCTGACCCGAGCCTCTCAAGCTCACAGTGCTTGCTGGAATGATCCCCCGGAGCACTGCCTGAAAGTCCCTCTCCCCAGGGAGGCAGCAAGCACAGAGGCTATTGCGGGACAGACACGTGCGCGCGTCCCTGCAAACGGAGTAGGCCTTTCCATGAGGCATGAAGATCGTGGCCGGCCAGGGAAAAGGAAAAGACCCGCCGAGCCAGCTGGGAAGGAGGCACCAGGAAGGGACTGTGCAGGAGCTAACAGGAGAGACAGGAAACCTCTGAACGGGAGGTATACGGCCTTGTAGCTACTCCCGACTGCTCTTCTGAAACTTTTTTTTAATACCAACTTTAATCAGCACACAAAGCACAAGAGTGAGTGGCTTGAGGCTCTGCTGGTCCTTCAGAGTGAGTGATCGAGATCCACCGGGTGTCAGTTCTGCCCGGCAAGAAGAGTGACCGAGCTAAAAAAGGGTCCCTGACCCCCTGCTCGTCCACCTCGAACACCAGAGGGGATGTTCCCACCAGGACCTAGCAACCCTCCAGGAGGCAAGCTGTGCTATAAAGTGCAGATCTGACCTAGCTATGGTCTCTATTTTTTTTTTTTAAAGAAGTCAGGCTGCAGGCTTTGCACCTCCACCATCTGCTGTAGACAGAGAAATAGTGCGGTAATGCAGGTGCACCTCGGTTTAAGTGTCAGTGTCAGTAAAACGTCCTCTGTCTCCATCTTCTGGGAGGGAAGGCAAAACCCAGAAGTCTGGACTGATCTGGGTACATACAGAGAAAATAGTTTGTTTACTCAACATATAATTAAGCTGTGGAATTCATTGCCAGAGGATGTGGTGAAACCTATTAGTGTAGCTACATTAAAAAATGGTTTGGACAAGTTTCTGGAAGAAAAGTCCAGAAACCATTATTAAGGTGGAGTTGCAGATATCCACTGCTTGGTATAAGGAGCTTGGGATCTATTTATCCCTTGTGATCCTGCCAGGTACTTGTGACCTGGATTGGCCACTGTTGGAAACAGGATACTGGGCTTGATAGACCCTTGGTCTGACCCAGTATGGCAAGTCTCATGTTTTTATGTTCTCTACCCCTGTTCTCCCTGAGCCAGGAGCAGGGATTCACAAAACAATCCCAAAAATCAATATCCAAAAAGAATGAACGTTTTACCTAAAACAGTTAGATTATGTACTGGAAAGGGATATGCCTCCCAATATAAAAATAAGTAGGTTCTGCTCATTCAAAAGCTAAACAAATATGCCACGCTGTTCTCTCTCCCCACCTGCTGTTATGCCAACATGAGCTCACCATCCCAGCAGATTCACAAGAGGTGCTTTTTATAAGAATGGGATACTCCTCTCCTAACTCCTGTGACTGGGTCCTTAAAACAGAGTGACCTAGCCCAACGAGCCTATCTGAGCCTGCAGTTATGGCTGGTAACCAAGAACATTACACTAAGAATTGGGCTGGTGCTAACTGCATCTGTGTGTTGAAAAATGAATGAATCATTGGGTACAGTTCTTTATTTTTTTTTTCCTCTGTACGAACTGTGAAATTTAAGAAGGAAGCTTGATAAATTAAACTATGGAGCCTTACCGAGCTGCTGAAAGACTGTTTCTAAAAACTACAACAGCTGCAGGGGTTAACCGCACAGGGAATGAATGAGCCACTGCTCGATTGGCCAGGAGGGTTGGAGGACAGAGACAGTCAATCAGGAGCCAGCTAAACAAGGCAGGCACGTCACTGACGAAGGCAGCCAATCAGGAGCCAGCTAAACAAGGCGGGCACATCAGTGACGGAGACAGCCAATCAGGAGCCAGCTAAACAAGGCAGGCACGTCAGTAACGAAGGCAGCCAATCAGGAGCCACCTAAACAAGGCGGGCACGTCAGTGACGGAGACAGCCAATCAGGAGCCAGCTAAACAAGGCAGGCACGCAGAGAAAATGCCAGCCTATGAGGAAAGTTATAACAGAGTCTAGTCCTTTATTTTCCAGGTGCATGCTAAGAAGGGAAAGAGGAAGAGCTATGAAAGCCACTGGCTTCCAGAAACAAATAGCAGTGCTGTTTCTACAGCAGTTATGGAGAGCTGGTGTGAGAGGCACATGGCTGGAAAGAGAAAGATAGCCCCTGAAAGTCTGAAACGAGTCACTCACACAGCAGCGCAGTCTCTCCTCCAGGACCCTCAGTTGTCAGAAGCCCAGGTGGAGTCTTTACTCCATCTGGAGCAAAGCTAAGTACCCTCAAATCTGTTTAACTAATTCTACAATGGAAGGAAGTAGAATTCCTTGCTTATAGCTATTGTCTGTATCAGCTCAAGCCCCAAATCTCCCGGGAAACAGCCAGCTAAAACACTTTCTAGAGCTCCAGGGATCCATTTAGTACAGTTTGACTACATTCAGCCACTCTGGGCAGATCCTTAGGCTTGCGGTTAGCTTTCCCCAGAGACATATACCCAAGTCATACTTTGCACACGGTATTCAAGCTGCAGACTTAACTATTGAATGATACAGAGGCACATCCTCCGTTTTATTTGCCATTCCCTTCCTAATAAATCCTTACATTCTGTTTTGTTTTGTTGACTGCCCAGCACACTGAGCTGACGCTTTCAATGTAATATCAGCTATGACTCCCAGATTTTTGGGTGGTAAATCCTAAAATGGAACCTAACATCCAGGGCCGGTGCAAGGGAGTTAGGTGCCCTAGGCAACCTTCTGCCTTACGCACCCTCCCCTGCCCAAGACTCACCTAAAGTCCCTGGTGGTCCAGTGGGGGGCTTGGGAACAATCTCACTCCTGTGCTGTCCACTGCCAGTGATCAAAATGGCACCCGGCAGCCTTTTGCCTTTACTATGTGACAGGGGACTACTGGTGCCATTGGCCGGCCCCTGTCACATGGTAGGAGTCATCCATTGCACTGAATGTCTGCTGCGTTGGTGAGAAAATAAAAGGTAGATTTTAAAAGCGTTGTTCGCACAAAAGCAGCTCTATACACGCGTATGTGGGCCATGCGCAAGCAACATTAGTTGTAAGAAGCCAGGAAGATGTGCATCAAGAATAAGGAGGCAGAAGAGGGGTGGGGAATAGGCGTTCAAGGATGGGGCCAAGACTTACATGCATAGCCCCTGAATTTTACAAGGCTGAATATGGCAACATGCATCATGTTACCTGTGTAACCTTATCACTGGTCCTAATGAGGCACAAGTCTGGAGATTTTGGGCTGGAGAGATCCTGAACATTGGGGGGTGAGGGAGAGGGAGAGACTCTTTTAAAGAGACAGTCTGACACTATATATTTTCCACTATAAGGGGGCACTTTCAACTCAGGGTGGGTTTAGGGGGATGGTGTTACATTGGTCTGCCTAGGGCGCAAGGATCTGTAGACCCTTGTAACACTGCTCCCTCCAAAACCTACCCTAGGTTGAGAGTACCCCTCTTACAGTAGGAGATATATAGAGTGTCAGACTGGCTCTTTAAAAGAGTCTCTCTCTCTTTCTTTCTCTCTCTCACTCTCCCCCCCCCCCCCCCCCCCAAACATGGTCACTTGTGAGTACATGCTTGGTAGGGATATTTTAAATGATACATGTACTTGCACACATAATATAAAATTGAGTTTATTTTTGCTCGCATGCCCAATATGCGAGTCTATGGGTGCATGCACGCTCCTTTTAAAATTTAGTTGTAAGAGTTCTACTCCATCCCTATCAATGGGTCAGAAAGATTGGCTTTTTAGCTCTTGTATGCAAGTCTAAGCTAGGGGAGATGAGGCTAGTATTAACTGTAATCTGATAAGAATTGGATGTCAAGCATGCTTTTGTAACCATTGTTTTCTTATTTTTGTTTCCATAATGATAAGTGCTGTCCCTGTATATGTGTCATTATGGTAGTTCCTTAATAAATAAGATTTTACTCAAACAAATGCTCAGTATATATATTTCAGAGTAACTGGAGGGAATTCTGGAACAGGAAGCAGAGGGGAGGGAGGTAAGACCCCAGATATTTCCCTATACTCCATTAGAATCTGCAGCATCATGTAGGTAGAATTCCAGTGGGTGCCCACATCTTGAATGATATGCTTTTGAGGCATGTCTAATTCCTCCTGCTTTTCACAGAGAAGCTCACCTTCGCACTTCATTGCAAGTGCCCAGCTAGTTTCCTACACTTCTTTATTAAACCATGCAGGTAGACATGCTCCAGGTCCCTGGACCCCCAGCCCCAGGGCCTCCTTCAGTGACAAAGAACCCTGCATTTAGACTTCTGTCTCTCTGATCCAGCTTTTGTTTAATAGTTCCTAAAATATTGGCAGAGGTATGGGCACCGTCTGCAGGTGAGTGTGCAGCAAAGCCCACATGTGCCCTGTTGCTGCATCCCCTGTGGAGCTGCTGTCTGCCCTTACCTCAGGAAAGAGTGTGAGGCATTTGTGACTCTCCATATGTTGCTTGTAAAATGCACACTGCTCCCCCTGTGTCTTCACCAGCAGCACCTGGATGTGACCGCAGCAATGATTGTACAAACAGGGGATGACCTTTCTGCTGAAAGTGGTCCTGGAGAGCATTTTATAGTTTGGTGCTAACAGCTGCAGCAAATGCCTGAAACCCAACTTCTCTACTATCTACAAGGGTTGATCATCTAAAGCGATCATCTTGCCAATGCTCCTGGTCACCACTTTGGATGCTGCCTGCCTCTTTCCCTGTGACAGTGCCACCGAACATCACCCCATTTCCTCCATTGTTGGCTGTCGCTTCCTAGGTATAGCTGGGGAAGGCTGCTGCTGGCCTGCCACCTGAGTGGTAGAAGGAGCTGAAGGCTTGGAAGCAACTTGAGGAACATTTGCCCCTTTTCAAATACTAGTGTCCTCTGCCTTGCAGAAGGGGTCCTCTGACTACTGCT
Source organism: Rhinatrema bivittatum (assembly GCF_901001135.1). Taxonomy (NCBI): domain Eukaryota; kingdom Metazoa; phylum Chordata; class Amphibia; order Gymnophiona; family Rhinatrematidae; genus Rhinatrema; species Rhinatrema bivittatum. The sequence continues at coordinate 510,526,053 of NC_042615.1, read as the reverse complement.
ACTACCATCCCCAGCTGCAAATTGAAAGGGGTACTGCTTCTTCAGGTGATGCTCCATCCCAGAATTACTTAAATGGCCCAGTTGCCTCCCTCAGCTGATCTCCTTCGTGCAGTGGTTGCAATGAGCTAAGAGTGAGTCCTCCCTGATTTGAAAATGCCTCCAAATCACAGATTTCTTTTGTGATCCCTTGCCTCTGTCTACATCCTTGTGGGTGGATGATGCTGGCACTGAAGTGACGGTGGAGACAGATGGACTCTGAGAAACTGTGGCAGAGGATTCACTCATCTTCTATTCCTGCACTGTCAGTGTAGCCTGCTCTCCCTCACCAACATCAGCTCCTGCCTCTCTCTCCTTCATCACTAAAGTACTGTGTACAGTTCTGGTTGCCGCATCTCAAAAACAATATAGTTGCACTAGGGAAGGTACAGAGAAGGGCAATTAAAATGATAAATGGGAGGGAACAGCTCCCCTATGAGGTCTTTAAAATCATGAGGTCTAGAACGGGTAAATGTGAATCAGTTATTTACTGTTTCGGATAATAGAAGGACTAAGGGGCATTCCATGAAGTTAGCAAGTAGCACATTTAAAACTAATCAGAGAAAATTATTTTTCACTCAATGCACAATTAAGCTCTGGAATTAATTGCCAGAGGATGTGGTTACAGCAGTTAGTGTAACTAGGTTTAATAAAGGTTTGGATAAGTTCCTAGAGGAAAAATCCATAAACTGCTATTAATCAATAAGAAATAGTAGTTTGAGATCTATTTAATGTTTGGTATTTGCCAGATACTTGTGACTTGGATTGGCCACTGTTGGAAACAATGCTGGGCTTGATGGACCTTTGGTCTGATCCAGTAAGGCATATCTTATGCTCTTTTGTTAACCTTTATTTTAATACCCTGATCTGGTCCTGTCTGAGTTCTTACAGACTCTCACCCCATGAGAAGCACTTAAAATATAGCACACACACTAGTAACTTTTTTCATCATCTGGGCCATAAGCGAGAGCTTCCCCCCATAAATAGAGTCCTCCCCAGGGATTATGAGTCAGCGAGGGAGTGAATAGTTAGCCAGAGCAGCCCCATAAGGTATAAATAATATTTTGTATCCTTGGGACTTAAAGCACCCAACTAAGGGTTACATTCATATTCAACCATATGACTTAAATATGATAGATGAGCTTGTAGAGCACCAGATCTAGAGCCAATAAGTAACCCTTTTCAAGACTGTATGCAGATAGTTGGTTACCTCAGCAGCTAGGCCTAGCAGAGTAAAAGTATGTGGTAAGAGAAACAAGATGTTTGGAAGGGGTACATGATTGATATTTTCACGGGAATATCTGCAGGTCAGAAAGAGGAGTTGAGGACCTGAAATGATTGTGAACCTAGACCAGTGGTTTCCAACCCTGTCCTGGGGATGCTCCCCCCATCTCCCCAGCCAGTCGGGCTTTCAGGATATCCACAATGAATATGCATGAGAGAAAATGTGCATGTTATGGAGGCAGGGAATGCAAAGTTTCTGTCATGCATATTCATTGTGGATATCCTGAAAACCCGACTGGCTGGGGGATCCCCAGGACAGGGTTGGGAACCACTGACATAGACAATGTTTAGACATTTATACACCTATGATGTGAAACATCAACATGTACCACGTTTACTGTTGCAGGGAGCCAAGATGAGGCCATGGCGCTGCATATAGCAACTACCCAATACCTCAGAGGAGGAGGATGCAACAGAGCTACAACAAGAGCCACTCATGAGGGAAGAGTAGCCACAACTCTGTGGCAAGCAAGAGCTGGAGGATGTGGTGCATAAGGGGCCAGTGAGGGAAGAGCAGCAAGCTGGCATTGATACCGCTACAGAGGAGGAGGGTGCACAACACCCACAAGTGGAGGGCAGGCTTGCAGAATGCCTCCTGATCAAGCTGATTGCTTGAGGAGATGGCTGCACTGTGTCCAGAACTCCACAACCTGCAGGAGGTGATTGAGCGAGAGGGATAGGGGCTAAGGGAGGAGCTGAGGGATCTGCGCCAGGAAATAGCGGAGCAGACCAAAGTATGGAAGGATTTGCTGACAAGATTTCCTCCTTGGCAACCCCAGCTAACACCAGCACCAGAAGCAGTCCTTAACCAACCTGCCATACCCTTCTGCATCCACCTTCATGAAGAGCCTGGTCCTGTGCCCTCTGTAGGCCCATCGTTAAGGTGGAAGGCAAGGCACAGCATACCCAACGCCCCCCTATATCCCAAGAAAGATAAAGCAAGAGCGATAGACATTAACCTTATTATATAGAGCACTTTATTTTTTTTCTCTTCACGTTTCAATAAATTCACATTCACCTACAAAAATATCTTTATATAAGAGTGTTCCTTTCCTCTATAGCATGTCTTTGACTGTGGTGATGTATCACTTGCAAATCCTCCCGATTGATCTCTTGTTCCTCCTTCTTCATTTGTATCCTCATCTAGTCCCTCTGGAGGAGGCATGTGTCTGGTTTTGGCCAAGTTATGTAGCATACAGCAGGCTAGGAATATATGACAGACTTCAGGTGGGTTGTAGAGAAGGCATCCCCCTCATCTGAGACAGTGGAAACGTATTTTGAGTAAGCGAAAGGTTCTCTCGATGACTGCTCTTGTGATCCATTGGGCCCTGTTGTATTGCACCTCCGTTGTACTCTTTGGGGTGGCCACATGGCATCATGAGCCAGGTTTTGAGGGGATAGATAGCCTCTATCACCTGCAAAAGAGAAACCAGAGGTAAGCTGTTATCTAGGATTTCTGGTTGGACTGGACATTATGGGATTAGGTTAGGTCAGAGTTCTCCTCCAGGACAGACAACCCATGTAGAGATGTGGGACACCCACAGAGGAGGTTGATTGTGATATGGTGTTAGCAATGGATTGTTTCTTACCTAGTAACCAGCCCCCCCTCCCCCTTCCGTGATGTGACCTTCCTGGAAACGGTCATGAATTCCTGATGTAGGCATTATGAGTGGATCCCTGAAACTTGAGGACAACGTCCAGTATGAGTCCCTTAGGGGTAGATTTTAAAAGATTGCGTGCGGGCGTACATGTGCGCACGCTATCCGGCGCGCACACATGTGCACCCGATTTTATAACTTTCGCGCGCAGGTGCAAATTATAAAATCGGGGGTTGGCACACGCAAGGAGGTGCACAATTGTGCACCTTGCGCGCGCCAAGCCACGCTGCCTTTCCCAGTTCCCTTCCCTCTAACCTAACCTTCCCACCCCTTCCCCTCACCTTTCCCCCCCCCAGCCCTACTCTAACCCGCCAAAATTATTATCTTACCTTTTGCCTCTGGCCCCACCCCTGGACCGCTCCCGCCCCGGACCGCCCCTTTAGTAAAGCCCCGGAACTTACACCCGTCCTGGGGCTTTATCCGCATCGCCAGACCTATTTTAACCCTTTATGTCACTGCTCACCTGCATATTGAGGAAATGGAATCCCTTACAATTGCAGTAGGCAGCCTCATCTCCCCCTGGTGCCCTTATAGGGATGTGTGCGCAATCAATTGCCCCAGGGACAGCGGGAAACATGCCATCTGATAGAAATCCACAATTGAAATAAACAGAGAGGGAAAAGGATCAAAGTCCAAATTCCATAAAACAATCCTTTAAATCTTTTAAATCACAAATGACAATATCATAAACAACAGCTCCAAGATATTTTAATCTGCAGCCTCTCGCCACGTAATGGGCCGCAAGCTGTATTCAGCCTTTAGAGCAGTCTGAAATTTTAATCATTTATTGTCATTCGTGAAAAAGGTATTTCCTTATATGATTTTTATTACATATTTATTCCTAATCTAAATTAGACCAATAATTTTTTTTATAAATCTCAATACTCCCAATTTATAAGCATCAAATAGTTCTGAGGAACGTAGTTAAAGATAGAATACTTAGCCCAAATAGTTGAAGTATTTAAACCAGCAAAAGCAGCTTATCCACCACAATTCTCAAAGTTCCCAACATGAGTCATGTTTCAACTGTACATCAGTCTTCTTCAGGGGGTTTTAATGTAACTTGTATAGGCAAATATTCTCCATTCCTATGAGTTAAAAACAAAAATAAAATCACACCCACAAACTTACAGGAAAAAAGTACTCCAATATTTAACACCACACCTCCTAAAACAACACAGAGAAAATAGTCTTATAGAGAAAACTTACCCGGACGACAAACCCCGTCTCTTAACATAATTCAAAAATGGCGCCACCGCGTCTCAAATGAGTAACTCCTCCCTTTTGTTACTAAATTTAAATTATATCCAAGACTCTTCGTCACCGGAAATCTGCATCAAACTACTATCATGATGCAGGCTGAATTACTCAACATCAAAATCTAAAAATTCGACCAGTCAATTTCTTTGTTGAGACCCTTTGGATCCACCATGTTAAAGAAATATATCCATTTCTGTTCTCTACGTAATAAATGACTATCAAAATCACCCCCTCGATTACAAGGCAGCGGTTTCTCAATAACCGCAAATCTCAAGTCTTCAAAAGTATGGCAAAACTGTAGACAATGTTGAACCACTGGAGCCTCAATTCTTTTTCATGCAATGGTACTCCTATGCTCGATAATCCAAGTTTTGAGGCTCCGTGCAGTTTTTCCAATATATAATAAAGGGCACGGACACCACAGTCCATAAATTACACCTTTAGATTGACAGTCTGTATAAGACTGAAATCTAAACTTCCCATTACCAAAAAAAGGTAAGGATCCACCTGCAAACGATTGATCACATACACTGCATTTATTGCAGGGAAAATGTCCCTTCTCAACTGCACACTCAAATACTCCTCGCATTTTCTCATCAGAGAAATCTGAACATACAATCATATCTCTCAAATTTTTGCCCCGTTTAAAGGCAAATCTAGGTATGTCCTGCAGTCCCACATGTAAACTCAAGACATGCCAATACTTTATGATATTCTGAACTTGATATACCTGGGGGAAGAGAGGTAACACACAGATAGTTCTATTTAAATCCTGTTGTGTATTAGATGGTAAGAAAAGAAAATCTCGATTAACCCAACAGGCCCGTTTGTACGCTTTTTTAATTATCCCAGAGGGATAGCCTCTTTGTTGAAAATTAAAAATCAAATTTTTTGCTTTAAATTTATAATCAAAGACATCAGAACATAACCTCCTCAATCTTAGAAACTGTCCATATGGTAAATTGGACTTCAAATGATGAGGATGGCAACTGTCGTATCACAACAAAGTGTTTTTATCCATAGGCTTACGATAGATAGAAAAAACAAAACCCGTCAATTGTAGAGAAATAGAGTTATCAAGATATGCTACTTGTCTTTTATGAAAGATGTGAGTAAATTGTATGTTAACATCACAGCTATTTAGCCACATCATAAACATTGTAAATTCATTCTCCTCACCCTCCCAAACAACTAGAATGTCGTCTATGTACCGCCTCCAGAATTTTACATTAGTGGCATATGGGTTAACACGAAGGAATTTATCCTCAAAATCCCCCATATAGAGATTAGCAATGTCGGGAGCCATCGTGGCACCCATCGCCACCCCCTTTTTTTGCAAGAAAAAGTTGTTTTCAAACTTGAAATTTTTTTTTCTTAGAGCGATACCTGCCAGTGATGTAATAAAATCTGGCGGAATACGAGAGGTTATACCACACAGTCTGGCCTTTACAATATCAAAAGCCTCCATTTGGGGAATACTCGTGTACAAAGACACTACATCGATGGTGGCAAGTGTCAATTGAGGATTAGGAAATAGATTCGGAGTGATAGATTCTAATTGTGACATTAAGTCCGATGAATCTCAAACATATGATGGTAATAATTTCACCATAGGAGCAAGACATTTTTCTACAAAAACTGATAACGGTTCAAGCAGTGAGCCCTTAGTGGACACAATAGGTCACCCTGGAGGTTTTTCTAAAGACTTATGCACTTTCGGTAATAAATAAAGTACAGGCATTTTTGGAAAATCCACAGTGAGAAATCTCTTCTCCCTTAAGGTAATCCAAGATCTGCTAGCTGCCACTTCTACCAGGGAATCTATCTCCATTTTCACTTCAAAAGTAGGATCTTGCATTAACCTTAGATAATATTCAGAATCACTCAGTTGATGAACTACTTCCTCATGATAATCACCTACATCCATTACTACCACTGCTCCACCTTTATCGGCAGCCTTAATTATGACGGACGAATCTTGTTTCAATTCAAGATGGCTCCCGACATTGCTAATCTCTATATGGGGGATTTTGAGGATAAATTCCTTCGTGTTAACCCATATGCCACTCATGTAAAATTCTGGAGGCGGTACATAGACGACATTCTAGTTGTTTGGGAGGGTGAGGAGAATGAATTTACAATGTTTATGATGTGGCTAAATAGCTGTGATGTTAACATACAATTTACTCATATCTTTGATAAAAGACAAGTAGCATATCTTGATATCTCTATTTCTCTACAATTGACGGGTTTTGTTTTTTTCTATCTATCGTAAGCCTATGGATAAAAACACTGTTACGATACGACAGTTGCCATCCTCATCATTTGAAGTCCAATTTACCATATGGACAGTTTCTAAGATTGAGGAGGTTATGTTCTGATGTCTTTGATTATAAATTAAAAGCAAATAATTTGATTTTTAATTTTCAACAAAGAGGCTATCCCTCTGGGATAATTAAAAAAGAGAACAAATGGGCCCGTTGGGTTAATCGAGATTTTATTTTCTTAGCATCTAATACACAACAGGATTTAAATAGAACTACCTGTGTGTTACCTTTCTCCCCCCAGGTATATCAAGTTCAGAATATCATAAAAAAGTATTGGCATGTCTTGAGTTTACATGTGGGACTGCAGGACATACCTAGATTTGCCTTTAAACGGGGTAAACATTTGAGAGATATGATTGTATGTTCAGATTTCTCTGATGAGAAAATGCGAGGAGTATTTGAGTGTGCAGTTGAGAAGGGACATTTTCCCTGCAATAAGTGCAGTGTATGTGATCAATCGTTTGCAGGTGGATCCTTACTTTTTTTTGGTAATGGGAAGTTTAGATTTCAATCTTATACAGACTGTCAATCTAAAGGTGTAATTTATGGACTGTGGTGTCCGTGCCCTTTATTATATATTGGAAAAACTGCACGGAGCTTCAAAATTCGGATTATCGAGCCTAGGAGTGCCATTGCACGAAATAGAATTGAGGCTCCAGTGGTACAACATTGTCTACAGTTTTGCCATACTTTTGAAGACTTGAGATTTGTGGTTATTGAGAAACCGCTGCCTTGTAATCGAGGGGGTGATTTTGATAGTCATTTATTACGTAGAGAACAGAAATGGATATATTTCTTTAACACGGTGGATCCAAAGAGTCTCAACAAAGAAATTGACTGGTCGATTTTTTAGATTTTGATGTTGAGTAGTTCAGCCTGCATCATGGGAAATGTAGTTCTCTTTGATAGTAGTTTGATGCGGATTTCCGGTGACTTAGAGTCTTGGAGATAATTTAAATTTAGTAACAAAAGGGAGGAGTTACTCATTTGAGACGCGGTGGCGCCATTTTTTAATTATGTTAAGAGATGGGGTTTGTCGTCCGGGTAAGTTTTCTCTATAAGACTATTTTCTCTGTGTTGTTTTAGGAGGTGTGGTGTTAAATATTGGAGTACTTTTTTCCTGTAAGTTTGTGGGTGTGATTTTATTTTTGTTTTTAACTCGTAGGAATGGAGAATATTTGCCTATACAAGTTACATTAAAATCCCCTGAAGAAGACTGATGTACAGTTGAAACATGACTCATGTTGGGAACTTTGAGAATTTTGGTGGATAAGCTGCTTTTGCTGGTTTAAATACTTCAACTATTTGGGCTAAGTATTCTATCTTTAACTACGTTCCTCAGACCTATTTGATGCTTATAAATTGGGAGTGTTGAGATTTATAAAAATAATTATTGGTCTAATTTAGATTAGGAATAAATATGTAATAAAAATCATATAAGGAAATACCTTTTTCACAAATGACAATAAATGATTAAAATTTCAGACTGCTCTAAAGGCTGAATACAGCTTGCGGCCCATTACGTGGCGAGAGGCTGCAGATTAAAATATCTTGGAGCTGTTGTTTATGATATTGTCATTTGAGATTTAAAAGATTTAAAGGATTGTTTTATGGAATTTGGACTTTGATCCTTTTCCCTCTCTGTTTATTTCTATTGTTGATTATTCTGAGAGGTGTTTTGCTTCTGATTTCTGTGATTATCTGATAGAAATCCTACATGATTTGTTCTTGATGCCGTCTGCACACAGGAAAGGATATATACTAGCATGTTCCCCTTAGAAAAGCAGCAAGCACCTGATCAACGCACATGGAGGTGGCGGAGGAGTTTGGAAGGTGCCAGTAGCAAAAAATGCTAGGGCAATGCTAGGGCAGTGGTAATCTTGAGATGTGCTGGCAAGACATGACAAAGTTCCTCATGAGAGGCTTCTAGGAAAAATAAAAAGTCATGGGATAGGTGGCGATGTCCTTTCGTGGATTGCAAACTGGCTAAAAGATAGGAAAGAGAGAGTAGGATTAAATGGACAAATTTCTCAGTGGAAGGAAGTGGGCAGTGGAGTGCCTCAGGGATCTGTATTGGGACCCTTACTTTTCAATATATTTATAAATGATCTGGAAAGAAATATGATGAGGGAAATAATCAAATTTGCAGATGATACAAAATTGTTCAGAGTTGTTAAATCACAAGCAGATTGTGATAAATTGCAGGAAGACCTTGTGAGACTGGAAAATTGTGCATCAAAATGGCAGATGAAATTTAATGTGGATAAGTGCAAGGTGATGCATATAGGGAAAAATAACCCATGCTATAGTTACACAATGTTAGGTTCCATATTAGGTGCTACAACCCAAGAAAGAGATCTAGGCGTCATAGTGGATAACACATTGAAATCGTCGGTTCAGTGTGCTGCGGCAGTCAAAAAAGCAAAAAGAATGTTGGGAATTATTAGAAAGGGAATGGTGAATAAAACGGAAAATGTCATAATGCCTCTGTATCGCTACATTGTGTAACTATAGCATGGGTTATTTTTCCCTATATGCATCACCTTGCACTTATCCACATTAAATTTCATCTGCCATTTTGACCCAGAAAACAAATCGGAAGCCTATCCAGTTGGCTGTATAGCAGTAGAAGAAGCGAAGATCGGTGTATATACAAAAAGCCCTTTATTGAAAATACCCGACTCTGGCCAAGTTTCACTCTTAGGTCAAGAGCTGCCTCAGGGGCAACTAGAAACAAATATATATGCGAAGTTAAAAAATCAATAAACACACATAAATAAATTATAAAATTAAAAAACAACATACATGGGTGTTCAAACGTTAAAAATGATACAAATCACAACATGTATGTGTGTAGACAACATAATGGAATGCAGGAACAATGTAGAAAGAGAAAAAGCAGGGCACAGTCTGTGTACTGGTGTAATTGCAAACAGAGATGATGGAGACAGATGGGAATACACTGGAGAGGATTGTCTTGGTGTCAGTGTCAATCACGATGCAATTATTGTGATTAAAAGTGATGGAATACCAGGGAGTAAAATGAATGTGACTTGAAAGATAAAAAATAATAATAATAAAATGAAAAAGAAAGATGTTCCAAACTGGGAAGCTATATGTCAATATCAAATTATTAATTGACATATGGCTAGCTATCAATGCTATGTAGCCAATACAAAAACCTGTTTAAATGAATTCTCTGCACAAACATAAGAGGTATTCAATTAATTTTTGTATGAGAAGTTGTAAATTGACTGCCAGCTGAATTGTGTCAAAAGTTTAAACGCTATCACATTTGAAAATGAAAGGTCTCAAACGATCACTGACTCTACATGGGAAACTGCTCGCCAGATTTGAAACAATGTCTGTTGCCATAAACTTAAATACAATATTTAAATTGAGTCTCCCGAGCTTTTGGGAACAAGCTATAGCAGTGCTGGATGTTAGTATAAGCCACACCTAGCGATTTAGATAGGTAAAATTGGCAAAAAAAATATTTAAACTAAAATGGAGCACTAGGCTCTACCTACCATGTGGACGGAGGTCACCCGATAAAATTGTACCGCTTATCTGCGGTTTGTGTAATTGCTGGTCTGGCTGCAGGTAAATTGTGAAAAGACGCCAGGCAGGGAGTCTCGCGATATATAGGGAGTTTTCGCGCCAAAAATCAAAATAAATAAATAAATAATTTAAAAATAAAAACCGCTGCTGACTATGGAGAAATAAAAGGACAAATGTCAAAATCAACTAAAAGATGGTGAAACAAATGAATGGATAGCAGGAAATACCTAAAAATCAATCATATGTAAATAAAAGTCAGTAAAAGATTAAATTAAAATGTGTGTGCCGCTGTGTGGTTACTAGATGAATACTATGGGTATGCGATACCATCAAAAAAAGAGAAAACATGATTAAACGGTGGAAAAAATATGTATAAATAAAATATGTACACCACTGTGTGGTTACTCAATGAATATTGTTGGTATGCGGTATCAATAAAAAATATAAAACATAAACAAATAAAATTTAAAAATATTTTAGTGTAAAAAAGTGGATCTATAGTTTAAAAATCTATAAATAGAATTGAAATGTGTGGGATGCTATGAAGGGAAATAAAAACTGGAAAGGTAACTGATAACAATAAAATCCAAAATAGAAAAAGGGAAAAAAAGGGGAATTAAAATACTAAGAACTCTGAAATAAAATCAATGGTTCCCTGGTATACATGTAAAAAAAAAAATTTTATAAAAAGGGGGGGGGGGGGGGAGAACTGCTATATCTAACACCAAGACATTCTTAAATATACTCCTAGATCAATCTCGCAGTTAAGTCCAGTTGGTGACATAGTATTAAATTCAAATATAAATTTCTGTTCCCATCTAAGAAGTATATTAGTGAAATCTCCTTCTCTCCAGTTTACAAATGTTTTTTTAATTACACAAAACTTAAAATCTGCAAATTTGTGACCCATCTCAATGCAATGTGCTACAAGGGGATTACCCTCACTCAGTCTATTAATTTGCACTCCTGTGTTCGATTATTCTTTTGTTAAATTGTCTGGTTGTTTTTCCTATATACCACTTCTTACAGGGACAAATTGCAACATATATAACGCCAGAGCTTTTGCAGTAAGTTGAACTTTTTAATTTGTAAACCTCCTCGGTAGTGCCAATTTAAAGAACTTGCGTTTTCAGATTAACAAAGCACACGCTGCAGTTACCACAGGGGCTGTGTCCTATGGGTTTCTTTACTTTAGGCAAAGGAACAGGTAGTGCAGATCGTGCCAAGAACTCGTTTAAATTTCTTTCACGTTTGTTAGCTACCATAACTTCTTTGTTTTGAAAGGTTGGCAGAACCTGTAATACGTGCCAGTGTTTTCTTATGACCTGTGTGATAGTGTGGGAAAAGCCTGTAAACGTAAGTGGAAATATTACTTTGTCTTTCTTCTGGCTCCTGTTACGGGTCTGTAATAAAGAAGTACGTTGTTGTTTATCTGCTCTAAGGAAACAATCATTGATGCAATCTTCAGGGTATCCTCTCTCTAAGAACCATAATTTCATTTTGTTAGCCCTTACGTTGAAAGTTGCAGTATCTGTTCATAATCGTTTCAGGCGTAGGAACTGACTATAAGGAAGGTTTCGTACCAGTGATTTGTTGTGACAACTATTGTAAGATAAAAACTTGTTTGTGTTGGTGGGTTTGCGATATATGTCTGTCTTGAAACCAGTGAGGTAGATCTTCAAAACATACACGCGCGCATACTTTTGTTGGCGCCATCGGCGCCAACAAAAGTACACCAAATGTTTTAAGATACGTGCGTAGCCTATAAAATCCGGGGTCGGCGCGCGCAAGGCTGCGCAAAATCGGCAGCCTGCGGCGCCGAGCCACGCAGCCTGCCTCCGTTCCCTCTGAGGCCGCTCCGAAATCGGAGCGGCCTCAGAGGGAACTTTCCTTCTGCGTCCCCCCACCTTCCCCTCCCATCCCCTATCTACCCCACCCCCCAGCCCTACCTAAATCCCCCCCACCTTTGTTGGGCCAGCTATGCCTGCTTGAAGCAGGCGTAACTTGTGCGCGCCGCCCCGGCATCCCCCGGCACAGGCTGCAGTGTCGGGGGACTCGGGACCGCCCTCCTGGCCCGCCCCCGAACCGTCGCCATGCCCCCGGACCCGCCCCGGACCGCCCCCTGCCCCCGTACATGCCCCCGGACACGCCCCCTCCCGCCCCGCCCCTTTTAGGAAGCCCCGGGACTTATGCGCGTCCCGGGGCTTTGAGCGCGCCGGCAGCCTATGCAAAATAGGCGCGCAGGGGTTTTAAAATCTACCCCAGTGTGTGTTCTCTGAATAAGTATGTCTAAAACATCTTTCTTTTTCATTTTTAGTTTCACAGTATCAACCAATACGTTGAGGACAAAATTGAAAGTAGTGCTCTTCACATTTGACGCTACATGTCTTGACTACATGTACCGTCTAACAGGTAAAATTGACACATTTGTACATAGCATCAGAGGCATCTGGTTCTTTTCTCTTCTTTACTTTTTATTTTAAGAGACATTGTTCTTAATCTTTTTTATCTATTTTTTAGGCACCAAAGTTTATATACATAAGTGGACGTACTAATATTGGGCCTCATTTTCTAAAGTATCGCAGGCCTGCGATACTTTAGAAAATCGCGCTAACGGGGGGGCAGGGGCCGAAGCGGGGGGGCGGTCCGGCAGCGATCGCACCGCCGCGGTGCGATCGCTGCCGGCATCGCGCCCAATAACTACACCATAGAAGGTGTAGTTATTGGGCGCAAAATAGGCAGCGAAAAGGGCCTTACCTTTTCGCTTGGCGCGCTGTCCTCGCAGAGTCGGCCCCGGTGACGCCCCCGACTCCTCCTCTTCCGGGGCCGACTCCGCCCCCATTTCAGTAGCGCAGACCTGCGTTACTTTCGCTAGCTATCGCAGGCTTGCGCTAACAGCGCAAGCCTGCGATAGCTTTGGAAAATGAGGCCCATTGTGGCTTTAGCCTTGCAGGCATGCAATAGATCCTGCCCATAGATAGTAAGCGAATTATTATTTTGTTATTATTTTTTATTTTTTTATTTTTTCATTTTTTATCTTTCAAGGATCAGGATTGGAACATAGGACAATGGATACTACAGGACACCGGTACCTCTGGACACCAAGACATCAGGGCATCTGGACATCTAGGACCTCTGAACATCAGGGACCTCTGGAGATGAGGACATCAGAGACGTCTGGATCACGAAGCAGGGAACATCAGGTACTTCTGGAATGGGGACATCAGGACTAGGAACATCAGAAGACGAAGGAAACAGGAACATCGGAACATCCAGAGACAAGGACATCAGGATATCTGGAGACAAGGAGACGGGATCTGAAGAGAGACCAGGACATGGAATGAAGATGAAGATGAAGATGAAGGATCAGGAACCATGGAGAAAGACAAGGGGATTCCAAAGAAGAAGAGAGTGCCTTGAAGAAGCGAGGAAGGATCACGGAGGTCACCTGGAATGAAGAGCTGAGACGAAGAATCCAGGAGCAGACCAGCTCCTTGCGAAGGTGAAGACAGAATGAAGGAAGGCCCTCTTTATAGGGCTGAAGAGGGAAACGCCTTAGAAACGTCATGAGGTGGAGCCAGGAAAGACTGCCCACCGCTGGCCCTTTAAATGAAGCAGGGAGGGGCAGCCACGTGCCTAAGAAAAGAGCAGGACCTCGGAGAGCAGCATGCATGCCGTGAAGAAAGAAGATTGATCGCGGCTCCCTGCTGCAAGAAGAGGAGCTCCGGGGCGGCCTCCTGGCCGTGGAAGAGTACCTGGTTGGTGGCTTTTCCTGCTGCAAGTAAGGCAACTTCGGTGGCAACCTCCTGGCCATGAAGAGGGATAGCAGTGGCAGCTCCCAGCCACGTGGAAGGCAGCGGCGGTGGCAGCGGCTGGCCCACCGCAGAAGAGGAGTGGCAGCGGCGACCTCCAGGCCGTGAAGAGTAAGAGGGAGCGGCGCCCAGGCTGCCGGAGGCAGCGAGAGTGGCGGCGGCCTCCAGGCCACAAGGGAATGACAGCAGCCTCCAGGCTGCGGAGGATGGCAGGCGCCGGCAGCCTCCAGGCCACATGGAAACTCAGTCGGCGGCGGCTGCAGCAGCAGCGGCCTTCAAGTTGCGAGAAAGGTGAAAGGCTGCTTGTGGGCCTCTCCCACAAGCAGAATCGTAACAAACGTTGCACGTGCAAATTTTGTGACAACTGCTGATTGCTCTTAATCAGTGAAGATTCACACTCTACTTTCTCTTCAAAGTGCAGTTCTAAATCTTTAAATTCTTTTGATATCTGGTCAAATAAGGCTTGCATATGAAGAAAATCCGTTTAGATCTTATCTTTAAATACCTGTAGCAATGTAGTCCATTCAGATAAGGTTTCTGAAAGAATTTTCTGTTTAGCCGATCAGAGCAGTTATGAACAAATTACCTGGCACAAGCAAAACCTTAGCTTTGCCAGTTAAATACTGGTTGACTGAATCCAGGTACTTTTGAACTTCAGGCTCTTTAAAGCAATGAGAAGCAACCTTTTTCAAGATATTTTTCTCAAGAGAAAATAATTCCTCTAAACTTATAGCTGATTCCATTGTAAATGGAATTGTAAACATTTCTGACACAATCCGCTCTCTGTAAAACTACAAACAAGAGTTCCAGATTTTAATTAGACAAAGTCCAATTTCAAGGTCTAAGAAAAAGCCATGCTAGCTGAACAAAGCATAGTGGAAATTGCTATGGTTTTGTTTCACATTGAAAGCACTTAGGGAGACTTTTCTCTCCCTTTTTTCTTAAGATAACAGCCAAGGAAACATAAATCTGGCAGACTACAATCTCAATACAATACCTCAAAAGACAAGGTCTTAATATTTGCTCACTACATATCACACTATTCACAAAATTTCAATATATAATATTTCTTTATTAATAATTACCTTTCCTCAACATTGTAAATAGCCTTAACAGATAAACTAACAAAGACACTACTTCAATATTTTTGTTAAAAAACCCCAACACTCATTCATCCCGATTCAAATCACACAACATTCATACTCACCCCCACCCTATAAAAATTCAACATGTAAGGTAAGTGTTACATATATATTCCACTGAAAAAACAATCCAATCAGTTTCTCAAACCATGCTTTAAATCACAGAGCTATTCAGAAAGCTGTTCTCATCATGTTTGCACAACATATTGAAGAAGACTTGGTGTATATCACAGAATTAAAAACTGTAGAAAACTATGCTCATATTATCCATATTGGCAATGCCCCGATGCCTTGTTGTTTGTATATCTAAATCCTCTTTATTTTCCTGTGCAGTAATTATATTTCTTTTATATGTGTCAAATGAAGTCCACTCTCACATATTCCTTTATCAAACCATGCCCCATGTTGGCAATGCCCCGATACCTTGTTGTTTGTGTATCAAAATCCTCTTTTATTCTCCTGTGCAGGACTTATATTTCTTCTTTTAGAAGTTTCAAATGGAGTCCACTTTCACATATTCCTTTGTCATACCATGCCCGATGCCATGGCGTTTTGGCAGCTCCTTGCCACCTGCATTAGGGGACAATTCCAAATAGAGTTCCCAATGTTGTCCGTATCAACAAATTCCACAGTGTTTCTCAAAAGCCATACGACTTAATTTTGTAAACGACAGTGTCCTGTAAACACATCATTATATCACTCATAATCAATGACTCAAATGAATCTATATTAAACCCCCATTTCAAAGTTTCCCCATTCATATCACAGATTGAGCAGAAAGTTGTTTTTCAAGTGAGGCAATTTTCACTGCCGCTGCGGTAGAATTGTTTTTAGGATTAGTAGGTATGTGGGCCCTGGGCCAAGGTGAGAGATGGTACCTCCCACAGGGAGGAGCCCTATGAGCCTCACCGTCGGGAAGCAAGGTCTCAGCAGATGTCAGACACAGCTGTGGAATAGAGTCTTTAATAGTGAAATAGAGAGGCACTGCCCATGAAGCGGGGAGTGCAGGAGAAAGTCACAGAGTCTGTGCGGTGGGGTATACCCAAGGGGAATACCTCTGTAGTGAAGATACGGCAGTGGTCCGCAGAGCGGGGTACACCGATGAGCCTCCTCAGTAGAAATGATACTGTAGTGGTCCGTGGAGCAGGGCACACCAGTGAGAGGTCCTCAGAAGAGATGATACGGTAGTGGTCCGCAGAGCGGAGGTACTCACAGTAGCGAAGGTTCCAGGAGAAGCCCCAGGAAATGGAGCAAGCAGTAGTCCAAGGCAAAAGGCCCTCCAAGGAGTGGATAGCCAGAGACGAGGAAGGGCCCAAGAGGAGCAGGTACCCAGAGCGCTTCACACCAAAGGAGCAGAAACTGGAACGTGAAGTCCGTAGTGAGCGAAGCGGATTCAGCAATGAGGGAACTCCTTGCCAAGTCATAAGTAGGCAGGGCCGCAATAGCTGGCGAAGGCCGCAAGTCTTCCCAATTGAGTCAAAACTGTAAAGAAGGAGGTGAGCAACAGCAGTCGCAGCCGTCTGTGACCGACGGGTGTAACAGTCGTCTTCTAGGCAGGAGATTCTGCCTTAAGCCATTTCCAACCAGGGAGGGATTTCAGCAAACGATTCTTTAAGTGCTGAAATCTGCTCAGAAATAGCTTTTAATCTGGTATCCAAAGCTTTGATCACTGCCCTGGTTACCTTTTGTGTAAGAGCCTCTATAGTGTGAGTAGATATAAAAGACTCCGACTGCTTTTCCAACTCAGTGGCCATCTTGTCTCCAGGCTCCTTCAGTTTTATTCTCTCAGATTTTCCTCTCTTTGGGGACATGCTTACCGGAGATTTTTGCATGTAGGTATCAAGAGACAAATGCCTTCCCTGATATAGCCAAACAAAATAGTTTGATAATGTCACCAGATTGAAGCGATAGAAGAGGGAAGGTGTCTGGAACCTTCTTTAACACATGCGTGCTTCTCACCACATCACATGACACTCTTGACCAGGCAGAAAATGTGAATTCTCATGATACACTCAGTGAAGCTCCACAGGGCACTGGCTTTGGCTCAGACTCTCCCACATCAAACACCATAAACCCCATATTGTTGTTCTACTGGGAATCAGACTTATGGCCTGCCAAGGAGATTCACCCACTTCTGGAACAGCAAAGGGGCTAACTGGCTAAAAGTGTCCGCTGACCCTCACTTTTGTCTGGGCAGAAAAAGTGACATTCCCAGTCCAGTCAGGGAAGTCCCACATTTGTCTACCATGTTACCATGTTCAGTGAGCAGTGAGACATAACTCTTCCAGACCTTATTCAGAACCTTTTGAAAAAATCTCATTGGAAAAACGCATAACCAAATGGCTAGATATATAGCTGGTAGTCTGTATGAGGCCAGATAGAATAAGATTCTGCATATGCCCCTGAATTGCAGTCCCAACTTTTCAATACTACTTGGCAGGAGCGTTCCCATACATTACTGGCAGTACAGGTCTTACAAGAACTCACTGGGACCGATCTGAAAATGTGTACCAGGCAGCATGAGCTGTCTCTGGGAAAAAAGGAGTGGATTTTCCTGGTACAGTTGCAAGTCTATGATTGGTCCCTCCAGGGCCGGTGCTAGGTTTTTTGCTGTCCTGTGCGAACAATTACTGTGCTGCTCCCCCCTCCCCCGTTCATTCATTCTCAGTTCCAGGTCCAGCAAAAAAAAGCCCAGCTCCCTTCAGTGATAGACTTTAAAACCTGACAGAACCACACACTCACCCCCCCAGCCCCTGTACCAATGGCTGTTGCAAAGGTATTAGGTGCCTCAGGTGAACCTTATAGTCTTACACAACGTGCCCACCCCCGCCCCTTTCCGACACACACAGTTGAGTTATGCATTTATATTTTACATGAAAAATATCACTTACATTATATTTGTAGATATATATTGTGAAGATATATCAGAATACAAGAAAACTTAAAAACTTTCAAAAAAGAGCTAAAAACATGGATGTTTACTAAAGCCTACCAACTCACCCAATGAATCAAAACTTCGCTCCCATCATATAACACTAAGAAGACAGATGGAACCAACAAATTATTATTATTTCTCAGTTCTGTAATATTTGGTTTAATATACGAACCTAGTTCATAAATGATATATTCTATGTTAACAGCCATATAAACCGTTTTTTGGAAATACTGTTAAACACTGTTAAACATTATAACTTTGTAAACCGTTGTGATGGCAAAACCGAATGACGGTATATAAAACCCATTAAATAAATAAATAAATATTTACATTCACTGCTGTGATGCCAACCAGAAATCCCTGCAAAAAAGACACTTGGAACACATATGGTATTAGGCCTATTGTGATGTGTGTTGGGTGTGGTCTTGACCCTCTGAAAGCCCGAAGACACTTCCTATTAGGAAAATGCCTCACCTCAGTCACACATGCTGAACTTAAACAGACCCTCTCCAAATTCAGAATAGAGCAACCATAAAGAGGAAATACAAACACGCGGCCAAAAACCGAACTGGAATTCACAAGAAGTCAGACACTCTATGCAGTGCAACAATGAAAAAACAGAGCCATCACCATTCCTCAAACATCAAACAATAAAATCAAGAAATAAAAAAAAAACATAATCATAATACTAAAAACATACTAATAATAATATTTCAGAAAAAGCTGATAAAAGATCAAATAATTAAAACCTCATATAAAAGTTTTTTTTAAATGTCCCAAACACCATTAAAATATTTCAGAACAGCAGACACAACAAATAACACCTGAAAAATAAAAATAAAAAGGATTTTAAATGCATGCTCTCCACTTTTGATTTCCAGTCACCCTGGGATTGTCATGGAGTAGAGGGAGTGGGATGCATAAACTTTCTCCTTTCTTTCTTATGTATACACACACACAAAAACACTCATATACACATATGCTCCCTCTCAGACAAACCCGCAGGCGTCTCCAGATCTTCTTTTGTTGGGATCTACCAGCAGTCCCAGGCAGTCATCTTCATTTCAGCTGCTAGCAGGTTGGAATCCACCTGCACACCCCCCCCCCCCCCCCCCCCCCCCATTTTCTCTTTCTCTCTCTCTCTCACATATATACACACATACATCCCAGACAAGTTCTCATTTACATGCACACATTCTAGGCAGGCTCCCATTCACATCCACCTAAATCCCAGGCAAGCTTCCATTCTCACACACACACATCCTGCTCATCTCAAGAAGGCTCCTATGCATGCATGTGCACAAACACACACACACCCCAGGCAAGCTCCTATTCACACACACACCCATCCTAGGCAGACTCCCATTCACACACACACATAGACATATGCAACCCAGGCAGGCTCCCATTCACTCATATACCGACACAGACACACACATACACAAATACAGACTAGGCAGTCAGGGTCCATGCTCATTACTCCTCCTCCACTGCTGCTGCCAGCCTGATCCTTTGTGAAGAAAAGCCATTCTGCAGTTCCTCTTCCTGTGCTAGCACCGTGATAATTAAACACCCACGGTGCTAGTACTTCCTGTATTCTCATCTTGCAATACCGCAGAGCTGGCACTGGAAGAGAAGCTAAAGGATGGGCTTTCTCTGCTGTAGCATCCTGCTTCTGCCACCAGTAGGATCAGGTCCACTGGCAGCACTACAGGCCTCTTTCTTCTGTCACCAGTGGGATCGGGACCACCAGCAGCAGAACAGGCCTCTCCTTGCTCCCGACGCCGCCCCATCAGGTGTGCCACCCTGTGCAATTATACAGTTTGCACACTTTGTGGCGCTGGGCCTGGGTCCCTACAGAGTCCAAGCTGAACTTGTTGTGATACCACTGCCAGCCTTGTGGATGGCACTTTTCACAATATACAGACGTTTTTAGTACAGAATCAGAGCACCTCACTCTGGTTTATGGCCACGCTGTTGGGACACCTTTGATGGCCATGGAGGAGCACTCTAACCAGTGCATGGAGAGTCTTTCAGACACAGGAGGAACAGCTCATCCTAGTTTGAGACCCGATGTCTGGGCTCCCCTGATGGCCATGGAGGGATGCTTTAACTGGTGCACGGACCTTTTTACAGGCACAAGAGAGGTATTTCATCCTAGTCTGATACCCGAATGTTTGGCCACCCATGATGGCCATGGAGGGGCTCTCTACCCAATTCATGGAACTCTATCTGGACACAGGTGGGGCACCATTTCAATTTGAGATCCATGTGTCTGGGCTTCTCTGATGGCCATGAAGGGGTGCTCTAACCAGCGCATGGAGGTTATTTCAGACACAAAAGGGGCATTGAATCGGAACACAGGTGAATATGCCCACCATAGGACCCAGATGTAATAAAACTGTAATGGTATATCCCAATAGTATTACGTGCATGTCCTGAGTATGGAATTGTTTCGACTGTTTCCATAATTGTACTACACCTACACATATGTGTTCCATTAACCAAATTCATTACTTCTGTTTAACTAACATTAACCCACTTATAACTGACCCATGACAGGTAAAGAAGAGATATGACTTCTAACCCTTACTGTGCAAGAGCTTGAAATAACAAATAGGAGAAGGTGACAATCTGCAATAGGTTTACAAATTGCCTCTCTGGAAGTTTATTTTTCGGAGATAGTTGGGGAAGTAGATGTTTGAATAGATCTGGCATTAATGCTTTGGGTTCCCTGTACGTACCTGGATCAGTCCAGACAGTGGGTTATGTCCCCAATCCAGCAGATGGAGTCAGCACAAGCTTTGAGGGGGCGTATCCATATACACTACTACCCCCTCTGCAGGAGTCCAGTATCTTCTGACTCCAGCAGATGCGAGTAGGGGAATCAGGCTTCCCCTCCTTTTCCTTTTTCTTCACTTTCTTGCTTGATTATGGCTTGTTGTTGTCTTTTTCTGTGGATCAAGTTTGTATCAAGTTTGTATTAAGTTAAAAAAAAAAAAAAAAAAAGTAAGGCAGAGTTCTTTCAACTTCTGGGGAGTGGCTTCTCTTCCTTGTCTCTTCTCAGCGGCCTTGCTGTTTATTTCTCGTTGCAGCCAGGGGTAAGTTTGTTTTTCCTTTGTAGTTATTTCCTTCACAGCTCAGCCCCCGGTGCCCGCGAAAGCCGGTGGAGCCAGCCTCTTCGCTCTTTACTCCCTCACCCGCGGCCATTTTACAGCTCCTCATGGGCTGCTGAGCCATTTAGGGAAAGATGTCTGGGGCGGGTCGTGTGGCCAGGAAGGCCCCCCCGCGGCACCCTCCTCTATTTTCGGACAGCGGGCAGTGCGGGCCGACCGGGCCCCCCCGCAGCGGCGCTTTTGTGCGCGTGGCCCCCCCCGTGTCTTTTTCTTTTCTCCTACAGCGATCCCGATGCCGCGGCCGTCCCGCTGTGCGCCTGCGGAGACCCGGGGTCCCGGATTTCCCGGGAGGGCATCTGTGCACGATGCCTTCCCGGGGGGGAAGGTACCTCACAGTCCCTGACTGATTTCTCTTTTTTGCCCGGGCGGCGCGGGCCGGCCACTCCACCATTTTTGGCGGGAACGGCGGCCATTTTACATTCTGAGCGTCCTGAGGCGCAGGCCACGAGGGGGAACGGATCCCTGGAGGACTCTACCAGCGGGGGTGTTCCCCCGATTTTGGTGCAGGAACCAAGCACCCAGAGCCAGGGAGCAGGAACCACGCCGCCCCCGAAGCGCACCCGAGCAGGCCGGGGTTCTCTCCGGAGTTTATCCTGCTCATGCATACCGCTTATCTGCAGGGGCTGGAAGCACCTGTGGGACCCCCCCTCCTAAGATCCCTCGGATGTCGCCCTCGACGCCAGCCCCCCCCCCCCCGACCCTCCGGGAGTGGGGGTCTCCCGCCTTCCTACCCGGGTCCGATCCACTCCCGCGGCAGTGGGGGCGGTGCCAGACCCAGCGGGACATGGACTTGACCTCCCGGACGGGGGACAAGGGGA
This sequence comes from Rhinatrema bivittatum, assembly GCF_901001135.1. Lineage (NCBI taxonomy): Eukaryota > Metazoa > Chordata > Amphibia > Gymnophiona > Rhinatrematidae > Rhinatrema > Rhinatrema bivittatum. The sequence continues at coordinate 510,504,044 of NC_042615.1, read as the reverse complement.
CGGCACGCAGGAGGGGGATGATCCGCGTACCCTACGCCTCTTCCAGAGGGAAGAGCTGGACGACCTCATCCCGCAGATCATCCAAGAATTAGATTTAGACCCACCACCAGACCCGCCTGCCCCAGTAGCTCCCGCTGTCGTCACTTCTTCAAGGAAGGGAGATCCTGTCCTGGCAGCACTCCGGCCGAGGGCTCGGGCTTTTCCCATTCATGACTCGTTTTTACAACTTCTCACCAGGGAATGGGACACCCCGGAGGCCTCCCTGAAGAGCAGCCGGGCTATGGAAAAGCTGTACCCGCTCCCCGAAGATTTTCTGGACCTCATCAAGGTCCCAAAGGTGGACTCCGCAGTGTCGGCGGTCACGAAGAGGACGACTATCCCAGTGACGGGAGGTGCGGCTTTGCGGGACACACAGGATCGTAAGTTGGAAGTTTTCCTTAAGCGGGTCTTCGAGGTCTCCGCTCTGGGTATGCGGGCGGTGATGTGCAGTTCGCTTGCCCAGCGGGCTAGTCTCCTTTGGGTGCAACAACTCCTCACATCTCAGAACCTGCCGTCCGATGAGGCTGCCCAGGCAGATCGGCTAGAAGCCGCAGTGGCGTATGGGGCGGACGCCTCGTACGACCTTTTTCGGGTCCTCGCAAGATCCATGGTTTCGGTAGTGGCAGCACGACGACTACTGTGGCTACGCAATTGGGCGGCTGATACGTCGTCTAAGTCGAGTCTGGGCTCTCTTCCCTTCAGGGGCAAGTTCCTCTTCGGGGAGGATTTGGACCAGATCATCAAGTCCCTGGGGGAGAACGCTGTTCATCGGCTGCCGGAGGATAGGTTTCGACCATCCAGAGCGTTTTCTTCTTCTCGGACCAGAGCCAGAGCGCAACGGCGCTACAGGGGATACAGACAGGCGGGCTCCCGGTCATCTGCCCCCAGGTCTCAGCCCTGGTCGCGCTCCTTTCGCGGGCGTCGGCCCGCACACACTACTCCCGGAACCGGGAACCCCTATACCAAGTCTTCACAATGATGCCAGTCTCGCCCACTCCCCTGTCCCCAGGATTGGGGACCGACTAACGTATTTCTACGCGGAGTGGGCACGGATCACCTCGGACCTGTGGGTCCTGGATACCATAAAACACGGCTACGCATTGGAATTTGTCCGCCCCCCACAGGGAAGGTTCATCTTTTCCTCCTGTGGCTCGGACCTCAAGAGAGGAGCGGTGCAGCTGACTCTGGACAGACTCCAGGAGATAGGCGCTATTGCGCCCATGCCCTTCGGAGAGGTGGGCTCGGGCCACTATTCCATCTATTTCGTCGTACCAAAGAAGGACGGTTCCTTCCGGCCTATCCTAGACCTCAAGGAAGTCAACAAATCCCTTCGAGTCGTTCGGTTCCGCATGGAAACGCTCCGGTCAGTGATTGCGGCGGTGCATCGGGGGGAGTTCCTCGCCTCCCTGGACTTAACGGAGGCCTACCTGCACATTCCCATCCGCCCGGACCACCACCGTTTCCTTCATTTCAAAATTCTGGACCAGCATTTTCAGTTCACGGCTCTCCCGTTCGGATTGGCGACGGCGCCGCGCACCTTCACCAAGATCATGGTAGTCGTGGCGGCAGCTCTTCGGAAGGAGGGCATCCTGGTTCATCCTTATCTGGATGATTGGCTCCTCCGGGCGAAGTCATTCGATCATGGACGCTCAGTGGTGACTCGAGTAGTACGGTTTCTACATTCCCTGGGATGGGTAGTGAACTTCTCCAAGAGCTCCCTCATGCCCTTGCAACGCTTGGGTTTTTTTGGGGGGCGACCTTCGACACCCTACTGGGCAAAGTTTTTCTGCGCCAGGACAAAGCTCAATCCTTGCGGGATCACACACGACGGTTCTCTGCGTTACCAGAGCCCACCTCCTGGGACTACCTGCAACTCCTGGGAGTGATGGGGTCCACCATCGACCTTGTACCTTGGGCTTTCGCGCACCTCAGGACCTTACAGTGGGCGCTCCTCTCCCATTGGAAAACAGTACCGCAGGACTACCAGATGATTCTCCCGCTCCCGCAGAATGCCAGGGACAGTCTGGGCTGGTGGTTGGATCCGCCGAACCTGGCCCGTGGCGTGTCCCTCGATCTGCCAAATTGGGTGGTGGTGACCACCGATGCCAGTCTAGCAGGCTGGGGTGCAGTCTGCGATCGAAGCGCCACGCAGGGGACGTGGTCCACGGTGGAGGCGAAGTGGTCAATCAACCGTCTGGAAACCAGAGCGGTCCGGCTAGCTCTGCGACATTTCCTCCCGCTTCTTCGGAACCGGGAAGTCAGAATCCTATCGGACAACGCTACCACCGTGGCCTACATCAACCGACAAGGAGGCACGCGCAGCCCGCAGGTCGCGCTCGAGGCGGCACTGCTGATGCAATGGGCGGAGCGTCATCTCGTCCGGCTAGCGGCCTCGCACATCGCCGGTGTGGACAACGTCCAGGCGGACTTCCTCAGTCGTCAACTGCTGGACCCCGGAGAGTGGTCTCTCTCCGACAAAGCGATGCAACTTCTCGTCCATCGGTGGGGGGCCCCCCCACTTGGATCTGATGGCGTCCGCTCTCAACGCCAAGGCTCCACGTTTCTTCAGTCGCCGGAGAGAGCGCGGCGCGGAGGGAGTGGATGCCCTGGTCCTCCCGTGGCCGCCACATCTTCTGCTCTACGCTTTTCCACCATGGCCCCTGGTGGGCAGGATGCTCTGCAGAATAGAAAGCCATCAGGGGACCGTGGTTTTCGTCGCCCCAGAATGGCCCAGGTGACCCTGGTTTGTGGACCTGCTACAGCTGGTGATCGACGGGCCAATCAGGCTGGGGCACCTCCCCCAGCTCCTACATCAGGGCCCGGTATTTTTCGAGCAGGCAGAACTCTTCTGTCTTGCGGCCTGGCTTTTGAGAAGTGCCGCCTACGGCGTCGGGGCTACCCGGAGGCGGTAGTATCCACGCTATTGCGGGCACGAAAGACATCAGCGTCGGCGGCCTATGTTCGAGTCTGGAAGGTGTTCGAGCTGTGGTGTACCAGCCAGGCCACGAGACCCGCTAAGGCTTCTGTACCTCAGATCCTTCAGTTTCTACAGGCGGGGGTGGAAAAAGGGCTCGCCTATAATTCACTACGGGTTCAGGTGGCCGCCCTTGGTTCGCTGTTGAGCGATGCGGGCTCTCTTCTACAGTATCCTGACATTGCTCGTTTTCTCAAGGGTGTCAAGCATATGCGTCCTCCGTTACGGGACCCTTGTCCCTCCTGGAGTCTTAACCTTGTGCTTCGCTCCCTGTCGGGACCACCGTTCGAGCCGCTACGCAGCGCAACGATAAAGGATCTCACTCTCAAGACTGTATTTCTTGTGGCCATCTGTTCCGCTCGACGCATCTCGGAGCTGCAGGCTCTGTCGTGTAGAGAGCCCTATCTCCGTTTCTCCGACTCTGGAGTTTCGCTTTGCACCGTTTCCTCCTTCCTTTCGAAGGTGGTTTCTGCATTCCATGTGAACCAGACGGTGGAGTTGCCGTCCTTCTCTTCCTCAGAGCCGAAGTCTCTCCGTCTCTTGAATGTCAAGCGCACTCTGCGCCTCTATCTGGAGGCTACAAATGAGTTCCGGACCTCTGACCATCTCTTCGTACTCTGGGCCGGTCCTAAGAAGGGGTCTCAGGCCTCGAAGGCTACCATTGCCAGATGGCTGAAGGCCGGCATCGCTGCTTCCTACATTGGGGCGGGTCGGACTCCCCCACCCGGAATCGTAGCGCATTCTACACGTTCTCAGGCGGCTTCCTGGGCGAAGGTTCGCTCGGTATCCTCGCAGGAAATTTGTAGGGCAGCCACCTGGAAATCGTTACACACCTTCTCGAGGCACTATCGTCTGCACCTCGCCTCTTCGGTCTCTGGACACTTTGGCGAGCAGGTTCTCCGAGCAGGCCTCGCAGGACCTCACCCGATTTAGGGAAGCTTGGGTACATCCCACTGTCTGGACTGACACAGGTACGTACAGGGAAAAGAAAATTATTACTTACCTGCTAATTTTCGTTCCTGTAGTACCATGGATCAGTCCAGACGCCCACCGCGTTTGGGTTCTTGATCCTGCTCAGCTCTGCGCTACTTCTTGCTCGCAGTGTTCTGTGTCTTCACAGTCGTTTCTTTTCGCTGTTTTTCACAGCTCCCTACAAGTTGGTAGGATGTTTGCAGTTACTTGTTGCGGTTACAATTGTTTTCATTATCTGTTTCCACAAACTTGATCCTTCGGGGGTTTCTACTCTGGCTTTGATATACTCGATACTGAACTCCTGCAGAGGGGGTAGTAGTGTATATGGATACGCCCCCTCAAAGCTTGTGCTGACTCCATCTGCTGGATTGGGGACATAACCCACTGTCTGGACTGATCCATGGTACTACAGGAACGAAAATTAGCAGGTAAGTAATAATTTTCTTATTCATAACACTCTAATTCCTCCACAAGGCCGGCAAGTTGATGGCAACCAGGTACTGTTCAGCTGGGATACTTCCTCACAGTTTAGACAGGAATAACAAGCAGAATGAATAGACCAAAGGGTCTTATTCTGCTGTCATTTAATATATTATTAAGTTACCGTGTAACAATAAAAATACTCCTTAAGTTATAATCAAAAAGAATATATGAATCTAATGAGAAAGTGATATCCAGATAAAAATGAATCATCATTCAAAATTCTTTTTTTTAAGAATTCCCTATGTTTTTGTCCAGGGTCTTGCAAAATTGTTCTGAAAGATGGTCTTAATTTCTAGAGACTTTTGGAGAATTCTGGCATGTCACAACCCTTTTGGGTCCTTAACTGAAACTCTCACACCGTTCTCTCGCATAATGACAGTATTTCAAACACTTCAGTTTGCATAGCCCATCATTAAAAAAAATTCTATTGTGTAGCTGGTGATTATCCCATTAGCAGTATACCTCTCAAAGGACATATATATAATTACACAGCCTGTGCTACATCTTCCCAAATCCAAAGATAGATCTTAAAATGCCTCCAGGGGATCCCTCAAAAATCACAGGTTAGGATCTATAAAAAGCCTGCTTTTACAGGATTCATACAGATTGCAAGAAGACATGTCCTCTTTAACTAATATGGAGAGTCCAGACTGGGATGTCCAACAAATTAGAACAAAGATAACCAGTGCATCCCGTGACCCCTTCCAGTTTACTCTTCACATCCTGACTTTGTCTAAACCTTATGGCCTGGTTGGATCATCAACAGTTAGACCTCAGATAATCTTTTTCATCTTAATGCTGCTACTTCAGCGATGTCATCTTCTCCCCACCCAAGATACCTGTTCCCTTCCCAGTCCAGATCTCCATGATTACTCCAGGAAAGGGGATATTGTTTTTGGAGGGATGGTTCCAGTGCACTTAGAAACATCGGCTCCTGCTCACAGCTTTACTGAATCACCTGCTCCCAGAACCTGTCACAAGTAAGAATATTTGTTTTTCTTCCTCCTATAAGAATTGGAAAATTTACTACCCTACCAAAAATATGTTCTAAATAATTCTGCAAAAAGCCATTTAGACGGATAATGGGAAAGTTATCCATCTAAATGGCTTAGCCGCATATTTAAAAGATTTATCTGGCTAAATTCTAGCTGGATAATGAGTTACCCAGCTACAATTTAGCCGGATAAGTCAGGAGCATTCCAGGGAGGAGTGGAGTTACCCAGTTAACTTAACTGGCTAACTCTAGACACGCCATAGGGCAGGTCTAAAGTTAGCCAGATATATGTATCTGGTACATCTAAAGTTACAGATATATCTTATAAACTGTGTGGCTCCAGTCACATGTTTACAATGCATGCGTATCTCAGCCCCCACAGTTATCCATTTATGTTGAAAAGTCTGTGCATACTTTTCATGTGCAGGAAAAAATATGCGCGTACTTGTCGTGTTTACTGTTCCTGTTTCTACAAGCGTGAGGACAACAGCAAATGACAGTGAAGGCTCAAAAGCCTAACTTAACAGACAGGGATGTGAACCAGTTTGCCTGGCTCATTGCTTCCAATGAGGGCAAGCTAATTTCCATCCTTGAAGTCTGCCAGAATGCCAAAAGGATGGTACAGACTTGGCACTGCAGGCCCTACATAAGACTGTTATTCACAGAGCATTGTACCCCTTGGAGAGAAGTGCCCTGAGGGAAGTAGATGCAGAAGTTATGCTGTTGAGAAGAGAATGGTGGATGTTTACAGCAAATTAGGATGCCATTCAACATGCTGCAGTACACAGAATTTAGAGAAAAAGATAACATTGGAACATAAGCACATAAGAAGTGCCATGCCAGAACAGACTACTGATCCATGAAGCCCAGCAGCTTTTCTCTGATAATAGCCAATCCAATTCTTTAGGAAGTATCCAGCATATTCCCAAAGAGTAGTTACATTTCTTGTTGCTCTCTCGCAGGCATAAGTAGATGGTTTCCCCAAGTCCATCTGACTAATAATTTTTTATGAACTTTTCCTCCAGAAAATTGTCCAAAGCCTTTTAATACTCACTCAGCTATGCTAGATCTTTGACCACATCTTCCTGCAACAAACTACATAGCTTAATTGTGCGTTGAGTGAAAAAATACTCTGATGTGTTGTAAATCTGCTACTGTACCCATTAGTTTTATGGAGTGTCCCCTAGTTCTCGCACTATCTGAAAGTGTAAATAACCGTTCCCCATTTATCTATTCCACCCCACTTATAATTTTATAAACCTCTCTCATGGCCCCTCTCTGTCATCTTTTCTCCCAGCTGAGGAGCCATAACTTGTTTAGCCTTTCTTCATAAGACAGCTATTCCATCTCTTTGCTTCCCTTCTCTCAACCCTTTCTAGTTCCGCGATATTGCTTTTGAGATGGTGTGACCATAAGTGAATGCCATACACAGACAGAGGCTTTATGATATTCTCAGTTATGTTATCCTTTCATTTTCAAATAATCCCTATTTTATTTGCTTTTTTAAACTCCTCCATGCAGTGAGCTGAGGATTTCAATGCATTGTCCATAATGACACCAAAATCATTTTCCTGAGTGGTGACGCCTATAACCCCCCTCTGAGGCAGTATGGAGTACCTGTTGCCCAAGGGAGGGGGAGCTACTATAGAAGAACTAATATTATAAATTCTTGCAGGTTTCCTCATCTGAAAGAGATAAGACAATGTCCCAAATGCCTCCCCTGTGCCAACACCCTGCTCCTTCTGCACAGATTCTCTGAACAGTAAAATTTCTCTCTCCCTTTAAAAGATCAAAACATTGGTGCCTGGATTAAGTGTTTATGATTTTTACTGGTAAGCAAGCAAATAATTCTGTGAGACAGGGAAGGGAGAAAGACAAAACAAGTAGCAGAAAATAGGGCAGAAAGCAAACAAATCACTGGTAAACAATTTGCTAACAATTAAACTGCAATAGTTTCAATCACACTTAAAAACTGGCTGACTAACTGGTAAAACCTTAGACAGATTATTTGTCTATAAAAGTACTCTTAAGTCAAACAATGTGCACAAAACACTGAGGGGCCCCTTTTCTGGATGTCCACAGGCAGTAAACACCAGCCTAAAATGGGGCATTGATCAAGCTGGGGTTTTATTTTCTGTTCCTGTGTTCCAGACTCTCAAACCCCCCTTTAATCTCTGGCTTTGAATCCTGGGTCAATGCACAGACCTGGAACTGAAATACAGGAGAAAGCAGCAGTGCTTAGACCCAGCTGATTCTGGTGAGTTATATTTTTTAATTCACAAACTGAATAAGTGGGGAAACAAGAACCCCCTTTTCCAGCTTTGCCCTCCAAAATCTTAATTCACTTAGCTGTTATCCCAAAGAGCAGGGTGTGGCTAAATGACATGCAAACGCTCCCCTCCAATTGGTGGATTGGTTTGTGCACTGCATCTTCAGTTCTTACAAGACATTCGAGTCTCATCCGGTAGCTGGCCCTCTTCTCAGTCAGCACTGGGATTCAAAATTCAAAAGCTCCTAAGGCGCTGTTTTTCTCCTCCTTCTTTGGTTCACAGTTTTTCCAGCTCCTATTGGCTCCTGAGGTCTGCTGACTCATTGTTTCTCCATTCAGCTTCTTCCCTCCCTTCCAGCTTGTCTCTTTTGATTGTTAGCCCTTCGAGGGTGGATTCTTCAGATACTCAAAGATGTAAAAGCAACTGTTTTTGCTCCAGGTTTTTTCTCTCAGTCAGGACACGTTTCGGACTTTTTGAACAACCTTCAGTTTTTGCCACAACTCCTTAGTTCTCTCATGTCATGGTTCTAGGGCAATTAAAGACCCCAGGTTAAGTGAAACAAATCTGAAGCACCACTCTAAGAGGGTGAAACCAGTTTGACTTCCTGTCCCAGTTTTTGATCCTGGTATAGTATATGTTCAGGGGGGCAGGGTCACATCTCTCCCTCACTTAAGATGGACATGGCCCCACACCTCTGTAAAGAAATTCACATGGTTAGCAAATATCTAAGTAATACACTTCAGTACTAACTGCAGATAAACAGTAAACACATAACAGGTAACCAATCAGATTAGGCCAACCCCAATGTTCTTTTAATATCAGCAACAATATTCTGACAAACAGCTTGTATAGGAGCATCAGTAGGTATCATCAATGTATTGTAAGAAAGTTTCTGAATGAGCCTAATTTTCCTTTTCTTTATCTGTTCAGAATTTTCCCCAGCGTTACTGGTACTGGGTCCCTCTTCTATCATGGGTTCTAATGCATTTGCAATATGACGTGCCAACTATTTTCTTCATTTTTGTTCTCATTAGGAGCCCCATCTACCTCACATTCCTTTATTCACCTCATCCCGAATGTTTCAGAGGGCTTGAAAGAGGTGGCAGTGGCTTTTGGCAACCGCACAATATTTTACCTTTCTAGGGGATAACCTTTTGTAAAGTCTGTCAACAAACATTTAATAGCAGAAACATTTTGGATAAACCTTCGGTAGTACCCATAGAACCCCAAGAAAGACCTCAAAGTCTTCAAATCAGTGGGTATATCCCACATGGTATCTACTGCAATCTTGTTAGGATCTGTAGAATTCATTTCTCTGAAACTATGTGCCTTCACTATGTGTACTTCACGTGTGATTAAAAAAACCTGACATTTATTCACAGAAAGCTTGATCCCTGGGTCTCAAGACATCTAAGGTCTTTATAAGCTGGGTCTCATGCTCCTTCAGGGTTCTCCCAAACATGATGAGCTTGTCTAGATATACAAACACTTCCAAAAGATTCAATTCACCTACAGTTTTTTTTCCATGAGCTGCTAGAACATTCTAGGAACACCTATGATGCCTTGGGGCAACTGTTCAAACTGGTAGATCTCTACTGGACAAATAAAGTCAGTTTTCTCTTTGTCACTCTCTTTCATGGGTATCTGGTAGTATCCTCTTCTTAGGTCCAATACTGAGAACCACTTATTCCCGGTTACACAGTTAAGTACATCAACTATCTGTGGCAATATGTACTGGTCAGGAATGGTACATTTGTTCAATGACCAATAGTCAATGAACATCCTGATAGCCCCCTTCTTTTTTCTTGTCACCATGATCAGAGAGACATTCTTTGATGATGCCTTCAATGTCCCCAAACTCTAGGGGATGTGGCCTTTCATGGAATGGAGGCAAGTCATGGAGGGGAATAAGCATCTCCACTCTTTTTGCCAACCCTACATCCCACTTGTGGGTTGAGAATACTTTGGCCTGATGGGACAGCTGGATAATCAATGGGTTCTTCCACTCCTAGGAGATGGGAAAATCCCAAAATTAAACAAAACGGGGTCAGTCTTGGTATTCTCGTGCCTAAGCAGAGGTGATCCCATGGCCATGCAGTCATACTGTACACTCGAACTATCTCAGAACTGGCTATTAAGATTATTTCCTTCTTGGTCTCATTCTGGACCCAGACGATTGCGTCTTTTGCTGTTTTTTCATGATTATCGATCAGTATTGCAAGCTTTGATTTTTTCTGGTATAGACTATTGTAATGGATTATATATAGGCTTACCTGAAAATGCTATTAGACCTCTACAGCTGATCCAAAATTCAGCAGCTAAACTCCTTACAGTACCCCTTTAAACCAACATATTTCTCCAGTTTTACAAAAATTACACTGGTAGCCAGTTAAATTTAGAAATTGGTATAAAATCATTACGTTAATACATTCTTTGCTAAACTGCACAGACTCTATTTGGCTGTGTTCCATTTTATGAGTTTATAAGCCTTTGAGAGAACTTAGAGCAGCTGGAAAAAATCTTTTAGAAGTTCCCACAGTGAAAATGGCAGCTTTAAACGTATCAAGGCACAGAGCTTTTTCGGTTGCTGGCCCTATTCTGTGGAATGCACTGCCAGATTCTTTAAGACAAATACCTAATCGAAAGGAGTTTAAGAAGGCATTAAAAACATACTTATTCATGGAAGCGTTTGGGAACACTGAACCTACCAACAATAGCTAATTTGTCATGAAAGCATCCTGCTATAACCATTGTTTAGGATTAGAAGACCTTCCTAACTACTCGATAATTTATTTATTTATTTATTTTGAATTTTTATATACCGATATTCCTATAAAGAATATAGATCACACCGGTTTACAATGGAACAGAACTTTCGCTGGGAGGCGATACATTAAACAATGAACTTAGCAATTGGAACATTCAGAAAAACATTTGGAAACAGGGAACTATGACAAACCATAACAAACCGAGAACAAAAACAAAAAATAAAATAAAATTGTGGATAAATAAAATAAAATAATAAAATAAAATAATAATAAATAATTAAATTAAATTAAATTAAATTAAATTAATACTTTATTTAAAACTAGGATGGATCCTCGAGGGACTGTGAAAAGATAGTTCAGTAAGTCCAATAACTGTTAGCATAGCATAGGTCTTGGAGTCATGTTCTAGGACCTACATCAAAGAGAACTTGGGTTTTCAGGGAAAGTTTGATTGAACAGCCAAGTTTTTAAGTCTTTCCTGAAGGTTAGGAGAAAATGTTCTTGACGGAGGTCAGGAGGGAGAGTGTTCCAAAGAGTCGGCCCAGATGTAGATAATGCTCTTTTGCTTAGAGAAGATTTAGTAGGGGGGCATGCAGAGAGCCTTTGTAAGCTCTTCTGATTGGTCTTTCAGAGGTATGAGCCCGGAATTGATGGCTCAGTTTGAGAGGGGCGATGTTATGAATGTCTTTATGTATCATCATGAGTACTTTGAACGAAATCCTGGCTTTGATTGGTAACCAGTGCAGAGCCTGCAGTATGGGAGAGATATGCTCTCTTTTATTTGAGTTGGTAAGTATTCTCTATCTGCTATATTTTCTTTTCTTTCAGTTTTGTAAAGTAACAGCCAATTTATCTATAACCTTTAAGTCACCAAAAATTTTATGTTATTGATCATGTTGTAGATTGTATTTTTATTCAATCTTTACTTTTAAAATTTGTATTTATTTTACTTTTATTTAAGTTATAATCTTAAATTGGTTATGTTTTTATAACTATTCTATTGTAAACTACTTTGGTCAATTTTACATTGGTAAAACGGTATATAAATACGTTAAATAAATAAATAAATAAATAAATAAATAAATAAAGATGTTCAACTGCTGGTTCATAACTGCAGAGGCTGGTAAAACGTCTCACTGTACCGCCCAGCAAACTGAAATCTGGCGGAGACTCAACCAGCAGTAGCTGTCTCCCTGGAGGTTTACTCTATGTGGCAAGTAATGGTGGTTACTATCATTGGAGGCAATTTTAAGTGATTTAAAGAAGCATATCTCATGGATCCTATGATTTAACCAAACATCCGAGTTTGCCTCTGTTCAGCTTTCTGGCAGGCCTCCCAGCAGAGAGGTTGAATGCATATAACTCTGGCGTAGTCTTATCCCACCAGTTCTTGACACTTCTGGGCTAGCCACTTGAACAAGCTGGTATTGGTTCCAATGATGATGGGAATGTTATCCTGTCCTCTGAATTCAGGGCACACAGGAGCCATCACAGGAACATTCTCATGAATCCCAGTTACATGTTCTGGGAACTCCACATCTACAATAACATAGGCTCAATAAGGGTAGATTGTGTCACTTAGACTCCAAATGGCCAACCCCTCCACAAGGTATATAGGCAGATGCCAGAGATAAAATTCATATTAGTGGTCGAAAAGTATGGTGATCTGGGACCCACTGTATAATACTGGTACGTGGAACCAAGGCCGATGGCCGCTTACCTTGAGTAGTAGAACTTCTCGGAACTGGAGACTCAATGAGTAGCGTTGGGTAGGACACTTCTGATAGTCCAAGTAGTCCAGCAGCGAGACAGGATCCTGAAAGGGTGGTCCAAGGGTCAGGCTGCAGGTAATGCAATCCAGTAACAGTCCAGGTCGGGGCAGGCGGCAAACAAATAGGAACCCAGGCAACGTATCCAAAGGCAGGCAGCAGACAGAATAATCCAGTAGCAGTCCGGGTCAGGGCAGGCAGCAAGCAAGCAGGAACCAAGGCAACTAATCCGAAGGCAGGCGGCAGACAGCGTTAACCACAAACAGTCCAGGTCAGGGCGGGCAGCAAGCAAGCAGGAACCAAGGCAACTAATCCGAAGGCAGGCGGCAGGCAGAATAATCCAAAAGGCAATCCGGATCAAGCAGGCAGCAAGCAGCAGGAACACAGCAACAAAACTCTCCTAACATACTTGTGGCCGAAGCAACACAGGAGAGGAGAAGCTCCCTTAAATAAGCCAGATCTCCCGCACTTCCCGGCGTTTCCACCAGCGTCTGACGTCAAAAGGGGGCGAGGCCGAAGCCCCGACTTGCGCGGAGCCATGCCGCGGGGAAGGCCAGTGTCAAGGGAAAACGCCGACGCTATCGGCAGGTAACAGTACCCCCCCCCCCCCCCCCTGCAAGGCCCTCCTCTCTTCTCTCGAGGTCTGGGTTTAACGTTGATGGAATTTTTTAAGCAAACGAGGTGCCTGTACATTATGAGCAGGTTCCCAAGATTTCTCTTCAGGTCCAAAGTTCTTCCAAGAAATTAAATATTGAAGTTGTCCCCTACATCTTCTGGAATCCAGAATGTCCTCTATTTCAAATTGATTATCATTCTGAATTAAGTGTATATTAGGCCTCCTCTTTCTGGAAGGCCATGACATAATTGCGGGTTTGAGTAATGACACGTGGAAGGTGTTGTGAATCCGCAAGGAGGACGGTAAAGATAGTCTATAAGTGACAGCATTAATCTGTTTCTCAATAGGAAAAGGGCCAATAAAGCGAGGAGCAAATTTTAATGACGGCATGCGTAAACGAAGATTGCGCGTGCTCAACCATACAATATCTCCTGTCTTGAGTCGAGGAGCAGGACATCTCGTCTTATCTGCTTGGATCTTCATTCTGGCTGCATTTTGTAATAATAAGGCTCGTGTCTCCTCCCATAACTTAGTCATAGAGGCGATGGCTGTGTTAACAGCCGGACAATTTGAAGAAGTAGCAATAGGTAACGGGAGTCGTGGGTGTCTACCAAAGATTATAAAAAAGGGAGACCTCCCCGTGGCCTGGTGCAAATGATTATTATGACATATTTCTGCCCAGACCAACAAGGAAGCCCAGTTGTCTTGTCGCTGATTGACATAAGATCGAAGAAAGGCCTTCAGAGATTGATTCGTCCGTTCCGAGAGTCCAGTGGTTTGGGGGTGATAGGCAGAGGAAAATTCAAGTTTGATTTTTAGAAGTTTGCACAGTTCTTTCCAAAATTGAGCTGTAAATTGCACCCCTCTATCCAAGACAATACTGAGAGGTAACCCATGAAGACGGAAAATGTGTTGAAGAAATAGGTGAGCTAACTCTGAAGCAGAAGGTAAACCTGGCAGCGGAATAAAGTGAGCCATTCTGGAGAAATGGTCCACCACCACCCAAATAATCGTATTGTTGTCCGAAGTTGGAAGATCAGTGATAAAATCGGTGGCAATGTGAGTCCAAGGTTTTGTGGGAACAGGTAATGGTTGTAAAAGACCAAAGGGCTTTCGTTGCGGAGTCTTCTGGGCTGTGCATACCGAGCACGAATCCACATAAGCCTTAATGTCTTTCTCCCACTGGGGCCACCAATAATGTCTGGAAACCAGCTCCTTGGTACGCGAAATTCCCGCATGCCCTGCTAATTGAGCGTCATGCACCCAACGAAGAACTTTCAACCACAATCGTTTAGGAACCACTGTCTTCCCAATGGGAACTATAAAGGTGGCAGCCAACTGTATCTGTGCAGGGTCTATTATGTATCGAGGAGGTTCAGGTATATCTTCGCGATCAAAGCTTCTCGAGAGGGCGTCCGCCCGCAGATTCTTTTGAGCAGGTTGGAAATGCAGAACAAAATTGAACCTGCTAAAGAAAAGTGCCCAGTGGGCTTGTTGAGGATTTAGTCTTTGAGCTTTCGCCAGGTATTCTAGATTTTTATGGTCCGTGTAAACAGTCACAGTATATCGAGAGCCCTCTAACAGATGAGGCCATTCTTCAAAGGCCAACTTAATCGCTAAAAGTTCCCGATCTCCTATGGTATAATTTCTTTCCGCAGATGAAAACTTTCTTGGAAAAAAAGCACACGTTACCAGATTCCGCTCGTCTGTTGTTTGTAGTAAGACCGCACCCACTCCCACTGCAGAGGCATCTACTTCTAGGATAAAAGGTTTGGAGGAGTCGGGGCGCTTGAGACATGTATCCTTGGTGAATTCCTTTTTTAATTGAAGAAAGGCATTGACGGCCTCCTCCGGCCATTTCTGAATAGATGCTCCTTTTCTAGTGAGGGCAGTAAGGGGGGCCACTAGAGAAGAAAAATTCAGAATGAATTGTCTATAATAGTTGGAAAAGCCCAGAAATCTTTGTAAAGCCTTTAAGCCTATGGGTTGTGGCCAATTCAAAATGGCTTTATGTTTGCTCGGGTCCATGGATAATCCTTTGTTGGAGATGATATATCCCAGAAATGGTAACTGATCTTTATGGAACACACATTTTTCTAATTTGGCAAACAGTTTATTTTCCCTGAGGCGCTGCAGGACCTGTCGCACATGTTGCTGATGCTGTTGCAGGTTGTTGGAAAAGATTAATATATCATCCAGATAGACGATTACATGAGAATAGAAGATGTCGCGAAAGATGTCATTGATCATGGCTTGAAATACAGCCGGAGCATTACAAAGCCCAAACGGCATTACCCTGTATTCGTAATGTCCATCATGAGTGTTAAACGCCGTTTTCTATTCATCTCCCTCTTGTATTCGAATCAAATTGTAGGCTCCTCTTAAATCCAATTTGGTGAAGATTTGAGCTCCTTTATTCCAGTCAAAAAGTTCTGAAATAAGAGGAATAGGATATCTATTTTTCTTGGGGATGTTGTTAAGCCCACGGTAGTCAATACAGGGTCTTAAGGACCCATCCTTCTTTATAACAAAAAAAAAAAAACCCGCTCCAGCTGGTGATGTGGAAGGTCTGATGAAACCTCGTGCTAGATTCTCCTCGATATACTGTTTCAAGGCTACTGATTCGGGTTCTGATAGGGTATAAATCCTACTCCTGGGAGAAATCTTCCCGGGAAGAAGGTCAATTGCACAATCGTACTGTCGATGAGGTGGTAAGGACTCAGCTTGTTGTTGACTGAAGACGTCCGCGAAGTCTTCATAGGGAACGGGAATACCGGACGAGAGCTGTGTAGTTTGGATCCAACACTTCTGAACTTTTTTTTTAGACAATTTTGAAAGCAGAATGGACTCCAACTGACAAGTTGTAAAGAGGCCCAATCCAGTCGAGATTGGTGTGTCCTTAACCAGGGTAACCCTAAGATTATTTGGTTGACCGAGGATGGAAGAGCATACAGCTGAATGCTCTCTTGATGAAGAACTCCGGAATTTAATAGAATGGGTTTGGTAATGTGAGATATCCGAATTCCCACCGGCTGTCCAGTTACCGAGGTGACTGAGAGGGAAATGGGTAACGGTTCCACAGGAATATGATGGGTTTTCACCAGACCTTCTTCAATGAAATTGCCAGCCGCCCCTGAATCAATGAAGGCCTGAAGTTGAATCGGTTGGTCCTTAATGGTAATGGTTACTGGAACTAGTAGTTGAGGAGAGGGAACAGTGGGACCCAGGGAGGCCTCTCCTAGCCGACCTAGGTCCGAGAGTTTCCCGATTTGTTGGGACACTTGCTAATGAAATGGCCGGAACCAGCACAATACATGCAGAGATTTCTCAACCTTCGCCGTTGGCGTTCCTCAGGAGTTAACCGAAATCTATCAATCTGCATGGGTTCCTCAACACTCCCGCATGCTTCAGTCGGACGCGGAGTGACAACAGGTTGCTGAAATGTGGGAGCCAGACGAATGGTCCTTCGAGTGGCAGTCCGTTCCCGCGCCCTTTCTTGAAACCTTAAGTCCAATCGAATGGCTAGCCGGATGAGTTCCTCCAAAGACTCCGGAGGATCCCTGCCAGCCAGTTCATCCTTTATATTTTCGGCCAGCCCTTGTCGAAATATGGCGGTGAGACTATCCTCACCCCATGCGAGTTCTGCCGCCAAGGTTCGGAACTGAATGGCGTATTCCCCCACTGAACAGGAACCTTGTTTGATTTGCAGTAAGTCATTGGCTGCCGAGGTAGAACGCCGGGGTTCATCAAAGATGAGTCGGAATTCTTTCAGGAACCCATCCAAATTATTAAGCATAGGATCGTCTCTCTCCCACAGAGGGGATGCCCAAGCCAGGGCTGGACCCTCCAGTAATGACAAAATAAAGGTAGTCTTAGTCTTATCCGATGGAAACAAAGATGGTTGCAGTGAAAAGTGCATTCGGCATTGATTAATGAAGCCCCTGCACAATGCTGACGTTCCATTAAATCGTGGTGGAGGAGATAATCGGATAGGATTAGAAGGCACAGTGGTATCCGTTACTGGGACAGCAGGAGCGTGAGCCAGTGCATCCATACGGGCGACTAGACAATCGAGTACCCCCGTTACTTGATTGAGGACCCCTTGTTGCTGCTGAAGCCGGGAGGCCAAACCTGGAATGGCCTGCAGAGCGGTCAAATCGACTGGATCCATGGATTCGGCCAACTGTTATACTGGTACATGGAACCAAGGCCAATGGCCGCTTACCTTGAGTAGTAGAACTTCTCGGAACTGGAGACTCAATGAGTAGCGTTGGGTAGGACACTTCTGATAGTCCAGGTAGCCCAGCAGTGAGACAGGATCCAGAAAGGGTGGTCCAAGGGTCAGGCTGCAGGTAACGCAATCCAGTAACAGTCCAGGTCGGGGCAGGCGGCAAACAAACAGGAACCCAGGCAACGTATCCAAAGGCAGGCAGCAGACAGAGTAATTCAGTAGCAGTCCGGGTCAGGGCAGGCAGCAAGCAAGCAGGAACCAAGGCAACTAATCCGAAGGCAGGCGGCAGACAGCGTTAACCACAAACAGTCCAGGTCAGAGCGGGCAGCAAGCAAGCAGGAACCAAGGCAACTAATCCGAAGGCATGTGGCAGACAGCGTTAACCACAAACAGTCCAGGTCAGGGCGGGCAGCAAGCAAGCAGGAACCAAGGCAACTAATCCGAAGGCAGGCGGCAGGCAGAATAATCCAAAAGGCAGTCCGGGTCAAGCAGGCAGCAAGCAGCAGGAACACAGCAACGAAACTCTCCTAACACACTTGTGGCCGAAGCAACACAGGAGAGGAGAAGCTCCCTTAAATAAGCCAGATCTCCCACGCTGCCCGGCGCTTCCGCAGGCATCTGACGTCAAAAGGGGTGTGGCCGAAGCCCCGACTTGCGCCGCGGGGAAGGCCAGCGTCAAGGGAAAACGTCGACGCTATCGGCAGGTAACACACTGTACAATAAGGCTTTTGGAGGGTGGCCATCTACCTTCACAGTCACCATAAGCATGGTCCCAATAAGTCCCTTGGGAATAGTAAGGGCAGCTGAAACTGACCTGGTAGCATATATGTTGGAGCATGTCGGTCACTTTCTCACTGGGCCTTTTGGAAGTTTCCCTGTAGAGGACAAGGGTCGGTTAGGTTTTTTTACAACCAATTGCAGATTTTCTGGATTCCTACTGGATCTGGCTATGTGGCTTTCTTTGCTACACCTGTAACAGAAACATGTCTGAGGCAACTCTTGCTCACAATAAGGGCCAACTGCATAGGTTACATGAGTTCTTTCTATATGACTAGCATCCTGGGGTGACAGACTAGAAAGCTCTGGGCTTGGCACAGGCCATAATGCCATCATCAAGGTAGCAACCTCCTGGTACAGTTCAGTAAGCAGGTAGGGTCAATCCTCAACTCAGTCAGCAATTGTTTTAGACACATGCCCCAGGGTGGGCCCTTGTGTCAGAGAAGGGGCAGAGGTGCACTGTTCTGTTAATGAAGCTACTTCCTCTTGCAGTTTGCTAACTTATTCAGCCAGATAAGAGACTTCAGCAATCTTGGTAGAGGTTTTAGAAGGGAGCTCTCGAGTTTATTGGTTTCCCACAAGTGCTTGGCTGGCTGCCTCCTGCTCCTCTTCATCACGAATTTCCTTTACCAGCTGAAGGAAATCAGGAGGTTTTCTCTTCCACTTGCGGAGCTACAAGTGTACAATTAACCAATCGTACTGTGGTATGCCTTTCACTAATTTCCTCAGCAAATCCAAATCTTTCTCTGAGGGTGCCAGTCCCCCTTTTTGGACCACTCTCTGCAGTAAGGACTCCAACTGCCTCTCCCTGTATCTCTGGTAGGCCTGTCTAAAATGAAAGTACAGATCTGTACCGCTTTCAATAGTACCAAAAGTAATCTCTAATGCTTTCAGGAACTCTTCAGCTGTGGCTTGTGGGTTCTTGCCATTCACTGCCCCATAAATCTCTAGAGTGGGACCTTGCAAACACTCATCCAATTGCCATTTCTTCTCCACTGCAGAGCAATCCCATTCAGGAACCATCTGGATCGCCTGATCAATCCAAATTTCATAGTCCTCTTCTCTTCCAGTAACAGGTAATATTCCTGGAAAAAGCCCTCAATTGTGTGTAAAAACTGTTTCTACCTTGAGGCTTCCTGGCTGTCTCCATTATTTTACCTACAGTCAGTATGAGAGATGCAGTGCCCTGAGAAAACAGTCTCTGCAGGGGCAAACATTTCTTTTTATCTCTGTAATTGTCCTCCCCTTCTTGGCAAGGAAATCAGTAAGCTCTTCAATAGAAGTGTTGCCACCTGGTGTCAAATCATCTTCACTGCCAGCCTCTCCTTGCACTAAAAGTTTCCAAGAAGTGGGCCCCTCTGTGGGTATTATCACTTTGGGTAACATCTTGACAGAATTAGTATGGTACAATAATTTAAAAAAACCCCAGAAATGAAAAAATAATATCTGCATCAAAAAATGAAGATCTCACGTCTTAGTCCAGATGTGTGAACAAAGTGACGAAGAAATAGATTTAATCAATTTTTAATATTTTTGTAAAAATCTGTGATGATTTCTATAAACAAAAAGCATTTCACTCTGTGAACGTCAAGTTCCGGGAAATAAAGCTGAAACTATCAAAAAAATCCAAGTGCATCTCTGCTTATAAGCTTGAGTTCACCTCTTTCTTCAAACCCCTCTGCTTATAAGTGGTACTCAACATTCATAGAATGAAGTGCTTTTTGTTTATACTTCTTGGCAGGATCTCCTGTTCATCTTCTGTTTCTTCTCTCTCCTGTCTCTTCAGTTCCTCCCCTAACACCTCTGTCTAATATCAATCTTTCCCTTTTCTTCTTGTTTTTCTTCATTCTCTATATCTCTGCCTCTCTATCCATTCATCTAGATTTCATCCCCCTTCTCTCCCTCCAGTTCTCTGTGCCAATCCTACACCTCGCCAACTCTCCCCTCTACTGCCCCCTCTCAGTCCTCCATCTCCCCCTCATTGAGTTGCTCCTTTTACCATCTCCAGCTGTCTGGCCCCCTGGTCTTTCCCCTCAACATCTGCATCCTTTCTTGTTTTCTTTAAAACTCCATCCCCAAATCCTCTTCCTTTTCCTCCCCCCTCTCTCATCTTCCAGTGTTTGCCAACTAATTATACTTTACACTCTTTCCTTGGGCCAGTGTATAGGTATTAAGCACCCCTCTCCTCCTTTGTTGCACCTTCCCCATGCACAATTAAAAACTGTGCATTTATAATAACAGTTTTTACATTTATTTATTTATTTATTCACTAGATCACAATGGTGTATAGGTTTGACACTCACAGATGATGAGTTATGAAGGTAGGCATACACACCAGAGTTAAACAGGGAAAATAAACTGTAGCAACAGAGTTAGGCATACACTTCGGAGATAAACTGGGAAAACAATCAAAAACTAGGGGAAAACTATAAAGATACACTTATACAGAGCAAACGTAACCAGATTATAGGGAGGGTTGACAGTAACTGGGTAAAATTCAGGTCATCGGGGAATTAGATATACCAGATTATAGGGAGGGTTGAGGATAAGGGGTTAAGGATCAGTGCATGTTTTGGTCATCAGAGTCAAAGCGGATTTGATGAAACAGTCAAATAGAAGGAACAATTGAATAGCCAAGTTGTCAGGTCTTTCTGATATTTCTTAATGTCTGCTGTTGTTCGAAGATTCTCTGGCATAGAGTTCCAAAGCTTTGGGCCAGCAATTGAAAACTCTCTGTCTCTAGTTTGAGTTAGATGAGAATCTCTTATGGTCGGGATTTCAAGAAAGCCTTTATACATAGATCTAAGCATTCATGTGGAAATATGTGGATTCAGTGTTATTCCCATAAGGTTGTTGCTCGAACCAATGTTGCCGAATATTATTGTTAGGACTTTGTATAATTTTCTTGACTGAACATTGTTGGGTTTGTGGCATAATGTGGACACTTGGGTGAAGTGGTGATGACTCCTCCCATGGGGAGGGGCCCCGTGGGGAACCATAACGATAGGCTAGACTCAATAGTAAGCGGACACAGAGGAAAGGAAACTTTATTATACTGCTGTGATGGAGATGATACTGTCCGAGGGACGGGCAGTGCTGTAGTCCTGCGATATTGCAGCAAGGCTCCAGAATCTCAGAGTAATGCAGTAGATGATCTCACCCAGATGTAGCGAAGGTCCGGTAGTGTTCCGCAGCATGGGATAGGCCATGAACCTGAAGGGTGGAACGAGGAGAGCTTGGAGCATAGCAGTACTCACAGGGTAGCAGCGATGATAGCTTCCTTCAGTAGTTAAGTGAAGAGATGGACCCGTGGTCTGAGGTGCAGGATACCCAGAGCAGGATAGGCCCTTGAGGAGCGAGTACCTAGGAGCACCGAGGGTACCTGGAATAAAGCAGACAAGACCCCCGAGGAGCGGGTGTCCTGAAGGTTAGGCTGAACATCCCCGGAGGGTGAGTATAAGCGAGGGGCTCCCAAGGAGCAGGTACCCAGAGCTTCAGTAGGTAGCGAAATACCCCGGAGGGTAGTGCGGAATCCAAGCAAGCAGCTTAGAAGCAGTCAGAGTAGCAAAACCGAAGTTCTTGCTAACTCGTTGTATTGGAGCTGAGCAGAGGTTTAAATACGCGGAGGTACTGACGTCATGAGGTGGGGCCGCCCCCGAGGTTCCTTCCATGATGTGCTTAAGAACGTGGGCAGCATGCGCGCGCATGCCCTAGGAGGCCTCAGGAAGAAGCATGGCGGACGGGGACACCCATGCTGGTTCGGAGATGCCGAGGGTTTTGGCAAACAGCAGCGGAGACAGCCATCTTCCTGAAGGAGGAGGAGAAAGGTAGGTGAGGCAGAGTGGTCGCAGCCGTCTGCGACCGACGGACACAACAAACAGGGAGCCAGTACAATGCTATCAGAGTTGGCGTGATGTGGTTGTATTTTCTTGCTCCAGTCAGTCGTCTGGCTGCGGCATTTTGCAGTAGTTGTAGTGGTTTTAAGTAGCTAGCCGGAAATCCTAGAAGTAGAGAATTGCAATAATCCAGGTTTGGGAATATTAGGGATTGCAGTACCATTCTGAAATCTGTAGCGCTTAGTAGGGGTTTCAGATGGCTCAGGATTTACAGTTTGTAGAAACCAGATTTGATTAGTTTGCTAATGTGGGCTTTCATAGTTAAATTTTTATCAATCAGGACTCCTAGATTTCTTACTTGAGTTGCTGGGATTAATTAGTGATTTCCTAGATCAATACCTGATGGAATAGATTTTTGTGTATTTCAGCTCAACCAAATTATTTTGGTTTTTTTCAGGTTCAACGAGAGTTTCAGTTGTGCTAGTTTTTCTTTTATTGTGTTCACATATTCAGAGATGAGTGATTCTGTTTTCTCAAATGAATTAGATAGGGGGATAGAGAAGTGCAGATCATCCGCATATAGAAAGAAGTTTAATCCACGATCTGTTAGAAGTTTGCATAAAGGCAGCATGTAAGTAGGGTTGCAGATAGCACTGAACAATGTGGAACACCTGCTGTGCATTGGAATGTGTTGGATATGACTGTCTAGTTTTACCTGGAAAGATCTATCTGTGAGGAATGAGGTGAACCAACTTAGTACTTTTCCATTGACTCCTATGTTTCTCAGCTGGTGGCATAGCAGACTATGGTCAACTGTGTCAAAGGCTGTACTTAAATCGATCAGCACTAGGCAGTAAGATTCATTAGAGTCTAAGCCTCATAGTATTGGATCCATTATGGATTGTAGGAGAGTTTCTGTTGAGCGATTCTTTCAGAATCCAAATTGGTTATGATATAGTGTCATTTTGTCTTCAATATGCGACTCTAGTTGGGAAAGAACAGCTTTTTTGATAATTTTCACAGGAAAGGTTAGCTTAGAGATTGGTCCATAGTTATCCCAGTCTTCGGAACTTCCTGCTTTATTCTTCAATATTGGTTTTAGAATTGCCTGTTTTAGACTTAGGGGCATGTTTCCTTCTATGAGGGCAAGGTTGACAAGAGTTGTGATTGTGGGGGTTATAATTTGGTTTACTTGTTTTAATGAGGAGGCAAGTATCAGGTCAGGTTTTGATATGATTTTGCTTATTTCTATTTTCAAGACTGTCAAAGGAAGCCCATTTATCATTTGTAGTTAAGTCATCAGAAGTGTAAGGAGTGTAGGTGAGGGTGATTTGTTTTTTCAGCCTCTGGATTTTTTTCAGTCAAAGCTGTTGCATAGTCATTACAAGAAGCTTTTGTGAATATATTGTTCGATAATTGGGGTAAAGAGGGGTCTTTGATCAGAGTCTTGACTGTCTCGACAGAAATTTTGAGTTGAAAATTACTCCATGTATCTGTTTGGCATAGTAGACTGTTTTGATTTATTTGTTAGGGTTCGGTATTTAGATAAGTATTATGGGGCGGATTTTCATACTCCGCGAATAGGCCTACTTTTGTTTGCGCTCCAGGCGCGCGCAAGGCTATCGATTTTGTATAGCCGGCGCGCGCCGAGCCGCACAGCCTACCTCCGTTCCCTCCAAGGCCGCTCCGAAATCGGAGCAGCCTCGGAGGGAACTTCCTTTTGCCCTCCCCTCACCTTCCCCTCCCTTCCCCTACCTAACCCACCCACCCGGCCCTGTCTAAGCCCCCCCCTTACCTTTGTCAGGGGATTTACGCCTCCCAGAGGGAGGCGTAAATCCCCGCGCGTCAGCGGGCCTCCTGCGCGCCGGGACGCGACCTGGGGGCGGGTCCGGAGGGCGCGGCCACGCCCCGGGCCGCCCCGGGCCGTAGCCACGCCCCCGGGCCCGCCCCCGGAACGCTCCCGACACGCCCCGAAAACGCCGCGCGGTTCGGGCCCGCCCCCCGACACGCCCCCCCGACATGCCCCCTCCGAAAACCCCGGGACTTACGCGAGTCCCGGGGCTCTGCGCGCGCCGGTAGGCCTATGTAAAATAGGCTTACCGGCGCGCAGGGCCCTGCTCGCCTAAATCCGCCCGGTTTTGGGCGGATTTAGGCGAGCAGGGCTCTGAAAATCCGCCCCTATTTGTATCTTCTGGGTGATTCCTCTCAAGGGTTTTTTTTTTGCCAATGTTTTTCAAGTTTTGTTGGGTATTTTTTGGATTCTTTCAGATCTTCATTGTACCAGGGGTTCATTTTCCTGTGATTATTATTATTTTTGTATGTGTTTTTGGTTTTGATTGGGCTATATTTGTCTGCAATTTGATCATTATTTCCCACACGTCAAATGCCTCATTGCAACTGTTTAGATTTAGGTCACATATTTTGGTCTCAAGAGCACTAGTTAGTGTTTCAGTTTTTATTTTCCTTCTGAATGTTTGTGTGATTATTTTTTCAGAGCTTTTTGCTATTTGCTTTTTGTATACTAGATTAGGAGGTGGTCAGACCATGGGATTATTGTATGATTAATCTTTAGCCTATAATTATTGGGATTTGCGAAGATGAGATTGAGCTTTATGGTTGGCTTCAGAGCCATGTTGAGACCAACCTAGGGCTTCCACTGCTTCAAGGAATATGTTACAGGAAATGGATCTTGGTGACTCATTTACATGTAGATTAAAATCACCTAAAATTATTGTTGACTCTGGGGTAGGGAATTCTTTTGTGAATATTTCAACTAAGGGTGAGCAGTCATTTTGGAGAGGACTAGGAGGACAGTATACTAATTCAATATTGATTTGTTTTGATTTTACTATGGCAACTTCATAAGGCAGGAAGATTTCAATTTTCTTTAGGGATAATTTGAGTTCATTAAATGAATATATTGTCAATAACAGAGAGTGTCATCTCACAATCAGGTTATAAAATTTTCTTGAAATATGCAACATCTTGCATTTCCACAATGGTAATTTACATGATTGTCTGTCCATGCGGTTTACAATATATAGGCAAAACCAAACGTCTTCTGAAAACACGAATGATAGAACACAGATCCAACATAAAAAATTCCCGGATTGAAGAGCCATTGGTTGTACATTGTTTAACGTACAAACATTCATTTAATGATCTTAAATTTTGTGCTATTGATCATGTTCCAGTGCATTGGCGCGGCGGCAATCGTGAAGGACAGCTATTGAAACTAGAACAACGCTGGATATATTGACTGGGGACAGTGAGTCCGGCAGGTTTAAATGCTGATCTGGAACTACATCCTTTTTTAGGATAGAAAAAAATTGTTCGTATACATCCACAATGTTTTAATTTTTCCCAGGATTTAGTGCTTGATGATTAATCAATCAAAAAAAATTTTGACACATGACACGTCATCTTCATGACGTCACACCTGTTGTATATTTAATAGGACGTAAACGTTAGCCTCGTTTCCTCCCTACGACGCAGAAGAATGATTGAGACGTCGGATCCATTTTGAATCGGTAGCCTACGGCGGTCAGATAAGTACTGTTCTTTATTTTACTCTATTGAAAGTTGCTAAGACTGTCTCTTTAAATTTCTAGGCAAAACACTCCTATGTTGATATCCATCTAGATGCCCCTGAGGAAGCTTTAATAAGCGAAACATCGGCCGTGTTGGACGTTTTTGTATACAACACATTGAGAGAATGCCAGCTACTTCTTGCCTTCACGTCATTAACGGAGTGAAATATATAAGTCCTTTTGACTAATTTTTAAAGAAAAAGCAAAACACATACAAAAATATTTTCATACAAAAATAATTAAAGAGTTTCTCAAGTGATGGTGAATGATTAGAGGTCCGGTTGGATTCGGGACTGAATCACAATGTCTGGCTTGCTGACACCGTCACTATAGGCAATATTTTGAATTAAAGTTCAGTTCCCCTTTTTTGTTTACGGTAATTGAAATCTCCCATTATTACCGCACTACCAATTTGGTTATCTTCCCTAATTTCTCTTAGCATTTCACTGTCAGTCTCACCATCTTGACCAGGTGGATGGTAGTATACTCCTATCACTATAGTCTTCCCCAATACACAAGGGATTTCTTCCCATAAAGATTCGATTGTGTATCTAGTCTCATGCAGGATGTTTATCCTGTTGGATTCTATGCCATCCTGGACATAAAGCGCTACATCGCCTCCCGGGTGCTTCTCTCTGTCATTGTGATATAATTTTTACCCCGGTATAGCACTGTCCCATTGGTTGTCTTCCTTCCACCATGTCTCTGAGATGCCAATTAAGTCTATGTCATCATTCACTGCTAATGGTTAGGTCGGCCGTCATAGTTGGTGATTCGATTATTAGGAATGTAAACAGCCGAGTGGCTGGTGGGCGTGAGGATCGCCTGGTAACATGCCAACCTGGTGCGAAGGTGGCGGACCTCACACGTCACCTACATAGGATTTTAGACAGTGCTGAGGAGGAGCCGGCTGTCATGGTACATGTGGGCACCAATGACATAAGAAAATGTGGGAAGGAGGATTTGTATCGAGAACGTCGGTATATAAAAATGCTAGCTAAATAAATAAATAAATAAATAAACAAACATTCTAATTCTGCCATCTTACTTCTTAGACTTCTGGCATTAGCATACAAACATTTCAAAGTTTGTTTTTTGTTTGTATTTTCATTCTGCTTTTTAATTGATAGGGATAAGTTAGAATTTTTTAGCTCAGGTGAGTTTTTAGTTACAGGCACTTGGACTACTTTTCTAATTATTGGAACCTCATTGTCGGGATGCCCTAATTCTAATGCATCATTAGTATCCTTTGAAGATACCGCCCTCCAAACCATGTGCTGCTGAGCGACTGTCAGCTTTCCCCTTTGTTCTAGTTTAAAAGCTGCTCTATCTCCTTTTTAAAGGTTAGCACCAGCAGTCTGGTTCCACCCTGGTTAAGATGGAGCCCATCCCTTCGGAAGAGACTCTCCCTTCCCCAAAAGGTTCCCCAGTTCCTTACAAAACTGAATCCCTCTTCCTTGCACCATTGTCTCATACACGCATTGAGACTCTGGAGCTCTGCCTGCCTCTGGGGACTTGCGCGTGGAACAGGGAGCATTTCAGAGAATGCTACCCTGGAGGTTTTGGATTTAAGCTTCCTACCTAAGAGCCTAAATTTGGCTTCCAGAACCTCCTTCCCACATTTTCTTATGTCATTGGTGCCCACATGTACCATGACAGCCGGCTCCTCCTCAGCACTGTCTAAAATCCTATGTAGGTGACGTGTGAGGTCCGCCACCTTCGCACCAGGTTGGCATGTTACCAGGCGATCCTCACGCCCACCAGCCACTCGGCTGTTTACATTCCTAATAATCGAATCACCAACTATGACGGCCGACCTAACCATTCCCTCCAGGGCAGTATGCCTTGGGGAGACATCCTCGGTGTGAAAGGACAATGCACCATCTGGAGAGCGGGTCCTTGCTACAGGATCCTTTCCTGATGCACCAGGTTGATGCTCTCCAATCATGAGACCTTCTTCTTCCAAGGCAGCACCAGAGCTGCCAGTCTGAAGTGGGACTTGGCTACTATGTCCCTGAAGGTCTCATCTATATATCTCTCTGTCTGCCTTAGCTCCTCCAGGTCTGCCACTCTAGCCTCCAGAGTTTGGACTCATTCTCTGAGAGCCAGGAACTCTTTGCATCGCATGCACAAGTACAATTTCTCACCGGCGGGCAAAAAATCATAGATGTGACACTCGATGCAAAAGACTGGGAGGCCCCCCTCTTGCTGCTGGACTGATTCCTTCATCTCAAATTTGTTCAGTTCCTACTTAAGTTTTAGGATGCTCTGGGAGTAGGAATGTGTCTAATTAACGTCCTTTAAGTGTATTAGTGAATTCACTATATGTCTGGTAGTGGCCTACAGAGGAATGATCAAACTCTCAATAAGATTTTTTTTTTTTTTTAAGTGGCACCTGCCTATAAATTAAAGGATGAGCTGGGGTGGGCGAGGGGTGGGAGGGTTGGGAAATACAAACATTCTAACTTCAGTTAGTCAGCCAGAGTGACTCACTGCTCTCTTGATTAACAAATGCTGGTACCTAATCAAACCAAATCACACTACCTCAACACCTTTACAAGGTGAGTAACTGAGCTGAACTTTTCAACCTTTTTACTTAGGTATACACTGCTCCTAGCTTATTTCTAGCTTCTGGCTACTTTTTGTTTTGTTTGTTTTAATATACAAACACTCTAACTTCTGCTTATTAGCTGCCTTATAGACTATTAAAAATAAACACACTAACTACTGCTAAGACAGATCCAAAAACTGTGTTCTGGACCTATATATCCTCTTCATGGGGTACCTTCTCCTCCTCTATTGTCTCTCCCTACACTGTCACAGATTCTACATTATCTGGGTATTTACTGCAGTTAATACTGCACTTGACACCATCACCAGTAACACCCACACCCACCACCACTAACACCTTCACCCATCACCAGTAATACCTTCATCTATCATCATCACACCTTCACACATGATCATGTGGTGGTTGAGCAAACCCTCAACCACCAGAAAAACACCATTAGGCACCAACTCAGCCATTTGCAGCGTACTCTCACTCACCACATTCTACTCTCAGCCACAAGTAAAAGCCCCTTCTCCTCCTCAACTCTACCTTCAGCCAGCAGAAGTACACCCTTAGCTAGCCTGACACACCTATAGCCACACACACTCTCCAAATACAGCCACATGCACTCTAATGTATACACAGAAATAAAGAAAGCAAACAGTGACTGACAAACAGAAAAGAGGGACACACTGACAAACATACAACTAATGATGGACTCTTCACACAAACAGTGGACAGAAAAAAAACCAATACCACACAAGCACCTAAACATGTTCCTAGAACTCCCACCAATCTCCAATGTACAGAACTGACCAAGCATCAACTCCCACTAGAAAAGTGAGGTTTGAAATTAAAGCTTTAAATACATAGAGGTTGTAAAAGTGTCCCTGCATATTTGATGACATAAACACATACTCAGTTTAAAAATACTTACTTGTGCCCGTTCTTCCAAACCCTGCCCTGGAATGTCCTCAACACACCCTCTTTATTCGCACATACTTTTCCAGATGACAACAACATTATGCACATACTTCGGTCATTCTGAAAATGCTTTCTGCACGTACCAGCTAATTATGCATATATGCACACATTTTACACACACAACCTCCATATAAGTCTTTGAAATTATGGTAAAAATGGAAACCTAAGAATATGAAGGGGAAAAAATAATTAAACTAAGAAACAGGCAAGTGAATAGTATGAGTTTTCTAGCGCTACTACTGCTTTCAAAGTTGATAATTGCTATTTTCAGAAGATTTTATTTAAATATTAGTGTTCAAAGTAGGTCTGAAAATGTTACAGTACAAGTGTGAGTACATAATATTGCAGAAGATCGAAATGGAGTATTGTTAGCCTGTGAACAAAACATGTTTAAAGAATACAAATATAGGGGTGGATTTTCAGAGCCCTGCTCCCCTAAATCCGCCCGGATTTAGGCGAGCAGGGCCCTGCGCGCCGGTGCGCCTATGTTCAATAGGCCTACCGGCGCGCGCAGACCCCGGGACTCGCGTAAGTCCCGGGGTTTCGCGAGGGGGGCTTGTCGGGGGCGGGCCCCGGTCGGCGCGGCGTTTTGGGGGCGTGGCGGCAGCGTTTTGGGGGCGGGCACGGGGGTGTGGTTACGGCCCAGGGCGGTCCGGGGGCGTGGCCGCGCCCTCCGTACCCGCCCCCAGGTCGCGTCCCGGCGCGCTAGCGGCCCGCTGGCGCGCGGGGATTTACGTCTCCCTCCGGGAGGCGTAAATCCCCCGACAAAGGTAAGGGGGGGGGTTTAGGCAGGGCCGGGCGGGTGGGTTAGGTAGGGGAAGGGAGGGGAAGGTGAGGGGAGGGCAAAAGAAAGTTCTCTCCAAGGCCGCTCCGATTTTGGAGCGGCCTCGGAGGGAACGGGGGTAGGCTGCGCGGCTCGGCGCGCACCGGCTATACAGAATCGATAGCCTTGCGCGCGCCGATCCAGGATTTTAGCGGATACGCGCGGCTACGCGCGTATCTACTAAAATCCCGCGTACTTTTGCTTGCGCCTGATGCGCCAGCAAAAGTACGCCAATTCGCGCGGTTTGAAAATCTACCCCATATTGACTGAGTAAAGGTAAAATATTTTCAGTTATGATTTAAGTTTTTGTGACTCCTCAGGCAGTGTATTAAGATGCAGCTTTCAGAAAATGTCTTAGGATGAAACCTTTTAGGTCTATAAAGGACCATTAATTTAAGCAAGGCCTGAGGAAATGACCTTAGCAATACAAAGAGCTTATATCTTAGAACAGTCACTGAACTAATAAAAGTATCATTTCTACCAAATACTTTGTTAGTTAAATTTTCATGAATTCTTTACAGTTCAGAACCAATCAATTATTTTCCCAGATTCCACCCAGAGATGTATCAATGTGCCCTTGCCATGGTGTTTGCCACGGAGGAGATCAATCAAAACCCGAAGATATTACCCAATGTGACCCTGGGCTTCAAGATCTTTGACTCCTGTTACACAGAAGCCATGGCTACCCAAGGAGTCCTGTGGATGCTGTCAGGACAGAAAACCACTGTCCCCAATTACAGGTGTCAGCCAGCAACTAAGATGGCAGCCATCCTGGGAGATTTCCCTTCTGTCGTGTCCATTCAAATAGCGAGGATTTTGGGACTACAGAGGATGCCTCAGGTACTGGATACTGAAACAGAGAGCAAGAGAATGACTGACAAATAGCAAAAGAGATACTGTATATATAGATACTGGAAAGAAAGAAAATTGGGTTATTTATTTTAAAAATATTGTAGCCTGAATTTAAATCAAAGCAGGGTGTGACGTAACATCCATAAAAAAAAATTCAAAATAATAACATGACAACACACAAATATTTTGGAGATACATGAAAAGAGGGACGTACTGTAGCAATATAGATTAGATAGACAGACAAACTGAATGGATACTTCAGGGATGGACAGTTTCAGATCTCCATCCTCTGGCCTATTTATGTAGAACAAAAGGACATAAGATGTGTATGTTGAGTCAGACCAAATGTCCATCAAGCCCAGCATCCTGTCTCCACAAGTAATCAGCAGATCCTAAAAAGTAGATCTTTTCCTTGTTCCTCAATCTTAGCAATAAGCGGTGGCTTTCCCAATAGGTATAGGCAATCATTTTTAAGAAATGTGATTTTTGTAAAAATAGATTTACCTGAACCTATTTGAAAATGTTTGGATATTTTCAGTTTATTTGCAAAATAATTTAAAAATAATAATAATTTACACTAAAAGAGGCCTCCCCTGTCCCCACTCCCCCACCTCAGATCCTGGGGCCTACTAGAGGGGTCGACACAAATTTTGCAGAAAGCGGGTACTGATTTTTCAGGGGGGCACCATGCAATTATGCAAATTAGGGGGCCGTGCCATATGGGTAGTTCTGTACACAAAATAAGTGGGATCTCTTGGTGATCATATATGATGATCTTAAGGTGGCCAAGCAGATAGACAAGATGATGACAAAAAACAGAAGGTTGCTTGAGTGGATATGGAGAGAAAAATACAGCATGAGAAAGGAGGTGATATTGCCTTTGTAATTAATGGTTTTTATTGTATTGCAAACATATCCAGAAACAAAGAGAACCCATGTGCACATTTGTTCTTATGTGCCTACATGGGTCAAACAATTTAGGGTACAACAGAGTTTTGTTCCCTCCCCCAGTAGGTTCCCCCCTCCCTCCCCCACCCCCATCCCTAGAGTTCCCCAGGAACCAGTTCATAGTCATTCCCATACGAGGGGGATATCCCTGCAATCGTCCAGAGAGTACTTTCCGTCATTTGTTGAGAAGCAGATTGCGCGACCTATGTGGTAGGGATTGGAGGTAGGCGTCCCAGGTAAGCAAGAACATTTGACGGTGCCGTGGAGATGTCCAGGAGGTCATATTGTCCATTTTAAGCAGCCTATGTAATTGGTTGCGCCATTCCCAAAACGTGGGGGGGGAGCAGCGTCCTTCCAGTGGAGCAAAATTACCTTCTTTCCCACATAGCTGGCCTTCCGAAGGAATAGGCGAGGTCCCATCCCCCGCAGTTTCAGATCAAGTACATTGTCAAATAGCAGAATATGGAGGGTGGGGGGTATACAAATATCATGAAGTTCTGTGAGGTATTTGGCTATTTTAGACCAATATCGTTTAATCAATACACAACCCCAAAACAGGTACGAAAGCGTACCAACTTCCTGGTGACATTTCCCACAGAGGTCTGAGGGTACTAGGTGGGAGCAAAATGCTAGTGGTGTAGAAATATAAGCTCGCCAAAGGAACTTATATTGCATTTCACAAAAGTATTGATTTGGAGACACTCCCGCTATGTTATTAAGGCTATGTTGAATTATGGTGGCAGTGACCACAAATATTCCATCATTAGTCCATCTATCAGCCATCAATTGACTGGGATCTGTCCTCCCCTTGGACCTGAGATATTTTTAATAATAGGACAAGGATGGCACTTTTCCCCAACTCAGCTGTAGCACCCCCTCTAGCGTAGAGCATCGGGCTGGGTTGCGGTGGTTGGCTGATATAGAGTGAGCATAATGCCTAAGCTGTAAATAAGAAAACTCTGGTGTTCTCATCCGTCCAAAAAGAGCTATGATATCTTGCAGTGGAAGCAGGTGTCCAGTGCCATCCAGAGCATTCCCCAGCTGAATCAAGCCTCCCTCTATCCAGCCTCTTACCCTCGCCGATTGTGTCCCAGGGAGAAACTCGGGCTTTCCTTGCAGGGGCAGCAAAAATGCACTGAGTTGTGGGATATTAAGCCGCTTCGTAAAAATGCGCCAAGCAGTCATAATGGGTGCGATTAACATCCACAACCCATCCGGCAATAACATTATGGCCTTACTGGCTTGTAGTACATATCGCAGATTATAAGGGGATACCAAGCTCTGTTCAACCTATATATGTACATAGTGTGACTCCTCTAGCACCCAGTCACTGAGGATTCTCAAGTTACTGGCTAAATTATATAGTCTTAGGTCCGGGGTGCCTAGACCACCATAGTGCCAAGTCCCCTTCAACCAAAGAAGTGCGATTCTCGCCCGTTTCCCTTGCCATAGGAATGTTCGAAGCCTTTGTATAAGTCTGGTGTGAAATCATTTGGAGAATTGTGTATAATTCTTGAGATCGCCCCTTCAAAAGTATATAAATGAAATAGAATTGGTCCAGAGGCAGCTATTAAAATGATCTTCATCATAAAGCATATGGGGACAGACATAAAGATCTAAATATGTATATTGTAGAATAAAGAAGGGAAAGGGAAGACCTCCAAGGAATAAATGCACATGAGTCAGGCCCCTTTCAATAGAAAGGAGGATTTATGGGAAGTGTTGAAAGATTCAGGAGTAGTCTAATGAAATATTTATTTACAGAAAGAATGACCAATGCATAGAACAGCCTCCTAGTGAAAGTGCTGGAGGCAAGGATAGTACTTCAATTCAAGAAAGCATGGTACAAGCATAGAGGATCTCTGAGGGAGAGGCAAGACTAAAAAGCTGAGCAGAAGATAAGGGTGGGCAGACTGGATGATCATCCATATATATCATTATCTAACCCCCAAGAAGCGGGTGTCCTGGATGGTTAGAGCAAGGCAAACCCCGGAGGGTGGATAGAAGCAGAAGGGTCACTGAGGATTGGATACCCAGAGCTTCCAGGAATCAACGAGATACCACGGAGGGTAGTAGGAGGTGATCAAAGCGGGCAGCTTAGAAGCAGTCAGAATTAGCTGGACTGTAATCCTTGCTAACTCGTAGCATAGTTGCTGAGCGGAGGCTATGTACCCGGAGGTAGAGATGTTATGCGGTGGGGCCGCCCCCGAGGTTCCCTCCATGACGTATTCAAAAGTGCGGGTGGCGTGCGTGCACCCTAGAAAGTCTCAGGAAGAAACATGGCAAATGCATCGCCCATGTCAGTCCGGGGACACCAGAGAGGTCGGCAAACAGCAGCGGAGGTAGCCATCTTTCCCAAGGGAGAGGAGAAAGGTAGAAAAGAGGTAAGGCAGAGAGGGTGCAGCTGTCTGCGACCGATGGACGCAACAGTACCCCCCTTCAAAGGGTCCCCTCCAGGCCTCCTTCCTGGTCGTTTGGGTTTCCGAGGTTGCATCTGGTGGAAACGATGTACCATGTCCTTGTTAATGATGTTGACAAGTGGTTCCCATGAGTTTTCCTCTGGTCCATAACCCTCCCAGGAGATGAGATTCTCCCAAGTCTTGCCTCTCTTACGGACATCCAAGATGTCATCAACCTTGTATTCAATATCATCCTCTGCATCCAGATTAGCTGTTTCCGGGGTCTTCTTGGAAAACTCAGAAAGAATCAGTGGTTTTAGCAGAGACACATGAAAGGCATTGTGTATTTTCATGGATAGAGGTAATCTCAGGCTGTAAGTCAGATTCCCCAAGCATCAGAGAATGGTGAAGGGTCTGACATAGCGAGGAGCAAAATGTGCCGATGGCAGTTTGAGATGGAGAAATTTGGTACTCAACCAGACCTTCTCTCCAGGTTGAAACTGAGGTACCTTCCTATGGTGAGCATCATAGGTGGTCTTGGCTGTCTGGCCTGCTTTGAGGAGCAGATCGTTCGTTTGTCTTCAGAGTTGTTGTAACTCCGCTGTGGTGGTCTGGGCTGCAGGTGAAGCCACAGATAAGAGTAGCGGCAGAGGATGAAGTGGTTGGCGACCATAGTTGACTTGGCATGGAGTGGATCCAGTGGATGTGGCAGGATGAGAATTGATGGCGAATTCTGCCCACGGTAGTAGTTCTGCCCAGTTACTTTGTCTTGTATTCACATACGATCGCATGAATTGCTTAAGCGTTCTGTTCATCTGTTCGGTTTGCCCATTAGACTGTGGGTGATAAGCAGAGGTTAAGTCCAAGGAGATGTCAAACTTTTGACAAAGAGCTCTCCAGAATTTTGCGGTGAATTGCACCCCTCTGTCGAATAAGATGTGTTTAGGCATCCCATGGAGGCAGAAAATGTGCTTGACGAAAAGCTTCGCTAGTTCAGTGGCAGATGGTAAGCCTGGCAAGGCCACAAAATGTGCCATTTTAGAGAAGCGATCAACAGTGACCCAAATTGTATTGTTCCCATTGGAGAGTGGTAGGTCTACCACGAACTCGGTCCAGGCCTCATCTGGAACTGGTAGGGGTTGTAAGAGACCCCAGGGACGTCCGGCAGAAGGTTTTTGTTTTGCACAGGTAGCGCAGGAAGTCACATAGGCTTGCACATCCTCTTTCATTGTTGGCCACCAATAATATCATTGGAGCATGGCAAGTGTACGCCTCTGTCCAGGATGGCCGGCCAAGCGGGAATCGTGTGCCCATTTCAACAGCTTCTTCCTTAGACTCCAGGCCACAACTGTCTTCCCAGGAGGTATAGCATGAGTGGCTGCAAGAACCACCCTCTCGGGATTAATGATGTGACAGGGCTCATCAGGCACGTCCTCATGGGAGAAGGATCGTGATAAGGCGTCAGCTCAGACGTTCTTGTCTCCTGGACGATATTTGAGTAGGAAATCAAATCTGTTAAAAAAACATTGACCATCTTGCCTGGCGGTGATTGAGCCACTGTGCATGTCGGAGATACTCCAAGTTTTTATGATCAATGTATATTAGAATTTGATGTTGAGCACCATCCAGCCAGAGACGCCACTCCTCAAAGGCCAGTTTTATAGCGAGCAGTTCTTTGTCTCCAATTCCATTATTTTTTTCAGTAGGCGAGAACCGCCTTGAGAAGAAGGAACAAGGATAGAGCATACTGGATTCGCTGTACTGACTTAAGATCGCTCCTATGCCGACGTCTGAAGCATCGATCTCGACGATGAATGGGCGATGCAGATCTGGATGGTGGAGACACGGATTTTTTTGGAAGACTTCTTTGAGTATCAGGAAGGCTGCCACTGCCTCAGGAGACCAATTGGCAGGCTTAGCCCCCTTCTTGGTCATAGCTGTGAGTGAAACCGTCAAGGAGGAATAGTTCTTAATGAAAGAACGGTAGTAGTTCGTGAAGCCCAGGAAGCGGCGTAATGCCTTCAGGCCTGTGGGTTGAAGCCAGTCTCGGATGCTCTCTAATTTCTTGGGGTCCATTTGAAACCATTTTTTAGAAATGATGTATCCTAAGAATGGTACAGACTCCTTATGAAATTCACACTTCTCAAGTTTCGCGTATAGATGATAGATGATACTTGCGTAACCGTCTCAGGACCTTCTTCACATCCTCCTGGTGTGTTTGCAGATCTTGAGAGAAGATCAGGATGTCGTCAAGATACACCACTATGTACTATTACAGCAGGTCACACAGGATATCATTCATCATGTTTTGAAGCACTGCAGGTACACTGCTTAATCTGAAGGGCATGACAAGATACTCGAAGTGTCTGTCGTGAGTGTTAAAGGCTGTTTTCCACTCGTTTCCGGAATGGATACGCACCAAGCTGTAGGCCCCCTTGAGATCTAATTTAGAGAATATCTTGGCTCCTTGGAGCCTGTCAAATAATTCAGATATTAAAGGCAAGGGATGCCGGTCTTTGATAGTAATCTCAACAAAGAGAAATCTTGCACCAGCCGGGGTCCGATGAATCCCTTTTGGAGGTTCTCTTGTATGTAGGCTGACATAGTCTTAGCCTCTGCTGCAGAGGTTAGACTCTTCCCTTGGGAGGCTTTGAATTAGGTTTCAGGTTAATAGCGCAGTCAAAAATCCTGTGAGGTGGTAATACATCTACTGCTTGTTTTGAGAATACGTCCTGGAATGAGGCATATTGAGGAGGTAGGTCAGGTAAAGATGGTGTAGTAGGCATACAGGCTACTGGGGAGACTTCTGAAAGGCATCTGCCATGACAGCCAGGTCCCCATTGTG
Organism: Rhinatrema bivittatum; assembly: GCF_901001135.1. NCBI lineage: Eukaryota > Metazoa > Chordata > Amphibia > Gymnophiona > Rhinatrematidae > Rhinatrema > Rhinatrema bivittatum. The sequence goes on along the minus strand of NC_042615.1, from coordinate 510,467,323 downwards.
ATAGTTCCAAGCATTGCCGAGTTGAACTGTGGCATATGGTCCTGCAGTCAGGGTAGTCCAAGTACCACTGGATGCATGGCCTTCTCCAATACAGGAAAGAGATGGTCTCAGAATGTAGATCTCCAGTGGGTAGACCTATGACCTGGGTAGCCAGCGAGACCTCCCCAGGAAGTGGTTCTCCATGTATAGGTGATAGTAGCAATAGCATGGCCATAGGCATAGTAGGAATTCGCAGATGTTCCACCAAGTGTTTTAAAATAAAATTTCCTCCGGCCCTGGAGTCTACGAGAGCAAGCGTTTGGAATTCAAGACTACCACAGATGAGTGAGACTGGAAAAGATCATGGAGGAGTGGGTGTGGTAAGACCTAGGAAGAGTCCTCCTGCGGATCCTAGGTCTGCATGTTTCCCGGACAGATGGGACAAGTTTGGACGGTATGGCCGGATTGGCCACAGTACATGCATAACTCCATGCGCTCGCAAAAACATCTCTCCTTTGAAGTTAAATGGCTACAGCCTAGTTGCATAGGCTCGTCCTCCTCAGTAGGGGTAGATGGTGGGCTAGGAGCAGTATGCATGGGTTTAGACGGTTATCATCCGGGACGTGCTTCCGGGGACTCTTAGCCTCCTGTGTCCGGTCTCAAATACGGCGGTCGATTCTCCCAGCCAATTCTATGAGAGACTCTAGGGCAGGGGTCGGGAACCCATGGCTCGCGAGCCAGATATGGCTCTTTTGAGGGCTGCATCTGGCTCGCAGACAAGTGTCGCCATACTTCGCGGTTCCCCGCTGACCCAGCTGCTCCCCGGTCCTCCGCCGCCCGGGCTTAAAATGCTGTCAGCCCGGGCGGAACGCGGCAGGACAGCTGGAGTCAGCGGCACCGGCGTGCTCTCTTCTCCTCCCCCCCCCCGCGGCCCGGAAGAGGAAGTGGAGAGCATCGGGTGCCTGCGCGGGAAGAAGAGACCACACTAGCGTGGTCTCTTCTTCCGCGCAGGCACCCGATGCTCACCACTTCCTCTTCCGGGCCGCGGGGGGGGGGGGAGGAGAAGAGAGCACGCCGACTGGAGCCATCCGGATGCCTGCGCGGGAGTCATCGGGTGTCAGCCGGGTGCCAGCGCTGGAGTCATCGCGCAGGCACCCGATGCTCTCCACTTCCTCTTCCGGGCCGCGGGAAGAGGAGAGCACGCCGGTGCTCTCTTCTTCCCGCGGCCCGGAAGAGGAAGTGGAGAGCATCGGGTGCCTGCGCGGGAAGAAGACTGCAGCGTGGCTCGGAGGAAAATGAAAATCTTCAACCGCGGCCGATGGGAGGTTAACAGAGAATTAACGATTGAAATAGTACCCTCTATGCTGTTAATCCTAGTTTCTTGATCTTCCATCTTAGTTCTCATTTTTTTTAAAAGATATGAATCTGGGACATTGAACAAGGTAAATTTTTCTCAACCTTAGCAACCAATCTCCACACATCCAAGAGAGTGACATTAACTGGTTCTTCAATTCCTTCAGCTAACCCACACAAAGGGGGAATTGTAAAGGAAAAGGGACAACTGAGGGACTGACCCTCGAAGCCACCAAAACTGGTGGAATTCACTTTGACTGGTTTTCCACCTCAGGAGTCTCTAGAGCCAGTAGAGGATGGGTAAAGGCCACTGGAGTGTCAGAAATGTTCCTAAATGAAGTCAAATCTTCCACAAAAACACTATAGCAGGCTAAAGGGGTGTTGAATGGGCCCAGGACTTAAAGATATTCCAGAGAGTGAATTTTCACCAACACAGTCTCTATTAGATGGCTCACCGGTTCGAATAATGTGGTCATGCATGGGTCCATGAAATGCTGACAAAGAAGGAGCAGAAGATGTCCAGGCTTTAGGTTTTCTCTTCCTCCCCATTTTGCGCCCTGGGGTGCACCGGCGGCTGCGCGCTGTAGTGCCCTGAAATTTAAGGGTGAACCCAGGTGCTCTTGAATGACGTCAGCAGAGCCCGACTAGGGGAGAAGGGGATCTCACCACCTCTCTCCGGGCGTCAGCATCAACAGGGTCAATAGCTTAGTCCAGGAAACCTTTTGGCTCAGGATCTCATTTCTCCTCCCCCCAAAACAAATTATTTTCCGGCGTATATCCCTATCAGAAACTTGTCCAAACCATTTTTTTTTTTAAATTTTTCTAAACACTACTAGACTTAACGTCATTCTCTGGCAAAATATTCTGCATGTTAATTGTCTGCTGACTGAAAAAATACTTTCTTAAATTTGTTTTACATCTGCTATTTCTTAGTTTCATGCAGTTTCCCTTAATGCTACTGCTAGTATTTGTGTAATGGGACCTCTAATAATTTTTCTTGGGAGAAATTCAGTGGGAGATGGGGGAGAATGCATTTGGCCACTGCATTTGGGGTTGAGTGATGTTTTATTGTAGCAAAAAAGTTTACCAAAGGGATGGTATATCTTTTTAATTGGTGTTATGAAGGAGGATCATTAGGGGGAGTGTGTATGTGTACTATATAAACTGGTGCACAGGGGATTTTGGCGAGAGTTTGGTGAAAAGCTGGAGTGAAGCCAGGGTGGAGGAGTTTCTATCTCATTCCTTGTAACTCGTGGCTGGTGTTCTGCAGTGTCATGGCTCCGGGAAATGCAGAATAAACTCCCAGGCAGTGCCAGTGAGCCACCTGGGAGGAATCATGGATTTGTTTTTGGTTTTTTTTTTGTATAACACATTTTTATTGAGTTTTAACGTAACAAACAAATAGGCCATGACGGTAACATATACCAGAAAGCGTAGACTGGAGCACGGCAGCGTGAACGACAAGGTAAGTGAAGTAGCGTGTAAAAACGACGACTAGACATTTTAATACAGGAAAATCCTTATGGTGACCAGGGAAGAAGATGTAAAAATTCATGAGTACTGAAACCAATTTTTTATGAAAAAAATGGACTAAAGGGGAAAAAGAGAAAAAACACTTGATGCTATGCTAAAGGGGATTTTTGGAGGAAGTGTGTTTTGTTGCTTTTTTTCATTGCTGCTGCTACGAATGCTGTGAGAAACTTGTGTACTCTGAGAAATCACTGCCTGCTGATAACTCCAGAATGATAAAATAAAAAGTTTTTGTTTGAAGATACCTTTAGAGGGAGACCCTCCTTTATCCCATGGTGTGGATTCGACTGGGGCTGTTATCAGTTGTGGAAGAAGATGGGAAGCAGTCAGAAGGGGTCACAGAGGATGAAAGAGGCATTTGGTGAAGTCATCCCTGTCCAGCATGTCAAATACAGAAGTTACTTTTGAGTCAGGTCTGCTACACCATCTGCTCTATTATTTTTTATTTTGAACCCCCATAGAGACACAAACAGGCACTAGACACTGTATCATTTCATGTGATTCAATAGGGGTTACATAAAATTAGTGCCTGAATATATGGCGCAACATAGGCAATTTTAAGATGCATTTTTGCAGCAGCAATTTTTTTGGAAGTTTTTTGGGTGTACATTATTTTTTGTACACTAAAGAATGGATGCCCATTGACTTTAATGGAAACAAGATTGCTACTCTACAGTGAAAAGCACTGTTCAAAGACAAAGACTTTTGTACCACAAGAAGAGGAAGAAGTACCCTCTAGGACTCTGTGGATCAGAAGTCCACTAAGAGGAAGCAGAAGAGAAGCTTCCTTGCCAAAGTCACCAGGGAAAAGAGGAATGTGCATGTTAACCGCCAATGCCATCAATGATTGCCATTAAAGAAGCATGGTCACTATCTTGTCCTTGTGCACTCTGGTCGGTGTTCAAGTGCAGATGTGTACTAGTGAGCTGAAGGGATTCTGGGCCTAGTCCTAATCAGGAAATTCCTGAAGTGAACCATTTAAAAGCTGAAAGACTTTCCACAAGAATCCCTCAAAGGACAATCAGAGACCATGGATTTTCCCAGTCAGGAAGAATTTCCTGCAGAAGAGTCAGCACCATTGGCAAGGGAGCCTGAATGCCCCAGATTTTCCTGAATCATCAGCATCTGACAGAGAAGTGTGATGGAGTTATTGCTGAAAAGACAGATTGTATTGGTTTTGAAGGAAGGTGAAGTGGCTGTCTGTTTCCAATGCTGGTAGTGTGATACCAGAAGTTTCCCTCTGGGATTGGAGTTAGCAAGTGTGGTGTGCGAGACCCTACATGTTTACAAACTGAGAGTGGAAAATGGTGCAGAGAGTGAGACCAATTATCTTCCTGAAGCAGGATTAGTGCCATTAGGATAGTTCCTGGAGAGGCCCCTGCTGTATGAGGAGGCAGGCAGGGCCTTCAAGGAGTCAAGAGAGTCAGTACTGAGGATCTGAGGAAGCGAGGCCCACAAGAGTGGTGAGTATTGGAAACAGCAAGGAGTCGGCTGGTGGGGAAAAATCAAGGCCAAGATAGGACCTAGTAGTGTGGAGACATTAATCCTAGAAAGGTTGGTGTTGTGGTGTATGGTACATTTTCTAGAAAAAGTGGGGGTTCGAGCTAGGGTCAAAAGGAGGCTAAAGAGACGGAGAGTTGCTGAGAAGATTATACTGAATGGGGATTTCATTGCTAAAGTGATAGCGATGACCCGAATGAAAGTGGTGGATAAGACAACATAAAAAACTGTTGGTAAGCTGGTTGGTCTAGACAGAGTCTAGGCAGATCAAGTGGAGGAATAGGAGAGGGTGATTGAAGACATAATTGCTATTGTCCATTGCAATAATTCAGTTCTACCTGAATACTGTGGATCTTGCACCTTGATGGAATGGACTGCTTAGAGGTGGTCATTGTTGGCTGCTGTAACTCAGATGGGGTTAAAAATGTATGAGTGGTTGTTAGAAGAATAGTGGTGCCATGACTGGCTCAAGTTGTTAAAGCTTTGTCCCCAGGATGTTATCTTTGGAGAATGTAAGGGAAAGGCAGAGACAAGGTAAAATTATGGTAACTGTGACTGAGTACTCACAGGAGGGTCTCAAACCTATAGTGTCATGCACCTGGAGGGGACGACCAGGGGGTCAACCCACAGTCAAGTATATAGCAGAGCTAAATCGATGGAAGCCTCACTCAATTAATAGGAGAGAGAGAATTTTTCAAATGCAGCCCAAATTAAAGGATATGGATGCTTTTTCTCCATTATCCTTGATCAATTTGGTTTTCTGAGAATTTGGAAGCTGGTTGAGAAGACACTTTCCAGCGTTAGCCTGTGTGGAGTTTGGGGTCCAGCCAGGGCCGGTGCAAGGGGGATTAGGCGCCCTAGGCGAGCCTTCTCCCTTGCGGCCCCTCCCCCCGGTCTCAGCCCAGACTCCTACATCGTTCTCGATCATGCCCACCAGCTGTGTGGTTTTCTGGGTCACGAGCAGGTTGGGCACTCTAACTCTGTGCATCCACTGAAATTCCCCCAAACAATGGAGCTTGGATGTTTCTCTTACAGCTCATCATAGTAAAAGATATTTTCAAATTCTGGTGTCACCTCACAGTAACAGCAGCACAAACAGCTTCCACTGCCAGGCACATTGTGAACTAACACAAAACCCCGCAAAAAAAGACACTCAAAATCTATACTGCAATCCCATCGTAACATAACAGTAATAACACCAAGGACTCAAACAACAATAACCCTCCCTGTGAAAAAGCAAGGGTAAATATTACACTGGGTCCTAGAATATCAATACACCACCTACTGAGGAAACAAAACAAACCCAATTGCTATATTTATTTATATATTTATTTAAAGTCTTTTCTATACCATCGCTAAGTTATATACCATCGCAGCGGTTTACAAGTAGGCACATAAGTAAGTTTGGAGTAAGCGTACTATAGTACATTCTAACAGGTGCCATTAAGTTTTGGTTACATTAAATCATAAAAATACGTACAAATGTTTAGTGATGTAGGTTCTGGCCAGGTGTATCCAGAAGGTACTTTTACAGGTCAAAAAAAATCACATTTACTGTGTTATATTATTACATTCATTGTGTACTCAATTTGTTAAAATATTGTAATGCATATTTATGAGAATAGTGCTGTGTGCCGGTGCTCTTCTGTTTATGCTAGTGTATTTTCTATTCTCCGGTCTCTTTATAAAAGACTTGTTTAAAAAGCCATGTCTTTAGACTTTTCTGAAGTCTAGATCCCTATACAGGCACTAAATGCTAGCAGAATCTCTCATCACGGTCACACACACAGAGCAGAGACAGACTCTCACCAAATACAGAATACAAAATGAAGGAGCACAAATTAGACACAAACTGAAATGGAAACTCCAAGAAGCCAGACTCCGTGTATTAACAATAGAAAAACAGAAACACCATTCCTCATAAAACAAATAAAATCAAGAAACATAAAGCATCCATTATAATAGTAAAACCATACTAATAAAAGAATATTTTAAAACTACTGATAAATAGAGTTTCTATTATTTAAAATCATATACATTTTTTACAATTTTCCAAACACTAATAAAATATTTCTAAACAGCACATATATCAAATAACATTCAATAATTAAAACTAATAAGGATTTTAAAAAGCCCCTGCTGTTCCCTTCTGTGGGAGCTCTTGATTTCCAGTCACCCTGATATTGTCGAGGATTAGGAGGTTATCCTCTCTCTCTCACACATACTCACATGTCCATTCTCTCTCACACATACACTGTCACATACATACACATTCATGCTCTTATATCCACCATAACCTCTTGCTCTCACTGACACTGACAGGCTCTAAGACACTCTCTCCCCCTCCATACCCCCCTCCCCCCCACACACACACACAAACTCTTACTCCCTTGGATTTTCTCATACACACTCATGCTCTCACATTCACTGGCTCCCTCACATACACACAAACACACACACCCAGGCAAGCTCCCATTCATTTTCAAACCACTCCCTCCCCATCCCCCAGGCATGCACACATTCATTCTCACACACACAGACCCCCAAGCAGGCACCCATGCATTCACACACATACACCCCCAGGCAGAGTCCCATTCATACACATGCATACACTAAAGGCAGATCCCCCTCTCTATCTTTTGCCAGCAACCTCGGAGCCTCTCTCATTCCTCTGCTGCCACTGTCACTGATGCCGCATGGCTATTGGGGAGACGCCGATTGCTGCTACTGACACTGAAGCCCATTCTACTGCCTCCTCTGTGCAGGCCCCGTGGGCTTCCACTTTCTCCATGCTGATCTCGTACATTGTGAGATCCGCATAGAGAAAGTGCTATTCTTGCATATTCCCAAAGATTACATGTGCCAATCACTAAAAAGTAATTTATTTATTTTTTATCTTTGCTGTCTGATCTTAGTTTTCTAATCGGTCACAGGCTTTTTTTTAACACCTTCCCTGTCTTATTTTTTTCCACCTTCCCTTTCTTATGCCAATTCCTTTTATATTGTCTTTTTTCTGTTTCTTTTCTCTTCATCTTCTTCCCTCAAACAGTCAGATTCTCACTCACATGCATTTCTCTTTCACAGACACACACACACAGGCTCTCACTGTCACATGCTCTCATACAATCATTCATACACACAGTCTCTCACTGGCACGTGCTGTCTGACTCAGACACCCAGGCTCTCTCTCAATTCCACATGCTGTCTTGCTCAAGCACAGGCTTTCACTGTCACATGCTCTCTCTCATACAATCATTCATACACACAGGCTCTCACTGTCACATGCTGTCTCTCTCACACACACAGAAGCTCTCACATGCTGTCTCTGCAAACATTCAGGTCCTTACTCCCACACACAGTCTCTCAACTCACTCTCACACACAATCTCTCAACTCATCTCATACACACACACACACATTCTACAGACCCTCATCCTCTCTCTCACCTCTGGGCCTCCTCTTCGCGGGTCGCCGCAGGATGGGCTTTGCAGCGGCCCTGCTACCGAGCCTCTTCCTCCTCTTGGGCTGCTGCGACTTGGGATTTGCGGCGGCCCGTAAGCACTGCTCCTCTTCTGCACGCGCTGATGCTCCTCCTCCTTCCTGCCCTTGCGGCTCCGGCAACGTTTACTTCCGGGGCCGCGCAGGCAGGAAGGAAGAGGAGCATCAACGCATTTAAACGCAATCTTTTTCTTCGGGCCGTGGTGACGTGAGCTCCACCACGGCCCTGCCGATCTGCCTGCTATATGCGTGTCGCTGCTCAGCCGTCAGTGGAATGAGGTCCACTGGTGGCCGCATGAGCCTCCCTGCGCCCGGGGGCATTGTCTCCCCTCGGGATACCACTGCTCGCGGCGCCCCCTAATACTCGGCACCCTTGGCCCAGGCCTAGTTCGCTTAGTGCTTTCACCAGCCCTGGGTCCAGCAGTTAGATGTGAAATGATATTCGGCTTGATTGCCAGTGCTCCTTTCTGGGCTGTATGGACTCTGCAGCCCAATAATGCTGAAGTATTTGAGGACCTGCCAAAGGAAAAAAAGACTTCAGTGAATTGCCGGGCATCTTACTTCAGGAGAAGAGGTAGAGAAGCCTAATCCTGGCCACTTTTAACTATGTTTTTCTGCTAGTAAAACTGCTTCAAAGAAATCTATTATGATGTTGCAGTTCTAGAAATACTAAGAATCAGTTATATGATTTTGGTCATTTGGGGTTTTTGTTACAGAAGACTCCACTATTGGAAGATGGGAGACTGCTGTGTTTGTTCTGTTGTCATCATTCCACCCAGGAATGAACCATGGGAATGAACTGGAAGAAATATTTAACCAAAGGGTCTTCCTCTTGCATTTCCAGCTAGGAATGCAGTATAAGGAGTGTGGCCGTTATGGGAGATGTGATTCATTTAATTCAAAAGAATTCAGTTTCAGTATTCTCAAGAAGATGCTGGGGGAAAGTTAATGGAAAGTGCAGAACGTATGCTCTTGTGTTTTCCAGGAGCCAAGCTGTGAGCATTGATGGGCCTGGTTACCCTCTTGAAGAGAGGAAGAATTGCATCATCCTGGTGTATGATGTTCTTTTATTACGTTAGATGGTGTAGAAAAGAAAATGGTTGTTTGCTCTGATGTTTGGTTTTCAACACCAAACATCAAGGGAACCCCTTGATATGTGGTTTATGTGCGGTAGCTGTTTTTAGAACAACCACTCTGTGGCTGTCCTATTCAACAGCTCCTGTATTTTATTCTTTTAATACTTTATTTGACAACTTTTTTAAATGTATTTTTTGTTCCTTGTTAAATTTGTTTGTGCTTTTGTTTTCCCGGCAACCTGTCCGACCCACCTATAAGTTACTTTTTTTCTCAAGTACTTCTCTGAAAATGCTGATTGCTGCCGCTTATTATGGGTTCGGATCCGCCTGCCTGATAATGGCCATGTTTCGGCAATACTTTGCCTGCTTCAGGGACCTCGGGAAAGTCTCTGCTGTGTCCGTTACACAGGTCCACCATTGGAAAAGCACATCATTTCTTTTTGAACACAATTAAAATATAAAGTTTAAATTCAATAATTAATAAAAAGTATGTACCCCACTTTTCAAGTATATGATACTTACTGTTTTCGCGTGTCTAATCTTTTAAGTGAGTACTTTTATGCAAAACAGGAGAAGGTGTTCCAGAGGGATACAATATTGGGCAGATTTTTAAAGGCTACGCGCATAACATACGCACGCGCCGAGTCTATTTTGCATAGGCTTGGTGGCGCGCGCAAGCCCTTGGACGAGCGTATGTCCCGGGGCTTGCAAAAAGGGGCGATTCGGGGGGTGGCCAGGGGGTGTGGTGTCGGCTCGGGGGCGTGTTCGGGGTCATGGCGGTGGTCCAGGGCGGTCCGGGGGCATGGCCAAGTGCCCCGACACAGCGGCCTGTGTCGGGGCCTGCCATGCCAGCAGACATTCGGGGCGCGCAAGTTACGTCTGCCCGGAGGCAGGCGTAACTTCCTGGATAAAGGTTAGGAGGGGGATTTAGGTAGGGCTGTGGGGTGGGTTAGATAGGGGAAGTGAAGGGAAGGTGGGGGGAGGCGGAAGGAAAGCTCCCTCCAAGGCCGCTCCGATGTGCACCCCTTTGCGTGCGCCGACCCCGGATTTTAAAAGATACGTGTGGCTACTCGAGGTGAGGTTTTAGTGGTGGCTTAGGGTTTTGGGGCCAGTTTGATATGCAGAGTGAGACGTACAAACTGCACAGTACACCTCAGAGAAGATTTGACGTCATTTGGAGTGAGGAAAGTCTCACAAAGATGAGATTTCTACAATGTTCTCTCACCCTAGCTTTTCATACGTCTCACTCTGTATGTCAAACTGGCCCCAAAACCCTAAACCACCACCAAAACCTCACCTTGAGTTATTAGCTGGCCCTCCAATAGTGATATAAATAGTTGAATTCTGTGAAGAGCTCCCTAGAGGTTCTTGCTCTCTCCCCTCCGATTAGCATAACGCGTGTTATTGCACAGTGTGATAATGCCCCTCATTGTCTTAATCCCGCCCAAACCCCTCCCCAATCCCATCCCTTTCAAAAATTTACATTCTTGCCAAGCAGTATTGTGATTATCGCGTGCATAATGGTGTTAGTACCATAATGCATTTTGATGAATGACCCTGTAAGTTAGGTTTCCAGTGCTGGCAGTCAGTGCTAAATCCCTAACTTCATTTCCTCAACCTGATTCCACCTCTGGCTGCACCCACTTTTTAGGGACCTAAATTTAACGGTTCAGATAGTGAAATTTTTCTAGGTGATTAACTCCTTCAGTTAGGATCCTAGATTTTTTGAATTCATCTTCTAATAGATATTGTATATGTAGGAAGATGAAAGGTGGGGAAAGGAAAGACTAGTAACTGAAGTGATCAATTGTTTTCCATTATCCAGAAGCCTCAGAAGAACCTAAACACTTTAATCTTGCTATGTTGCATTTCCCTTTAGTTCTGTGTAAGTGTGCTATGAGCCACCTTGACTGACTCCTTGCCTCTCTTTCTGCAGAATCTTTAGAATCCTTCAGAACTAGTTACAAGCTTCCATTTCCTCTTGTTTTCCGTCTGTAAATATAAGAATTCATCATTTCAGCTTTTGTTTTGCTCTTGTACAGATCAGCTATGGATCAGGACTCCCAGTCCTGGGGGAGAAACTCCTGTTCCCTTCTTTCCTGAGGACTGTTGGTAGCATCGAGGCCGTACTGTACTTAATTGCCCAATTGGTGGCTCATTTTGGTTGGACCTGGGTGGGCATCCTGTTCTCCTCTACTGACTATGGCTTGCATGGAGCCCAGGTCCTGAAGTCAGAGCTTGCTCGCTTGGAGGTCTGCGTGGCCTTCTCTGAAGCTCTTGGCAAAGATGGAAGCCCAATGAGGATTTGGAATCTGGTGAAAATCTTAAGTACATCAAGTGCAGAGGTTATCATTGTGTACGGATACCCAACAGAGATTGGACCAGTCTTAGAAGAGATGGCACTGGGGGAGACAAGGAAGGTTTGGATCTTCAGCCCAGGTCTCATTATATCCCCATTGTTCTTCAACAGGCACTTATGGGAGGTGCTGAATGGTACCATTGGAGTCATAATCCACTCCATGTACATCCCCTCTTTCAGCAACTTCCAATATAAGAATCGTCCCAGTGACTCTTCTCCTGACATCTTTCTCAGGCCCTTCTGGGAACATGTGTTTGAGTGTGAATGGAAAGAGGGCCCTAATACAATTGGTAAGGGTCCAACTGGAGAGAAGAAACCCTGCATGGGCTCAGAGAGGCTGGAGGACCTGCCAAGCTCCACCTATGATGTGAAGAACATGCGGTACAGTTATTGTGCCTACAATGCTGTGTATGCACTGGCTCATGCACTGCACAATCTGCTGTCCTGTAACCCTGACAGAGGAAACTGCTCCAGCTTTAGAGATGTTCAACCTTGGCAGGTGAGAAATGAAAAAGCACATCTGACTGACTGCTTTTACTAAACCACTGTAGCTATGGTAGTGTATGCAAGTATATTCATCTACCTTATAAATGGCCTGTGACCGACGGCCCGCAAATGCGCAGTAGAGCGCAGCTCTACTGCGCATGTGCGGGCAAGGACGTCGGTCAGAAAAAAAAAATGGCGGTGGGGCCGCAGGAGCGGGAGGAGAAGCAGCGGCGCCGCGCGCGCGGTGCCGCTACTTCTCCTCCCCAGATCTGCCGGCAGATCTCGGGGGGGGGGGGGGGGGGGGGTCACTGCCGCGCGCGCGGGAGTGACCCCCCCCCCCCCCCGAGATCTGCCGGCAGGAGCGGGAGGAGTTAATGGAGCCGGGTGAGGGTTGCGGGAAGTCGCGCTTACGGCGCCGGGAGGAAATGGAGGTGGGTGTGGGCTGCGAGGAGTCGCGAGTACGGCGTCGGAAGGAAATGGAGGCGGGTGAAGGGAGGGACTGAGTGGGAGGGAGGGAGAGGGGGGACTGAGTGAGTGGGAGGGAGGGAGAGGGGGGACTGAGTGGGAGGGAGTGAGGGAGAGGGGGGAGGGAGGGAGGGACTGAGTGAGAGGAGAAGGAGGGTGGAGAGGAGTGGGTGGGGGAGAGTGAGGGGAGAGAGAATGAGGGGGAGGTGAGAGACAGAGGGATGTAGCCCGTTTTAACGGGCTTAACGGCTTGTAGTATTATAAATGAACAAATATAATAATCGAAGTAATAATTAACTTACATATTATGCATACAACTAAATATTTTAGAAGTATGCATGCTAAGACCTTTGGAGTACTTCATGAGGAAGGGAGCAATCTCATTTATATTATGAACTAATGGCAGTTGAGTAAACTGGAGCTAAATGGAGGGCATGAGTAGTCACCTTGGCAAGAACTGGTTACTGGATTCCTCAAAAAATAATAGTTAATGGTCTAGGCACAAAAGGACAGTTAATAAAATCTCAAAATATATGAATAAGGTATACATTATTCTGGAATTGTGGTGCTTTCTTGCATAACAGAAGAGTGAGAATAATCAGCTTTTCCATTCTAGAGCTGCCATGATGAATGCACTGATTTTGATGTTGTGATAATAGAATGATAAAAACATTTTATTCTCAGCATGGATTCTGCAATAAATACTTTGATGTAAACGGGAGTGAGGTAATAATTTGCATCATGCAGGAGAAGATCTCAGTTTATCATAGTAACATAGAGATTGATATTAAATAAAAAAAAAAAAGCTGAGCCCTAAATATAGGGAGCTAAATTAAACTCCTAATATCGGCTGAACTTAGGGTCCTAAGATATAAATATTCAAAGATATTTAGCTGGATAACTTGTGAGTTATCTGGTTAAATACCTATTTTTGAATATCTAGGGCACTTATCTGGCTAACATTTAGTTGGATAAAAAAGAGACATTCCAAGAATGTTTCTGGGCTGAGCTACATTGTCTGGCTAACTTAGCCAATATTAAGTTGTATCTGACTAAATTATCCAGATAACTTTCAGACCGCTCTGCAGCAGGATTAAATTTATCCGACTGCATGTGCCTGGATATCTTTGGACTTAACCTGCTATATTCAAAGGAATATATCTGGTGAAAAGGCACACTGGGAAAAAAAAAAAAAAAGGAAACACTCCAGCCTATGGCCCATCTCCCATACCACCACTTAATATATAAAAAATGGACCCTGCCAGGCCCAAGGCCCCCCCTACTACCCCAAATCCATTCAAGTAGACTTTCAAAATAAAAGTGGCAGAGTCACTCGGTGGCCTCTCCTCTCTCCCTGCTCCCTTCCTAGGTTCAGCAAAAATGTGAAATCAATGCTCCCTTCTGCTCTTCCTCCCCCCCCCCCCCCACTCCAGCTGTAAATGTCCCACCCACCTGATACCTTTGCAGATCTACTGGGATTCCAGTATGTTCCTACCACAATCCCCGCAGCTTTCAGCCTGCCCAGCGGGATCCACCCACTTTAGATAGATGCACATGTAAATTCCTAAATGCAATCCAACACCATTTCCCCCCTCCCTTGCCCATTTCTTCCACCCACCTCTCAGGTCTCCTCCCACTTTTGCCCCCAGGCATCCCTAAAATCTGGCACAGAGAGGACTGCACCAGTGGCAAGCCAACAGGACCTATCCTAATGCTTTCTTGGAGCTCTGAAGGAATCATGCCACTGGTGTTTAGGGTTTTAACCACTGTTTCGGTTTGTAACCGCTTCTCCGTGGAGGTTAGTCCAATGGTTTATGGTTTATTTGGTTTTCTATACCGTCATATCAGTCGGAACCTTCATAACGTTTTACAAACATTTAGTAAGGTACATTTACAAAATATTTTCCCAAACATTTGCAAACAATTAGCCATGGAGGTACATTAATGTTCATAGGAGAGTGCAAAGGTGATATGGTAAAAGGAATGGTCACATCTATAATATAATCAAAGGAGATCATTGGAAATGTCAATAAAATAGTAGTGAAATAGCCATTGAATAGGGGTTAAATATCAGTTAAAATAGCAATTAGTAGGGGAAAATAGCGGTTAAATAGCAGTTTAGTATCAGTTAAGATGGTCGTTGAGTAGGAGTTAATTAGCGGTTAATTAGCAATGCCCTTCTTGGAAGCACAGTGCAGTCATACCACTGCTGTAATAAGCTGAGCTACTGTTCCTTGCAGGTTACTTCAGTGCTTCATTAATTTATTATGTATTTATTTTATACATTTATATTCTGAGTACCCAGTTCCTGTTGATTTGGACAATTTAAATATCTCCACAGTTCTTGAGACATTGGATACTGAACTGGCAAGTTCTGCAACCATGCTTGTCTCCTTCATACTTGAACCAGACAGAGACTGGATACTGAAGATGTTCTTTTGTCATCTTACCGAGGTCTTTGTAGGCTGTAAGGTTAAGGTCTTCCCAAATGTTTCATGGCAAATGCAAAAAAAAGAGGAAATAATTTCTTATATTCTACGGCCTAATGTAGTACAAATTGGGGCTTCCTTTTTTCTTAAATATCTTTGTAAATTCCTCATCATATATAAAGATGTTTCATGTATATTTTTTCAACCTTCCCAATTGACTCATTTTCTTAGCGATAAGCATTTACAGTGAGAACATTCTTCCTGTCAGCTCTCTCTTTCTTAAATTGTCCCTTTTACTTTTTCTTTTGGATGCAGCAGGGTAATTGATTCTGTATTAGGTTTAGGATACTCCCATCATCGTTTTTCTATTTTCTTAGGTCTTTCTCATTCTTCATTTAAAATTATTTTTTTTTTTCTGATTGATCATATTGGATCTCTTTTTTGTGGACTAGCAGTGAATTGGTTCTACTAATTTGTATCAATTGTATATCAGATCTGTATTCTTATCTCTTTTCAAGTGTATTTTTGGAAAATGTTATCTATAAAAATGGTATAAATAAAGAGTTAAAAGAAAGCAGTTTACAATAAAATATACATACAAATTTAAATCAAACTGAAAGAAAACCAAGCCAATGCCCTGTTGCTACCTAATCACAGTAGCACAGATGACAGTCAAACTTACCATCCCAATCCCCAAATACCTTCCTTGATAATAACGTACCACTATAGACAGTAACCCTACACTCTAGCTTACACATTCATAATTTCTACCTCCCAAAGAACAGATGCATTTTAACTAATTTACAGAACTTCACATAATTAAGTTCTGTTCTGTTACCATACAGTGTGGAAAAGGCAGCAGAATCTGCTGGAGAGTTTACTGTACAACTTCATTGTGGATCCCTAAGAAACTCTCAGATTTCGTCACTGGATCACCCCTTGATTTTATCAGTCCTACGTATCTCCTTTAACTCCATTTTATGAAAATCCAGACCTATCTGAGGTGTTTTAGTTTAGTTTATTAAAACTTGAATAATCACCAGTTGTGTATAACAATTAAAGTGATTTACAATAAAAATAGCCAGTGCAATAAAATCAAATATATAACAAAATGAAAGTCAATAAAACTGTAACATACAAAAATAATAACCTTTGGTTCATCATAACAGAGACTAATATGAAAAACGTGACTTAGGGAATGGCCTCTGCTATTACTGGCATCAATAGCATGGGATCTTCTTGGTGTTTGGGTACTTGAAAGGTTTTTTGTGGCCTGGTTTAGCCTCTTTTGGAAACAGGATGCTGGGCTTGATGGACCCTTGGTCTGACCCAGCATGGCAATTTCTTATTTTCTTGACAAAATGATTCAGAGACTAATATATAAACAGAACTACTCTTGTAACAAGCAATAAATAGTTTGCAGTAAACCCAGTCATTATGGAACAATATAAAAATACACAGTAAGGCAAGACAGACAAAACTGACAGTAATGGCCAGACAAGGAGAAGTGCCAAATCAAGTTAATTAAGGAACACTTGCAAGCATAGGTATGTCTTGATAGGCCTTACTGAGTAAGAGGGTGTACCAGAGACTGGGAGCAAGGTATGAGAAACTCATCTTACATGTTACCTCTAATTTCCTTTGCTTTTGACATGTGGAGTAGAGTGGGGCATTCTAAGGTGGCAATTTTGCAGACTTTCTTATACAGGCTTTTTGAAAATTACCCTCCCTAAGGCACAATGGTCAATTTGAAAAAAAAAAGCCTCTGCATAGCCATTATAACCAGATAATTCTAATTGGGTATTTCTGGGCAGATTTTCAGGTAGACCTAACCAGCTGCTAGATTTTCAGCTGAAAATTCTGCTAAATCTATCTGGTAAAAATGTAACCGGCTTGATTTAGTGGAGCTTTGTGCAGCTTCATTGCCCAGCCATACTTAGGCCTGGATTCTCTAAGGTCTGCGACCTTAGAGAATCCGGCGGTAACAGGGGGCGGGGGGTCCTGCGATCGCTGCCGGCTTTTGCACCGAATAACTACACCATAAAAAGTGTAGTTATTCGGCACGAAACTGGCGGCGATAAGGAATCTTACCTTTCGCCGCTAGCGATGTGTCTGCGGCGTTGGCCCCCGGTGCCGCCCCGACTCCTCCTCTTCTGGGGCCGACTCCACGCCAACTCCACCCCCGAGTCCCTTTTCATGTGCAATAGCGTTAGAGAATGACCCCCTTAGCCAGTTAGTGTAGAAAATCAGCACACAAAAAAAAAAAAAAAGTGCTCTTTGGTAACTTGAGCGGTAGTGACTTGGAAACAGTCAGAGCAAAAAGGAGGCAGTTCTCCGACACCTCTAACAGTTCACCCACACTTCCACCAGCACACCTAGACCTTCCACCACTTCATTCTCTTCCCCCCACCGCTTATTCCAAACCTCCCACCCAAAAACTGCAGACAAAAGACAAGCGTGATTTCATTTCTGCAACACAGTTACAGTAGCAGGAGAGCATGGGGTGGGAAGAGAGCTGAGTGATATGTTTTAAGGTATTGTGTAAATGCTTTGTTGCAACGGTTCATTGTTATTATATTAATTAAAATTCAACATGCATTTCTTTTTGAATTTAAAAAAGGAATAGTCTGTTCTATAGCACAAACACTGACTGAAATCTTTACCTCCTTCTCCAACAAGCGATCCTTGTTTCACCCGAAAACCACGGGCTTCTTCAGGGATGAATTCTCGCCAAATCTCCACTCACCCACAAATCCTCTTACACCGGAACTGACCAAAGCATCCCACAGGTAGTGACCTGTGTTTTCGCCAGTTCCGGTTTTTGACCTTGTGCGACTGGATATAATGGTTTAAAATACTACTTTTTGAAGCAATCTTTAATACGTTTAAACGATGTTTGAAGAGAAGAAAAGAAATGAATTTGGAGACCGGTGAATTGAGCCGTTTCAGAAGTGTTTATGTATGTTTGGAGTGTAAGAGGATTTGTGGGTGAGTGGAGATTTGGTGAGAATTCATCCCTGAAGAAGCCCGTGGTTTTCGGTTGAAGCAAGGATCGCTTGTTGGAGGAGTCCAGTGGACAGTGCTGAGTCTATATTTGGACACTGGACATTGAAAGTTTTCATTGAAAGGGTTAGCCTTTAAGTGATGACATATATTATAGACCCAGTGGTCCATAATTATTTTTGGATGATGTGATTTATTTGAGTATTTCCTTGTTAAGATTATTTAAATTATTTGCACATGATATTGTTTACAATCTAGTGAGATTCACTGTATTTTTGTACTGTATGTCCATGTACATTTCTGATGAATATGTAATCAAATATTTGTGGATATTAAGCAATGTGATGTTTTAATTGTTATGATTGAATGGTGTGAATGTAGGATGAATGCATGAGCTAGATAGTATTTTCTGTCTAGTTAGAATTTTTATTGTGTGGTCTCATGAATAATAAAAAATGTTTGCACAGATTGGTGTTTGATGTGATATAAGATTTATGGGTTCTCTTATGTAGTTGTTATTGTATAGATATAGGGAACCTATTGTATGGTTTACCCTCAGTGAGTATTACCTTGGTAAAATCTTTACCTGGCATAAGAAACACTCTTATAGAATTAAGAGAGTATTCCATCAAAATGGATGCTGACCTCTGATTGGCTGATATTTTCATTGTAAAGCATTGCATGATAAGGCCAGGAAGGGTGCTGGAGGAGTCAGAGATGGACCAGACAGTCTTTGATTTTATTCAGTTCTCCTTTTTTGCTGGGATCCAGGTTCTCCAGCACTTGAAGCGAGTCCGCTTCCAGAACCCAGTGGGAGAAGAGCTGTACTTCAATGAGCGTGGGGAGACTTCTTCTGTCATTGACATCATAAACTGGCACTTCACCCCTGATGGTGGCAACAGATACCTGACAGTGGGCATCTATAATCCCCTGGAGACAACAGACAGGAAGCTGATCCTAAATGAGAGCCTCATTCAGTGGGGACGGGGATACTCCCAGGTAACATTCCACCCTCCCACCCCCTCCAAAACAAATTGGGGCAGATTTTAAAAAACAGCGCGCGCGCATACTTTTGTTTGCGCACCAGGCGCGAACAAAAGTACACCGGATTTTATAAGATACGCGCATAGCCGCGTGTATCTTATAAAATCCGGGGTCGGCGCGTGCAAGGGGGTGCACATTTGTGCAACTTACACGTGCCGAGCCCTGCGCGCGCTGCCCGTTCCCTCCGAGGCTGCGCAGGGCCGTTTTAGAAGGGTTACGCGTACCTTATGCGCGTAACCCTTTTAAAATCTGGCCCACTATGTTTAAGGAGGTACAAATTTAGAATAGAATAGATAAAGAATGGAACAGAAAAAGAAGAGAATAGATAGAGGGACAGGACAGAATGGAGTAGACTGGAATAAAATAGAATAGAAACAGGAAGAGCGAGAATAGTAAGGGGGCAATTTACAACTAAAGCTGAGGGTTCTTTTATTGCACTTCGAAGGTAATTTCCAAAAGGAAGCTGCCTGGGTAGTTTCTCTTTATAAATTAACTAGCAGAAAGGATGTGCACTAAGGGGCCAATGCAATTAAAACGCACAGAAAGTGGGCGTTGAATATTCAGCACCTGCTTTCCTAATGGCATCTGTCCTGGGGGCGCCATGCTATATTATAATTAGGGGTTGTGCTGTCAAGGAGCAGCTAGGGTTGATTGCGTGCCCCTACCACCTCCTTGACGGCATGCACCCGGGAGAGGCCAGCTGTCCGTGGCCATCCACTAGTTTAGAAAATGGACGCAGTATTTTCTGCTTTTCTGTACAACTTTTGGGAGTGCTCAGAAATTAATGCCTGCTCTAGGCAGTCTTTAATTTCTGAGCGCAAAAATGTGTGTATTGCATGTAGGGATGTGCTTCGTTTTTTTATGCTGGGTCAGGCTACGGGTCGACCAACCCGTGGAAAACTTCGTTTTCCATCGGGTCGTTTTTTTTGTCTCAGAAATTTTCGCCGAACCCCCCCCCCCCAACACTTCAAATTTAGTTAATTACAACCCCCCCCCCCCATCCTCTGGACCCCCCCAAAACTTGCCTAAAATCTGTGGTGGTCCAGCGGGGTTCCCGGGAGCGATCTCTCGCTCTCGGGCCGTCAGCAGCCAGTAAACAAAATGGCGCCGGTTGTCCTTTGCCCTTACCATGTGACAGGGGCTACCGGTGCCATTGGTCGGCCCCTGTCACATGGTAGGAGGCGTCATTTTGTTTACTGGCAGCTGACGGCGCGAGAGCGAGAGATCCCCCCCGGGACCCCCGCTGCACCACCAGGGACTTTAGGCAAGTTTTGGGGGGGGTTGTAATTAACTAAAGTTTAAGGGTTGGGGTGGGTTTGGGTTGTTGGTTTTTTTTTTTTTAAATAAAGGGGCCCCTCCCCCTCACACTAACCCGAACAACAAATTTTCCCAGAAGTTCGGGGAAAATCCGTCTCGGGATTTGGGTCCTCCGACCCATGCCTAATTGGACTATTTCTTTGAAATTTTCCAATTTGGCAAAAACAATTGCACATCTCTAATTGGATGCACTTTTTTTATTTTTTTAAATTTCATGTGCATGTGATGAGTACTATTAGTTTCGCCAAGCGTTGGACACACGTTGTGGATTAGGTAGTGCCTTCACAACCCACATCCAACTGCGGTTTAAACAGTGCACTCGGCTGAGCGCACTGTATTGCATCAGCCCCTAAAAGCAGCCATGCGCTGTGCAACTGCAACTTGTATAGGTAGCAGAAGTGGGGTAAAATAGCGAGCAGGCTTGTGAAAATGCTATGTGTGCAGGCTGTTTTACTCCTCCCATCCAGGGCCCCCAGGAATGCCTTTTTTTAACCCGGTTAAATGTGTTCGCTTTGAACCCCACACGTGCTTTATAGACGTTCTAAAGAGGGCAAGTTTTACACAGGTCAGGTATGATTCTGAATACAGGAAAAGAAGAGAATCTGGCTGTGTTCATGAGAATCTCTTCTCTGTTTTCAGGAATGTCTGGGAGAATCGTCAGGCTCTGTAACTCTCTCTTCACCATTAGGCAGCACTAATGCTCTCTTTCGTTTCTTTCTCAGGTCCCACGCTCCGTGTGCAGTGAGAGCTGTCCCCCGGGGTACAGGAAAGTTCCACAGGAAGGACGACCTGTCTGCTGCTTCCACTGCACCCCCTGTCCCGAGGGAGAGATCTCCAACCAAACCGGTGAGACCTACCTCAGTGAAGGGAGAGAGAAAAGAGGAGGGGGAGGAGAGGGGCCTCAAGGAAACCTCGGAATGCACCTAACCAGTGATGAAAATCATGAGATGTCACTGGAAGTCACCTTTTCTTAACCTTCAGGTCTTCGCTTTCCTATTGTCAGGACAGAGTTTTGTGCTTTATAGTTCTCAAATATTAGGGCGGTTTCTCAAGTTATGATAGGGCTATAACACAAATTAAACAGCATATATCGTGCGATAAACACTGTATATTTCACTCCCTATCGTGGCAATATTGTACAATATTCGAACCTGAAACATGCTCCTATTACAGTGAAGTGCTTTGCATGGCTTTGCATGCATGAATGCTGCAAATCCATGCAAAGCAGCTAATGCATACCTAATCCTATGTAAATAAAATAATGCGGCTGACATAGACATTTTTTCAGTCATGTTATTTTATCTTTGCCTTTTCCAGAAATGTTATTCTACTGTGGGACCACAGAGACCCTAACGTGGGTCTTGATGCCCCCATGGTAGAATTAAAGGGCCATGTGGCCCAATACATTCCTCCAAAAAAAGTTTTAAAAAATCACTGGGAGTCTTACTACACCTCTGCCCACCCCGGAGTTGCCATTCGAGACAGCCCCCGCAAAAAGTTACAAAATATTAAAAATCCACCATGTGGCAACAACCCAGCCCAAGCCCCTCCAGAATCCAGAAACCCCTCTGGGTCCACCAGAAGCCCCCTGGTCCAATAAATGCCTCCCATCCCAGACCCCCCCCCCCCCATCCTCCCTTTACACATTAATTATAGGCCGGGCACACCCACCATGCCAATCCCTCAAATTACTTGGTGATTAACAGGCTCCCACTCCGGACCCCCCCAACATCCCTCATTGGTGGCCAGCAAAAGAGCTTAGGATGTGCCTCCCCCCCCCAAACCTTGGCTCTCCTGACACTAATTTCCAAAAAGACGCTGACCACATGGCAATATTTTTCAAATGGAAGGGGCAAAGGTCAGTTGGCACCATTTTGGAAAATGGTGATGAATGATCCTGGGGCTAGTGGGTGCCCCAGGCCCTCTTGCTGGTCATCAATGATTTTTTTAAAGATACGGTGTGTTGGGGATGTTGGGGGGGGGGGGAGGTTCGGTGGCAATTATTAGACCAGGGGGGGCATCTGTTGGATCCGGGAGGGGGGGGGGTTGCTGGATTTGGTATGCCTGCTGGGTAGGGGAGGGGCTGAGTCTAATAAGTGACTTTTTATAAATGTTTTGGGGGGGAAGAGATTTACTGAGGAGGTACTTGCATCCAAGATCGGGGCCACTATGATTGCTCTCTGCTCGTGTTACCGTGGCGACGCTCTGCCTTCCGGCAGACATCGTTGCCAGCGTCATCTTTGAGGGCCCCCTGTCCTAATAAAATCCGAAAGCCTATGGTGCGAGGCGTCAGTGTGCTGCCGAAGCTGCGTGTGCCAAAGGGGTGTGCGGCTTGTCTTGATGGGAAAGAAGAGGAAATCCAAGATCTTTACATCCTCTCCAGCTCCAGCAATGATTCGAGGCCCGATGGACAATCATCTTTGTCGTATGGGTGAGTTGTCCACCAGTAACTGTGCTGGAAGTTCCTCTATGGGAGCTTCCTTGAGTCCTGCTCCAAATAGGCTTCCCCCTCAACCAACAGCATTCACATCACAGGAAGTAAGGTTGCAACTTTCCCCTAATGGGAGAACACAGTGGGGGATGTCCCAAATCTTTCTCAACAGGCTCTGAACATTTCTAGACCTGTTGGGACTATAGTCCCTGATTCTGAGAATAATCCCATGGAGGTTTCTCTGGATAAGGATAAAGACCCATCCAGTGTAATACTTGTTGATCTATGGAGAAGGATCATGAAATTAGATAATGATGTGAATCAGTCTATATCTCAGTTTAATTCCTTTATGAATGAAACCAAATTTATTACACTTGTACAGGAGAAGAAAATACAGAGTTAGAAAAAATAACAGGTTCTTCTGTTATTAAATGCAGAGTTGGCACATAGAAAGGACAGCTTAATATTACATAATGAGATTGAAGCTTTAGAGAATCTTTTGAGTTAAAAATCTATGTTTTACTGGCATATGCTATGACTCTCCGGTAGTATCATGCTTCTGGTAAAAGACAGCCTTCATGCATTCAGGAGTGAAGGAGTGAAGGCCAATTCCAGGAAGAAACTCCACCCACTTTCCAGATAAGCTAGTAGAAATGTGAATCGGAACCGGTTTCGGTTTCGGGGACCATCAGGAAATTTTTTTCCTGCGGTCCTATCGGCTGCACCCGAGCTGATAAACAAAAAACCCACCCTGACTCTTTAAATCTGATTCTTTAGCATCCCCCACCCTCCTGACCCCCCCCCCAAAACTTTCTTAAAGAACCTGGTGGTCCAGCGGGGGTCCCGGGAGTGATCTCTCGCTTTCGGGCCGTCAGCTGCCAGTAAACAAAATGGCGCTGATGGCCCTTTGCCCTTACCATGTGACAGGGGCTATCTGTGCCATTGGCCAGCCCCTGTCACATGGTAGGAGCAATGGACGGCCAGCGCCATCTTTAAAACTGGCACGAGCCATCCGTTGCTCCTACCATGTGACAGGGGCCGGCCAATGCCACAGATAGCTCCTGTCACTTGGTAAGGGCAAAGGGCCATCAGCGCCATTTTGATTAGTGACAGCCGACGGCCCGAGAGTGGGAGATCGCTCCCGGGACCCCCGCTGGACCACCAGGTACCTTAAAAAAATTTTGGGGGGGTCGGGAGGGTGGGGGATTCAAACTAATTAAATTTAAAGGGTCAGGGTGGGTTTGGGGGTTGGTTTTGTGTGCCCTTTCTTCCCGCCTCCCCCAAAACAATAAGAGAACCCCCTTGAAAAAATTTGGGGGGTTTTCCTATCGGGTTTGGGGGCCCCCCCGAATTCTGATGAGTTTGAAAATATCGTCTGATATTTTCAATCGTCAGAAAAACGATTCACATCCCTATAAGCTAGACAAGGAGCTTTACCCAGAATTCCCTTCAACTCATCCATTGCTGCTTGCTGTTCAGATCCCCACTGCCAGAGTTCCTCCTTCCTCAGGAGTTTTGCCAGATGCTCTTTGATCTTTGCATAATGATCTATGAACTGCCGGGAGTAATTGCATATTCCCCCCCCCCCCACCTTCTTCTGCCTGTCTGTACCAATGTACTAATACAGAGGGGGTCTGCTGAGATCTAGAAATGTATTCTGAGAGTAGCCTCCTTCTGCTCTATGGAGCAGGAACTATGGGTCCCCTTCCCCCTTTGAGCCACTCTTCCATATAAGAGAGGGTACCTGACCTGAGTCCATATGACTTCATTTGTGTAATCAAGGATGGGGGATAGTCTCATGAGGAATTAATTCCCAATTATGAATTCTTCACTGGGGTCTTAGTGATCAGAACTGGGTGCTTCACTTTCATCTTCCCTATCTGAATGGGGAGCCATGCTTTACCTCTAACTTCCACAGGCATTTCTACATAGGCCCCTAGGTCCACATCACATGGGACTTTTCTCAGGGTGGATCTGCTCTCTAAGGAAGCAGAGAGCCTGTCAAATAAGCTCTGAGTAACCTATATTTCGAAGACCGTCACAACTGAATACATCTTGTATTCGTATGGAGATTGTGTAGCGGAGTTCCTGAGCCTTCAATTTCCCCTAAGAAATATTTATGCCTCCTGACAGTCCAAGTCCAGAAGGGGCACAGAGCTCTTATGTGGCTGGATGTCACCTGGTACTGTAGAGGTATTGGTATCACTGGTTTCAAACAAGGAAGGCTCCTGGGCACTTACGGTAGAGATCTGAGGAGAAAAAACATGATTGGTTAGTCAGTGCATGTTAGTTGAGGACCATTGGTTACTGGGGCCCTCAAGGGGTGTGCTAGGCCTGGTGCCACTCTTAAGCTCCTCAGACTTTTTCTGTTTTTTCCTGAGGAACTTTTTTGGATGTAGCAGGTACACTGGTTTTTAGTCAATGAATTTCTAGATGGTGGTCATCAGCTCTGCCAGCTGAATCTCCACAGACAGTCTCTGGTTACAGTGTTGCCACCTCCTCCAATTGTGACTCCATTGGTGATACTGTGAATCACCTGCATCCTTTTCTGGATCAGTTGCTGGGGCAGGGGATTGCTCTTGGGGAGGAGGCATCCAGGTCTTGTCAGACTTAGGATAAGAAGATAGAAAATTAGTTCCCATGTAATATCTCTGGAATCTAACTTATGGTGGACACTTGGCTCTTCTCCTTCTTCTTATCTGTAATCTGCTCTCTAGGGGCAGTCTTTCCTTTGTGGAAAATGACATGTAGCTTCTCTGTTTCCTCTCTGAGGAACCTTAAGCGTGTCTCCCTTTGGAGATATAAGGGACTTCACAGAGTTGGGGGAAGAGACTCAAAAAAGGGGTTTTGGAGAGCGAACTTGTCAACTTTTCTGACACAGAGCTCCCCATAAAAAAAGTGTGCTTTAAGAGGTTGCTAAAAGCTTGGGGACTTTCCTGAGGGCCACATCTCATGTTGTAAGTAGCTTGCTCTGCCAGAACATTATAAGTGTAAGTCCCAAAGTGCTCTTTAAGGGAAAACTCAAAGATATCAAGAGACTCTTTTACCTTAGGGGGGATGCTAGCTATGTGTTGTCTAGCTTCTTCATTGAAACTCCATGGGAGTTGGGCTATCTGGTCTTTTTCAGAGTAAGCACCTACTACCTCAAAAATTTCATGCAACCTTGCCAAGTCCTGCAAAATATCTGAAGCAGAATTTTTCTTAAAAGGAGTAATTAATGTTTGAAGGAGTTTAATTTGTTTTGTGAGTTTTGAAGCTCCCTCTAGTATTGGCTGGTGGTAAGCTGGTCTGTGTAGAGGCTTCTGATCCCAGCCCCGTTAGCCTCCCTTACTGGGTGGACCCACCCCTCTTCTGGGGGAATGGGTGGAGCATCCCCTTCTCCTCATCCCAGGCTACATAAGAGGGGGCAGGGGTGTGTGCCTCTTGCTGTTGTACTAGCGAGAGGCTACACTTCTGCTTTGCTCCATGCCTTAAGCTTTTCCCTTGGTTCTGGTAACATCTCCCAGTCTTGGGTAAAAAGCTGTCTGCGGCTTTCAGCTGGACATTATTCCTCCCACCCCCAGCGGTCATTAGTAAGGTGTGGGGTCAGGGGTTTTTTTTGAGTGGTACTGGGATATTCTGATGCCTACATTTACTGCTTTGGAGAGACAGGACTTGGCATAACTGTAGCTGTTTTTTCTTTCAATAGCTGAATCATATTTTGAGACAATTTCAGTTGATACCTGGATTCATTTAAATTGATTAACAATTCTTGGTTTTCCTTTTCTAATTTAAAATTCTCTTCTTGTAACTGGTTACAGCAAGCTATGTGTTGTGTGTTTAGCTTGTCTGCAGAGAGTGGATGAGTTAATGTTTGTCAGCCCTTAACAACTCAGTTTCAGTGAGGTGGGTTTCTTGAAGAGACAGCCTCTGTATCTCTAAATCTTGCATCCGCCCCTCTCTTTCAGAAACCTGAAACTCCAATTGTTAATTGTTTTGTGACACTTTAGTAACTCAGTTTCTTTACTATCTGCAGTGGCTAATTTCAGATGTGCTTCTATTAGTTAATTTTTCAGAAAGATAATTTTTTTCCTGTTTCCTCTTGCTGGGTTTTTAGAACTCTTTCTAATTTCTGAACCGGTTCTGAAGTCTCCTCTGAATTTTACTTCTCTTGCTGTTCTCTGATAATCTTCTGCAGTTCTCAAATTTTATCTAGATATTCCTTAACTTATCTAAAAGGGGCTCTGTAGGTTGCCTTTCAGATATGTTTCTCTAAGGAATTAACCCCTTCTCACCACTTTGAAGATCCCTGGTTTTCGAGCCGTGAGGGAAATGACAGTCTTTTCTGAATGTGGCCTCTGTCTCTCAGGCAGCTGTGGGTCTCGCCTCTGAAGGAGGGCAGAGGACTTGCCTAGTTCCTTGGGAAGACCCTGGCAAGTGTCTCTTTGGATATAATAGCAGGGCTGGAGAAATCTTCCATACACCACTTCAGGGAACTGGATCTGGTCAGTCAGCACAGTTGCAGGGTTGGGCAGGGAGCAGTGTCTCAGTCGTCTTCTCGCTGGCGAGTGGAATCTGATGAGCCGCTGCCCTGAAGCCTTTTCCCCCCAGAACTTTTAAAAGGCAGTGTATGCACATTTGGGGGCTTAATGCATACTAATTTAGTGACATGAGTCAAATTCTGAATGGGACCTTCTTCAATAGACTTCTTGACACCCCCCCCCTTGACCATCAGGCAGAGAGCTGACCAGCTGACTTGTCTGAAAAAAACCCTTTTGTGATTGGAGAGTCCCGTCTCCAGGCAGAACTGAGCCATGCTGTCAGGTTTCAAACTGCTTTTACACGTACACAACTAGCCAGTAAATTGTCTTTCTGAGTCCCTTTTTAGAAGGACTCATCGTGTAGGCACAGACTTGCTTGTGCTCTCTATCCCCTAGATTCCTCAAAATGCTATAATTTTGCATGGATAACACCCACAATAAGAAAAAGGGGTGTGTAGTTATGATAATTTTAGAATTAGCCAGACAGGCATTTGCTTTCCTAGAAGGGGGGAGGGAGAGAGAGAAAAAAGAGAGGGAGAGAGCCTGAGCCTCTAGGGAGGCTTTCACAGTATTCAACTATTTATATCACTATAGGAGGGCCAGCTAATAACTCGAGGTGAGGGTTTGGTGGTGGTTTAGGATTTTGAGGCCAGTTTTACATGCAGAGTGAGACGTACAAACAGCACAGTACATCTCAGTGAAGGTTTGACGTCATTTGGAGTGAGAAGTCTCACAAAGATGAGATTTATATGTTCTCTCAGCCTAGCTTGATAGTACCCTGCTATAGAGCCCATCAAGCTAGGGCAAGAGAACATTGTAGAAATTGAATCTTTGTGAGACTTTCCTCATTCCAAATGACGTCAAATTTGTACGTCTCACTCTTCATATAAAACTGGCCCCAAAACCCTAAATCACCACCAAAACCTCACCTAGAGTTATTAGCTGACCCTCCTATAGTGATAAACAGTGTGAAGGCCTCCCCAGAGGCTCTCTCTCTCTACTCCTCTTCCGCCTTCACTTCTTCCTCTCTTCCTCCCTCTCCCTCTCCGCAAGCCCAAAATGCAATTTGCAATCTTTATTGCCAATTGCGTTATGGCCATTTTGGGCATTTTGCACAGCTTAATGCCAGGAAAAAGGTGTAATTATTTCCGGCGTTAAAAGCATGCAATAGCGTGTTATGCTATCACACAGTGCGATAAAGCCCCTCGTTTTCATTAATCCAGCCCAAACCCCTCCCCAATCCCACTCCTTTATAAAATTTGCATTCATGCCACACGCTACTATTACGTGCATTATTGCATTAAAGCATGCATTATGGCGTTATCACAAGCATTAACGCCTTAACACATTTTGATGAATGACCCTGTTAGTTTGCTAAGTCAAGACTCCTGTTATCTGTTTGCCTGTTTGGCAATCAGATAATTCAGTTCCAACTTCAACTAGTTGTAAATTCAGCAGCTCTGTCTCTCTGAAATACAGTTCACCTCTTCATTGAAGTCAGAGAATCCATTTTGCTGTATGTACAATAGTAAACTTAGGGGTTTTAGTTCTACAAGGCTAGGGTCAGGATCCAGGTAGTCATTCTGAGACAAACAGGATAGACAAGACAGACAAAACCAACAGGAAAAGCAAGGGAAGAAATAAGCAGGAACTGTGATGAGGGCAGATGGGGCAAGGAACTGGACAAGGAACACAGAACAAGGTATCCCCACAATAGTAGAAAGAAATGTATTTTTAGGGGATCACAGATTGTCCCTCCCCATTATTTTAAATGCCTCCCTGCCCCACCCTCTACTCATCCGCAATCTCAACATTTACCTCCAACCCCCTAGACTCCTCTCTTGCTCCTGGTGAGGAGCAAACGCTGGAAGCATAAACTACCCACAGCTTTCACTTCCAGCACTGCTCTGACATTAGCAGCTCTGGAAGTGCTGGAAGCATAGGCTGCAGGTAGCTGACGGTTGAGCAAAGAAGAATTCAGTTTTTGTTGTCATAGATGTGTTTCTAATTTGTGGTCATTTATTTTGTATTTGGTGAGGGTTTGTGTTCCACCTGGAGGAGCAGCCTGGTGGCTAGAGCAGTAAGCTGAGAACCATGGAAACCACAATTCAAATCTTGGTGATGCTCCTTATGATCTTGTGTAAGTCACCTCACCCTCCATTACCTGAGATACAAACGGGCCGATTCAGTAAAGTCCACGGAGACTCCCGACACACACCTGTGCACATGATTCTGTATTTAAATGAGGCCCGGCGGTAGAAACAGGCAAAAGGAGGCGCTAGGGACGCGCTAGTGTCCCTAGCGCCTCCTTTTGGCTTGGAGCGGCGGCTGTCAGCGGGTTTGACAGCCAACGCTCAATTTTGCCGGCGTCGGATCTCGAGCCCGCTGACAGCCACGGGCTCGGAAACTGGACGCCGGCAAAATTGAGCGTCCGGTTTTCGACCCGACAGCCGTGGGCCGACTTCAATTTTTTTTCTTTTTTTTTTTTTTACTTTTTTTACCCTTCGGAACCTCCGACTTAATATCGCCATATTAAGTCAGAGGGTGCACAGAAAAGCAGTTTTTACTGCTTTTCTGTGCACTTTCCCGGTGCCCGAAGAAATTAGCGCCTACCTTTGGGTAGGCGCTAATTTCTGAAAGCAAAATGTGCGGCTTGGCTGCACATTTTGCTTTGTGAATCGCGCGGGAATACCTAATAGGGTCATCAACATGCATTTGCATATTGAGGGTGCTATTAGGTTCGGCGGGTTGGACACGTGTTTTCGGCCCCTTACTGAATAAGGGGTAAGGGAAAACACGCATCCAATGGCGGGTTAACAGTACGCTTCGTCGGAGCGCACTGTACTGTGTCGGCCCAAATGTTAGGGGGTGATATAGTACAACATAAGTAAAAAATGTATGCTGAAGTTCAGTGTACAGTTTCTTTAATAAAAAAGTCAATTCTGGATACAGTAAGCTAATGGTATGTTAATGCATTGGGAGTAAAAAAATTATGCTAACCTGAAAATGTGTGTATGAAAATGTGCTACCTTATGATTGAATTTTCAAAGGATTTACATGTGTAAAATTAGCATATATGCACAAAAGTGACTTATATTCATGTACATGCTATTTTATAAACATCACAAATATGCATGCATTTTTTGTTTCACATTTACCTGTGTACAAAAGGGGTGTTTTAGTGCGAGGCCAAAGGTATGTGGGTAAGTTGCTATTTTTTTATGCAAATGCATCAAGCAACTTATTTGCATAATTTTAACCTTCTAATTATCTAGCGGTTTTGATATCAGACTTGTCTGTCTGCTATTGTTAGGAGGGAGGTATGAATAAACTGGAGATGGACTGGGTGAACTGGTGGACGTATTGACAAACTGGTGATTTCAAATACGGGTGCATAATTTAAAATATACCTATTTCCATGTATACATCAAGATTTTACACAAGTTCAATTATTTTTACATGTAAAATATATGCACATATGTTTATAAAATAGGTAGGCAAACTAAGATATTGATACTAAATAGATTGTAAACTGAAAATATCCCAATTTCCTTCACCTTTGAGGGAACTCAATTAGTAATCAAATCTCAGCAGGTTCAAAATGTAGAATTATCTTAGATCCTGAGATTTCAATGTGAAGCCATCTCACACACCTTATAAAACTTCATTCTTTAAGTTGCATATGCTATGGATATGTAGCAGTCCAGCTTGTTTTGTTTTTGTAATAGGAGATGTATTGGTGCTATAGGGCCCAATTGAATACTTGCAGTGCTGCCTTTTCATAGGTGGAATTGATGCTATTTGAATTATGTGAGTTGGTGCTGTTTTGACATGGTGGGGTTGTTATCTAGGTTATTAGTGATTTTTTTTTTTTGGTGAGGTTTTGTGTTTCTTTGCAGTGTCTGGTAATTGAGGGAGTTACTGACTTGACATCTGATCTGGATTTTTGTTATGGTGAGTTGTAAGAAGAAATTCTAGATCAGCCAACGCAGCTATACAAACTATTCATGTCAGAGATTATTGTTACCAATGTAGTATGGGTTTATTTTAATCTAGAAATATACTCGTATGTATTTATTGATTTTTTTCTGTAGTTTACCTCCAATGTATCATGTGACATTTTTCCCATGCCCTTCTGTGTATATATGCTGATTTGCATGAACTATTGAAATTTACCCCTTAATTCTACTTTTATATTAATTATTTTTGCTACATTTATGCAAATTGTTGTTGACTGTTCTATACCTGCCTAGAACCCTTGAATGGATAGATGATTTATAAATTGAAGTTATAAATAAATAATATAACAGAGGGAGCAGTTTTCCTCTGCTGGAGACACACAGACAGATTAGGAACTGTTGTGTGCTAGAGAAGTAGCTGCAGGCCCAAAGAAAGGCTTTTAGGCTCTCTTCCTATTTTGGGAGAGTAAGGAGAAGAAAGCAAATCTGAAGCTCTCCAAGTTTTTTTTTTTCTTAAGTGCAAAGGTAGTGGGCATGAATAAAGTGTGAGAGTTCCCCAAGAATGAAAAATAGCTCTCGCTGTTAGAACTTTTTTTTAAAGAAAGGAGAAAATCCTACTTGTTGAGCTCAAGTAAGTTTAGTTTATAGGTGGCCAGAAGAGATCTGGAATCCACACAGTGGAATGCTACGATTCATTTTCTCAGAGGAGAAGAACTTTCAATGTTCCAGTCAGTGTGCGATCCAGTGCCAATCAGGCATTGAAAGATTGGGAGGAAGGGAGTCATCGCCAAATAAGTACAGTAATGGAGCAAGGCAAGAGCTGGTACCCCATGTAAATAGGCCTTAAAATAAATAAGTAAATACATAATACCAGAGAAGACACCTGAGCATTGAGGGGACCGGGTATAGCGTGAAGTGGGGTCTTGCAGATATGGAGAGCTGGCGGGTTGCTGCTGTTGTTGGGGGCCCTGAGGTCTGGAGTTGTTTGCTGCTGCTGTAAAAAAAAAAAAAAGAAAGAAAGAGAGAGAGGAAGTTGTTGCAATTTCTCCCAATGCTAGTGGTCAGAGTTGCTGTCGGGGCATGTTTTTGTGCACCCTGGCTGAGTGGAGGCTGCAGGGAACAAAAGAGAGGCTGAGTCATTGCTAGGGGCAGGTCTAGTTTTGAAGAGAACGCTGTCACGGCACTTTTAAGGGCTGCAGTCACTGGGATCGGGTCTAAGGAAGAGAAACAGGAGGCTAGTGACCCCGAGAAGAGGTAAGGGAGCATTTAGCTGCCACCACTTACCGCTGCTGCGGGGATGATTTTTTTTTTTTTTTTTTAATTAACAGACGGTTGGAGGAAAGCACCAACGCAGCATTGGTTGGGCCTGCTGCCGCTTTTTGCCGCATTGCCACGGGAGACTTACGCTTTCAGAAAAGAAAGAAGGGGTTAAGGAGGAGAGAAAAAAGGGACAATGAAGCCACCATTCCCTAAGGCTGGAGTGGGTCTGGAGTGAAGGGAGCACCATCAAGGTGTCCTTCAAGTATCGCTGCCACTAATAGGTATTAGGACCGCATTTACTTAGTACAGAGACAGTCGCTAAGAGCCATGGATTTTAGAAAAAAAAGAAAAAGAAAGACGTCGGGCGGAGAAGAGAGGTGAGCAGGGAGAATCAGCTGAATGGCAGGAGTCAGCTGTGTTTCAAGGCCGGCCACTGCCGGTGGCTTACTCTCCCTTGCAATTTAACATGGTGATTACTGAAGAAAAAATAAAAAATAGTTAGAGCAGACATTATAAGCAGTAGTAGAAGGGCTGAAACAGTTGAACCTGTCCTGGTGAGGTCAGTAATGTCCTGGTGAGGTCCTGGTGAGGTCCTGTCCTGGTGAGGTCCTGTCCTGTCCTGGTGAGGTCCTGTCCTGGTGAGGTCCTGGTGAGGTCAGTAATGACCTCACCAGAGTAGTGGTTATCCTGGAGGAGGAGGAGGAACCTTAAAAAGAAAAACAATTAAGCAAAAATAGGAACAATTGAAAAAGAATAAGAATAGTGTTCAGATGAGAATAGTTTAAGGATTGGATAGGCACCAATTTTTAAATGTTAGTTATTTTAAATGTATTAAAAAAAAGCCTAGACAGGAAACATTTATTAAAAAGAACACTAAAAGGGTATAAAATTATAACATTCCTATATTAATAGAAAAAGTTTTAATAAGGCTGGAAGGAATTTGAAGAATATTAAAGAGGATTCTAAATTTGAATTAAAATCGAAAGAGAGTTTTTGAATAATTTATGGAAAATAAGAGATTTGATTGGACAGGGGAAAAAAAAGTAATCCATAAGAAATGTTGGTCTAGGCAATAGAACATATTTTTTATGCTAGTAATATAAAAAGAATAAAATATAGTTAAACAGTTGGGTCATACCAATCACCCCTGAGATTACTGGTAGAATCTAATAAGCATCAAAAAAGCAGGAATCGCTATAGCAATGGCAAAAATTCTAAAGCCGTAGCTAGGTGTGACATCAAATTGGCTTCCCTGGTACAGGTGATAAGGTCTGCATAATAGTACTTTTAAAAGTCAAAGCGCTAAAATGAATTTAAAAGTGTAGCACAGATTAAAAGAAAGAAATTAAGGAAAAGGACCATAAATTCTGTAATACTGAAATGTTGAAAGAAAATACATTAAATAAAAGGGTGGAAAGATATTAATGTTCATTAAAAAAAAAAAAAAAGCGTTCATGACATCACTGTGCATTAATCTAAAGATCTCTAGAAACCAAGTGACAGTTATAGTAACTACACAGAACCTAAGCAGAACTTGTTGAGGAAGGAAGTGCTACATGAATGCTCCTCATTGTCATTGATTCTATTCTGCTTAGATGAATATAAGAAGTTCAAATTTGGCAAGTTTTAGAAGGATAAGCATGTGGGTAATCAGATGTAAGAAATAATTTAGATAATTTAAAAAAAATAGCTGTTCCACATGAGATTGATGCCAGTTTTTTTAGAGAGACTGTGAATAAGTAAAATTGTTATTGACAATGAGGGGCGGGGGCCGAAACGGGGGGCGGGCCTGCGCTAGCCAGCAGTGGTTTCGCACCCAATAGCGCCACCATAGAAGGTGTAGCTATTGGGCGCGAACTTGGATGCGAAAAGGGCCTTACCTTTTCGTCGTTCGTGGCGTCTTCGCAGAGTCGGCCCCGGGGACGCCCCGACTCCTCCTCTTCTGGGGCAGACTCCACCCCCATTTTGGTATCGCACGCGATAAGGGACATTTCGCGTGCGAAACATCCCTTATCGTGTGCGATCCGTTTAGAAAATGAGGCCCTAAGTTAGAAAACAGTAGTAATTACATATAACACATACACCTAGGTTACACACAGATATATGTAGCTGGCAGAAAAACTATATGCGATAATGGAGATAGTTTCTCTTTTTGATTTTGATATAGATAGGTAGTAAGTAAAGTCAGAAGAGAAAAAAAAGATTCTAGGTGCTGTAGCTGCAAACCCTACAAGAAGAAAAGAGGACTTTAAGAAAATATAGAAGAAGAATAAACAGATAAGGGGTAGATTTTAAATACTTGCGCGATCCCCCCCCCCGGCCCTATCTAACCCCCCCTCTACCTTTGTCGGCAAAGTTACGCCTGTCGCTGGCAGCCCCGCTCCATCCTCCGGTCCCGGGGGCTGGTCCGGAGGCCTCGACCACGCCCCCGGGCCCGCCCTCGAAATGCCGCGTTGTTTCGGGAACGCCCCTGGACACGCCCCCTCCTGCCCCTTTTCGAAAGCCCCGGGTCTTACGCGCGTCCCGGGGCTTTACGCGTGCCGGCGGCCTATGCAAAATAGGCGCGCCGGCGCGAGCATGCCTTTTAAAATCCGCCCCTAAGTGTTTACATAAACAAGTTTGTTTATTGCATAAAATTATAAAGAAAGAAAAAAAACTTAATATTTACCTTCATAAAGGTAGATTTTAAAAGATGCGCATGGTTCCCGGGTGGTGACTTGCATGCACAAGGGGTGGCCTTTAAAAGAATCGTGCGGCGATGTGATCAGGCCTTTATTTCATCTGAATAGACCCCACCCATGGCCTGCCCCTTTTTAACAACCCGGCATTTTCGCGCGTCCTGGAAGATGTATGCGTGGCTGGGCCATTTTTAAAATGCACTCGGCCCAGCCACGCGCATATCTCCCAGTTCTTGCATATGCTGGCACTGAAAATTCAGCCGATAGTGATGCATCAATAGAAAAGAAAAGACTGAAGGAAAATCTTGTTGATCATACCTAAAAGAAAAGAACCAAAAGACAAACTAACGCAAAGGATCAGTTCAAAGGTTTATATTATATGAGTAATAGAAAAAGGTTAATAAAAAGATTAAGAGAAAGTTTTCTGTTACTTATCTGAAAGAAATTTGTAATAGAATTAATTTATTGTTGATATGAGTAAAGAAAATGTTATATCTTTGATTGAAGAGCTGTGAAAAATAAAAATACATATATAAGGATAACTAGTAATCTAGATATTGTCTGTATCCTTCTTTTTAACCTATGCTTCCCCTCCTAACCGGCAGGAGTAGCATTGATTGTAATTATATATATATATATATACACACACAATAGGGAAGGGGGATTTTTGTAAGTGTCCTTTTATGTAAGTCGTCAGAGTTCTTGTATGCCACACACAATTCCCCTCGGCTAGAAATTAACTTAAAGCAGAGAAACCTTGTTGTGAAGAGCTGCCCGAGAGGAGAGGGGCACAAGGGACTGAGCCTGGGAGATAGCGAGCTGACTTCCGCCCTCCCCCCCGACGTCATCTGGGAGGGACAGCTGCGACTACTTAAACCAAGCCGCAGCGCCAGGTCAGTGGAAGCCTTGTTGTGAAGAGCTGCCCGAGAGGAGAGGGGCACAAGGGACTGAGCCTGGGAGATAGCGAGCTGACTTCCGCCCTCCCCCTCGATGTCATCTGGGAGGGACAGCTGCGACTACTTAAACCAAGCCGCAGCGGCGCAGCCGCCGGCGCGCTGCCGAAGCCACACGCCAAAGGGGCGCGCCCCTTGGGGAGAATTGCTCCAGGATCATCCATTTTAAATCTGAATGGATGGGGAAAAAAAGAAAAATGAAGCTAGCGGTTTCTACACCTGTAGCAAAAGAAGTAAAGGGTCCTATGGATTTTCATCTAGCGAGAAGGGTGAGTCAGACTTCGAGGGAAGTCATTTCCGATATCTCCTTTTCATCGGGTGTGACAGCTAGTCCCCCCCCCCCCCCAGACCATTTATCCAATATATTACCAGTCAGTGAAGGGGTTAGTGATGTTATAACTACCCTAAGCCTGATTGATTCAAGATCTACCAAGGAAAGTACGAATGAACCATCTGATCAGGCTCCTATTGTTACTGTGGAAGGTGGAGATAATACAGCTGTGAATGCAACTGATATGTTAATACCCCCAGTACCGGAACTTGACAATATTACTTTCCTTGATGTATGGAGAGCTGTTACCAAGATGGAGAGAAATGTATCTCTATCTATGGCCCAATCCACAAATTTCTTTGCCCAGACTAAGGAAACGCTGAAGGAGTATGGAAAACGTATTGAACATATGGAACAAGCAGGGATAGCCTCAACAGCACAAATTACATCTTTGCAGACAAGTGGTGCCACATTTATTAAAGATACTTTGATAATGTATAAGCAAATCGAAGGCTTGGAAAGTAGCTTAAGAAATAAAAATCTACGGTTCTTGAATTTTCCTTTTACAAGGTTTTTATCAGCACAGGAACTGTTTAAGAAATATGTAAAAGAAATTTTAGGTATTTCGAATGATTTGCTGATCTCCAAGATATATTATATTTCTAATATGAAAAGAGTGGGGGAAGTACCTGAAGGGGGAATAGATCTACTATCTGCACAAATCCAAATTTAACATCATTTTTGGAGGCGTCTGTAGACGACATCCAAACAAGAGCCACTTTGATTGTGGCTTTTGGGTTGGAGCAAGAGAAAAATCTGGTAATGCAGAAATATTTAAAAAATAGAGGCTTTAAATTTTGTGGTCAAATAGTACAGGCCTTTCTGGATGTCTCAAGGGCTACGCAGTCAAGAAGAAAACAATTTCTTATAATGAGACAGAGGGTGGTTTCCTTAGGAGCCACCTTCTTTCTCAAATTTCTTTGCAAATGTATTATTGTATACCAAAAAAATAAGTTTGTCTTTCTTGACCCAGCACATTTAGAAGTTTTTTTTTTAGATAAGGGTGGATGAGGGAAGTATAACAGCTTTATTGGATAATGTATTTGGTCTAAATGAAAAATAGCTCTAATTATTCAAATTGTTTGAATTTTCCTAAAGAATTTTTCTTTATTTGACGGCTTCCCAGATTGTGGACTTAAAAATTGGTAAAACATAAAATGAAATTTCTTTCTATTTTAGTTTGTAAAAGTTTGGTTTGTTTCTTCCAAAATTTTACCTGTTATTTCTTTCTCATTGTAAATATATTAAGAAATTGAATAAAGTATAAATTGAAAGAAAAAAAGAAATTAACTTAAAGCAGGAGAGAATCCACCCACATGGTACTCAACCTAAGGAAAAACAAGGAGAAGAAACTGCAATGCAGCAGAACAGAGCTATTGGAAGTCGAGTACTTGGGGGGTATCTGGAAGATAAAGGAACTCCTAGTGTTAACTATTTAGGAGAACCTGCAAAAGAGAAGCAGAAGGATCCTGAATGTATCACTGCTAAGTGCGCAAATGGAATAACCAGATTCATCCATGTAAATGTACATTGTGCAGGGATTATCTCCACTGAAGAAATCGAATTTTATATAAATGTAATTGTTGGAAAACCAATTGAATGTGTGAAGAGTTATCTGCTAGAGTCCAACTTTTGATCTCCAAAGACCTAGAAGTGTATCTTCCTTTCTTGCTTAGGAACAGATCTTTAGATCCAGCAGACCCCCTGTGCAGTGAAAACCTGGGAAGAGACTACTTATCTAAAGAAAGTTTTATCCTCTGCCTTTACTGATTAAGCAATATACTCCACTGTTTGAACCTTTGTCAGTCAAACTATCTATCCTGCCTACCCTTGTTTCATTCATAATATTGTCTGTCCTCCTTCTGTATTTTCTCAATGTCATTTTTATTGCTATTGCTTTATCTCTGACTTCTTTGGTGAACCACAGGGGTGCCTTTATTCTCGTTCCCTTGCTAACATGCTTGACTCAAAGATTTATTGCTCTTTTAGGGCCTCATTTTCTAAAGTAACGCAGGCCTGCGATACTTTAGGGAATGAGGGGCGGGGGGCTGAAACGGGGGGCGGGCCTGCGCTAACTGGCAGCGATCGCACCGTCGCGGTGCGATCAATGCCGGTTTCGCACCCAATAGCACCATCATAGGAGGTGTAGCTATTGGGAGCGAACTTGGACGCGAAAAGGGCCTTACCTTTTCGTCATCCACGGCGGCTTCATGGAGTCGGCCCCGGTGACTCCCCGAGTCCTCCTCTTCCGGGGCCGACTCCGCCCCCATTTTGGTATCGCACGTGAAAAGGGACATTTCACGTGCGAAACATCCCTTACCGCAAACGCTACATTTAGAAAATAAGGCCCTTAGTGCTCCTTTGCTCTGTATCTCTTAGATCCCCCTAGCCCTCATAAAGCGTTCATAGCATAACCATTAATTATCTTGAAATCAATCATTCTGAAGTCTAGGAAACTTGCTTTGGTTAGTTTGGTTTTGATCCAGTAGTTAAGAATCCAGATTTATTGTGTCAGATTTTTTCACCTTTCAGTCTCTTTTATTCATGAATGTATTTTACAAATCTATAATTTGAAACCAGCACTAATTATTGTTTATATTCTTACAGATGCCATTTTGTGCATCAAGTGTCCTAATGACCACTGGAGCAACCAGAAGCGAGATCGGTGCATCAGGAGAGTGGTGGAGTTCCTTTCTTTCAGTGAAACCTTGGGGGCTTGTTTGGGAGCTGCTGCCATTTTCCTCTCAGTGATTGCTGCTTTGCTCCTGGTGATATTCATCCAACATAGACACAGCCCCATTGTGAGGGCCAACAACCGAGGCCTCAGCTACCTCCTCCTAGTCTCCCTCATCTTTTGCTCTCTCTGCTCCCTCATTTTCATTGGGAAGCCCATAGAGCTCCGCTGCACCCTGCGCCAGACTGCGTTCGGCCTAGTCTTCTCCTTCTGTGTGGCCTGTATTCTTGCCAAGACCACTGTGGTAGTGGTGGCTTTCAAGGCCAGGTCCCCAGACAGCATGTACCGAAGGTGGTTAGGTTACAGAACCCCAGTCACTATTATCCTGAGCTGTTTGTCAGTTCAGGCCATCATCTGCCTTACCTGGGTATGTATGTATCCTCCTTTCCCAGAGTTCAATTGGAAGGACACTCCAGCCAAAATCCTCCTGGAGTGCAATGAGAACTCACGGATCGCCTTTTACTGCATGCTGGGATTCCTGAGCCTGCTGGCTGGCATCAGTTTCCTGGTAGCATTCCAAGCCCGGAAACTTCCAGATCGCTACAATGAGTCCAAGTGGATTGCTTTCAGCATGACTGTGTTTCTTAGTGTCTGGACCTCCTTCCTACCAGCCTACCTGAGCACACGTGGAAAATACATGGTCGCCGTGGAGATATTCGCCATTCTGTCTTCCAGCACTGGTGTCCTAGCCTGCATATTTCTGCCCAAGTGTTACATCATTTTGCTAACACGGGGATCTGGCAATGTGACAACATTTAGTAAGAAACAGGCCATAAGCAAGAGGAAAATGCGATAGGCTGTTTGCATCACCTGATGGATTTTGAAACGAAAATTTCATATTATATTATTCAAAATATATTTCCAGATTTGGCAGCATCCCCAAATCTACTTTCCCAAGATGCTAAAAAGAATAAGCAGTAGCTTGCTTATTGCGGCAGTTACTAACCCTAACCAATTAAGCTATATACTTCACTTAGATGCAGCTCCAGCACTGCTCTCTACATCAATGGCAGGGGTGGAAGGTAACAAGAACCAAAAAGTTACTAATAAGGGCCAAGAGTAACAGATAAGTATGAGAAAAAAAAAGTGTGAAGGCTTGCTGGGCAGACTGGATGGGCCGTTTGGTCTTCTTCTGTCGTCATTTCTATGTTTCTATGTTAATGATGTTAGCATTATTTTGTTACAAGTAACCGGCTATGATGTCACCAGCTGGGCAATTGTGAATCCTGATTTGACACTAGGAAGGGCTGTCCTATTCTAGCACAAAGAACTTGCTATTAGCAGGAATGCTAACTCTGATTTTCAACGCATGTGCAATCCACAATGCATAGGTGCATAAGTGACCTCACAGTCCTGTCATAGAGTGGATCACAAGGTTGGCAAGGAGACCAGAATGGCAACCTATCAGAGCTAAGCATTTTTCTAATGCAGCCAATCGCCACTCTCAGTGCTCTGTGATGCTGTTCCTGCTCTACTATTTAAACCATAAGCACATGGCGCGACACGCACTTTATTTTTGGCATTTCACTGAGAAGCTCGTTGCTTTTGAGCTCTCTGAGTTGTTTGGGAAGGTGGCTTTACTCAGAGCTAGTCAGAGTGTCTCAAATCTGTATTCAATTGCTAGCTACTTTGATAGAATTTTCCATTGAAAAAGATATTTGTTCGTTTTTGCTGCTGTGCCAGCCAGGCTTTTTTTTTAACTGCACTTCTTTTTTATTGAACTCAGACTGTCTCTCTGTCTCTCCCACTGAGACAATCTGCTAGCAGTGGCATTTTGCTGTTGCTGCTGATCTTACCCCTCTGGGGAAGATTGCTGGCAGATATGGGTGGTGTGGGTGGAGATAGTGTGAGAGTTGCAGTGGCTGTCTGGCAGTTGGTATTTTCAAACAAGAAGCAGCATCACTAGGAGTTGTGCTTGCTCAGGCTTCCAGTCCCAGTCTTTTCACTGCAGTTTCATTTTTTTTTGTGCACACAGAGCAGTCTCAGTTGTAGTGTACATCAAGGCACTGAACTGCACTGTGTGTGTGTGTGTGTGTGTGTGTGTACTAGTTTTCCACACTCACATATATTGGTACAGAGGTGTTCATTCACCAATAAAGAAATTATTCTTTTAATTGAAATCCATAGTAGGCAGTGACATTAAATCCATGATGTCGGGGAAAGGTACACATGGTCGGGTGATTGGTACTGGCAGAGGAGGCACTTCAAAGGCAGTGCCAGTCCCCCATCAAAGTTAAAAAGGGAGCTGTTTTAATCTAAAATCTCTGGAGCAGCAGTCAGTTCCATCCGGAAAAAAATGAAATTTAAAGATGATGCACTGCCACCACCTGTTTCTGATCCTGTTGTTTTGGAGGTGAGGGAAGGGGAGGCTGAGTCATGCAAGACAAAAGGCGAGACCCAAAAGCAGAAGTGCAACAGCAGACTCGAGTTAGCGTTGAAAGTGTTGCACAGACACTGTTTGCTTCTGATTCTGATGAAGAATCATCTTATGTGGGATTTTCATCATCAGAAATGGAAGAAGTAATAGCTGAAGAAGGTTTAGGAGGCTTAGTTTGTTCTGTCTTAGCCTCCACTACAAGGGCCTGACCTCAACCTCTGTGCCAGTCTGTCCACTGTCCAGCCCTTACATCACTGCAAATGCCTGACCTCAAATGCTGTGCCAGTCCGTCTAGCTCTTACGTCCCTACAAGGGCCTGACCTTAAACGCTGTGCCTGTCTAACCAGCCCTTACGTCCCTACAAGAGCCTGACCACAAACGCTGAGCCAGTTTGTCCACTGTCCAGCCCTTACGTCCCTACAAGGGCCTGACCTCAAACGCTGTGCCAGTCTGTCCACTGTCCAGCCCTTCATCACTACAAGTGCCTGACCTCAAATGCTATGCCTGTCCATCCAGCCCTTACGTCCCTACAAGAGCATGACCTCAAACGCTGTGCCAGTCCGTCTAGCCTTAATGTCCCTACAAGGGCCTGACCTCAAACGCTGTGCCTGTCCATCCACATTTGGAATGTAAGAACATAAAAAGCTGACTTAAGATGTTTGGAGCTTGCATATTTCATATGCTCAAAAGTTTTCATGACCTTCACAATATGACTATTTTCCCTAAATCTTTCTTAGGTGCCAATATTAATGTTTCTAGTACTATAGAAAACTGGTGGTAGTTGTACTCTAGTTCATCCTCTATGTTCCCATAGTTTACAGAGGCACTGTAGGGTATAAAGTCAACATAGGTTGATATTGTAGATTTGGACTTGAGTAGCAGTTTTCTTATTTCTGAGAGCTCTTCAAGTTCCTTTGTCATCAGCTGAAATGCATAAGTACAGTTAATAGCTTCTGGGTATTCACTAGATGCCAACAGAACCATCACACATTCGGGGCAAACCCATTCCAGGGAGCCCTTTACTGCGCAAAGGAAAGGGAACTCTCTCCCAGTGTAGCCTATCTCTTAGTACCCGCTGACCCATGTTGAACCTATCATTAAAATCATCCATTGCACCTGAAGACTGGAGGGTGGCCAATGTAACCCCAATATTTAAAAAAAGCTCCAGGGGCAATCCGGGTAACTATAGACCAGTGAGCCTGACTTCAGTGCTGGGAAAAATTGTGGAAACTATTCTCAAGATCAAAATCGTAGAGCATATAGAAAGACATGGTTTAATGGAACACAGTCAACATGGATTTACCTAAGGGAAGT
This sequence comes from Rhinatrema bivittatum, assembly GCF_901001135.1. NCBI lineage: Eukaryota > Metazoa > Chordata > Amphibia > Gymnophiona > Rhinatrematidae > Rhinatrema > Rhinatrema bivittatum. The sequence goes on along the minus strand of NC_042615.1, from coordinate 510,424,728 downwards.
CTTGCCTAACAAATCTGCTTCATTTTTTTTGAAGGGCTTAATAAACATGTGGATAAAGGTGAACCGGTAGATGTAGTGTATTTGGATATTCAGAAGGCGTTTGACAAAGTCCCTCATGAGAGGCTTCTAAGAAAACTAAAAAGTCATGGGATAGGAAGTGATGTCCTTTTGAGGATTACAAACTGGTTAAAAGACAGGAAACAGAGAGTAGGATTAAATGGTCAATTTTCTCAGTGGAAAAGGGTAAACAGTGGAGTGCCTCAGGGATCTGTACTTGGACCGGTGCTTTTCAATATATATATATATAAAGGATCTGGAAAGGAATACGACGACTGAGGTTATCTAATTTGCGGATGATACAAAATTATTCAGAGTAGTTAAATCACAAGTGAATTGTGATACATTACAGTATGACCTTGTAAGACTGGAAGATTGGGCATCCAAATGGCAGATGCAATTTAATGTGGACAAGTCCAAGGTATTGCATATAGGGAAATATAACCCCTGCTGTAGTTACACGATGTTAGGTTCCATATTAGGAGCTATCACCCAGGAAAAAGATCTAGGTATCATAGTGGATAATACTTTAAAATCGTCGGCTCAGTGTGCTTCAGCAGTCAAAAAAGCAAACAGATTGTTAGGAATTATTAGGAAGGGAATGGTTAATAAAATGGAAAATGTCATAATGCCTCTATAATCGCTCCATGGTGAGACCACATCTTGAATACTGTGTACAATTTTGGTCGCTACATCTCAAAAAAGATATAGTTGCGATGGAGAAGGTACAGAGAAGGGCAACCAAAATGTTAAAGGGGATGAAACAGCTCTCCTATGAGGAAAGGCTGAAGAGGTTAGGGCTGTTCAGCTTGGAGAAGAGATGGCTGAGGGGGGATATGATAGAGGTCTTTAAGATCATGAGAGGTCTTGAACGAGTTGATGTGAATCGGTTATTTACACTTTCGAATAATAGAAGGACTAGGGGCATTCCATGAAGTTAGCAAGTAGCACATTTAAGATTAATCGGAGAAAATTCTTTTTCACTCAACGCACTATAAAGCTCTGGAATTTGTTGCCAGAGGATGTGGTTAGTGCAGTTAGTGTTGCTGGGTTCCTCCATGTCGCCACACTTTGAAGGCTCGTGCCCCACTCTGGGTGGGATAAACCCATTTCAGGGAGCCCTTTCTTGGGCAAAGGAAAGGGAACTCTCCCCGGGTGTCACCTATCTCTTAACACCCACTGACCCATGTTGAACCGCTGTTCACATAGAAACCTCCTCCGCCTCAGCTTTCAAAATTCTCGTTTGTATATCTGTTACCTCCACCAGATTTTAAAAGACCAGCGAGAGCTCACTTGATGCCAACGGAACCACCACACTATAGGGGCAAACCCATTCTAGGGAGCCCTTTCCTACAAAAAGGAAAGGGAACTCTCCCCGGGGCTCTTGTTTGAATATTTGCTAGCACCACAAAGATCTGCACTTGCAGCAGCTCCACCCCACCCAGGCATAGTTCATCATGTTTCAGGTCCTAGCACGCGTGTTAGACTCCTTGGTCCGTGTTTCAAGATGGGTCGGGTGGACAGTACTCCCCAGTTGACAGTCGCACCACATGCTGAGCCTATCAACACCACAGCGACCTGACTACCTCCACTCTGCCAGCCTGTCTTCCCCTATCAAAACCATAGCAACCTGACTACCTCAGCTTCTCCAGTCTGCTTGCCCCTATCAAAACCACAGTGACCGGACTACCTCAGCTCTGCCAGCCTGTCTTGCCCCTATCAACTTTCTGCCTCTCTGCCTTGTTGCCATACACCAGATGACTCACTCAACTCCTTTTGGTGTTCTTGCCACTATCATGGTTCCTCATTGTGTTGGTGCTAGCCTTTCTGTTTGCTATGTTCCCCCTTCATTGTGCTGTAGGATGTTGATGCCACTTGTCTTGCCACTTTGCCTGTCGTGCGGCCTTCAAGGGTTCATGCAACTGTTATCTGTGCTCTCTTTTGAAGCTGAGTTGTGTTTTTTACACTCTTGCTGCTGCTGTGCACCTCTGTTAAAGCACTCTTGCCACTCCTGGTACCCCTTTGCCCCTTTAAAGTGCCTTAGGCTATTCATGCCATTTTGGTGCCACTTTGCCACAGTCTAAGTACCTTGGAGCTCTTTTCTCGTTCTGATGATTACTCCCCAGAAATTTCATCAGAATTGATAAGAAATCCCCAATTCTGCAGCCAAAAATAGGCTGCAAATACTTCCCCCATTGACTTTAATGGCAAGCGAAAAATGAATGAAACTAATGGACAAATTGGTTTTTCCCCCTATGAAACATATTTGGGTCCCAGAGAAACGAAAAACGAATCGAAACAAATTTTTTTCTTCTGCACATCCGTACTGTAGGGAAGCTTTGGCCACAATGAGGAGTCCCATTCCCCTTTTAACCAATTGTGGCCTGGAAAAAACTTCGTAATTATTGAGGTGCAATTGATTGAACATTACCGTGTCAGTTGGCAGCAGCCCTGATTCTGTAAGGCAGAGCATATCAGGAGACCTCTCAGTCAAGAAGTCACAGAGCACAGAGATTTTCTTCCGGATAGCTTGAGCATTAATTAACAGTAAACTAGGACCAGCATCGGTTGTTGCGGTAATAGTGGAGTCAGGAGAGTAATTGACTGTAATTACTTGCACGCAAAGTGTTTCTCACCTTCCTGTACAGGCAGGGTCTTGGGCCAAGTTCACCATATTGGCCATTCCCTAAGATAACAGGTATTTGCTGAATCATTGCATTACAAGGCATCGGTACAAAGAAATTGGAAAAGGCAGGAATATCAGGCATATGAAAATTTCAGTGATTTACCTGTTACTTAACAAATTATATTTATTTACTTATCAGCATTCTATTAATAGTCACTCATTTTTAAGAGAAAGCATAAATAAATGTTACATTTATTAAGTCTGGGATAGTTCTATGGATATCATTTACATTCCAACCTACCTGGCAGTGGATAACCTTTATTTTAGTTTTGCATTTCAGCCTCTCCTCCCAACCTCTGGTGAGCCAAATTGACCATAAGGGTTTTCCCATTACACAAGTATACATGGTAGAGAGGTGAGATTGCAGGGATTATGTAGGAGCTCCTCTTTATGTAAATTCCTTGGAAGGCAGTGAGGTCATCAGATTCCATCCAATAACACCATTGCATCACCATGATACAAAGTGCAGGAGGGACCCAGAATTCTGTGTGATTTCCCCACCATTTAGTTTGCATAGATGTTTTTGATTTTTGGAGTCAAAACACTCTAGTGCAATCAAGATTTAATAATAATTACGGATTTCCGTACAGTACTCCAGTCTATTATTCTATCCAAAATAGACTACTGTAACGCACTCCTCCTTGGCATCCCCGCCTCACACACCAAACCGTTACAACTATTACAAAATGCCGTCGCTCGTATACTGTCAAATTCCAAAAAAAGGGACCATATCACTCCCATAGTTATCGAACTACACTGGCTCCCAATACAATCACGAATTCTTTATAAAGCACTTTCCATCATCCACAAAAGTTTGCTAAACTCCAACCTCAATTGGATCAACCCCCCACTCCGTCCTCGTACTTCCAACAGACCAACACGCCTAACTCAACAAGGAACACTACATGCCCAATCCATCAAATCTTTCAAACTTTCCTCTACCATAAGCAGAGCTTTCTCCCTAGCCGGCTCCACCATTTGGAACTCCTTACCGCATGATATTCGCCCTGAGACATACACACCCATTTTCAAAAAAAAACTGAAAACCTGGCTCTTTCAGCAAGCCTACACAATGACACCCCCCATTACATAAATATCCTTTGTATTGTTATTTGCGATCTACGATTACGAAAGCGGTTTGAATACGGAATACGAAATACGTTATGTCCCTCATTTTGTACATTGTACATTATGGAAGTTATGTTTTTCTAGTTAACTTATATAACTTATAGTTTTAATTCATTGTTTTTGCTTTATCTACCCATGACCCTTCCCCCTCCCTTGATTTTTGTTTTTCTCTGGTTATATTTAAGGGCTCCTCCCTATAATTAGCTGTATATTTTCTGTTGTATGTAAGGGCTTCACCTAAAAGTTCTTGTTTATTGTGAACCGATGCGATGTGCGAACGGACATTGGTATAGAAGAGACTTCAAATAAATAAATAAATAAATAAGATAGAGCCAGGGCTGGAGGAGCAGGCCAAATAGCAAAAGCAATAGTGGCAACAAAACAGCAAGGTGCTGAGAGGAAAAAAGTGTGGACTTTGGATCAGTGTATTTGTGCATTCAGTCCTTCTGCCATTTGTATAAAGGGTCAGGGAAATCTAGAAGAGGGAGGTTTATCTTAATGAATACTACCAATTCTGGTGCCAGTGGACTCACCGTGATTTGGTTCAGTTCATCTGAAAATCATCTCTGGAAGCAGTATCTCCCAACACCCTCATTTCTAAACATGGAAGCAAAGAATTGATTTACTTTTTCCACAATGGCCTTATCTTCTCTAAGAGTCCCTTTAACCCTTCGATCATCTAGGGCTATTCTTTGCCACCTTTCTTTGCTGAACATTAAACAAAAGTATTTGTTTAGCATTTCTGGTTTTCCTTGTCACTCTCCACTTTTTCCCCTTTTCACCTCTCATTTTTACAATCCCACCTCTGCAATTCCTCCTTTCACTGACAAAGTCTTGAGGATGTGAATGGAATGAAATAAAGAGAAGAGGCATGGGGGTGGCTTGCGGGAATGATGGCTACTACCCTTATTCAATAAACATACACAAGGTTAATGCGACTCCAACATTGCTCTATGCTTCAACGACAAGAGGAAATGTGGGAAAAAAGATCTGCATTCACAAATAGGCGTGGGAGTAGCTTGCTTGTTGCGGCGGTTACTACCCCAAACCAAATTAGCCTGATGCTTCACTTTGCATAACCAAGCAGCTCTCTGCTTCAATGGCAGAGGGGAACAAAGAAAAGATCATCCAAGCAGTCATTTTTTCGAAACTAGACTATTGCAATTCCCTATTGCTAGGTCTACCTTCATCCTACTCCAAACCTCTACAGATGGTTCAAAATTCAGCAGCCCGAATCTTGACAGGCGCAAGGAAAAGAGACCACATATCCCCCGTCCTGAAAGAGCTTCACTGGTTACCCGTATACTTCCGCATCATGTATAAAGCCATAACTATCACCTACAAAACTATACACCAACTCACCACCCTCGATCTTCAATTCCCTCTCCAAGCACATAATTCTACCAGACCTACCAGAGATGCTTACAGAGGCTCCCTCCAAGTTCCCCCAGCGAAAACGACCAGACACGTTACCATAAGAGATCACGCCACCTCCACAGCTGGCCCTCTTCTGTGGAATTCCATTCCTACAGACCTCAGACAGGAGCCCTGCCTCCTAACTTTTAGGAAAAAACTTAAGACTTGGTTATTCAAGCAAGCTTTTCCGGACACAACCCAATGACACAATCCAATGACTCCTAAAACACCATGCCTCCTGTATATAACATTTATTTTGTATACTATACTTAAATTGTATATTATTTAACCATATATTATTTAACCATTTCTATTCTCTCCTATCTTCTTCCCTCTCCAAGTTAGGCTACCCTTGTTAAATGTAACTGTACCTTCGATCACCATAGTTCTAGTTTCCTATGTATATAATGCACTCCTGTTTTATGTAAACCAGCAAGATATGTTCTCATGATTGCCGGTATATAAAAATTCTAAATAAATAAATAAATATTCAAACAACCAACAAGGACTAAATTGCACAAGCTGGAAAAACAAATAAACATGGGAGTAGCTTGCTTGTTGTGTCGGTTACTACCCTGAACCAATCAAGCCTGATACTTCACTTTGAATACATATACAGTGCAGCTCACTGCTTCAACGGCAGGAGGGAATGAAGAAAAGAGGATTTATATTCAGACAATAACCAACAAGGACTAAATTGCACAGGCTGGGTAAACAAATAGGCATGGGAGTAGTTTGCTTATTGTGGCAGTTACTATCCCTAACCATTTAGGCTTGATACTTCACATCGATGCAGCTCCAGCACTGCTCTTTACATCAGTGGTGGGGGTGGAAGGAAATTTGAACCAAAAAGTTACCAATAAGGGTCCTGACCTCAGCGGTCAGAGTAACAGATAAGTATGAGAAAAATAAGTACGAAAGCTTGCTGGGCAGACTGGATGGGCCATTTGGTCTTCTTCTGCCGTCATTTCTATGTTTCTATGTTCTATGTAAATCTATATTTTGAATATGTAATCCCACATAAAAATTCTGGTTTGTAGCTAACAAAATAAAAGTTTAAACATTCATAACCTTTGCTCATATTTATCTAAAGAGAATGTGGTCACTGTGATCCATGCCCTAATTATAGGGATTATTATAATGCTTTGTAGCCTGCAATACATACAAAAGAGCTGTGTACATTTTTATGGGGTTGAAATTCCATGACTATGTTAGCCCCAACTATGTAATCCCTACACTGGAAAAGCTTTATTGACTCCCAGTAGCTTCAAGGATCTCATTTCAAGGTAGTGTTTAATTATAGTCCCCAATATCTGAAAGATAAATTGAATCCGTACACACCTAACTGTTCTTTGGCATCATCTCAGTATGCTCTTCTGGCATTCCTGTCTTCTTTTAAAGGGAAAAATATATACGGAAACCGGAAAACATATTTCTTTTTTTGCAGGCTAGCTCTTTAGAACTCAGTTACCATGGAGATAATATTATTGACCAGAGATGATTGAGTTTCAGGAAAATGTACAAAATATGGTTATTTGTTAAATAATGAAACTTAGAACTGATTTTACTGCTGTTTTGTTTATATCTATATTTTATATAATTGGTGACTATTATTTATATCCTTATTTATTATGTGCTAATTTGTATATTGTATTTTAGTTTGATTACCACCTGGAATGCCTTTTGTAAATAAGTGATATAAATTAGCATCAATGAATGAATATGTAAATCTCATTGCCTTCTCTTACCATATTATCTAGAAAAGAGGTGTAAACAGGTCAGAGCATGTCTTAAGTTGGGAGCTGAAGAAGGTTATGGATTATAGTCGGGGTTGGGGTCAAGGTTAAGGATTAGGATCAAGGTTGGAAGTTAGAGATAATGGTTATTGTTGTGTCTTCACCCAGAGTGAGCAAGGAGAGCCAGAAGGTATGATAACACAGATTTATTCATAGCTTAGATCTGCACAAGTTGCTTACCCAATCATAGTGTACAAAGAGATGATTCTACTACAGCAGGGGTAGGCCACGCCAGTCCTCTTAAGTGCAGCAAGCTGATCAGGTTTTCAGGATATCTACAGTGAATATGCAAGAGATGTGTTTCCATGCAGTGGTGGTAGTACATGTAAAAGCATCTCATGCATATTCAGTGAGGATATCTTGAAAACCCTAATTACTTTTAGCACTCACGGACTAGAATTACCTATCCCTGTCCTACAGCATACAGGTACTGTTAGCTCTAAACAAGAATACACTTGGCTGTGACCTACTGGCAAAAGCTAACATACTAGGCTGAATACATAACAGTTAAAGATAATAGTGAAGTCAAGTGGTGCTTCATTTGCATTCCTGAAGGTTCTTGGTGATAACAGTGTGGGTGGAGTCATGGCGGACCATGCAGGCCACAGAAGGGGTGGTTTTCCACTCCTCGTACGAGAGCTGCAGTAGGCTATTCTGACTGTAGGCCCCATTGCGGTTGGAGACAGCAGGGCCTGCAATGGCACTATTTGTGATGTTTCCACCAATGGTCCACTTGATCTCAAGGATGGCAGGATAGAAGCTGTCAGCCAAACATAAGGCATTGAACACTGAGGAGGGAGAAATGTTCTGTTCGCTGGTGAGGAGAGTGACTGAGGGAGGCAGTGCATCCTTTCCTAAAATAAAGAAATAAAATGCAGTCATTTTTTAAGGTTTTTTTTGTAAGTTGAACATTTTTTGGTTCGTTTAGTGCTTGTAAAAGGAGCTGGATGAAGAATGCTAGAAACAAAATTCCTCCATTAATTATCTACATAACAAGTACAGTATATAGTCTAAGCTATCTTTAACACAGGAATAGGGAGAGAAAATATCTTTGCGTCATCAGGGACAGGCTGAGTCAGTCCTGGTTTTACCCCCAGTGCATCTATGGAGTTGTAGTTTCCCTATTTTCTTGGAAAAATTGGAACTACAGGTCTTAAGACGCAATGAGGGTAAAACCATAATTGACTCAGCCTGTCCAATTGACTTGGACTTATTTTTTAATCCTATCCTTGATCCACCTTGATCTCAGACAGCAGCTTTGTTTCCCTACTACATGTTTCATCTTTATCAAACCTTTTGAGTCAGCAACACAGTACTGAAAAACTAATCCCATCCTGGGATGTATTGACAAGAGTATTGCATGCAAGACATAAGAAGTAATTCTGCAATCCTAATCAACATTGGTTGAACTATTATGTCTTGTTCTGGTCCCCACATTTGAAGTAGGACCTGGAGAAATTGGAAAAAGACCAGAGGAGAAATACAAAAATGTTAAATATAGAGATGATAGAACTAAGGCCTGAATTCACCATTCTCGCCTGAATTCACCATTCACCAACACCGCAGTATTATCGCTGCCGGCTTTCGCATCCAATAGCGCCACCATGAAAGGTGGTGCTATTGGGCGTGCTACTGGCGACAATAAGGTTACTAACCTTATTGCCGCCAGCGAAGACATCGTGGAGTCCACCCGACTCTTCCCCGACTCCGCCCCTAGCCAGCTATCGCATGTGAAAAGGGACTTTTCACATGTGATAGAGGCTTATCGCACGTGATAAGCCTTAGAAAATGACACCCTAAAAGAGTTGGGTTTACTTAGGCCTGGATTCACCATTCTTGCACGGAATGGTGAATCCCGCGATAATGGGGGGTGAGGCAGGGGCGGGCCTATGAAATCTGGCATCGATCGCACCACCGAGGTGTTATCACTGTCGGCTTTCGCACCCAATAGCGCCATCGTGAAAGGTGGTGCTATTGGGCGCGCAACTGGCGGTAATAACGTGGCTTACCTTATCGCCGCCAGCGAAGACACCTCGGAGTTCATCCCGATGCCGCCCCGACTCCTCCCATTCCGGCCCCGACTCCACCCAGACTCCACCCCCGGAAAGCTATTGCATGCGAAAAGGGACATAGGCTTAGAAAATGACCCCCTTAGCTTGAAAAAGGGAAGACTAAGAGTGTCTTGGTGGTGATCTTCAAATACCTAAATGAGGGTTACAATCATAAATTGCTCTTCATCTCTTTGGGGGAAAGGACAAGAAGTGATGGGTTTAAATTACAGCAGGAGATATTTAGGTAAGATATTAGAAAGAATTTTCTAATGGTAAAGATGGTGAAAATGGTGGTCTTTCTGTCATAGGAAGTTTTTAATGGCAGGATAGACATATCTGTCTGAGATGGTGTAGATACAGTGGATCCAGTCTGGAGACAGGGGATGGGACTAGATCACTGGTTTTCAGCCTGGTCCTTGAGGAATAGTTGGTCATTTTGGCTTCTGTGATAATGCTTAGCTGATTTATTATCATATTATATTTCTAAAGGTTCTTTATGTTCTGAAGAAAAACATCTTCTGGAAATTCCTTCATTCTATGATTATAAATTGCAAGAGAAAAGATCTAGCTCCTTTTTCAATGCTGGTCCCATATGAGTTGTGTGAAGAAAGAGACTATTTATGATTTTAAAAAAAGATATAGCAGGCCTTCTCATAAGTTACTGTATTGTTTTTGCTTTTATTTTCTGTATTTAAACTGTATACTGTTGTATAGAATTGTAATTGCTTTTATTATATTAGCTTTATTTTGGATTATGTATGTATATTCTCTGCATTGAACAATTATATTAGAAATTGTTCAATACAAGAATGAATAAATAAATGCATAAAATATGTATAAATTATATTTACATGCACTGCCTCCATTGTATGCAAATATATCTCATGCATACTCATTTTTGTGCATATACTGAAAATCTAACTGACCCAGTCCAGTGGTTAAGAACTACTAGATTAGATTACCTTTTAAGATCCTTTCTAGCCTTATGATTATAATTACACTTGAGCAGAAATATGTAAACTTCATCAAAATAGATTTAGATGACAACTTTGCAAACCTTGAAAAATTTAAGTTTCACCAAATTAGCTTGCTAAATCTTTCTGAAGAAATTTGCTGTAGATTTTCAAAACATTGCTTCAGATTTGGTTAAAGTAGTGTGGTTGCCATGTTATTCCATTTGAATGCACAAAAATAAAGGTTTAAAAAAGTAAAAAATAATATACAGTGAAACCTTTTTATTGGAAAAATGGAATACATTTATTGACTAGCTTTCAGCTTTCAGTATTACACTCCGTTCCTCAGGTTCAAACAGAATAAACAGGACAGAAATGGAAATAACATTGCCAGAAAAAGATTCACTTGAATTTTCTGGCTTCTTTATCACTCGAACACATCAACCCTAAGTCCTTCCCCCTTCCCCTTCACATTACGATTGGAATGTATTCTCTGATTCACTTGTATTTTCAGGCAATGTCATACCTTGCTCTGAACTACTCATTTTGTTTGGATTTCAGAAAGGGAGGGTTACCTCCCAAAAGCTGGTCAAGAAATGTATTAAGTTAGTCCAATGCCAAGGCATCACTTCATATTTGGTGGAATTGACAGATTTGCTTCATGTTATTTGAAATTACAACTCTGACAAATTCAATTTCTTTAGAATGTTTCCAAATCAGCTTGTAAAAGTGTAATGGATTTTCCCCAGTGAATCATGGAAAAATCTGAAGAATGTGTTGAATTCAAAACAGGTTGAAATTCACCTGGTTCAAATCTGACTGAATTGCTAGCACACCTTGTCTACTCCTGAGGTCCCTTCCATCCCGTCTTTCCAGGATTCTAGATGGCTTCTTGATATTCCTTTCAGACCTATCTTTCTATGATCTGAATGACCTTTTAAGGCCCTTCCAGTCCTCTCTTCCTATGATTCTTTAATATGCAACTATGTAGAAAGAGAATTAAATAACTAGTATGTAAATCTATAACAATATATGTTTGTAACTCTGCAATGACTGTATCTCCACTTACCTCCAAACACACTGAGTCTGGTGCCATCACCAAAGATGGAAGTACTGAAATAGTTTGCTTCTACCATGCACCAGTAAATGGCACTTTCCTCTGTTTTCACCTCCTGGATGTGCAGGATATACGAATTGCTTCTGCTGTCTCTTATTGGCAGGAAACGTTCGGAAAAGCCAGGGTTGCGGCTGACAGCCCCATCGTTGCCATGTTTTAGGATGCCAGCTGGAGGGTTGCCCGGCTTCTGCTGAAACCAGAAGACATGGAAGTCTTGGATTTTCCCATCTCCTAATTGGCATTTGAGGATGGCCATCTTTCCTTCTTCAAAAGCAGTGCTATCTGGCTGGGTGACTGTTGGCAGGAGGCTACAACCTAGAGTCAAAAAAGGAGCAGAGAGAGATACAAATGGGCAGGGGAGGGAGATGATGGAGGCTCAGTAGGCAGAGGGACACCAGCAGTGATGATAGCAACCAAAAACAGTGAATAACTAATTTCAAACATACTTGGTCAAGGACAGTGAGAGGTGATGATTGTAAGGGAGGGAGATGCCTGGAATTTGAAAAGGGTTTGTGACAACAAACCAAGCAATTGCTTACTCGGCAGACAGAATGGCCCGAGAGGTCCTTACCCTTATATGAAAATACCTGCTATAAAACTGTGTTATAAAATACACTTTACTGAGAGCGCTATGCAGACTCAGAGATCTAGTTAATAAATTAACCCTTTATTTTCCATAGCCAGTGACATTTTTTTTTTTTAAATGCTAGTTATATAGGAATGCATGGAGAGATTTTGCACTGGTTACATGCTGCAGAATTTTAACAGTTTGCAGAATTCCATATCCTCATCAAAACTGATTTTTTTTCTTCTTTATGCTATTCTTAAGTTGATCAGAGTTCTGCAGGTAAAGGAACATAAAATGACTCCCTGGAGGTCAAAAGAGAGTCATTGACAGAACAGGGAATTAGAGCTGATGCACAATGGGATAAAGTAACTCCCCTCGAGATCACTCACAGAGTCAGTGACAGAGCTGAGAATTAGAGCTGAGGCACAGGGAGACAAAGTGACTTGCCCGAAGTCAATGGCAGAGGGGAAAACTTGAATGCATGTGTTAGAACTGTTGTGAAATAATAGTCCATTGGTCCTTATATCTTCAAGCTGCTGTAGCATGTTAGGAGCATTGGATACATTGTTTTTTGATCAGAAAGTATGAATACAAATGTAAACAACAATTTTATGGCACACAAAGGTTCAGCTTCAACGTCAACATACTAACCTTATGAACTTATACATATTATCATCACTAGCACTAAAGAGATCATTCATGTTTGGAAGCATGTCTCCAAATATAGCAAAATTATAAATACTAAGATCACAGAATCCTAGAAAGACAGGGCTGGAAGGGATTTCAGAAGAACATCTAGAATCATAGAACGATAGGGCTGAATGGAACCTCAAGAGGTCATCTAGAATCATAAGAGAGATAAAGCTGGAAGGGACCTCACAAAGTCAGTTAGGATCATAGAAAGATAGTGCTGGAAAGGACCTCAGGAAATCAGCTAGAACTATAGTGAGATAATGCTGGAAGGGACTTCAGGATATCAGCTAGGATCATAGAAAGATAGTGCTGGAAGGGACCACAAGAGGATCCACTGTACCTAAGATTGTAGAACAGTGTATAATATTATAAAAATGATTACTTACCTCCTAAAGAAAGGGCTATGAAGGTCAAACACAGAAGTTGGGCGGTCATTATATCAATGTGAAGTCTTCGTGTACGCATCACTGAGTGACAAACAGACGGATGCTCAGCTATTTATAGGGACAGAAACAGAATGGATTTGCAAAATATTAAACAGTACATTCTAGCAATGGAACAGATTTCCATTGACTACCAAGGAGGTAATTTTCAAAGGTGTTACATGCGTAAATGTAACACATTATCATAGCAATTTTCAAAAGCCATTTACTCACATAAAGTGCACTTAGGTGAGTAAATCCTATGGACAATTCAATGGCATATACTGTAGCAATTTTCAATGGCACACTTACTCGAGTAAAGTGCATTTACTCAAGTAAAATCCAGTTTTACACATGTAAATGATTTCTAAAATCAGGCCCCAAATGTTCTGAGTAGATGAATTTACCAAGCTAAGTCATTTTCTAAAAACGAATCTCAAAACAGTTAACCAGCTAGTAGTAATATTTATATATATATCTGGATTGTTTTGAATTTTTTGCAAGGCACTGTATAAGAATTGAATAATAATTATAATTATTATTATTGCACTTCAATGTTTCAATGAATGATATTGATGCTTTGTATTTTCAGCTATTATAATAGAACTAGTTGCCACCTACTGAAAATTCAACAGTGATATTGACCCTCCACCCCTCATCTCTTCCTAGCACTTGAAGATATCTGACTCTTCCAAAAACCTAAAATGTAAAGATGAAAAGTGGAACAAAATCTTTTTTATATTGTTCTGAATCTTAAAGGAATTTTAAATAACTATCTCAAGAAATAATGCCCATTTCTTTTTTGATTGCAAGTGAATGCAATTTCCTGGAAGTTTATTGAAGCAAATTGTTAAATCTAGTAGGGAATAAACAAATCAAGGACTGTGAAACAAACATTCTTGTAAGGGGGATGTTCTTAAAACAGGAATCACCTCCATAAGAAGGAAAACCTTGGGGACTGCGAGAAGATGTTCTTAAGAGGGGAATGTTTTATTCAAAGGTAATGCTTATTCTGTTTAATCTAGTCTGCCCTAGTCTATTGCTAGAATATTTATTATTAGTGATAATAAGAGTTATTTCAGTCCCTGAAATCAGTGTCATTTCCCACCTGAAGTAGTCATTCTTCCAGTTGGGTACTTCAGGACGCATCTCCAATCAGTTGTTACATCAGGCCAAAGATGAGGAATCTGGCCAGCTGCAAACTAAGACATCAGACCTGAGCTGAGAAGATGCACATGGTTATCAACTTGTCTTATGTGCAATTTTGTTGCAGTACACATGTATAATATATATACATGTTCTCACTTACATATTTAAGTATAAAAAAAGCATATTGCAGACATGCCACTAAAGTGTCTAACTTACAGCAATTTTGAAATGCGTGAGGATACATGAATACTTCTGGCCACATAGCAATCTAATATTCCACTACAATGTACACAAGTACCTCGAATTTGAAAGTCAGTTTTTTCTATGCAGGCTTAAAACTACTTGTTTGGATTGCCAATTATGTATCCTATTGAATATCCTCAAGCCAGCCTAGTGCCTCAGTGGCAGTTCTGAGGGACCTGGTTTTGATTTCTGGCTCGGGTCTTCTCCTCTCCAGGTCTACCGGGGCTTTGGATATTGTGAATGCAATGTTTCACAGCCCCCAGGAAGGTGAGAATCACAGTCATCATGCAATGGACAGACACCAGGTGGCCAGATTTAGGACCTACGATTGCAGGCTTCTGGAAGGAATCTCTGCAATGTTATGAAGGTATATAAAACAGGTGAAAAATCCCCAGGTAGCTGCAAATAAAGGCTCATGGTGCCAGATCCTAGACTTGGCTCTAACTGAGTTAGAAGAATAAAGGAGTAGGAGGAACCCATCTCAGCAAGAAATAAAAAGTAAAATGGATCCTCAAGTCTGTGAGAACTGTAATAAAATAATAAAAATATATCCTCATGCCTATAAAAACTGCAATAAAATTAGTTCATGCTGCCTAGCAGTAATATTTAAAAAATATATATTTTAATAACATTTCATAATATATGTCAAGCAAAGCACTTTGACAGGAGATAAATGTCTCACATACAAGTCAAAATGGAGTACAGGAAATACATTGTATGTGATGCACCACTAGTTCCCAAAAGGAGGTGCATAGGAGCTGAAATGCAAACAAATTAAATAAAGAAAATTTAGTAAACTTGGTACCTGATTCTCTAAGGGTTTTCCCCATAGATACAAAATGGGAGAAAAGCCTTAATGAATTTGGCCCTTGGGGTGATACCATCATAAGTAAATAACTGTATAGGCAAACAAATACTGCCCCAGAAAAAGTTTCTCACTACTACATTAGGGGGAGTGTACAATCAATTTAAAAAATATCAGATAACATACAATCAACAAAATAATTTTGTATTTAGACTTCTTGTTAAACAGAATCATGTATGCTCATACATTACTATAAAATAACTTACATGTATATTATATATGTAGCAAGAGCATATACAACATATACATTACATGTAAATATGTTTTAAAAAATCAGTCACCACCCATACATACCACACACATACTAAGTAAAAAATAAACCAAGGAGAAAAAGGTTTCACCAATAACCGCTATAGTTCTTAGTAATACAGATCCAAATGAAAGTTCCAAATAAAGATACTCGTTCTGAAGGAAATAATCAGATCTTCAAACTACCCCATAGATCTTCATATGGGAAGTCGACCCCAAATATATTTGTGAAAGATTGATTTAAAAAAATCTCTTCAGAACGAGTATCTTTACTTACAGTACCTGGCTAAGTAGTTCTCTAAAAAAAAAAAAAAAAAAAAAAAAATTTTCAGACAGCAAAAGAAACATTTTTTTTAAAGTTAACTGACCCACGTAGTGTGTATGTATTGGAAATAATTAAGGAAGTTATATGAGACACTAATAAATTCACATAAAAAAATGTATCTCCACAATGATAGAACAGTACTCTGTTCTTCATATGACGGTAATTAGTGGATCGCTGTTTCTAGTGGTAGTTATATAGCATTAAGTAGCAGCAAAGCCACTACATAAGAACATAAGAAATTGCCATGCTCGGTCAGACCAAGGGTCCATCAAGCCCAGCATCCTGTTTCCAACAGAGGCCAAACCAGGCCACAAGAACCTGGCAATTACCCAAACACTAAGAAGATCCCATGCTACTGATGCAATTAATAGCAGTGGCTATTCCCTATGTAAACTTGATTAAAAGCAGTTAATGGACTTCTCCTCCAAGAACTTATCCAAACCTTTTTTGAACTCAGCTACACTAACTGCACTAACCACATTCTCTGGCAACAAATTCCAGAGCTTTATTGTGCATTGAGTGAAAAAGAATTTTCTCCGATTAGTCTTAAATGTGCTACTTGCTAACTTCATGGAATGCCCCCTAGTCCTTCTATTATTCGAAAGTGTAAATAACCGAGTCACATCTACTCGTTCAAGACCTCTCATGATCTTAAATACCTCTATCATATCCCCCCTCAGCCATCTCTTCTCCAAGCTGAACAGCCCTAATCTCTTCAGCCTTTCCTCATAGGGGAGCTGTTCCATCCCCTTTATCATTTTGGTTGCCCTTCTCTGTTCCTTCTCCATCGCAACTATATATTTTTTGAGATGCAGCGACCAGAATTGTACACAGTATTCAAATTGTGGTCTCACCATGGAGCGATATAGAGGCATTATGATTTTTTCTGTTTTATTAACCATTCCCTTCCTAATAATTCCTGATGCAGCACACTGAGCTGACGATTTTAAAGTATTATCCACTATGATGCCTAGATCTTTTTCCTGGGTGGTAGCTCCTAATATGGAACCTAACATCGTGTAACTACAGCAAGGGTTATTTTTCCCTATATGCAACACCTTACACTTGTCCATTTTAAATTTCATCTGCCATTTGGATGCCCAATCTTCCAGTCTTGCAAGGTCCTCCTGTAATGTATCACAGTCCGCTCATAATTTAACTACTCTGAATAATTTTGTATCATCTGCAAATTTGATAACCTCACTCGTCATATTCCTTTCCAGATAATTTATATATATATTGAAAAGCACCGGTCCCTGAGGCACTCCACTGTTTACTCTTTTCCACTGAGAAAATTGACCATTTAATCCTACTCTCTGTTTCCTGTCTTTTAACCAGTTTGTAATCCATGAAAGGACATCGCCTCCTGTCCCATGACTTTTTAGTTTTCTTAGAAGCCTCTCATGAGGGACTTTATCAAACGCCTTCTGAAAATCCAAATACACTACATCTACTGGTTCACCTTTATCCACATGTGAAAGAAAGAAAAAGGGAAGAAGCCCTATAGGATTATTCAGTAACCATCATCTATTATTATTTATAGGAAAATAGGGGGGGGGGGGGCAAGAATAATTAAAGCAGATACAGAAGCAAAATACAAAACAGACAGCATAGCTTCATGCAATCACATTACTCTTATTTATTTATTTATTTATAACTTTTATATACCGACATTCAATCGAATATCACATCGGTTCACATACAACTGGGGTACAAAAAAACTAAATAGAAAGAAAGGAAGGATAAAAAGTTACAATTAACAGGGAATTGTAAAGGAACAGGACAAGAGTGATGGAACGGTCAGGGAGACCAAGTGAGTAGAATGGCAAGGAAGAAGACAGAACATTAAACAAATTCGTTAAAGGAGCAACTTTGTTAAGAGAGCAACGTTGTTAAGAGAGGATTATATTACATACTAAATAACGGTTAAGAGGCAATAGTTAATGCAGTATATTGTAGTTACAATGTATAATAGTTGAAGTTTACCAGATTGGCTGTATGAGAGTTATGTAGCAATAGAAATTACATTGTTACAGTAATAATACCAGGTGTGAGGACGGAGACGAGGTTGGGTTACATGAATACTTGTTTGAACAACCAGGTTTTTAACTTTTTTTTAAAAGTGTTTGTACAGTGCTCCAACCGTAGGTCTGGAGGCATCGAGTTCCATAACGTAGGGCCAGCGATGGAGAGAGAGCACGTTCTCGGGTGAAAGTGAGCTGGGTGGATTTGTATGAGGGGGTAGTCAGTGTCCCTAGGTAGGCGGATCTAATAGGTCTGTTGGGGATATGAAACTGGAGAGAATCATTAAGCCAGTGAATCTCATTATTGTGAATGGTTTTGTGGATAATAGGTAGGCTTTTATGAAGGATTCTAGCTGGGATGGGAAGCCAGTGGAGATCTCTGAGGATTGGAGTGATGTGATCGGACCTGCGAGAGTTGGTAAGAATTCTAGCTGCTGCATTTTGCAGCATTTGCAGAGGTTTGGTGGTCGACGTGGGTAATCCCAGGAGTAGGGTATTGCAGTAGTCGATCTTTGTAAATAGTGTAGATTGGAGGACTGTTCGGAAATCGTTGTGGTGTAAGAGGGGTCTTAATTTCTTCAGTATGTGTAGTTTATAGAAACAGTCCTTTGTAACGTTGGTTATGTGTTTTTGGAGATTGAGGTGGTCATCAAGGGTGACCCCTAGGTCTCTAACATGTTGTGAGAAGGGATGGGAGGGATGAGGAGATGGTAGAGAGTGGCGGGCTGGAGAGATGTAAAGTAATTCAGTTTTCGAGGTGTTTAGGGCGAGGTTAAGGTTAGTAAGAAGACTATTGATTGAGGAGAGGCATTTATCCCAGGCTTAAGGGCATTTGTTACAGAATCCATGACTGGGAAGAGTATCTGGACATCGTCAGCATATACATACTGAGTGAGTCCAAGATCTGCAAGAAGTTGGCATAGAGGTAGTAGGTAAATGTTAAAAAGGGTAGGTGAGAGGGAAGAGCCTTGGGGAACTCCATGTGATAACTTGATTGAGTTTGATTCATGGTTGCCAATTTTGACTTTGTAGAAGCGGTTGTCTAAGAAAGAGGAAAACCAGTTCAGGGCTGAGCCTGAGAATGAGATACCGATATCTTAGACAACTCCTGAGCCTACGATACCGATATCTTAGACAACTCCTTCAGGGGATTCTTAGGAATGAGAGTCCAAATATTGTCTTAACTGATCTGCTTCAAGGAAAATATATCTATTATTTTGAAAGACAATCAGACATCTGCATGGAAATCGCAGAAAAGATTTTGCACCTCTTGCCAATACTTCACTTTTCATATTTAGAAATACTTTCCTTCTTTCTTGCATCTCTCTTGTTATATCTGGAAAGATTCTGATTTGTTTCCCATAGAAAAGAGCTTGTTGTTTTCGGAAATATAACTGCAATATTAAATCTCTGTCCGATACCCGGATAAACGTTACCAATAAAGTTGCCCTCGACTCCACATTGGTCTCATAAGATTTCTCTAATATTTCTGAGAGATTATCAGTGGACTCTTAAACTTGATCTCTTATATCAGATTTTGATGGTATATATAAAATTCTAGATAATGTGGGAATTGTAGCTTCGGTAAGTCCCAGTATGTTTAAAAATAACTTTTTAGAAGATCTTTAGCGGTAATCTATTTAGTCCGGGGAAAATTGAGGAGCCTAAGATTAGGCTTCCTCAACTTGTTCTCAAAAAGGTCCATTTTTTTCTTTACACTGATATCCGATTTTATCAATTCACATTGTACTTCTTTCGTGATTTACCTCTAAAAATGCCTCACACGAAGTGCAAAGCAAAAATACTTCTACCTCAATTTTTTTCATTTTTGCCTCCATCTGGGTAATCTTTTCCTCCTGAGTTTGCACTTTCCTGAAATTTTCTTTAACAATATTTGTTAAATCAGCGACATTCTTACTTAAACCAGTATTAGCCTTCCATATTAACTCTAATGTGATTTTCTCCGGCGTCTCCAAATGCAGGGGAATTAAGACTTTCAATTTGGTCTCTTTCCCTACCCCCGAGGGCCTTCTCTCCGACGCCAACCATGATTCCTCCTTGCTCACAACCCTGGAGCCCAGAACCAACGGGCTCTCCGAAGCAGTCAGCTCACTAGCGCCGCTTCTCTGGGGAAACAGTGTCCTTGGGGTTAAAAGATATTCCGTCAGTGACTCTTGATGTTCTGCCCCCCCTATCTCTAAGGGGGCCCAATGGAGGAGGTGGAACAGTTGGCGCTCTGTGACTGAGGGATGTCTCGTCTGGCCTGGAGTCCGTCGGCTGCCCTCCAACATGGTCTACTGCGGCCCCTCCCTCCGGTTGGTGTTGCATGGCTCTCCCAATGGCTTCATCTATCACGGGTTGTCTGGAGGAAAAAATTGGTGTCGAGGTAATCTCGCATATTTTTGCTTTGCACTTCGTGTGAGGCATTTTTAGAGGTAAATCGCGAAAAAAAACCAGGAAAAACTTTAGATTTTCCAGGAGCCGAGGAGCCTGCGTTTGCTATGCAGCGGCCATCTTGCCCCCCTCCTACAAACCATGTCTTTCTATATGCTTTACGATTTTGATCTTGAGAATAGTTTCCACTATTTTTCCTGGCACTGAAGTCAGGCTCACTGGGGTCTATATTTACCTGGATCGCCCCTGGAGCCTTTTTTAAATATTGGGGTTACATTGGCCACCCTCCAGTCTTCAGGTACAATGGATGATTTTAATGATAGGTTACAAATTTTAACTAATAGATCAGAAATTTCATTTTTGAGTTCCATCAGTACCATCCGGTCCAGGTGATTTGCTACTCTTTAGTTTATCAATCTAGCCTACTACATCTTCCAGGTTTACAGTGATTTAGTTCAGTTTGTATGACTCATCACCCCTGAAAACCATCTCCGGAATTGGTATCTCCCCAACATCCTCATTAGTAAACACTGAAGCAAAGAATTCATTTAGTCTTTCTGCAATGGCCTTATCTTCCCTAAGAGCCCCTTTAACCCCTCGGTCATCTAATGGTCCAACTGACTCCCTCACACATTTCTTGCTTCGGATATATTTAAAAAAGTTTTTATTATGAGTTTTGCCTCTATGGCCAACTTAATTTCAAATTCTCCCTTCGCCTGTCTTATCAATGTTTTACACTTAACTTGACAATGCTTATGTTTTATCCTGTTTTCTTCAGATGGATCCTTCTTCCAATTTTTGAAGGATTTTTTTTTGGCTAAAATAGCCTCTTTCACCTCACCTTTAACCATGACAGTAATCGTTTTGCCTTCTTTCCACCTTTTTTAATGTGTGGAATACATACGCCTCTAGGATTGTATTTTTAAACAATGTCCAAGCCTGTTGAACACTTTTAACCTTTGCAGCTGCACCTTTCAGTTTTTTTCTATTTTCCTCATTTTATAAAAGTTTCCCTTTTTAAAATTTAGTGTTAGAGCTGCAGATTTACTTATTGTCCCCCTTCCAGTTATTAGTTTAAATTTGATCATGTTATGATCACTGCTGCCAAGTGGCCCCACTACCGTTACCTCTCTCACCAAATCCTGCATTCCACTAAGAATTAAATCTAAACTAGCTCCCTCTCTTGTTGGTTCCTGAACCAATTGCTCCATGAAGCAATCATTTATTATATCCAGGAACTTTATGTCTCTAGCAAGTCCTGATGTCACATTTACTCAGTCAATATTGGGGTAATTGAAATCTCAAAACAAAGGAGTCAATAGGTAAACCACAATGACCAAATACATACACAAAAATGTGGAACCCAAAGGAAATTTGAAATATTAGCCTAAGAAGGTGTCAGCAAGCCTGACGTTGTGTGACTTCAAAACAAGACACCAACCGCTCTAATCATTCACCTTCATCATACTTTAATACTTCAAAAAATATTGGGGTAGATTTTCAATTAGCGCGATTTGGCATACTTTTGTTGGCGCATCAGGCGCAAACAAAATCCCCGCACGCCAGCGGGCCGCTAGCGCGCCGGGACGCGACCTGGGGGCGGGTCCGGAGGGCGCGCCCATGCCCCCGGACTGCCCCGGGCCGTAACCACGCCCCCCGGGCCCGCCCCCGAAACGCTACGGCCCGCCCCGAAAACGCTGCGCGGATCAGGCCCGCCCCCTCGACACGCCCCCCTCGGTAAACCCCGGGACTTACGCGAGTCCCGGGGTCTGCGCGCGCCGGTAGGCCTATTGAACATAGGCGCACCGGCGCGCAGGGCCCTGCTCACCTAAATCCGCCCGAATTTAGGCGGATTTAGGCGAGCAGGGCTCTGAAAATCCGCCCCATTTTTTGCATATATTTTATATTTTATTTAAAAATAGTCCTCCATCTTAAAACTGGTGTTAAAGGATCAACTCTTTAAATTGAAGTATAATATAGCCCAACATGGCCAGTGTTTCACTTTAAAAGCTTCTTCAGGGGCATGCGAAAATCATGATATTAAATCATGAATTTAATCTCCTTTGAGTAAATGTGCATAAAATTGCTGTTAATTTGGGCAGACTAGATGGGCCTTTTTTGTCTTTATCTGCCAGTTACTTTTAAATAACTTGGAAAGAAACCAGTTAAAAATAATCTGTTGTTTTCTCAATAATATGTGTGTGAGTAAGCTTGTAAAATCTTCCCCTAAAGGCTTTCTGATTTTAAAAATGACCTTTCTGCAAAATTAAAGGCAAGGTTTATTGATGACTAAGACAGTAAGTGACAGGCAGAGAGGGAAATCTGTTTCTCACATCTGTGAACAAAAGTCACTGAGGCGGAAAGGGGAAAAAAAACAGATTTAATTTTAGGTGTTGCTTGTTTTTCAGTTTCAATATTTTCTTAACTGACTTTAAAAAGTTGTTTTTCAGTATTCCGATTTGCTTATTCTGATTCCAGGGAGCTGCTGAAAACTGAGGCCAGAGAAAAAAAAGAGTGGCAGGCAGGGGAAAAGCAGGGGCAATAAACATACAGGGGACTGCTGAGGGGAGAGGGAAAAGGGGCAATAAACATATACCAGGACTATTGAGAAGAGAGAGAAGAGCAAGCAAGGGAAAGGCAGGGGCAATAAACAGATATAGGAATTGTTGAAGGGGGAGGGGGGGAAGGCAGGTGAAAAGCAGGGGCAAAAAACAGATGCAGGAATGATTGAGGAGAGAAGACACAGATGGGGAAAAGGGCAATAAAAAGATACAAGGACTATTGAGAAGAGAGAGAGGGGCAGGCAAGGGAAAGCAGGGGCACTAAACAGGAACTGCTGAGGAGAATGGGGAAAGCACGGGCAGTAAAGAGATATAGAAACTGAAGGGAGAGAGACAGCAATAAACAGGAACTGCCAAGAAGAGAAAGGGGCAATAAGGGGAAAAGCAGGGGCAATAAATGATGGTGGAGGAGCGCTGGCTGTGGGGGGAGTTGTAGGGAATGGTGGGGAAGCGCTGGGGTAGGGGAGCAGTAAGGAATAGTGGAGGAGTGTTAGCTTGGAGGAGAGTTCATGCCTCCTGCAGTCCCTACCAAAACATCTGTGGAGAAGGAGGGGGCAGACAGGAAAAGCAGGGGCAATAAACAAAGATGCAAGAAGTTGAACTGCTGAGGAGAGAGAGGGGGGGGCAGGAGGGACAAAACAGAGGCAATAGACAGAGATGCAAGAACTGCTGAGAAGAGAGAGAGAGGGGGGCAGGAGGGGTAAAACAGAGGCAATAAACAGAAATGCAAGAACTGCTGAGGAGAGAGAGGGGGCAGGAGAGGCAAAACAGAGGCAATAAACAGAAATGCAAGAACTGCTGAGGAGAGAGAGGGGGCAGGAGAGGCAAAACAGAGGCAATAAACAGAAATGCAAGAACTGCTGAGGAGAGAGAGGGGGGGCAGGAGGGGCAAAACAGAGGCAATAAATAGATATGCATGAACTGCTGAGGAGAGAGAGAGGGGGCAGGAGGAGCAAAACAGAAGCAATAAACAGAAATGCAAGAACTGCTGAGGAGAGAGAGGGGGGGCAGGAGGGGCAAAACAGAAGCAAAAAACAGAAATGCAAGAACTGCTGAGGAGAGAGAGGGGGGGCAGGAGAGGCAAAACAGAGGCAATAAATAGATATGCATGCATTGCTGTGAGAGAAGGGCAAGCAGGGGCAATAAATAGAAACACAGGAACTATTGAGGGAAAGCGAGGATCAGGCAGGGGTAATTAACGTAGATGCAGGAATTACTGAGGAGAGAGGGGGCAGGCAGGAGAAATAAACATGCAGGAACTGCTGAGAGGGGAGAGAGGGCAGGAGGGGAAAAGCAGAGATAAAATGCTAGCCTGAAATTTAAGAGTAAGAAATATTAAAAAAGAAAAAACACTTTTGCTCTCCAGCAATCTCATAATACAAATACTGGAGTTCTTCACACAGAAAAACTGACACCTTGAAAACTCTGCTGAGGTTTTAAGATTTGCTAAACAAATAAAGGGGGTAGAAAGGAGCAGTTTTCGCAACATGTGCTAGGACTTCATTATCAGACAGTTTTAAGAACATAAGAACATAAGAAAATGCCATACTGGGTCAGACCAAGGGTCCATCAAGCCCAGCATCCTGTTTCCAACAGTGGCCAATCCAGGCCATAAGAACCTGGCAAGTACCCAAAAACTAAGTCTATTCCATGTAACCATTGCTAATGGCAGTGGCTATTCTCTAAGTGAACTTAATAGCAGGTAATGGACTTCTCCTCCAAGAACTTATCCAATCCTTTTTTAAACACAGCTATACTAACTGCACGAACCACATTCTCTGGCAACAAATTCCAGAGTTTAATTGTGCGTTGAGTAAAAAAGAACTTTCTCCGATTAGTTTTAAATGTGCCCCATGCTAACTTCATGGAGTGTCCCCTAGTCTTTGAAAATATGATTTCATTGTTCAAAGCAACTTTTCACTCTTTCCAATCTTTATTGGTACAAACTACCGTGACCAAGAATATGAGGATGAGGACCTATATAATCATCCCAAGCTTTTTCCCTTGCCTGCCCCTCCCCCTCCAGAATGTTTTGTGCCTCCCCCAAGCTTTACCTCTCAATCCATCACCACTGAGGATCCTCTGTGCCTATCCCAGGCTTTATCCCTCACTCCCCCACCGCTGAGGATTCTCTGTGCCCATCCCAAGCTTTATCCCTCACTCCCCCACCACTTAGGATCTTCTGTGCCTCTCCCAGGCTTTACCCCTCACTCCCCCACCGCTGAGGATCCTCTGTGCCTGTCCCAGGCTTTATCCCTCACTCCCCCACCACTGAGGATCCCCTGAGCCTGTCACAGGCCTTATTAAATTCTAATACTATTTTGGCCGCCACTGTTCCATGCACCCACCATCCTTTCTGTGAACACATTATTTATTATGTCCTGTCTGAATCTGCCCCATTCCGTTCTCATCTTATGAGCACACATTTTAGAATGTCTTTCTGCCACTGAAACACACACCATCATTCCCAGTCCCTTTTTTTTTTTACTTTTTTCACAGCTGTCTCCTCCTGCTCTTTTGGACTTCCAATCCAATCCAATTGGAACTGGCACCTGGAGGCTTTATTCACAACTACTCTTCCCCTCCCCATATTTTTAATCCTCCCTCTTCTCCCCTCTAGTCCAACCATTCCAGCAATAGTCCGTGGCTGGAGGCAGCAGACCATGGATATTTCCAGAATCTTGAATAAGTTCACCCTGAGTTTGGTCACTAGGTGTCCCAATCCACCCAGGGACTGAGGACCCTGTCTCTGCAGCATCCACGGCTCTAGTCAGTCCGGGTAGCAGAAGTCAGGTATGGGAATCGAAGCCAAGTCTTTTTTGCATGGCAGTGCCCCCTGCCAGCTCAATCCACATTCTCCCATGTACCATAACACTTTGACATTTGTACCAGCACAGTACACACCCTCAGCCTCTTTTCTTTTGCCACTCTGCAGTAACTGAATGAGAAACTGACCTGTTGCCAATAAACTGAGATCTAAGCAAGGAGTCAGAGAGCAGAGCTACACACGCAGGTATTACCCAAAGGACTCAGAGTTGTACAGGAACTTGTAACAACTCTAGAAAAAACTAACGTCAGCACAGAACACACACTAAGCTTCTTCATTCACTGCCATGTTGCAGCAACCGAGTGAGAAGGCAGCTCGCAACCAGTAAACTGAGAAGGATGTGTTGCCAGTAGTCACAGAGGAAAGATACACATAGGCATCACCTGAAGGGATCATTGTTCTACGGGGTCTTTTATCACCAATTGAAGGCATAAAAACCTTGTACAAAGGTGTAAAAGGTATTTCCATTAACTAGATGTCCTTCTAGAATGGTTTTCCTTGGTCTTATATAGCAACTAAAGGTCATGATTCAGTCCAAAAGCATTTAAAGAGTCTCTCTCTCTCTGCACACACAGTCATAAGGCATCAGCACCAGTGAATATCAAGAAAATAATAATTAGCAGCAAACAGAGCACACAGGGGGACTCTGTCCATTAGTGCACTACTAACACGGCAATCCTACTACTCTGTCCATACAGTCACAGGGGAGACGCCATCCCTGATTCTATCAGTAATAAAATAAATTCCATCGCCTTACAGACCTTTCCCACGGTGTAAGTTCCCGGCTGCCCGCTCCTTGCAGCCTACTCTGGATGTGCATCAGCCTCAGAGAGAGAGCCCAGCTAGCCTGGGGCAACCGCAGATGCCTCGGCATCTCGGCCCAGGCCCTGGAGAACCAGCACAGTTGCCTGCAGCTGTTCCCTCGTCAGTAACGGCTCTTTCTGAAAAGCCACAAAATCTGCTGGCCCTCTCCAGGGGCCTCCTGAGCTAAAATGGTTGTGTTTTGGGAGCAAACATCTGCTATCCTGTTGGTGCCTGAGGACCCTGCCGCATCGATGGCTGACTGCATTACTACAGTGCCTAGCGATCTCAGGCTTTCCCCTTGCACTTCTGCATCTAGGGATCCTCTTTGCTTATCCCAGGCTTTCTTGAATTCTGTAACTGTTATTGCCTCCTCTGCCTCCCCTGTGATGTTGTCGCCTATATCCACCATGCTTTCTGTAAAGAAATATTTCCTAGTGTTACTCTCAAGTCTACCCTGATATAGTAATATACCAACATAGTAAATGGCCCCCTCCTGTCTGCCTAAGTTGAAATTTGTCTACTTTGGGGAGATGCATGTATACATTCCCGCATGCAACCCCAACACCAACCCTCCTCTTCCCCATGACTTTTACTTGATCTGTCAACCCCTTTCCTATCACTGCCCTTTACATCAGTCCCAAGCATGCCCAAAATCTGTTACAGTGATGGTCTCCACCGTTTCTGCTGGTAGGCCATGTCAGGCCTTGCCATCTTTATTGTTTCTTCTTACAAGGCCAGTGCGTAAGCCAACACCCAGTTCTAGGTCTTATTGACAAGTTTTGTAATAATCCCCACCACTAATAAGGTTAGTGAGGATGTTGTGATAAATAATAAAATATGTCCATCCCCCCCATTCTCATTGAAGCCGGGGTTTCATCTGTAGAACCTCCATGTACGTCGCTCAAGCCTTCTTGGAATTCTGATGTGCTTGTATCACTGTTTTTTTGTTGTTAATAACATAAGGCCAAACCAGGCCACAAGAACCTGGCAAGTAACTGCTGTTCTATGCAGGTTATTCCAATGCTGTCTTGGCAGCAAAATGCAGTCATACCACTGCTGTTTTGGGCTGAACCACCCATCTATACAGTTTACTCCCAGGTTTCATTATCATCTTCTTGCTACTAGGTGTCCTCCAAGAGAGAGACAGGACAAGAGAAGCAGGCTGGTCAGCAACAGTGACCCAACAACTCAGTGACCCAACCAGATGAAATGCAGGGCATGAGGAGCGGGCTGGGCAGCAAACAGAGAACCTGATATGACATGTGGGTTTAAAACTGCACACTGAAACTCAGAGCACAGTTTCTAAATGTGCAGGTAAAAACTCTCTAGATGCAGTAAGCACAAATCCTGAGTTAACGTGTGCCTTCAGCACAGGCCGATCACACATTTCAGTTTGGGGGAACAGGGAAGTCTCTCAGACATTATAGCATAATATGGATTTATGTATTTAAAATATTATTTATGTGCACAAAAATGCTTTTGGTGCAGAAACATTTTTACTTATTTTTAAATATTTACCATGCTACTCTCTCCACAATTCTAGATGGTTTACAAATCACCATACATAAAACCTTTTACATATTATATGTTACGGCTATGGCTGCTGTGCAACCGCCTCACCACCAGGGGTCCCTCTAGAGCTGGCTCCCCTGACAGGCCCAGTCTATCTCCCTTCTCCTCTCTATGTTCTGGGCTTTCCCTTATAACCCTGCCTGACAGTTCCCTCAGTGCTTCGGCATCGAGCTCGCCTGGGCTCCCTGCTCTAGCCTTCCTTGCTTGCTGTGCGTGTGGTCCTTTGACCTTGCTTTGCCTAGCCTTGCCTTCGGGCCTTCTGTCTTGCCTTGTGTGGCCTTCGGGCCTTCTGTCTTGCCTTGCCTTGCCTTGCGTGGCCTTCGGGCCTTCTACCTTGTCTTGCCTTGCCTTGCCTTGCGTGGCCTTCGGGCCTTCTGTCTTGCCTTGCCTTGCGCGGCCTTCAGGCCTTCTACCTTGTCTTGCCTTGCGTGGCCTTCGGGCCTTCTACCTTGTCTTGCCTTGCCTTGCCTTGCCTTGCGTGGCCTTCGGGCCTTCTACCTTGTCTTGCCTTGCCTTGCCTTGCGTGGCCTTCGGGCCTTCTACCTTGTCTTGCCTTGCCTTGCGTGGCCTTCGGGCCTTCTACCTTGTCTTGCCTTGCCCTGCCTTGCGTGGCCTTCGGGCCTTCTACCTTGTCTTGCCTTGCCCTGCCTTGCGTGGCCTTCGGGCCTTCTGTCTTGCCTTGCCTTGCCTTGCCTTGCGTGGCCTTCGGGCCTTCTGTCTTGCCTTGCCTTGCCTTGCCTTGCGTGGCCTTCGGGCCTTCTACCTTGTCTTGTCTTGCCTTGCGCGGCCTTCGGGCCTTCTACCTTGTCTTGTCTTGCCTTGCGCGGCCTTCGGGCCTTCTACCTTGTCTTGCCTTGCCCTGCCTTGCATGGCCTTCGGGCCTTCTACCTTGTCTTGCCTTGCCCTGCCTTGCGTGGCCTTCGGGCCTTCTGTCTTGCCTTGCCTTGCCTTGCCTTGCGTGGCCTTCGGGCCTTCTGTCTTGCCTTGCCTTGCCTTGCGTGGCCTTCGGGCCTTCTACCTTGTCTTGTCTTGCCTTGCGCGGCCTTCGGGCCTTCTACCTTGTCTTGTCTTGCCTTGCCTTGCGCGGCCTTCGGGCCTTCTACCTTGTGCTGTGTATGGTCTTCGGACCTTCTGCCCTGCCCTGCCTTGCTTACTGTGCGTGTGGTCCTACGGGCCCTCTGCTCTACTGTCTGTGTGTGTTTGGCCTACGGGCTCTCTGCCCTGCTTACTGTGTGTGGCCTACGGGCCTTCTGTGTGTGTGTGGCCTACGGGCCTTCTGACCTGCCTTGCCCCGCTTACGGTGTGTGGCCTACGGGCCTTCTGTGTGTGTGTAGCCTACGGGCCTTCTGACCTGCCTTGCCCCGCTTACGGTGTGTGGCCTACGGGCCTTCTGTGTGTGTGTGGCCTACGGGCCTTCTGACCTGCCTTGCCCCGCTTACGGTGTGTGGCCTACGAGCCTTCTGACCTGCCTTGCCCCGCTTACGGTGTCTGGCCTACGGGCCTTCTGTGCGTGTGTGGCCTACGGGCCTTCTGACCTGCCTTGCTCTGCCTCCTGCCCTGACCCAGCCTGAACCTAGACACTGCTATCTGCCGCCTGCCCTGACCCAGCCTGAACCTAGACACTGCTATCTGCCTCCTGCCCTGACCCAGCCTGGACCCAGACCCTGCTAACTGCCGCCTGCCCTGACTCAGCCTAGACCCAGACACTGCTACTTGCTGTCTGCCCTGACCCAGCCGGGACCCAGACACGGTTTCCAGCCATCCCTGTCTCTCTCCACGTGGAGCCACCCTTTTGGGTGGTGTTCACTACCCCTGAACTCAGCCTGAGCGTAACATTATAAAGCAATATGACTAAAATCTAACAACACATAAAACAAAAACAAAGTAGGATAGGACAAATAATGCAGTCACTTATTTATCTACACTCTTTATACCATGTTGTCTTCCTCCAGCACTGCCCACTCTTACACTCCAAATGCTTGTGTAAAAAAGAAAGCTTCCAATTGCTTTGTAAAAATACCAATCTCCATTTTGATTTTAAACTCCTCGGGCAAAGAAATTCCAGGCACAGCTCCTGCAGCTGAAAGCATTCTACTCCGGGATTCTGCTATCCTTTTTATCTGTTTAACGGATGAACTCATTCAGAAGCCGAGATCAGCGGATTGTAGTGTTCTAGTTGGCAGATACCTATGTATCATCGCCCCAGGACAACGTGTGCGCAAAGCAAGGCCTTCTGCACAAAAATCCTGATTTCAGATCGCAGTGCCATAACTCTGGCTTCTGCAAGCGCTGGAAACTGTTCTCCACCTCGGGACAGGAGTAAAATTCCCAGTGCTAAGAAACTCCAAGTTAAGCCAGCGCAGCTCTCTGCGTTAGGGGGGTAATCGTTAATGCCTTCATCAGCATGGGATTTCTAGGCGAGGGCGCTGAGCAAGAAGCACGGTTTTATATGCACATCTTTGTGTGAAACACTGCTTCCTGCTTTGGGAGTAACATTTTCATACAAAAAAATGTCTGCACAAACGAGAGTAAAACTGTGCACTCTGCCCAGTGCAGCTTATTGCATCAGCCCCAGAAGCAGCAGCAGCAGCTGCAAGACCCCAGGCATACAGAGGGGAACAGGAGAGCGTTTATCTCTTTTTATGCTTTTTTGGGGGTCAAAATACCCCAACCTAACCAGGAAAGAGGCAGAGCAGGAGGAGCAGTCTGGGCAGTAACAATAGCCCAACAACACAGCAAGGTGCTGAACTAAATTTTATTCAGCTAATAAAGTAGACAGATAACTTGGTGCCGTTGAGACCGATGGGAAATTTAAACTCCCAGAGTTTGTTCAGCTACGTTCCTACTGAACTGGACAAACCCCTTTGAATTTTACTTATGAAAAATGTATAAAAATGTAGATCTCACCAGTGCAAATGGTTTGCTCCTGGCACAATCCGTGTGCACAGCTTCCAGTATGCATGCACAATGCGCTATTTGTGCATGCAACTATGACCTGCGCATGCACACTTCCAGAAACAAAAAACACAAATGAAATAGAGAACAAAAAGAGAACAAAAGAAAAAAAACCAAATGAAAATCTTCACCCAAATGAACTGAAATGAAAAGCTTTGGCTTCCACATCCCTAAAAAGGAACACCCCCATCTTTCTTTCTGCTATACTGTAAACAGTACAGAGACACAAAGAGAAATTTTGCTGTACGGCTGCAGAAAATCTGCAGCGAACAGAGCCTCAAACAGAGGATGCAGCTAGAGAGTGGCAAGTTAAACCACACACTGTCGTTCACTGAGGGAAAAATCTTCATCTGTGCCAGAGCCTAAATCTGCTGCCAGTACATTTCTCTGAATGATCAGAAGTACACGCTGCAGGACAAACAGCCTGCATGCTCTACCACACAGGGGGCCCCTAAGCAGTTACAGCTCTCATGGCGCACAGGGATTAGCTAAAAGAGTTTCCAGGGGGAGAATTTACACTCTGGGGGCCAGGAGCAGCCCAAGGCTTTCTCATTGCTATGGTACATGATTTATCCAACCGCACCTGCAGAAGAACGTCACCTCCACCTTTATCATTTTTCATTAATGCAAGTATTGCTTTAGGTCTGAGTACTCTCAGTTTTATGCACTTTGTTGTGCTGTTGAGCATGCTGACCTGACCTACTAAGTTTACACTGCTGAGCAAAGTCTTGAACGGTTTGACTGTGTGGTTATTTGCATGTACCTTCCTAACAGGCCGATACAGTAAAGTTCGCGGGAGAGCGGGTGAGAGCCCGCTCTCCCGGCACGCGCACAGGCCAGTGTCCTGTGAGCGCGTTACAGTAAAACAAAATGTTTAAATTAGGGCCGGCAGTAAAAAGAGGCGCTAGGGACACTAGTGCGTCCCTAGCGCCTCTTTTTGGACAGGAGCGGCGGCTGTCAGCGGGTTTGACAGCCGACGCTCAATTTTGCCGGCGTCGGTTCTCGAGCCCGCTGACAGCCACGGGTTCGGAAACCGGACGCCGGCAAAATTGAGCGTCCGGTTTTCAACCCGCGAGCTGCGGGCTGATTTTAAATTTTTCTTTTTTTTCTTTTGAACTTTTTTTAACTTTTGGGACCTCCGACTTAATATCGCCATGATATTATTATTATTTATTATTTATTTATTTATTTTTATATACCGGTGTTCGATTTTACATATCACATCGGTTTACATTTAAACAAAATTTGCAGGAACTCATGCGTTACCTTTGTCAAATACATTAAACATTTAAATATGGGGATTGTTAACAAGGGATATAAAAGAACATGGGGAATGGCTAACACTATGGGATGCACGAAAGTCGGAGGGTTTTTACTGCTTTTCTGTGCACATCCCCGGCGCCGGTAGAAATTAACGCCTACCTTTGGGTAGGCGCTAATTTCTTAAAGTAAAATGTGCGGCTTGGCTGCACATTTTACTTAATGTATCGCGTGGGAATAACTAATAGGGCCATCAACATGCATTTGCATGTTGCGGGCGCTATTAGTCTCGGGGTTGGGGGGGGGGGTTGAACGCGCGTTTTCGATGTGCTATTACCCCTTACTGAATAAGGGGTAAAGCTAGCGCGTAATTCGGGTGGGAGGGTACATCTTATATCTTATATGAGATGTACCCTCTTATATCCAGAGCACCTCCTTGCAAAAAGTGGGCTACTGCGCTTTGGTTTCAGCAAGGGAGTCTTTTGAGATATTTTTTGCTCCCCCTTCAGAGTAAACAAACTCACATACTCCATTTCCCTGTTGGAGTTCAACTGGGGTTGTGTATTTTTTTTTATCCTATGACACCCCTCTTCCTTGGCCGACGTTGCATACAGGCCCAGAGAGGGACTAACTTTATTATGTTACAGTGGCCAGCAGCATAACCACAAAAACTGAACAGCAGCATTGCCCTGCTACAAATAGACTTTCTGATACCACTGTAATTTCACAACGCCCTTGTCACCTCTAGCTGGGTGCTGTTTATTTGCATCATTCGCAGCCTAAGCAGGAAGCAATTTTAAAGAAAAAAAAAAAAAAGAATCATTCTTGTTGCAAGTCATTAGGCCTGATGTGTTAAAGATTTTATTAGGGGAAATAGTAACATAGTAACAACGGCAGAAAAAAGCCAAATGATCCATCCAGTCTGCCCAACAAGCTTCATATGGTAGTAACTGCCACTCCATGCAGGTTACCCCCAAGCCTTATATTAAGGGTAGTAAAATTAACAATCAGAACCAAGCACTGTCAAACCCATAACATTTACTGCTAGCAACCTTTTTTACAGGGTGAGCAGCCTTCTTGATAATTCTGCTTGAACGTGCTTTGCTTTTGAACTTGGCCATAGAAGCAGTCCTGTGCTTTTTCTCTAATCTCCAAGTTTCAGTACCCTGGTCTGTCAGGGTAGTCAGGGCCCAGCGTGGGCTGTTGTCTGAATCCTATTCCCATTTTTCACCCTTTTATCACCCCTGCTGTTGAAGTGGAGAGCGATGTTGCAGTTTCATCCCAATCATGAAAGCTAATTGGTTAAGGGTAGTAATCCCCATGCCTTCTGTTAGGGGTAGTAACTGCCGCTCCATGCAGGTTGCCCCCATGCACCCTTTCCTTCATTTCCACCTATAGCCTTTAGGGATCTACAGTGTTTATTATGTCTTTTTAAATTTGTTTACTCTTTTTGTCTTCACCATTTTTTACGAAAGGGCATTCCAGGCATCCACCACCCTCTCCATGAAGAAATATTTCCAGATGTTGACTCTGAATCATCCCTCTTGGAGTTTCATTTCGTGACCCCTAGTTCTACTATTTGCTTTCCAATGGAAAAGGTTTGAGGATCGTGCATAATTAAAACCTTTCAGGTATCTGAAAGTCTGTATCATATTCCCCCTGCACCTCTTCCCTTCCAGGGTGTATACATATTCAGAGCCTTCAGCCTCTCCTCATAAGTCTTCTGATGCCATTTTGGTCACCCTTCCCTGGACCACCTCCATTCTGTCTCTATCCTTTGAGACACAGTCTCCAGAACTGAAAGTACTCCAGGTGAAAACTCACCAAGGACCTGTACAAGGGCATTATCACCTCCTTTTTCTTACTGGTTATTGCTCTCTCTATGTAGCCCAGCATTCCTCTGGCTTTAGCTATTGCCTTGCCACATTGCTTCGCTGCCTTCAGATCACCAGTACTATCACTCTAAGATCCCTCTTCCAGTTTGTACTTATTAATCTTTCACCCCCTATCACATACAGCTCTTTTGGATTACTGCACCCCAGATGCATCACTCTGCATTTCTTGACCTTGAATCGCAGCTGCCAACCCTTGACCACTCTTCAAGCTTTCTTAAATCACTTTTCATTCTCTGTCCTCCTTCAGGTGTGTCCTGTCCATTCTGTTGCAGATCTTAATATCATCTGCAAATAGACAAACTTTACCTTCTATCCCTTCCGCAATGTCACTCACAAAGATATTGAACAGAACTGGTCCAAAAACCAATTCTTGTGGCACTCCACTTAACACCTTTCTCTCTTCAGAGTAGGTTGCATTTACCATTACGTGCCGTCTCCTGTCAGTCAGCCAGTTTGTAGTCCACTCCACAACATTGGTGTCAGAAGCGTGGATCCTTGGACAGACAGGGAGTTGCTCCCACCAGTGGGGAGGAGCCCCACAGCTTCCCACCGTCGGCAGGCGAGGCCAGCGATGCCTGAGACCCCGCTGGGGCTTCACCAATACCGACCCTTGTTCCCCTCAGGTTGAGCCCTCGGGTACCGGGGCCAGCTGGGAACTGCGAGGTCAGGCAGGCAAGAGTCTTGGTAGGTAGCGTATCTCAATGTCAGGCAGGCAAGGGTCTTGGCAGGTGGCATCAGGCAAAACAGGAACCCAGGAACAAGTAGCGAAGCTTCCAGGAACAAACAGGAGCCAGGAGTAGCCAAGACAGGCCTTGTCTTAAATAGCCTGAGGCCTAGGAGGAGGAGGAGTCCAGGCCCCTCCTGCTGGTGACCCTGAAAAGGGGTCACATGGTGCGTGCGCACGCACGCATCTGGGAGCCCAGGGGTTAGCTGTATCACTCCACCATGGCCTGATGACAATGGGAGGCTTTGTATATGTATGAGCTTGATGTGTGTGTAAGTGAGAGTCTGTGTGTATCTGTATGAGAGCCTATGTGTTTGTCTCTATATGACAGCCTAATTGTTTGTGTGTGTGTGTGTGTGTGTCTGTGAGACAGCCTGTGTATCTGTGTGACAGCCTATTTGTCTGTGTGAGCACAAATGTGTGTGTGTGAGAGAGAGCCTATAACTGTGTTTTGTGTCTCTGTATGAGGGCATATGTGTTTGTGTCTGTGTGAGAGCCTATGAGTGGGTGTGTCTGTGCGCCTGTGTGAGAGCCTATGTGTCTGTGTGAGCACATATGTGTGTCTGAGAGCCAATGTGTGAGTGTATCTGTATGAGAGCCTATGTGCTTGTGTCTGTGAGAGCATGTGTATCATATTATAGGCTCTCATAGGTGCAAACACACACACACACACACACACACACAAACATATATACATACATAATGTATCTGTGAGGGAGAAGGAGCCTGTGTATGTGAGAGAGAGAATATGAGAGAGAATGAATGTGTTATTGTGTGTGTGCGTGTGCATGAGAGGGAAGATAACATTTGTATAGCCCTACCTCCCCCAATTCACGATGATCTCAGGGTAACTGGAACTCAAAAGATATGGAGAGCAGGAGATTTTTAAATTCTTATTAGTTTTAATTATTGGGTGTAATTTGATGTTTCTGTTCTTTTAAAATATTTTTTTTCGGGGGGAAATAGAACATCCTTTTTTTCAGTTTGGGATTAAAGAATAACAATGTCAATAAAGCAAAATATATTTATATTTCTCCTTTTCAGGTAGATTTTCAAAGTGTTGCGGTGCACAAAAACGGCCCCAGACACACATATGTGGGCCGTGCATGAATTAAGAAGCCAGGCAGTACACGTGTCAAGAATAAGGAGGCAGAAAAAAAAGAAGTGTGGCCAAGATGACTATGGGAACAGGGGAGGGGAGGGAGACTCTTTTAAAGGGACAATCTGACACTCTCTCTCTCTCTCTATTTACAAATGTAAGAGGAGCACTTTCAACTCAGAGTGGGTTTTTTTTTTTGGGGGGGGGGAGGGGTGTTACATTGGTCTGCCTAGGACTCATGGGTGTGTTGTGTAGACCCTTATAACACTGTGTCAGATTCTCTCTCTGTCTCCCTTACACATGTAAACGCTCCAGTGCAATTAGGGATATTTTAAATGATACGCATGTACTTGCACGCACAGTATAAAATCAAGTGTGTTTACAGGTGCACGCACAATCCACAATCCACAATCCACAATCCACATTCCACATTCTCCCATGTACCATAACACTTTGACATTTGTACCAGCACAGTACCCACCCTCAGCCTCTTTTCTTTTGCCACTCTGCAGTAACTGAATGAGAAACTGACCTGTTGCCAATAAACTGAGATCTAAGCAAGGAGTCAGAGAGCAGAGCTACACACGCAGGTATTACCCAAAGGACTCAGAGTTGTACAGGAACTTGTAACAACTCTAGAAAAAACTAACGTCAGCACAGAACACACACTAAGCTTCTTCATTCACTGCCATGTTGCAGCAACCGAGTGAGAAGGCAGCTCGCAACCAGTAAACTGAGAAGGATGTGTTGCCAGTAGTCACAGAGGAAAGATACACATAGGCATCACCTGAAGGGATCATTGTTATACGGGGTCTTTTATCACCAATTGAAGGCATAAAAACCTTGTACAAAGGTGTAAAAGGTATTTCCATTAACTAGATGTCCTTCTAGAATGGTTTTCCTTGGTCTTATATAGCAACTAAAGGTCATGATTCAGTCCAAAAGCATTTAAAGAGTCTCTCTCTCTCTCTCTCTGCACACACAGTCATAAGGCATCAGCACCAGTGAATATCAAGAAAATAATAATTAGCAGCAAACAGAGCACACAGGGGGACTCTGTCCATTAGTGCACTACTAACACGGCAATCCTACTACTCTGTCCATACAGTCACAGGGGAGACGCCATCCCTGATTCTATCAGTAATAAAATAAATTCCATCGCCTTACAGACCTTTCCCACGGTGTAAGTTCCCGGCTGCCCGCTCCTTGCAGCCTACTCTGGATGTGCATCAGCCTCAGAGAGAGAGCCCAGCTAGCCTGGGGCAACCGCAGATGCCTCGGCATCTCGGCCCAGGCCCTGGAGAACCAGCACAGTTGCCTGCAGCTGTTCCCTCATCAGTAACGGCTCTTTCTGAAAAGCCACAAAATCTGCTGGCCCTCTCCAGGGGCCTCCTGAGCTAAAATGGTTGTGTTTTGGGAGCAAACACCTGCTATCCTGTTGGTGCCTGAGGACCCTGCCGCATCGATGGCTGACTGCATTACTACAGTGCCTAGCGATCTCAGGCTTTCCCCTTGCACTTCTGCATCTAGGGATCCTCTTTGCTTATCCCAGGCTTTCTTGAATTCTGTAACTGTTATTGCCTCCTCTGCCTCCCCTGTGATGTTGTCGCCTATATCCACCATGCTTTCTGTGAAGAAATATTTCCTAGTGTTACTCTCAAGTCTACCCTGTCATAGTAATATACCAACATAGTAAATGGCCCCCTCCTGTCTGCCTAAGTTGAAATTTGTCTACTTTGGGGAGATGCATGTATACATTCCCGCATGCAACCCCAACACCAACCCTCCTCTTCCCCATGACTTTTACTTGATCTGTCAACCCCTTTCCTATCACTGCCCTTTACATCAGTCCCAAGCATGCCCAAAATCTGTTACAGTGATGGTCTCCACCGTTTCTGCTGGTAGGCCATGTCAGGCCTTGCCATCTTTATTGTTTCTTCTTACAAGGCCAGTGCGTAAGCCAACACCCAGTTCTAGGTATTATTGACAAGTTTTGTAATAATCCCCACCACTAATAAGGTTAGTGAGGATGTTGTGATAAATAATAAAATATGTCCATCCCCCCCATTCTCATTGAAGCCGGGGTTTCATCTGTAGACCCTCCATGTACGTCGCTCAAGCCTTCTTGGAATCCTGATGTGCTTGTGTCACTGTTTTTTTGTTGTTAATAACATAAGGCCAAACCAGGCCACAAGAACCTGGCAAGTAACTGCTGTTCTATGCAGGTTATTCCAATGCTGTCTTGGCAGCAAAATGCAGTCATACCACTGCTGTTTTGGGCTGAACCACCCATCCATACAGTTTACTCCCAGGTTTCATTATCATCTTCTTGCTACCAGGTGTCCTCCAAGAGAGAGACAGGACAAGAGAAGCAGGCTGGTCAGCAACAGTGACCCAACAACTCAGTGACCCAACCAGACGAAATGCAGGGCATGAGGAGCGGGCTGGGCAGCAAACAGAGAACCTGATATGACATGTGGGTTTAAAACTGCACACTGAAACTCAGAGCACAGTTTCTAAATGTGCAGGTAAAAACTCTCTAGATGCAGTAAGCACAAATCCTGAGTTAACGTGTGCCTTCAGCACAGGCCGATCACACATTTCAGTTTGGGGGAACAGGGAAGTCTCTCAGACATTATAGCATAATATGGATTTATGTATTTAAAATATTATTTATGTGCACAAAAATGCTTTTGGTGCAGAAACATTTTTACTTATTTTTAAATATTTACCATGCTACTCTCTCCACAATTCTAGATGGTTTACAAATCACCATACATAAAACCTTTTACATATTATATGTTACGGCTATGGCTGCTGTGCAACCGCCTCACCACCAGGGGTCCCTCTAGAGCTGGCTCCCCTGACAGGCCCAGTCTATCTCCCTTCTCCTCTCTATGTTCTGGGCTTTCCCTTATAACCCTGCCTGACAGTTCCCTCAGTGCTTCGGCATCGAGCTCGCCTGGGCTCCCTGCTCTAGCCTTCCTTGCTTGCTGTGCGTGTGGTCCTTTGACCTTGCTTTGCCTAGCCTTGCCTTCGGGCCTTCTGTCTTGCCTTGTGTGGCCTTCGGGCCTTCTGTCTTGCCTTGCCTTGCGTGGCCTTCGGGCCTTCTACCTTGTCTTGCCTTGCCTTGCCTTGCGTGGCCTTCGGGCCTTCTGTCTTGCCTTGCCTTGCGCGGCCTTCAGGCCTTCTACCTTGTCTTGCCTTGCGTGGCCTTCGGGCCTTCTACCTTGTCTTGCCTTGCCTTGCCTTGCCTTGCGTGGCCTTCGGGCCTTCTACCTTGTCTTGCCTTGCCTTGCCTTGCGTGGCCTTCGGGCCTTCTACCTTGTCTTGCCTTGCCTTGCCTTGCGTGGCCTTCGGGCCTTCTACCTTGTCTTGCCTTGCCTTGCCTTGCGTGGCCTTCGGGCCTTCTACCTTGTCTTGCCTAGCCCTGCCTTGCGTGGCCTTCGGGCCTTCTACCTTGTCTTGCCTTGCCCTGCCTTGCGTGGCCTTCGGGCCTTCTGTCTTGCCTTGCCTTGCCTTGCGTGGCCTTCGGGCCTTCTACCTTGTCTTGTCTTGCCTTGCGCGGCCTTCGGGCCTTCTACCTTGTCTTGTCTTGCCTTGTGCGGCCTTCGGGCCTTCTACCTTGTCTTGTCTTGCCTTGCGCGGCCTTCGGGCCTTCTACCTTGTGCTGTGTATGGTCTTCGGACCTTCTGCCCTGCCCTGCCTTGCTTACTGTGCGTGTGGTCCTACGGGCCCTCTGCTCTACTGTCTGTGTGTGTTTGGCCTACGGGCTCTCTGCCCTGCTTACTGTGTGTGGCCTACGGGCCTTCTGTGTGTGTGTGGTCTACGGGCCTTCTGACCTGCCTTGCCCCGCTTACGGTGTGTGGCCTACGGGCCTTCTGTGTGTGTGTGGCCTACGGGCCTTCTGACCTGCCTTGCCCCGCTTTCGGTGTGTGGCCTACGGGCCTTCTGTGTGTGTGTGGCCTACGGGCCTTCTGACCTGCCTTGCCCCGCTTACGGTGTGTGGCCTACGGGCCTTCTGACCTGCCTTGCCCCGCTTACGGTGTCTGGCCTACGGGCCTTCTGTGCGTGTGTGGCCTACGGGCCTTCTGACCTGCCTTGCTCTGCCTCCTGCCCTGACCCAGCCTGAACCTAGACACTGCTATCTGCCGCCTACCCTGACCCAGCCTGAACCTAGACACTGCTATCTGCCTCCTGCCCTGACCCAGCCTGGACCCAGACCCTGCTAACTGCCGCCTGCCCTGACTCAGCCTAGACCCAGACACTGCTACTTGCTGTCTGCCCTGACCCAGCCGGGACCCAGACACGGTTTCCAGCCATCCCTGTCTCTCTCCACGTGGAGCCACCCTTTTGGGTGGTGTTCACTACCCCTGAACTCAGCCCGAGCGTAACATTATAAAGCAATATGACTAAAATCTAACAACACATAAAACAAAAACAAAGTAGGATAGGACAAATAATGCAGTCACTTATTTATCTACACTCTTTATAACAGATACCATGTTGTCTTCCTCCAGCACTGCCCACTCTTACACTCCAAATGCTTGTGTAAAAAAGAAAGCTTCCAATTGCTTTGTAAAAATACCAATCTCCATTTTGATTTTAAACTCCTCGGGCAAAGAAATTCCAGGCACAGCTCCTGCAGCTGAAAGCATTCTACTCCGGGATTCTGCTATCCTTTTTATCTGTTTAACGGATGAACTCATTCAGAAGCCGAGATCAGCGGATTGTAGTGTTCTAGTTGGCAGATACCTATGTATCATCGCCCCAGGACAACGTGTGCGCAAAGCAAGGCCTTCTGCACAAAAATCCTGATTTCAGATCGCAGTGCCATAACTCTGGCTTCTGCAAGCGCTGGAAACTGTTCTCCACCTCGGGACAGGAGTAAAATTCCCAGTGCTAAGAAACTCCAAGTTAAGCCAGCGCAGCTCTCTGCGTTAGGGGGGTAATCGTTAATGCCTTCATCAGCATGGGATTTCTAGGCGAGGGCGCTGAGCAAGAAGCACGGTTTTATATGCACATCTTTGTGTGAAACACTGCTTCCTGCTTTGGGAGTAACATTTTCATACAAAAAAATGTCTGCACAAACGAGAGTAAAACTGTGCACTCTGCCCAGTGCAGCTTATTGCATCAGCCCCAGAAGCAGCAGCAGCTGCAAGACCCCAGGCATACAGAGGGGAACAGGAGAGCGTTTATCTCTTTTTATGCTTTTTTGGGGGTCAAAATACCCCAACCTGGGAGGAGCCGGTGAGAGTCACCCCTCGAGAGAGGGGAAAAAGCTGCGGGACTGCGACGGGGCCGTTACAGGCCCAGGAGGTCGAGGGAACATCCCTGCAAGCTCGGCGACCCCAGTGACGTCATCTTTGGGGGCCGGGACTGCCCGATAAATTCGAACTGACTGAGCCAGGAAATTCGGAGGAGCCGGTGAGAGTCACCCCTCGAGAGAGGGGAAAAAGCTGCGGGACTGCGACGGGGCCGTTACAGGCCCAGGAGGTCGAGGGAACATCCCTGCAAGCTCGGCGACCCCAGTGACGTCATCTTTGGGGGCCGGGACTGCCCGATAAATTCGAACTGACTGAGCCAGGAAATTCGGAGGAGCCGGTGAGAGTCACCCCTCGAGAGAGGGGAAAAAGCTGCGGGACTGCGACGGGGCCGTTACAGGCCCAGGAGGTCGAGGGAACATCCCTGCAAGCTCGGCGACCCCAGTGACGTCATCTTTGGGGGCCGGGACTGCCCGATAAATTCGAACTGACTGAGCCAGGAAATTCGGAGGAGCC
This sequence comes from Rhinatrema bivittatum, assembly GCF_901001135.1. Taxonomy (NCBI): domain Eukaryota; kingdom Metazoa; phylum Chordata; class Amphibia; order Gymnophiona; family Rhinatrematidae; genus Rhinatrema; species Rhinatrema bivittatum. Next base: position 510,383,115 of record NC_042615.1, on the reverse strand, counting down.
AGTGAGAGTCACCCCTCGAGAGAGGGGAAAAAGCTGCGGGACTGCGACGGGGCCGTTACAGGCCCAGGAGGTCGAGGGAACATCCCTGCAAGCTCGGCGACCCCAGTGACGTCATCTTTGGGGGCCGGGACTGCCCGATAAATTCGAACTGACTGAGCCAGGAAATTCGGAGGAGCCGGTGAGAGTCACCCCTCGAGAGAGGGGAAAAAGCTGCGGGACTGCGACGGGGCCGTTACAGGCCCAGGAGGTCGAGGGAACATCCCTGCAAGCTCGGCGACCCCAGTGACGTCATCTTTGGGGGCCGGGACTGCCCGATAAATTCGAACTGACTGAGCCAGGAAATTCGGAGGAGCCGGTGAGAGTCACCCCTCGAGAGAGGGGAAAAAGCTGCGGGACTGCGACGGGGCCGTTACAGGCCCAGGAGGTCGAGGGAACATCCCTGCAAGCTCGGCGACCCCAGTGACGTCATCTTTGGGGGCCGGGACTGCCCGATAAATTCAAACTGACTGCGGCGCGCAGCCGCCGGCACGCTGCCGAAGCCGCGCGCCAAAGGGGCGCGCCCCTTCTGAAAACAATTTGCCAAGTTCTTCACTTGTATTTATTTATGGGCAGAAAAAGGAAAACTAAACCATTCACCTCATCTCCTGGAGCCACAACGGTATCGGGACCTATGGACCTTCATGTGGAACGTAGGGTAAGCTACCTATCACGAAATATTCCTGAAATTTCGTTTTCTTCAGGGTCTCCCGAGAGTCCAGGCTTAGTGCAAACACCTCAACTGCAGATGGAATCATTGGATATGACTTCCCAAATATCCTCTCAAAATCCTGAAATTTTACCTGGAAATGTGTTGGCGGAGGGAGTTCAGATGGGGACTGTACCCCAGGTTCCATTGCAACCCCCCCAAGATACTAATTTGAATTTGAATTTAAATTTAGAAAGTATTGACCCCCAAAATGTTACCTTAGGGGATGTTTGGAAAGTTTTAATGAATATGCAAACTTTTCTTGTAAATTCTGTCACACAGTTTAATAATGCAACTTTGGAAACTAAAAATGCTTTGGGTAAACATGAAATACGTTTGAACCAATTAGATGACGCCTTTAAGACATCAAATATGCAAATATCAATGTTACAAACATCTAACACTGCCTTTATAAAAGATAGTTTAATATTACATAAGCAATTAGAAAATATTGAAAATGAAAACAGAATGAAAAATCTTAGATTGCTGAATTTTCCAGTATCAAGACTCCTTTCAGCTATAGAATTATTTAAAAAATATCTTTCAGAGATACTTTCTGTTACTTCTATCGAGGAAAGGAGTATTTCTAAAATTTACTATATCCCAAAAGCAAAGATTAGCTCCCAACATGAATTAGAACAGATGGATACGATCCAAAGAGAGTCCCCTAATTTGACAACTTTTTTGGAGGCCTCAATAGATGACATACAGGAAAGAGCAACCCTTTTGGTTGCCTTTTGTAGTGAGAAGGATAAAAACTTAGTATTACAAAAATACTTTAAAAATAAAGATTTCCTATTTTGTGGCCAAAAGATTCAGATATTTCCGGATGTCTCACGCACTACTCAGGCTAGAAGGAAACAATTTTTAATTTTGAAATCAAGAGTATTATCCATTGGTGCTAGTTTCCTTCTTAGGTTCCCCTGCAAATGTTCAATAATATATCAGAGAAATAAGTTTATTTTTCAAGATCCATCTCATCTTGAAACTTTTTTGACAGATAAAGAATCCAGTTGAAGTACTAGTGAAGCACAAAATAAATAATGCTCTCAAATTTTGTTGTATAAACAAGATATTTGTTATTTCTTTTTTCCTTGTACTATCCTCCCAATATGGGGACTTTATTTTAGGTCTACTTGTATATGTGATAATCTATTATATGGTGAATTTACCTTGTTGACAAAAAATTTTCTTGTATTTTTTGCAAATATGTAATTTGTGTAAAATGATTAAACTATAAATAAAAAATAAAAAAAAATACCCCAACCTAACCAGGAAAGAGGCAGAGCAGGAGGAGCAGTCTGGGCAGTAACAATAGCCCAACAACACAGCAAGGTGCCAAACTAAATTTTATTCAGCTAATAAAGTAGCCAGATAACTTGGTGCCCTTGAGACGGATGGGAAATTTAAACTACCAGAGTTTGTTCAGCTACGTTCCTACTGAACTGGACAAACCCCTTTGAATTTTACTTATGAAAAATGTATAAAAAATGTAGATCTCGCCAGTGCAAATGGTTTGCTCCTGGCACAATCCGTGTGCACAGCTTCCAGTGTGCATGCACAATGCGCTATTTGTGCATGCAACTATGACCTGCGCGTGCACACTTCCAGAAACAAAAAACACAAACGAAATAGAGAACAAATGAAAATCTTCACCCAAATGAACTGAAATGAAAAGCTTTGGCTTCCACATCCCGAAAAAGGAACATCCCCATCTTTCTTTCTGCTATACTGTAAACAGTACAGAGACACAAAGAGAGATTTTGCTGTACGGCTGCAGAAAACCTGCAGCGAACAGAGCCTCAAACAGAGGATACAGCTAGAGAGTGGCAAGTTAAACCACACACTGTCGTTCACTGAGGGAAAAATCTTCATCTGTGCCAGAGCCTAAATCTGCTGCCAGTACATTTCTCTGAATTATCAAAAGTACACACTGCAGGACAAACAGCCTGCATGCTCTACCAACCACACAGGGGGCCCCTAAGCAGTTACAGCTCTCATGGCGCACAGGGATTAGCTAAAAGAGTTTCCAGGGGGAGAATTTACACTCTGGGGGCCAGGAGCAGCCCAAGGCTTTCTCATTGCTATGGTACATGATTTATCCAACCGCACCTGCAGAAGAACGACACCTCCACCTTTATCATTTTTCATTAATGCATACTTTAAGTATTGCTTTAGGTCTAAGTACTCTCAGTTTTATGCACTTTGTTGTGCTGTTGAGCATGCTGACCTGACCTACTAAGTTTACACTGCTGAGTAAAGTCTTGAACGGTTTGACTGTGTGGTTATTTGCATGTACCTTCCTAACAGGCCGATACAGTAAAGTTTGCGGGAGAGCGGGTGAGCGCCCGCTCTCCCGGCACGCGCACAGGCCAGTGTCCTGTGCGCGCGTTACAGTAAAACAAAATGTTTAAATTAGGGCCCGCTGTAAAAAGAGGCGCTAGGGACACTAGTGCGTCCCTAGTGCCTCTTTTTGGACAGGAGTGGCGGTTGTCAGCGGGTTTGACAGCCGAAGCTCAATTTTGCCGGCGTCGGTTCTTGAGCCCGCTGACAGCTATGGGTTCGGAAACCGGACGCCAGCAAAATTGAGCATCCGGTTTTCAACCCGCGAGCCGCGGGCTGATTTTAAATTTTTCTTTTTTTTCTTTTTAACTTTTTTTAACTTTTGGGATCTCCGACTTAATATCGCCATGATATTAAGTCGGAGGGTGCACAGAAAAGCAATTTCTTAAAGTAACATGTGCAGCTTGGCTGCACATTTTACTTAATGTATCGTGTGGGAATACCTAATAGGGCCATCAACATGCATTTGCATGTTACAGGCGCTATTAGTTTCGGGGGGGTTGGACGCGTGCTTTCGATGCGCTATTACCCCTTACTGAATAAGGGGTAAAGCTTGCGCGTAATTCAGGTGGGAGGGTACATCTTATATCTTATATGAGATGTACCCTCTTATATCCAGAGCACCTCCTTGCAAAAAGTGGGCTAATGCGCTTTGGTTTCAGCAAGGGAGTCTTTTGAGATATTTTTTGCTTCCCCTCCAGAGTAAACAAACTCACATACTCCATTTCCTTGTTGGAGTTCAACTGGGATTGTGTATTTTTTTTATCCTATGACACCCCTCTTCCTTGGCCGACGTTGCAAATAGGCCCAGAGAGGGACTAACTTTATTATGTTACAGTGGCCAGCAGTATAACCACAAAAACTGAACAGCAGCATTGCGCTGCTACAAATAGACTTTCTGATACCACTGTAATTTCACAACGCCCTTGTCACCTCTAGCTGGGTGCTGTTTATTTGCATCATTCGCAGCCTAAGCAGGAAGCAATTTTAAAGAAAAAAAAAAAAAGAATCATTCTTGTTGCAAGTCATTAGGCCTGATGTGTTAAAGATTTTATTAGGGGAAATAGTAACATAGTAACAACGGCAGAAAAAAGCCAAATGATCCATCCAGTCTGCCCAACAAGCTTCATATGGTAGTAACTGCCACTCCATGCAGGTTACCCCCAAGTCTTATATTAAGGGTAGTAAAATTAACAATCAGAACCAAGCACTGTCAAACCCATAACATTTACTGCTAGCAACATTTTTTACAGGGTGAGCAGCCTTCTTGATAATTCTGACAATGCTGTTTGAACGTGCTTTGCTTTTGAACTTGGCCATAGAAGCAGTCCTGTGCTTTTTCTCTAATCTCCAAGTATCAGTTCCCTGGTCTGTAAAGGTCAGGGTCCAGCATGGGCTGTTGTCTGAATCTTATTCCCATTTTTCGCCCTTTTATCACCCCTGCTGTTGAAGTGGAGAGCGATGTTGCAGTTTCATTATTTATTTATTTATTTCGGATTTTTATATACCGACATTCTCAATACAAGTATCGAATCAGGTCGGTTTACATATAACAAAACTTTCGCACAAAAGGCGTTACATGGAACAGCGTTTCTTAACATATAACGTATAACATATAGCATATAACCTATAACATAGATATTAATAATAAATTATATATTACATAGATAATTATAATAGTAACTCGTCAACGGGACAATCATGAAAGCTAATTGGTTAAGGGTAGTAATCCCCATGCCTTCTGTTAGGGGTAATAACTGCCGCTCCATGCAGGTTACCCCCATGCACCCTTTCCTTCATTTCCACCTATAGCCTTTAGGGATCTACAGTGTTTATTATGTCTTTTTAAATTTGTTTACTCTTTTTGTCTTCACCATTTTTTACGAAAGGGCATTCCAGGCATCCACCACCCTCTCCATGAAGAAATATTTCCAGATGTTGACTCTGAATCATCCCTCTTGGAGTTTCATTTCGTGACCCCTAGTTCTACTATTTGCTTTCCAATGGAAAAGGTTTGAGGATCGTGCATAATTAAAACCTTTCAGGTATCTGAAAGTCTGTATCATATTCCCCCTGCACCTCTTCCCTTCCAGGGTGTATACATATTCAGAGCCTTCAGCCTCTCCTCATAAGTCTTCTGATGCCATTTTGGTCACCCTTCCCTGGACCACCTCCATTCTGTCTCTATCCTTTGAGACACAGTCTCCAGAACTGAAAGTACTCCAGGTGAAAACTCACCAAGGACCTGTACAAGGGCATTATCGCCTCCTTTTTCTTATTGGTTATTGCTCTCTCTATGTAGCCCAGCATTCCTCTGGCTTTAGCTATTGCCTTGCCACATTGCTTCGCTGCCTTCAGATCACCAGTACTATCACTCTAAGATCCCTCTTCCAGTTTGTACTTATTAATCTTTCACCCCCTATCACATACAGCTCTTTTGGATTACTGCACCCCAGATGCATCACTCTGCATTTCTTGACCTTGAATCGCAGCTGCCAACCCTTGACCACTCTTCAAGCTTTCTTAAATCACTTTTCATTCTCTGTCCTCCTTCAGGTGTGTCCTGTCCATTCTGTTGCAGATCTTAATATCATCTGCAAATAGACAAACTTTACCTTCTATCCCTTCCGCAATGTCACTCACAAAGATATTGAACAGAACTGGTCCAAAAACCAATTCTTGTGGCACTCCACTTAACACCTTTCTCTCTTCAGAGTAGGTTGCATTTACCATTACGTGCCGTCTCCTGTCAGTCAGCCAGTTTGTAGTCCACTCTACAACATTGGTGTCAGAAGCGTGGATCCTTGGACAGACAGGGAGTTGGTCCCACCAGTGGGGAGGAGCCCCACAGCTTCCCACCGTCGGCAGGCGAGGCCAGCGATGCCTGAGACCCCGCTGGGGCTTCACCAATACTGACCCTTGTTCCCCTCAGGTTGAGCCCTCGGGTACCGGGGCCAGCTGGGAACTGCGAGGTCAGGCAGGCAAGAGTCTTGGTAGGTAGCGTATCTCAATGTCAGGCAGGCAAGGGTCTTGGCAGGTGGCATCAGGCAAAACAGGAACCCAGGAACAAGTAGTGAAGCTTCCAGGAACAAACAGGAGCCAGGAGTAGCCAAGGCAGGCCTTGTCTTAAATAGCCTGAGGCCTAGGAGGAGGAGGAGTCCAGGCCCCTCCTGCTGGTGACCCTGAAAAGGGGTCACATGGTGCGCATGCATGCATCTGGGAGCCCAGGGGTTAGCTGTATCACTCCACCATGGCCTGATGACAATGGGAGGCTCTGTTTGTATATGTATGAGCTTGATGTGTGTGTAAGTGAGAGTCTGTGTGTATCTGTATGAGAGCCTATGTGTTTGTCTCTATATGACAGCCTAATTGTTTGTGTGTGTGTGTGTGTGTGTGTGTGTGTCTGTGAGACAGCCTGTGTATCTGTGTGACAGCCTATTTGTCTGTGTGAGCACAAATGTGTGTGTGTGAGAGAGAGCCTATAACTGTGTTTTGTGTCTCTGTATGAGGGCATATGTGTTTGTGTCTGTGTGAGAGCCTATGAGTGGGTGTGTCTGTGCGCCTGTGTGAGAGCCTATGTGTCTGTGTGAGCACATATGTGTGTCTGAGAGCCAATGTGTGAGTGTATCTGTATGAGAGCCTATGTGCTTGTGTCTGTGAGAGCATGTGTATCATATTATAGGCTCTCATAGGTGCACACACACACACACACACAAACATATATACATACATAATGTATCTGTGAGGGAGAAGGAGCCTGTGTATGTGAGAGAGAGAATATGAGAGAGAATGAATGTGTTATTGTGTGTGTGCGTGTGCATGAGAGGGAAGATAACATTTGTATAGCCCTACCTCCCCCAATTCACGATGATCTCAGGGTAACTGGAACTCAAAAGATATGGAGAGCAGGAGATTTTTAAATTCTTATTAGTTTTAATTATTGGGTGTAATTTGATGTTTCTGTTCTTTTAAAATATTTTTTTTCGGGGGGAAATAGAACATCCTTTTTTTCAGTTTGGGATTAAAGAATAACAATGTCAATAAAGCAAAATATATTTATATTTCTCCTTTTCAGGTAGATTTTCAAAGTGTTGCGGTGCACAAAAACGGCCCCAGACACACATATGTGGGCCGTGCATGAATTAAGAAGCCAGGCAGTACACGTGTCAAGAATAAGGAGGCAGAAAAAAAAGAAGTGTGGCCAAGATGACTATGGGAACAGGGGAGGGGAGGGAGACTCTTTTAAAGGGACAATCTGACACTCTCTCTCTCTCTATTTACAAATGTAAGAGGAGCACTTTCAACTCAGAGTGGTTTTTTTTTTTTGGGGGGGGGGGAGGGGTGTTACATTGGTCTGCCTAGGACTCATGGGTGTGTTGTGTAGACCCTTATAACACTGTGTCAGATTCTCTCTCTGTCTCCCTTACACATGTAAACGCTCCAGTGCAATTAGGGATATTTTAAATGATACGCATGTACTTGCACGCACAGTATAAAATCAAGTGTGTTTACAGGTGCACACACACATCTTTTAAAATGTACTTGAATGTTTGCAAGGCAGGTTAACTCTGTATACAGAAAGAGTAGGAGAGGGGAGGTCGGAGCAACAGTAGAAGTTGGAAGTGAATGCCGGCTGTGTCCCCATGCTGCAGGGCTGCCGCCACTGCCACTAAGCTGACTGCCAGGGAGGAGGGTAGATGGAGGTGATGTTTGGAATAATTTTTAACAAAGGGTATGTCCTGTAATTCTGGGGATGCATCAGTGGCCACCCTGAGCCCTGGAGCCTCCCGTTTCACATATATGAGCTTCATGACTGCGTCACCTAGTCTGCATCCCCCAGCAGTCACAGTATAACAGCGGGTATTCTGTCTTCATGCAGCCCACTCTCTTAAGCATCCTGCACATTTTGCAATGCATCCAGCCCGAACACCGAGGAAGTGACCTGCATGACAGCAAACCCTGCTCATCTTCCTTTTCTACTGTTTATATAGGGGGTACTGCAGGCATTGCCACATGTTGGCAAATACGTCATGCACTAAAGGATGGACGCATTTGGAGATGGAGGCGTGAGAGCCGCAGCTAACTCTTATCAAAGCAGCTTTGTATTGGGGATGTATATGGCAGGATGCATTCCTGGTGTGCGACTTTAGTTATACGAGGTGAGAGCCCTTGAAATAAAAATTGGCAGCTCCGCCCTGTTGGGTGCCCCCTCACTTCCTTATTTTTACTTTCCGTTCTGTGACATGTTCTGTGGACCGTGCGGAGACCGTGTCACTCCTCTCTAAAAGGCTGGCTCCTTCAGCTCTGCTTTGGCCAGTGGGGGTATGCGCTGGATGGTAACGAGGGCCCTAACGCAGCGGCAGGTACTCGGTACCGATCAGCTTGCCCCTTGATGGATTCTGAACTGCTTTGTGATGCAACAATGTGGAGTGTAGGGGCCAGTCTGTCTTTCTTCCTCTTAGGCTGCTGTACACTGGTTCTGCAACTGGAGAAGCCATCGTAACGAAGGAGGATGGAGGAGGCTACCAAAGTCCCAGGACACATCACCCGGGAATCCGTTCCCCATCCCGGAAGAGCGCTCCTCCTTGCCCGCCCCTAAAAAAATCAAATGTAACCCCGCTTTCCTTGAGTGGATGTGAGTGCCAACAAACAATGCAGGAGATCTGCATGGAGTGTTTAAATTAAACTTTACTGACAGGGTGTGCGGAAAAAATCAATAGCACGGTTCATATCGGTTCTCAGTTCTCAGATGGCATTTACCTATTCTCAGTCTCAATCGGTACAAATCATTCTTTCTCAAGAGAATGCACTCACCCTCCAGGCATGGATAAGTAAGGCTTCTAAGTGGCCTTCTTTGGGCCTGAAAAAAACCCCTCCAAACTGGCAAAAAAATGTTTAAAAGTCTTTGCGCAGAGTCCCAAATTTCTCTTTCCCAGGGGTGAAGACTCCAAGTGGGGATCCTAAGGATGATTTCAATTTTTGGTCTTACTCACAGTTCTCCAGATGTATCTCTTGCGCTCACTCTGGAATCCTTGAGGGACACGGATCCAGTCAGGATAATGCAGCTCTCAGATATTCCTCTTTCAGGGTAGGAAGGGGGTGGGGCAGCAAAACTCTTCCTCCCAGGTCTTCTAACCAAAAGGTCTTCCCCCAAAACTGAGACCAAAATACCAGAAGTTCTCTGCAGCGGTCACCACCATCCCTCTGCCCTCCAGGAGGTTGCAGAGGGGCAGGACTTCCCTATCCCCAACAACCCAGGTTGCAAAACCCTACCAGCCAGTGAGTGGACTGGAAGAGCATATCCCTGACCTCTTGCCAGGACACCAGGCTGCAGTGCTTGAGCCCCAAAAGTAGGCCCCTCAAAAAATAAAAAAAAAATGGCAAAACTCCAACACCTCCTCTAACTTCCAAAATCAGGCTGCACTGCCCCAAGTTCTCAGGGATCGAGCTGCTTATATAACCACAAGGGGAAGGCCATCCCAGCTCCCTCAAAGGGAAGGGCTGCACCGAGGGCTGTCTGTTCCTAGCTAAAAGGAGAAACTAGGGAAATATTAGGAATGAACCCTAGGGGGTCATTACACCTCCTCCCAATTAAACAAAATTTGGGGATGTGTCGAGGCTCATACACAAATTTTACACAAAAAGAATCACACAAATTATAATACATTGCATTGCAATTCAACCACCAATACAGAAATGTTTTTTTAAGGTGAACATATCATCCATTCCTGTGTGGGCTTGATCACGCCTCACCCAGGTTCCACATCTGATGTAGGCTCCGGCATCCGCAGCATGAAGCTTCAACCTGTAAGATGAAGAAAAGTTAAACACCAGCACGCCACAAAATCCCACTAGACTACATGCAATCAGCTGATGACAAGCCCCAGTCATCTCTCAGCTGGCTGGCTATGGAGGGTTCGCTCACCTTCCTGCAAAGGCACAACAGCTACCTACAGCACCTAACAAGTCTCAGACTTTCCACTCTTTGTCAACTCCCTATGGTCCTCCAGGGTGGAGAGCCTGATGACACACCACTCCCTTAGTACATGCATAACCTCGCTGGAGAAAAGACTGGCAGTACCTTCTCATCTCATAGCAACACTCCCCCGTAACACGAGGAAGGAAAATTCTAGGGGTGTGCATTCGTTTGCAACGTATTGGCAATCTGCAACGTATATGCCATATTCGTTGTATTCGTGGGGGTCACGAAACATATGGCGAACCCCCACGAATACAACGTATCACTAACGAATAAACCCCCACCCTCCTGACCCCCCAAGACTTACCAAAAGTCCCTGGTGGTCCAACGGGGGTCCCGGAGCGATCTACACTCAGGCTGTCGGCTGCTGGTATTCAAAATGGCGCCGATAGCCTTTGCCCTTACTATGTCACAGGGGCTACCGGTGCCATTGGTCGGCCAGCCATCCATTGCTCCTACCATGTGACAGGGGCTGACCAATGGCACCGGCAAAGGCTATCAGCGCCATTTTGAATACCAGCAGCCGACAGCCCGAGTGCAGGAGATCGCTCTGGGACCCCCGCTGGACCACCAGGGAGTTTTGGCAAGTCTTGGGGGCGTCGTAGTTAATTAAATGTAAAGGATTGGGATGGGGGGGGGGGGTTTGGGAAACGAATACATATGTAACTAATGAACAGATCGGGGTCCCCCGAGAACGGATGCAACGGATTTGGATCCCGACGAATACCGAATGGGACGAATCCATCCCTGCTGCACATCCCTAGAAAATTCAGCACACACCACCATAAAAGGAACGGATGCCAAAATCTACACTGTGGATCTTGCTGAGAAAGAAAAGTTAGAGCAAAGGATGGATTTTACCCAAAATGGATCCAACCTGCAAAAGGAAAAGTTTCTTTTGTTTATTTATTTATTTAAAATGATTTATATACTGCATCCTCCATTGTTTGGGGCGGTTTACAATGGAACATGCATACATTTGAAGTACAGCTATATAACTAAAATACATAAAAAGCAAATAAATTAATTCAAGGACACTACATTTTTTCACACTTTTAGTATTTTTTTGTAAATTTTTTTTCAGTAGGTAACTTCAAAGCTTAAAGTCTTTAGACCTAACCCAGGACCTAAAAGAAAACAGAACATACAGCATTGACAAGAAAAGAAAATGTAGTCTCTTTGCAGTTCTTCAAACTAGTGAAACCGGAGTGCCATGGGCCCTTCCACTTGCAAGATTGCCATTTTTTTATGTAGTGGGGTGTGGGAGGGGGCTCGGAGGGAGCCAGGAGCTCCACTATTGACCCAACGATTGATTTTTGTACTTGGGGGGTCCCTACTATACCACCAATGCGCTTTTTGAAAACTTGGAGGTTGGGGCACAAAAGCCTTATCTTTTGACTTTTTATTCAAAGGGGGAGTGAGGGGGAGGGCTATCATTCAGCCAATATTTATTCTTTGCAGATGGGATCAGGAGGGGAGGTTCATTGTTGCGTGAACTGTGCCATATATTTTACTACTTTTATTGACTGGGCAACCTCAATTGGTGGCCCTGTGGTGGGGAGGGGAGTCAAGTTTGACCCCTGGTCACTTTTGGGGACTTTTGGCAGCAACATTTTTTTTCTGGTTGGGCCCTTTAAATCTATCATGGGAGCATCAGGACCCATGTTAGGGTCTTCATGCCTTTACAGTAGATTCATGTTTTTAGAACAGGGTTAGATAAAATAACATGGTTTACAAATTTCTAAGTCAGCTGCATTATTTTATTTACATCATATTATCTATGCATGAGCTGCTTTGCATGGATTTGCAAAATTCATGCATGCAAATTGTATGCAAAGCAGCTCATTGTAATAGGGGAGGGAATCTGCCAGAATTTATTCTGTTGTGAATATCACGATATATCATGTGAGTTACACTGTTTAATGCGTGTTATAGCCCTAACGCGGCTTGATGAATCTCCCTCTAAGTTTGTTAATAGCTCCTCCCTGGAACACCCTTGACCTGCCTACTCCTTAGATAACTACTTATCTGGATAAGTAGTTATTTGGCTAACTGGTGGCTACTGAGCACAGATGGATATTCAGACACTGTCACTTAGCCAGATAAGTCAGAACTTACAAATAAATGTAAATCTATCTCATGCATATTCATTAGGGATTTCCTGAAAAACAGGCTGGTTAGGCGATCCCTGAGGACAGAGTTGAGAACCACTGCATAAAAAGACGTTTGCTTTTACCTGATGAAAAAGTCAGAAATATATTATTAGTTCAACAAAAAGGCATCATCTGCAACTTTTCAGATTTCTTTGAGAATTTGGAACTACAGGTCCATATACGCAATGGGGTAGATTTTCAAAGGGGTACACGCGAAAGATACGCGCGTACCCCCCGAAAACCTACCCCAAACCCCCCCCTGCACGTGCCGAGCCTATTTTGCATAGGCTCGGCGGCGCGTGCAAGCCCCGGGACGCGCGTAAGTCCCGGGGCTTGCATGGAGGGGCGTGTCGGGGGCGTGCCGGGAGTGACACGGCGTTTCGGGGGCGTGTCCGGGGGCGTGACAGCGGCCCCTGGACTAGCCCCCGGACCGGAACATGGAGCGCGGCAGCCGGCCCAGCGTGCGCAAAGTTACGCCTGCTTCGAGCAGGCGTAACTTTCGTGATAGAGGTAAGGGGGAGGTTTAGATAGGGCCGGGGGGGTGGGTTAGGTAGGAGAAGGGAGGGGAAGGTGGGGGGAGGGAACGGAGGCAGGCTGCGCGGCTCGGCGTGTGCAGGCTGCCGATTTTGGGCAGCCTTGCGCGCGCCAACCCCGGATTTTAATGGATATGCGTGGCTACGCGCGTATCTATTGAAATCCCGCGTACTCTAGTTCGTGCCTGGTGCCCCAATGTGTTACAACTAGGACGGCAGTTATGAATGTAGACCTCAGGACATACCTAACCTATCAGATGTTCAGGATATCCACAATGAATATTCATGAGATAGATTTGCTTACAATGGAGGCAATGCATCCACATTTCTCTTTCATTCTTATCACTACTACTACTACCTAACATTTCTAAAGCGCGACACGAGGTGTGTTCCGAGGATTGTGTTGAGAACCACTGCCTTAGGACATGAAGCTCCAGGAGAGGAGTAGCCCACTTTGGTCCTCGAGCGTCACAAACAGACCTGCCTTTCAATATATCCACCATAAATATGCATGAGATAGATTTACATGCACTGTCTCCATTCTATGCAAATATATGCAATGTATATTCATTGTGGATATCCTGAAAACAGGGCCTGTTTGTGGCTTTTGAAGACCCAAGTTGGTCACCTCTGTAGTAGGTTAACAGCTTTGAGATGATGTCAACCATTACAAAACCTACTGCTGGCTAGCATTTATGTGATATTGCTATCAATTACAAAATCTGTTCTACTGTTATTGACAGGATAAAGTGGTTTGGCTGTCATGTTAGTTCACTTGAATGCCCAGAAATCAGACACCAGAGGGAAAACCAGACCGACCTATGGGGGAGCATTTTTTGGAACCAGGTCACTGTATCTGTGACTTTATAATCAGTATAATCAAAATATATATATATAATTTAAAACAATCCAGGAACATAAGACTTGTGGATCTTAAAATGATCAGACACTTTGGAACTAACTAAAAAGGTCTCAGAAGAGTCCCAGGTCAGTGTTTCCCAACCTCTCCTGGAGGTATACCTAGCTAGTGGGGTTTTCAGGATTGCCATAATGAATATGCTTGAGATAGATTTTCATACCCTGTCACAGAAACTCTCTACCTTAGGAATTAATGGGTTAGTCTTGGCCTGGTTTCCAGATTTCTTATCTCCATACAAACAGCCTATGAGTGGTGATCATTTTTCATCCTGTCATTCGTTAGTTGCTAGAGTACCACAAGGGTCAGCGCTCTCATCCTTACTTTTTAATATTTATATGCAACCTTTGTGCAATATTTTAATAAAACAGAAAGTTGAATTTAAGATATCTGCTGATGACATCCAGATTTGTTTTGTCCAGTAGCTAAAAATGATGCATTTCCTATATCCAGGTTGTCGAATTGCTTACAGGATCATAGCTTGGGAAAAATTATTTTTCATTAAATATCAAGAAGTCAGACCCCTTATTGGTCTCATTTGATACATCATTGATAAGCCCACCTGCACTGTCCATTACTAGAGTGCCCATTAACCTTTCTTCTTTCTTTAAAAACACAGATACAATCAGTTTTAAAATTCACTTTTTATAAACTTCACCTACTCAAAGGATAGAAATATTTATTACCTATATCAGATTTTCATTCAGTCATTTGTCATCACGTCATTGATTACTGCAACTCCTGGTATATGGGCTTACCCAAAACCCAGTTACAGGTCTTGCAGTTGATCCAAAATGCCACAGCATGGCTAACTGTAAGTAAAGTACTCGATTTGAACATATCACTCCTATCCTCAAGTATCTCCATTGGCTGCCTGTTCATTATAGGATAATTTTTAAAATTTTAGTTTTAGTTTTTAAAGTCATACAGATGGGCAAAGCTCAGTATTTAAAAGACACTCTTCATCTCCACCATCCTGTTCACTCACTGCATTTTCAGAGCCAAGAACTGTTATTAGTACCTTCCGTGAGATGTACAAGACTCTGATCCATTAGACAACGAGCCTTCTTTATGGCTGGGCCTATCATATGAAATGAGCTACCTATGGACCTTAGAATTTAACAGATTTCAAGCTTTTTCAGAGCAAACTGAAATCCCATTTGTTCACATTGGCATCCCTTAATAGTTGAATTATGTTTCTTGTTTTACATTGTTTGTTTACTTCATATTTTTATGTGATTGTTTACATGCTTAAGATGGTTATTTACTGTGATTGGTGGATTCTATGAAATTTAATAAATAAAAAAACATAAATCTCATGCATATTCATTATGGATATCCTGAAAACCTGACTGGTTAAGTGTGTCTCCAGGAAAGGGTTGGGAAACACTGATCTAGGTTTCTATTACCTTACGTACCAGAAAATTATACTGTTTTTCACCTTATCACCCATCAACCCTCTCCCCTCACCCCTTTTCTTCACCCTTCCCCTTTCACCATATTGTTGGAATGCCTTTTATGATTCACTTATAGCCAGAGCCCCTGGTTTTCTGCAGCAGATTTTCAAGATTCTGTGGCAATTCTGTGGCAAATTTGCATAATTTTGCATAAAGATTCACACCTCTGATTTTGTAAAAAAGTAGACTTTTTATTGAAAAACATTCACATTGTTTGTTTTTAAATAAAACTATAAACATTAAACAACTATAAATTATATACAAATAAAAAATGTACCAAGTACAAAAATTAACAATTTGTCAAGACATATATTGTACACTTTTAACTGTGAAATGTTACTTTTCATTTGATTTGAAGCAGTGCAACAGTCCTTTTAATATTTTCAGAAGTTCCTTGTCATCTTTCAAAGCATTTGAGCTTCTGTACGCTGTAATGTCTTCAATATCAGCATATGCAGAATCACAATGACAGAACAAGAATAGCCTTAACCCAGCACTTGTCACTTTATCTATTTTTATTTGTTTTATTTCTAGCTTATTTCTTTAGACTATTGATTTTAATTAAATTTTAATTATGTATTAATATGTATAACATTTGTTTCAATGCTTCTATTATATTCAGTTTTGTTTTTATTGATTGTGTTTTTGATTGACTAAATATTGTACTTTCATGCTTTGAATATATTGTACACCATTATGATGGTTTTACCGATATGATAGTATAAAAATTAATAAACCTTAAACATTAAGGGGCGGATTTTAAAACCCCTGCGCGAGTAAATCCGGCCGGATTTAGGCGCGCAGGGCCCTCCCACGCCAGCGCGCCTATTTTGCATAGGCCGCCGGCGCGCGCAGAGCCCCGGGACTCGCGTAAATCCCGGGGATTTCAAAAAGGGGCATGGCGGGGCGTGGCGGGGGCGCGTCTAGAACGATGCGCCGTTTCGGGGGCGTGACGCGGTGTTTGGGGGGCAGGCCCGGGGGAGTGGTGCCGGCCCGGGGGCATGGTCGAGGCCTCCGGACCAGCCCCCGGGTTGGATGATGGCGCACCAGCAGTCCGCTGGCACGCGTTGATTTACGTCTGCTTTGGGCAGGCGTAAATCACGAAATAACGGTAGGGGGGAGGTTTAGATAGGGCCGGGGGGGGGGGTGGGTTAGGCAGGGGAAGGGAGGGGAAGGGGAGGGCAGGCGAAAAGAAAGTTCCCTCCGAGGCCGCTCCGATTTCGGAGCGGCCTCGGAGGGAACGGAGGCAGGCTGCGCGGCTCGGCGCACGCAGGCTGCCCAAAATCGGCAGCCTTGCGCGCGCCGATCCTGGATTTTATAGGATACGCGCGGCTACATGCGTATCTTATAAAATCCAGCGTACTTTTGTTGGCGCCTGGTGCGCCAACAAAAGTACGCGATCGCGTATGTTTTAAAGATCTACCTCTAAATGTGCGCACATAGGGCCGGATTTTCAAAAGGCCCGGCAATGCGCGTAAGTCCCGGGGCTTACAAAAATGGGTGGGGAGGGGGCGAGGGGGGGTTGGTCCGGGGGGGGGGGTCAGAGGCTCCTGGCACAGCAGCCATTTGCTGCTGTGCTGGGATCGCGTGCCGGCAGTCGGCCCCAGGGCTGAAGTAAGTTTTGAAACAAAAGAAAAAAAAAGAAAAAGATAGGGGGGAAATGGCGGGTGAGGTAATGGGGGAAGGTAGCTCGGCTCAGCGCACATGTTATGAAAATCTATCCCATACAGTATATTGGAGTATATTGGATCCATAGTATCAGATGGAAGAAGGAGCTGAATTAGCACAAGTTTGAAACTTGTCAGCAGTGCCGGTCATCAAGGCTTCTCTGAAATGAAATGAATGCCCTCTCTGCATGCTGTGAGACACCGGCAGTTGCCGACTTCCAAAAAACACATCCAGGTCTTTGTAAATGGTGTATGATTGGTCACATATGCAGGTTCCAAAACCTTTGGATAAAGACGAAATTCTTCTAAAGGGACATCATCCAGCATTTATATCAAAAGCATCTATGGTTTGATAAGGATTTAAAACATCTTTGAGGGATCAGACATTCTGAATGCTTTCTCTGCCCTCTCCAAATTCACCCGCCCGTCACCCTCTAGTTCACTTCAGGGCAGGAGGAAGAGGGATGGGGGAACAACAAAAAGGGTGGCTTCTCCACAGGCTGTTTCTGATGGGAGGGTCTGGAGCAGGAACAGAGGCTGATGGCAGGCAGGCACCTTGAGCTTTCTTCACAAGACATATTGATTCTATGGCAGGTTGTCAAATATGTGGCAACAAGCTAATTATGCAGTTTCCCCAGTGGCCCCACAATTGCGGGAGGCTAGGGACACTGCTTATAGCAACCACACTACTTTATATTTCCTGGTAATATTTGAATTTTGATCTGAAGAAGAAAGCGTTAGTGATCGAAAGCTGGTCAAGAAATGTATTCAGATAGTCCAATAAAAAGGTATCACCTTATATATATATATATATATATATATATCGTTTTTATTTGTTAACTTTTTATTTCTGTGCATTGGCAGGATAGGGAGGGTAAATTTCAAAGGCTTTTCAATGAGTGAAAGAGTGTATTAACTGTAAAAGTGGGCTTTTGGAAAGCACTTACCCTACATATGGGTAGCAGTCCACAGGAAGTGTCACTGTATGCACGCTTTTACCTGCTGTAGGGAGAGTCACTCTTAGGGCTAGGATTTGGATTTGGAAGTACACAAATACTTATGATAGTTCAGAAGTATGCAAATATTTTTACTCTGAAAAAAATGACTCCTACAAAATAGCCAGTGTAAACACTCGGGGATACTTTTTCTAAAACCATTAAGTACTTTCATTTTGAAAATCAGTGCAAAGTCTGCCACTAAAAAGCACCCATGGACTTTTCAGATAGGTGGCCAGTCTGAAAAATGACCTCTTTAATGGGCATGGACCGGGTATTAACAGGCTGAGCCAGTCCTGGTTTTATCTTGCTGTATCTACGGCTATATAGCTTTAATTTCTCTCAGAAAAGCAGAACAAGCCCATGAAAGGTAGTAGGGCAAAAATGAACTGGATGAATCTGTGAGCCAGCTGGTGAGCCCAGTGTTGGGGTATATCACAGTGTGGTAGCATTTGTGAAGAGCAGTGGACATTTGTGGTAGAAGGGCTTCCTCCTGAACAATAATGCAACATCAGTGGGTTACGGACATGATGCTTCCATGAGTTCAAGATGTAAGGTTATCAGCTGGCCCAGACGTTCATGCCATTCTGGTTTTTCCCCAATGCCTCTATGGAGATATAGTTCTGATTTCTCTAAGAAAAACAGGTGTCACGGCTCCGTGCATTCAAAGGTGCAAAACCACTGGCAACTCTGGAGCGTGTGGGTGGGAGGTGTGTTTTTATTATTTAATCTTGCTTATTTATTTATTTTGTAAACAATGAGGGGAGTTCTATTTTCAATAAAGATGAACATTAAATATAAACCTTAGATTTTTGTTTGTTGATCCACAAATCTTTAGGAAGCCATTACTGGAACCAGACCCAGAGATTGGGAACAACTGCTTCAGGAAATGTAGCTTGGCATGATTTAAGAACTGGGAAAACCAAGCCACATAAAGGCTGAAGCCTATACAGCTCTTCAAACCCTCTGCTTGAGTCATTCATTTACTTGTTTCCCAGAATTAGTGGAACATTTTTAAGATCTATTTTTTTGAGAAGCCACTTTAAAGACAGTCGCAGGGGCATTTTATCACATATACATTTATATATATATATTTTTACCATTGTGTCATCACCTCCCTTTTGCTGTGTTATGGAATGTAAATTGCAAGGATAAGAGAGCGGCCTTAGAGGATGTATCACTGGTGTGCTGGGCCAGAACAAGAAAAATAATGTTCTCAAAATTAAAAATGAAGCAAAAATGTAGAAGAAAGAAATGTAGAAAACTTCTGGGTTGAGGGAAGGCAATATAACAGCTTTTTTGGATGCACTTCTGTTTAAGTAATTTCTATTTCAGTTGTCTCTGTCTGTCTATCTCTCTGTCCCCCTCTCTTTTTCTCTCTCTGCACCTTTTACTGTATGCCAGCCTCTCTCTCATTTTTTCTTCCATCTTGATGTTCTTATTTCCCTTTTCTTAATTGTTTTTTTTAATTTCTATATTTTTTTTTACCAATCTATAAAATAGAAAAATATCAGATAGTACCCTGAGACAGATGTGAACTGAGAGTCATAGAGCAAGGACAGTCACAAGCATCGCTGGAAGAGATCATTATTGTACATGTACATTTATCACTGGAGGAAGAGCCTCACTATTGGTAGGAGTGGTCTCAGCGACGTAGGACACAGCTGTGAGAGAGACTTTATTAGGGAGAAAAGAATAATGATTACCTGAGGAGCGGGGAATGCAACAAACACAGTTCTTGAGCAGAATCAACTGATAGATGTGCAGGTCCAGTAGTGGCCTGCAGCGCGGGTTACACCAGGAGAATCCTGTGGGTAGATGTAGATACCTCAGAGTGCAGATCCAGTAGTGGCCCGCAGCGCAGGGTATGCAGAGGATCTTGAGTGGTAGCAGCAATACCCTGTAGCTCAGGATAGGCAGAAGAGTTATGCTGAAGAATGGTAGTGGTCCGTGGGCACGGGGTACACCGTGGAGAGTCCAGCAATGTAGATATCATAGGAAGTTGAAGAAGGTACTCACACGAGGAAGTCCCAGGAAAGGGATCCCGAGGATCGGGTCAGGAAAAGTGCAAGGCAGAAGGCCCTCCGAGGAGCGGATAGCTAAGATGAGGAAGGGCCCCCTAAGAGCGGGTACCCAGTGCACCCAATGCCACGAGGAGATACTGGAACATAGGATCCCAATGTGGAGCAGATTTAACAACGAGAGAACTCCTTGCTAACTCGTCTTAGGAATGAGCCATTCAGCTTAAGTACACCAGTGGGTTGATGTCATCGGTAAGGGATGCCCCCGAGGTTTCTGCCATGATGTATACAAAAGGAGGCCCTGCGCACACGTGCCAAGAGATTCCGGAAGTAAGATGGCGGTCAGCAGTGCCCACGCCGTCCCGGGGACGCCGGGGAGGATGACATTGATTAGCGGAGGCCGCCATTCTCCCAATGATTGACGGTGCAGGGGGAAAAAAAAGATGAGCATGAGATGTCGCAGCCACCTGCGACCGACAGGCGCAACAGGTAAATGCAGATACACGGCGATACAGTAAAAGCAAGAAAGAAAATTTATTCACAATAGAAAATTAGGAAAATCAGCTTTATAAGATATAACAGAAAATAACTATCCCCCCTGCCACACACACACTAAGTTCAGTCAACTTGCAAAATATTTCAAAATTCCCACCTAAATTCTGGCCAGAATAATAATATAAGTTCTCAGGTAAGTCTTATGTGATTTTATTTTTATCCCTGAAGACGAGCTGCTCCGCCTTGTGCTTGATGACACTGCTGCAAATGCTGGAAGTCTGCTGCTCAGCATAGATTCAAGATCTACTAGTTTCATGGGACTGGAAGTCCTGATTCTCACATAGAAATAAATAATTATTTCCTCTCAACTCTACATATAACCACAACAAATCTTCCAAATGTCCTTGCAACTGAGTCAGCCTGGCACTGAATGTGTGCAGATGCTTTTCTTAATACTGTTATTCTTGTTAGAAACAAAAAGCATAAATCAGGCAATATCTGAACATCACTTTCCTTTCCCTCACTATAAAATAACAAACAGCTCTTCATCCCAGTACTGCTGTAAAAGTACTTTCCAGATAATGATTATAAATAAACATACAATTATCAAAAACTACTCTTACTTTAATTCCAAAAGGAAGCTCCATCAGAGGTGCATTTCTATATCTCTTCCTGCCCTTGGTTCTCTCTCTGTCCCTAAATAACGGAAGCAATTATCCTTTAAACCTAATTAAAAGGGTTCATTAGCAACCGATCTCCTGATCCTCATTGGGTATTACACATTCAAGTTCTGATTCCAAGACTTAACATAGGTCCATTCAAATCAAAATTCTGTCTCCTGGAAAAATATCTATTTCATTCTAGCAATTGCAGTCATGGCCACTAGGTGTCACTACAATCCAGGAGATAATACCACTGGCTTGCAGCCATAGCACTTACCCTTCCCCCATTCCTGTGGGGGTAATTTAACAAAGGTGAGAATTGACTTCTGTTAACTTCAGAGGAAAGAATTTGCATTGGCATCTCTCTGTCTAACCAAGGAAAGGAACGCAAAGTGATTCACCTATCACCATTTTCATTTAAAATAGCTTTACTGTTCTCCCTTGGCATTTTGAGCTTAAAAAAAAGAAGCAAAGGGGATATTGCCACTGTTTAGGTAATGATATTGGGTGCTCTGCTAAAATCCATAGTTAAGTAATATATCACAAAGCATTAAAAAAAACCAAAAGAAAACAAAGTTACAAACCTGAATAGCATGACACCCTTTGGTTTTATCTGAAAAATACAGCAGAAATAAATTATTATTTATATTGGTAGAACTGATCATTTTTCATTTTTTATTCTCTCTGCCCTTAAAAATAAAATCTTTCTATAATTTTTCCAAAAATCATCTGAGGCAGTTCATAGAAAAGATGAGAGAAATTTGTAGAACTTTTTTTTTTTTTTTTTTACAAATATTATAGAGAGAAAGAAAAAGATTGGTCATCTTATTCTCTCTAGGTTATCCCAAGATATGGATCAGTTTTAATACTATTTTTCATTTATACACAGTTAAATACTCAGAGATAGAGATTATGATAAGGTGGTACTATTCTAATACAGGGGTGGCTAGGGTTGTCTCCTGTGCTGTATGCTGCTGTTTCAGAGAGAAAATTTGTCCCTTGCCCACGCACACTTTACCCCAAGCTATATCCTTCACTCACACAACACAGGATCCTCTATGCCTGTCCCAAGCTTTACACCTCACCCCGCACCACTTTACCCCTCACCACTGAAGATCCTCTGTGCCCATTCTAAGTTTTACCCCCTCACTTCCCCACCACTAATGATCCTCTGTGCCTGTCCCAGGCTTTACCCCTCACTCCCCCACTGCTGAGGATCCTTTGAGCCTGTTCCAGGCTTTACCCCTCACTCCCCTGCCACTGAAGATCCTCTGTGCCCATTCCAAGTTTTACCTCCTCACTTCCCCACTACTAATGATCCTCTGTTCTTGTTCCAGGCTTTACTCCTCTCTCACAATGCTGAGGATCCTCTGTGCTTATCCCAGGCTTTACCCTCATTCCTCCATGGCTGAGGATCCTCTGTACCAAGCTTTATTCCTCACTTCTCCACTGCTAAGAATGATCTCTGCCCATCTCAGACTTCCTTGTATTCTGTTACTCTTTTTGTCTCCACATCTCCCCTGGCAGGCAGATATATGCACCTTCCAACCTACTTTGCTCGAGTCTACCTTTGTTATAGAAATTTTGTTTCACGTTCTTTAAGTATTGAAAATACTTTTCTCAGGTTTAGTGCCACTTAACTAACAATATAGATCTTTTGATTTTCATGTAACACTTTACCTTTCAACACACCACATTTGTAATCACTGCAGGTTCCCACCGAGCTGAGATAGTAGGTGCTTCCCTCTCGTCTATCCACCCTAAAAGCCTCATAGGATGGGATCAGCACTACCTTTTCCAAGGATCTGTCTGTGATATTCTGCAGGGAGATGCCATGGCATGTACAGACGTTCAGGAAACTGACATTCTTGGAGTCCTGCGCAACCCGCTGTTCGAGGGATAAAGCAGCAAAGTGGCCAAAATGCACCAGAGAGCCAGCATCTACCTTCTGGATGTGACTGGATCCTCCACCAACACCGGAATAACAGCCTGGGCTCAGCCGTCTCAGGAGCCATAGGCCACGGCTCAGGAGGAAGTGTAGGGTATGTAGCTCTGGTTGCATAAAATAGCCGCCTTTTCTCTGCGCTTTCTTCATTGCCCTGGCAACAGAGGCCTGGTTGTCAATGTAAAAAACCAAAGCTGTGAGATAATCTACTGGAATCGAAATGCTGAGGTTGGCCACACTCTGTTTTGCCCTTTTCCACTCTGGGATCCACTCCGACTGGTTTTCAAAGAGGAGTTGCGGCATCACTAGTAGGGCCTGGCTGTCCATCTGTCCCTCATGTCCAGTGTAGAAAAAATCAAAATCTGGAATGTGCTCATCATTGTCATCGCCGTTGAGACCATTTGTATAGATGATATGGGTGTTGCTGATGCTCATGCTTCCTCCCTGCTGGTTCTGCTTAGTGAAGACCAAGGCACAGGTGATCACCACTGCCAAGATGGCTGCAACGATGAACGCTGTGATGGCGGCAGCTAGGAGACGGGGATATTTGATCATTTTATCAGGCCTAAATTTCAAAATGACATAGCCCAATAAAGAATGGTGAGAACAGAGTCACTGACACAGCTTTTCAGAGCAGCAGCTATAGAACGCTGTCTCTTCTAATGATTAGATTCACTGTGCATAAAATATTCCTCTAGGTAATATCTTCATGCTTGACTGCTCTGTGACTCCATGATTAAAACATTTTTAAAAATCACTTTTTTTATACACTCAATTATTGAAAAGTGGCAAGAGAATACATAGTTTAGAAAGTGTTTGTCTTGGGGGTGTTTCTGTAACTGAGATCATCAATCAATTGACATCATCTATTGGATGAGATTAACTCTGAAAAAGATGATGTTCTGAAGTTTCGACCAGCACAGCCTTTTTAACGTGGCAAGTTTAATGCCAGCTCTGGAACTGACGCTGAGTCATACTGTGAGTCAAGAGCACATGAAAAAACAAAAAATACTGGTCTCTGTGGTTCCTATGACTTAGTATCATTGTGATACTAAGGTCTACTGCTTGTGGTGCTTAAAATTAGGGGGAAAAATGTAAGGACTTGATTACAAAAAAAAAAATTTCTGGGCGCACAATATACACGCACAATGTACACGCTTCAGGCACGCGTGTATATTGTGCGAGTGAGTTATCTGCGGCGGGATAAAATGGACACTCATACTGAGCGCCTGTTTTCCTGGCCCACGCACAGCCATGTCTCTCGAATACCCAATGCTTTTGATGCTAGGGACACCCATTTTTAGCTGAACGCATCCTTTTTAATGTGGCAGCTCCTTAAAATATAGCATCGCGCGCCCAAGGGAGGTGAAATTGCCCGCGTTGAGAAAAACGGGTGTCCACTTTGGATGCACATTTTTCACCCGCGTGATATTGCATTGGCCTCACAGAACGATTTATATTCATTGTCACTCTGCAGTAATTGAGTGAGAAAGTGAGACATAACTATTAATAACCTGAGACAGATGTGAGCTGGGATTCAGAGAGCAGAGAAACCACACATAGGCAGAACCCAAAGGAATCATTGCTACACAGGGACTTTTATGGAGAAAACACTTTAAAAGCAGTCGCCTACTTTAAGAAATCTGTGTACCCCTCCTAAGTGGGAGGTGAAAAAAATGTTTGAACACTGCACCATACCTTAAGCTAACACTGGTTACAAGATAAGAATGTCAAGCTTCTGATATCCTACAGTAACTTGGTAAATGTACACCCTCTGCAATACGGCATTCTAGGGCTCGCAGTGGTCCTGGATTCTTTGCATTCTGGGACCCCTTTATTGGACCAATGGGGGGGGGGGTTATCCAAAGAGGATGAGGTGCATCAGCTTTGAGGACTGCATATGTCCTTTCTGTAGATGGAGAAGGTTCCTAGGTGGTACTCAAAGTTCAAGTACTCCTCTGCCATAAATATGCATCATAAGTTCTTACCAAGATCCAAACTGCTGCCTGACTGCCGCGTCCCACTGTGTGCTTAAGACTCACAGTTCCTGGTATGGCGACAGATAAGAAGATAGCGGTAGCTTGTCCCAGAGCCTCCTTAAGTCTTCTCACCCCTCGTACAGAGAGAAGGGAGGACCAGCAGTTTTATATGCTGAGCCACGGAGGCTTTGAGGGATTGGCTTGAAACTGGGTAAGGCACGCCTACTGGGGGAAGGGAGAAGGTCCGTGTATAGACCGGAAGGGAGAGGAAAATAAGGGCACAGAAGAAAACATAAGTGAAATGGACACAGGGAGGTCCTCAGAGGCAAAACAATAAAAAGTGACTCAGCCCATGAAACAGTGAATCTCTGATTCCTGCTTGCTTAGCAAACTCCTTACTCTCACCAGGGAATTATCAGATATAACCTTACTCCTTACTTCCCCCTATCTAGCTCTTATCAATGAGCAATTGGCAGCAGGCTCTCTCTTTACTTGGTCATATTCAACTCTCATCAAGGAGCCCTCATTAACTTCCTCTCTCCTAACCTCTTCTCATCCAGCTTTCACCAGGGCACCTTTATGGTGACGGAGAATAATCTGAAATACCATAGGAGGAGTAACAGTAGAGACTGGCAGTGCACGCTTGTTTTGTCCCCACACTGCCAACACTGCTACTTATCTGACTGTCAGGAAGGAGAGGAAGGTTGGCCATTTAAATGTAGCAATGTCTGCTATGGTTTTTAGGCCAAAAGCATGTTCTGTATCCTGGGGATGCCTCAATTGCAGCACCTAATTTATATGTATTTCTACAGTGCAGCGTATGTCTATGTGCATTGTAGAAAGGATATGCAGTAGTAGTAGTAGTAGTAGTAGTAGTAGTAGTAGTAGTACTACTAGTAATTCCTTATGACATGGAGACTGTGAGGCAGCACCCCTAATGTTCCCCTATTTTCTTGTGCAGGACTAGGTTAGACGCCTTGTCCACCTTAGATCCACTGAAGAGAGTTTGCTGTATGGGCGGGATCCTGTAGGGCAGGTGGGGGCTCAAAGGGCATAACCAGAGACTGGGGAATAAGAGCTGGGATCCAAGTGGGGACAGGGCCGGTGCAAGGGGATTAGGCACCCTAGGCACCTTCTGTCTTGCACCTGCCACCTCCCCCCAATCATGCACCCCCTGATCACACCGCCGCCCCCCCCCCCCCCCCCCCCCCCGTTGCGCCACCACCCCGATCTCGGCGGACCACGAGCAGCACCCAACCTCCTTGCGGTCACGCCTCCATCCCCGATCTCGGCCCCAATCGCACTGAAACTTTACTCCTCCTCCTTGCTGCCGCTCGCGGCCGGTGGCCCAACAAGGCTTGTGCCCCCTAATGGTCAGAGTCCTAGGCCCAGACCTAATTTGCCTAGTGGTTCCATTGGCCCTGAGTGGGGATAACCAGACCAGGCCTGAGGTCTCTGGGAGGAAGGCAGCTCCTGTGCATAACATTGTCCAAACCTTGAACTGAGATGAAGCAACACACTGTAAGTAAAGAGCGTACACTGTCTGAGGAGAAGATAGTCTATGGTTACGCATGTGTGAAGTTATAATAAAGAGTTACAATTTTAAGGAGGCTGGAGTCAGTCTAGTTTGTCTCCAGGCCTATGGGAATCACTGCTCATTCTCACAGAGACAGTTGGCAACCTTAGCTCTAGACAATGAGTTTGGGCAACTGGTCCCAAACTAGTTTCATGGTCCCATTCTAAAATAACTTTTCCCCATTTTGTGCCTATGCAAAATATCTTTATTGAATAAGGTCCTCAAACTGCAAAGTAAATAACCTTTAAACCACTGTGTAATGCCTTCAAACAGTGGTTTGAAGGTTATTTGAAACTGGTGTGAAGTCATTTCCTGATGTAACGAGAGAAAAGATTGCCTTATTATTAACTTAAAGCCATTCAAATTTCATTCATTCATGACTTGGGCAGCCAGAATACCAGCCATCCCCTTTGTAAAAGCCATACCAAATATTAACATACTTAAAAGGCTGATCTTCCTCCACCCACCCTCCTCCCTGGCAGTCAAACCAGTGGCAGTGATGGCAGACCGACAGGATAAGGGCACAGCAAGCCTGCACTCCCAGTGCCTCGCCTGCTCCTCCTTCTTTGCTTCCTGTTTACAAAGGAAACCCGCACCATGGCAGAAGAGCAGCTGAGAGTGTAGGAAGGATGTGCTCACTGCGTCCCTGGCCGTTCAATGCTCTACCCATAGTACTATACCCCAAGAAACTGGGAGAAACCTGAAGGAGAGGAGGAGGCGGAGATGGAGATGGAGACAAACCTGAGAGTGGGGTGAGAGAGATAAATCTGAGGAGGCAGGAGAGATGAAGAGGAGCCTGGGGACAAGGTAAAAGATAGAGAAGACCCTAAAGAAAAGCAAAGGAGGGGAGAGAAAGAGGAATCCAAACACATGGGAGATGATGTGGACCCTGATGGGGGGAAGAGATGGAGAGAATCTATGGGTACCTGAGAAAGAAATGGAGAGGAACCTTAGGAAAACAGGAGGAAATGGAAAGAAATAGGGGAGAAGGATGGAGATGAATTTGAGGGCAGAAGATGAGGAAGAGGTACCTGAAAGAGAGGAGGAGACAGAGAAGAATTTTGTAGAGGAGTGTGTTGGGGTGGGGGAGGATGGAGAGAAATGGCAGGGAGTAGGGGGGGTGACTGTGTGTGTGTGTGTGTGTGTGTGTGTGTAAGCGGAGGCAGATCGCGAGGAACCTGGAAGGCGCAGAAGAGTGAGAGAAGCTGATATAAAGAGCACAAGGGAAGATGAGAATGAGGGTTGGGAAAGAAGGAAAAGGAGGATGCACCAACCATCTTCACCCGTTTTTAAAATCCTAAATCTGCCATATGTGTCACATGGAAAATTCAGTTGAATTTCTTTTCCATGTATGGTCAGATTGAAAAACAGGACCATTGTTCATCCTCTACTGCTTAAGAGGACATAGGATAATTTCTTTAAAAATATGACTGCACTGTCAGGGCACCTATTCACAATTCAGTAATCTGTGACACCCTAATTTACTCTGGCTGGACACTTATCAGAGACATGGCCATTGGCTGTCGAAAGGAACACTTGCAATTTGCAACTTCTCTCCACCCATGGCAGTTCAGCAACGTCCTACTCACTTATCATCTCCCTGTATTGCTAAGAGTGAATAAGGGCAATTTTGATTTACTCAGAACTCAACTCCTTGTTATTGGTAGAGGCTTTTCCAGTCTTGGCTTTCCTAATGCCAGTGGAAGGCAAGTTGCTGGATTACATGTCATGAGTACATTAGTCTTACAAAATTTTGTCTCTCTGCCAGAAAAGTCACAGGAGTCTCCTCATTATTGTAGAGATGAATGGGCAAACCACTTTACATATGACTCACTTTGTCCTGAAACTTATTTATGGTTGGTTGTACTTCATAATAGGACTAGCTAAGAACATAAGAACATAAGATATGCCATGCTGGGTCAGACCAGGGGTCCAGCAAGCCCAGTATCCTGATTCCAACAGAGGCCAAACCAGGCCACAAGAACCTGGCAAATACCCAAACATTAATAGATCCCATGCAACTAATGCCGGTCACAAGCAGTGGCTATTCACTACTGATTAATAGCAGTTTATGGACTTCTCCTCCAAGAACTTATCCAAACCTTTTTTAAACCCAGCTACACTAAGGGGTAGATTTTTTAAAAAAGTGCGATCGCGTACTTTTGTTTGCGCAGCAGACGCAAACAAAAGTTTGTGTCTGCTGCGCCTCGGAGGGAACGGAGACAGGCTGCGCCAAGCCGCGCAGCCTGTCTCCGTTCCCTCCGAGGCCTCCGAGGCCGCTCCGAAATCGGAGCGGCCTCGGAGGGAACTTTCATTCGCCCTCCCCTCACCTTCCCCTCCCTTCCCCTACCTAACCCACCTCCCAGCCCTATCTAAACCCCCCCCCTACCTTTATCCATGGATTTACGCCTCCCGGAGGGAGACGTAAATCCACGCGCGCCAGCGGGCTGCTGGCGCGCCGAGACTCGACCCGGGGGCGGTTCCGGAGGGTGCGGCCATGCCCCCAAAACGCCCCGGGCCGAAACCATGCCCCCCGGTCCCGCCCCCGAAATGCCGCGCCCAGCCCCCGAAACGCCCCGTCATCAGGTCCCGCCCACCGACACGCCCCGACACGCCCCCTTCCAAAAACCCGGGACCTACGCGCGTCCCGGGGCTCTGCGCGCGCCGGCGGCCTATGGAAAACAGGCGCACCGGAGCGCAAGGTCCTGCTCGCGTAAATCCGCCCGGATTTACGCGAGCAGGGCTTTTAAAATCCGCCCGCAACTGCCTTAACCCCATCCTCAGGCAATGAGTTCCAGAGCTTAACTGAATGTTGAATGAAAAAGAATTTTCTCCGATTTGTTTTAAATGTGCTACTTGCTAACTTCATGGCATGCCCCCTAGTCCTTGTATTATCCAAAAGAGTAAATAACCTATTCACGTTTACCCGCTCAAGTCCTTTCATGATATTGTGTTTATTTATTTATTTATTTATTAATAAAATCTTATATTCTGCAATTTCCAAAATATCTTGTTCAGTGCAGATAACAACATTACATAATATTTGGCAAAAAATAAAACTTTACATAGATAAAACAATAGCAAAAGGTCACATGATGTGGTGGGCTCTGTAAGATGTGTGGTGCAGAACTCCAGGTGCTGCCTCCTCCATTTGCGCTTTTTTTTTTCACATTTTTTACCTTGTGCCGCCCTTTCTTCTAGGGTTGCTGGTGCGGGCCACCGTGCAGTTCCCACTGGTGAGTTTTTGTACTGATTTGCAGCTGTTATGGCATTTCACTCGATGAAATGGGAGAAAGAGAAACTGAATTTGGATCAGAGCAGGTGTTAATTTGTGAGCAGCCCAAAAAAGTGTACAAAAAAGCAGAAAATACTAGGGATGTGCATTCGTTTTCAATGAATGTGTAATCTGCATCGCATAAGTCCCTATTCATTTTATTCGTGGGTTCGTGAAACGCATGGCGATCCCCCACGAATAAAACATATCATTTTAGTTTCCTTCTTTTGGTTCGCAGTGATTTCTTAGCAGCCATTTGAAATAGGAGAAGGCCATGTGGGAGTATCCATAAGAAAAAACAGTCCTTTCCTGTGAGTCATAAGTGACCTCACAGCACTGTCATAGAGTGGGTCAGACACGTTGTCAAGGAGACGAGAATGTTACCTATCAGAGCTAAGCATTTTTCTAATGCAGCCAATCGCCGCTCTCACTCAGTGCTCTGTGATGCTGTTCCTGATGATGCTGAACTATTTAAACCTTAAGCACGCAGCGTGCCATGCTCTTTCTTTGCGGGGGTGGTCCGGGAAGGTGGTCTGGGGATGGTGACTTTACTCAGAGCTAGTCTGAGAGTCTCAAATCTGTATTCAATTGCTAGCTACTTTGATAGAATTTTCCATTGAAAAAGGTATTTGTTCGTTGTTGCTGCAATGCCAGCCAGCCAGGCATGTTTTGACGCACTTTTTTTTATTGATCTCAGACGGTCTCTCTGTCTCTCCCATTGAGACAAGCTGCTGGCAGTGGCATTTTGCTGCTTATCTTACCCCCTGTGGGGTAGGTAGTTGCAGTCACAGGCAGGGTGTGGGTGGGAGATAGTGTGAGTTGGTATTTTCAAACAAGAAGCAGTATCACTAGGAATTGTGCTCACAGAGCGGTCCCAGTTGTAGTGTACTGTACATCAAGGCATTGCACTGCACCTGTGGGCAGTTTTGCAGACTCACATATATTGGGACAGCAGTGCTCTTTTAATCCAAATCCCCAGTAGACCTCTTTTGTAGTTACAAGTTTGGTGTGTGCACATACAGCGGTCCCAGTTGTAGCGTACATCAAGGCACTGCATTGTGCGCCTGTGGGCAGTTTTGCAAATTCACATATATTGGGACAGCAGTGCTCTTTTAATCCAAAACCCCAGTGGACCGCCCGGCCTATTGTAGGACCAGGGGCGGGCCTCAGCTCCGCGGTGCACCCTGATTGATCCCACGATATAAGGAAGTTCCTGTCTGTGCTTCCTTGCCTTGGCAATCGAGTCGGCTTGTAAGCTAGATTGCCTCTGCGTTTGTTCCTGCTCTTGTCTTGTTCCAAGTCTCGTTCCAGGATCCTTCTGTTCCAGTCCTGTTCCTGCTTTGTTCCTGCATCCTAGTTCCTGCTCGTCTTGTTCCTGTGTTCGTCAGTACTTTTCTCCAGGTAGTACCCTCGGACTGTCTTACTGGTACTGACCTCAGCCTGTTCCTTGACCTGCCTGCCTTCCTGCCGCCTGCCTCAAGACCTCAGCTTGTTCCTTGACCTGCCTGCTGCCTACCTCCCGACTTCGGCCTGCCTGTGACCTCGTCTGACCTCCGGTATCTGACCTCTGCCTTGTTGACCATCCCACTGACTGACCTCTGGACTCTGACCTTTGCTCATCTGACTTCGTCCCTAGATTCTGGCTCTGTTCCTTGCCTTGTCATCATCTACGCTATTCTGATCCTCCTTGTTCCATCGGACCTCTAGTCTCGAACCTGATCACGCTCTCCCTGTGTCAGTGTGCACGCCGGACGTCTACTCTCCCAGGAGACCCTGCGAGGCCTACCTAAGTCCAAGCGGCCCGGGGCCTTACAGGCTCCTCCCTGGGGGACTTCAGGCTTCCAGTGGTGAAGCTCATCCAAGCCTCTGTCTCCTCCAGTGCTCCGCCCCCTGGGAGCAGTTGCCTTCTGATCCCTATCAGGAGGTGTCTCTCCACTGCCTCAGGACAAGGGTCCACCTCCGAGCACAACACTCCCAAGCTTCTCATTTTGTTCACTAATCTCCTATGTGGGACTGTATCAAAAGCTTTGCTGAAATCCAAGTAAATCACATCTAGTGCTTTTCTTCTATCCAATTCTCTAGTCACAAAATAAAAAAATACAATCAGATTTGTCTGACAGGACCTTCCCCTGATTAATCCATGCTGCCTTGGGTCCAGCATCCTACTGGTTTCTAAATAGTCCATAATCCTTTCCTTCAGTAGAGTCTCCATTAATTTTCCCACCACCGAGGTAAGGCTAATTGGCCTGTAGTTTCCAGCCTCCCCTCTGCTACCACTCTTGTGACCAGGAATAAGTAATGTTTTTTCCCAAGTTTATATTGAGTACCTCACTCTTTATTCCCTTTACCAGATCATTTATAAATATACAAGCCGTTAAGCCCGTTAAAACGGGCTACATTACATTTTTTTTCAGTCCATTTTCTAACACAGCACCCTTCTACACTTTTTCTCCCTCTCTCCCCCTTCCCCTCGTTCACTCCTCCCCTTCCCTCCACTCAGTCTTACTCACCCTCTGTCTCCCACTGCCTCCTTCCCCTCACTCTCACCTCCCTCCCCTTCCCTCAGTCACTCCCACCTCTCTCCCCTTCCCTCAGTCACTCCCCACCCTCTCTCAATCCCATCCCCTTCCCCTCAGCCCTCCTCCACTCCCTTTTTCTCTGCTCCACAACTTCTTACCTTTCCACTTACTCACATCCCTGCCTCTCACCTCTCCCTCATTCTCCCGCTCCCCCTTCCACTTACTCGCATCCCTGTCTCTCACCTCTCCCTCATTCTCCCTCTCCCCTCACTCTTCCCCACCCCCTACCTCCCTCCCACACACTCACCCACTCCTCCCTCCCTCTCACTCAGTCCCTCCCCCTCCCTCCCTCTCACTCAGTCCCTCCCTCCCCCGCACTCAGTCCCTCCCCCTCACTCAATCCCTCCCTCCCTCTCACTCAGTCCCTCCCTCCCCCTCACTCAGTCCCTCCCTCTCACTCAGTCCGTCCCTCCCTCTCTCTCTCTCCTCCCTCCCTCTCTCTCTCTCTCCTCCCTCCCTCGCTACTGGCCGCCGCTGCCGCCGCTCGCTGCCGCCGCCGCCGCCCACTGCCGCCACCGCCGCCACCCGACGCCACCGCTGCCACCTGACGCCGCTGCCACCCACCGCTGCCGCTGCCACCCGCCGCCGCCGCTGCCACCTGCCGCCGCCATGTTCTTTTTTTTACACTGGCTGAGACCGACGTGCTCGCCCGCACATGGGCGGTAGAGCTGCTCTCTACTGCGCATTTGCGGCACGTCGGTCAACCTTCATTTATTAGGTTGATTAAAAAGCACTGGTCCTAGTACAGATCTCTGAGACACTCAATTGTTTATCCTTCTCCAATGAGAAAACTGACCATTTATTCCTAAACTCAGTTTCCTATCTTTTAAACAGTCTACAATATGCAATAGGACATTGCCTCCTCTCCCATGACTTTTTATTTTTCTCAGGAGTCTCTCATGGGAATCTTGATCAAATACCTTCTGAAAATCCAATATACTATGGGGCAGATTTTTAATCTTACGTGCACGGAGTACATTTATGCGCGCTACCCGGCGCGCACAAACATACAGTCGATTTTATAACATGCGCGCTTGTGCACCTTGCGCATGCCGAGCCCTAGGGTAGGCCCGATGGCTTTTCCTGTTCTCTTCGAGGGAACTTTCCTTTTGCTCATCCCCCCCACATTCCCCTCCCTTCCCCTATCTAACCCACCCCCCTGCCCTATCTAAATCCCCCTCCCTACTTTTATTGCAGGAGTTATACCTGCCTCTGGCTGGCAGGCGTAACTTGCGCATGCTGGATGGCTGGACTCAGGACCACCCCGGCCCCACCCCGACCCTGCCCCCTTCCCGCCCCTTTTTCAAAGCCCCGGGACATATGCGCGTCCTGGGGCTTGCGCGCGCCACCGAGCCTATGCAAAATAGGCTCGGCGCGCGCAGGGGTAGGTTTCAAAGGGTTACGCACATAAGTTATGCGCATAACCCTTTGAAAATCTACCCCTATATCCACTGGATCACCATTATCCACATGTTTATTAACTCAATCAAAAAATTACAGCAGATTGGTGAGGCAAGACAACCCTTTTGTAAATCCATGTTGGCTGTATTGGATTAAACCACGCCTATAAATTCTGTGATTTTATTTTTTAGAATAGTTTGTACAAATTTTCCCGATCCTTAAGTCAGGCTCACCAGTCTATAATTTCCCAGATCAACCTGGAGCTCTTTTTAAAGATAGGTGTCACATTGGCCACCCTCCAGTCTTCAGGCACAAATAGACAATTTAATAATAGGTTACAAAGTGCTAGTAATAGATCTGCAATTTCATTTTTGAGTTCTTTCAGAACTCTGGGTTGTAAATCATCTGGTCCAGGCAATTTTGTTTCTCTTTAATTTGTCGATCTGATATTGCATCATCCAGGATCACCACGATTTTTTCAGTTCTTGCGAATCATCATTAAATACTGTTTCTGACCCAGGTATCTCCCCAACATCCTCTTCAGAAAACACTGAAGCAAAGAATTAATTGAGTCTTTCCACTATGGCCTTGTCTTCCCTGAGTGCCCTTTTAATCCTCAATCAGCTAATGGTCCAACCCCAATTCCTTCACAGGCTTCCTTCTGTGGATAAAAAGTTTTATTATGAGTTTCTGCCTCTTTGAGCAGCCTCTTTTCAAATTCTCATTTTGCTTGCTGTATCAGTGTTTTACATCTAACTACCCAATGATTACACTTTTTCATATTTTCTTCAGTTGGATCTCTTTTCCAATTTTTGAATGTTCTTTTGGCTAAAATAACCTCTTTCACCTAGCCTTTTAACCATACTGGCAGTTCTTTGGCCTTCCTTTTTTTCATTTCTAATTCATGGAAACATCTGGTCTAGGCTTCCAAGATGGTTTTTTTTAAATAATGTCCATGCTTGATAAAAACTCTACTGTTGTAGCTGCACCTTTTAGGTTTTTTCTAACTATTTTCCTCATTTTATCAGCCTCCCTTTTGAAATTTAAATGTTAGAGTAGTCGATTTATTTCATGTTCTCCCTCCAGTCATTAACTCAAATTTAATCAAATTTTGATCATTGTTGCCAAGCATCCCCACTATCATTACCTCTTACACCAAATCCTGTATTCCATTCTAAAATGGCTTCCTCTTTCTTAGGGAAATCAATTGAAAAATTAGATGTACAAGTCCTTGCAAGCAATGGAGTAAAACTTGGACTGGGTCAACCTGTCCTCCAAAAATGGAGCCAGATGGTGACCCTGTATATCAGTGGTGTTCACACTCAGTGCTCAAGGACCACAAACACATTAAGGGGTAGATTTTAAAAGAAGCGTGTGTGGCCTACATGTACGCCCGATTTTATAACATGCGCGCGCAGGCATGCGCATGTTATAATATCGGGGGTTGGCACGCACAAGGGGGTGCACAATTGTGCACCTTGCGCGCGCTAAGCTGCACTGCCTTCCCCCGTTCCCTTCCCCCTAGCCTGACCTTCCCACCCCTTCCCCTAACCTTTCCCCCCCAGCCCTACTCTAACCCCACCCCCTGTCCTTTGTCTTACCTTTTGCGCCTGCCTCCGCACAGGCTCAAGTTGCGGACACCGGCAGGCTGCCGGCACGCGATCCTCCTACACAGCGGCAATGGACGCTCTGTCAGAGGCCTCTGGCCCCGCCCCACCCCTTTTGTAAAGCCCCGGGACTTACATGAGTCCCGGGGCTTTACGCACATCTCCAGGCCTTTTTTAAATAGGCCCAGTGTGCGTAACCTTTTTAAAATCCGGCTCTGGGTTTTTAGGATATCCCTAATGAATATGCATTGGGTAGATTTGCTTGCATACTGCCTCCATTTTATGCAGATTTATCTCATTACCGATATCCTGAAAGCCAAACCTGTTTGTGGCCCTTAAGTGTTCAGAATGTATATCATTGTTATATACTGAGGTAGTTACTTGTTTACCTCAAATGAAAATTAAAACAGAAGTTGATGTTAGTATGATATGGGGGCACCACATATTTGGTATATTCAAAGGATAATGATTCAGCTCAGGAATAGGCAACTCAAGTCTTCAAATGCCACAAGCCAGTTGGGTTTTCAGGATATCCACAATGAATATTCATGGAATGAATTTACATGCAGTAGAAATGGTGTCTGAAAATCTCATGAAAAGTCAATGTGGCTATCTTGAAAACATGTCTGGGCTTTGGTACTCAAGTTGCCTATCCCTTACCCAACTCAATGATCAGTTCCATAGGACTGTTCACTAGGATGGCAGTAGGCTTTTCTGGTCCTCAAATGCTGCAAGATGGTCAGGTTTTCAGGATATCCACAATGAATATGCATGAGATGAATTTGTATGCAATGGAGGTAGTGCCTGCAAATGAATTAATGCATATTCATTGTGGCTATATTGTATATCTTACCGGCTCGTGGCACTCAAGAACCGGAGTTGCCTAAGCATTAGGACAATGATCTCAAACCAAGTCTGGACCCCTCCAACCAGTCAAATATTTAGGATATCCTTAATGAATGTGCACGAGATATATTTACATATATCAACTTGATTCTTAGTTCCACTCTGTGCAAATATATCTTGTACATGTTTATTAGGGATAGCATAGAAACCAGGCTGGCTACAAGGGGTCCAGAGGACTAGTTTGAGAATCAGTGTACAAATGTTATCAGGAACAGACTGAGCATGCCCTAGTTGTATCTCCATCACATCTATGGACTTGTAGTTCCTCCTTATTACAGAGAAATCAGAACATGGGCACAATGGGGGCAAAACCAGGGCTGACTCAACCTGTCTTAGTTGACCTGGAGCTATCTGATGACCCTACTGGGTTTGTTTGTTTTTTAACTCCCACTTCATGATAGCATGAGATCTCTAGTTTTGCCTTCCCTATCAATACCTTCTGGGTAGGGGTTGGCACCTTACCCAAATCAATCCAAAGTGGCCAATCCTACCCTGGTTTTGTTTTACTCCACTGCATGCCTGCAGTTGTAGTTCTGATAACCCTAAGAAAATTAGGATTACTTCCCCCTCTATCAAAAGCTCCTCAAATATGGTCCTTGTAGGCCATAAACCCACCTTTATTTCAGGATTTCCATGCTGAATATGCAAGAGATAGATTATCAGACAATGGAAGCAGTGCACGCAAAGCTATTTCATGCATATTTACTGTGAAAATCCTGAAAACCAGATCCGTTTTAGGCTCTTGAGGACTGGAGATGGGGACTCTTCCCCTTCATACAATAGAAAAAAAAAAAAGGACTGGATCAGTTTCCCTGGATTGACCTGAAGGAGGTGATCTGAGCCAGGACTAGGTTTGCTACCTCACCCCAGTTCAGCTGAACAGGCTGATGCAGTCCTGATTTTGCCCCGCTGCATGCATGGATCTGTAGTTCAGATTCGTCTAAGGGAACTCGATGGGAAAAATCAGAATTTACAAAACCTCGCATGCGATTGAAAAGAAATAGGACTGGATCTGCTTAGACTTGGGTGTGAGGTGACAACCCTAGCCAGGACATAAAAAAATTTCATCATTCATGAAATACATTGCAAAGCAGAAAATATAACTTTTTTGATGAAGCCCTAAAGATTCAATTTCTAAACCTCTGAACCTTTAAAATGAAATTGTTTACTCTAAGATTTAGCCTGCGTCTGTCTGCAATTTAGACATCTGGGTCTTTCTGCAGCCTTGTTAATGTTATCTTATTAACAGAGCACATTTCAGTCTCTGTCTCATTATAGCCATCCCCACTTCATTACGCCACTGCAGAATCAATGCAAACTATCCACATAACTCTGCATCCCAGAGGACATAATGTTTCCACAGCCCTAACAAGCATCAAAGAACACAGAGTTTAAAAAAAAAATTACAGAATCCCCAGAGCAGGAGGAAAAGTTTTAAGCTTTAATTAAGCGATGGGGGACAGGCTGCCAATTGGAGCCTTATTTGCTCCCTTCTGAATTTCCTGCGCCCTGGTGGAGGAGGACCGAATGCCTTGTGATGCTGCAGGCAGCCACAGTGACCGCCTCTCTTCTCTTCATCTTGAGTAAGCTGGGAATTTAAAAAAAAAATAAGAATAATTATAGATGTGTGCACATGCACATGCACAGACACAGAGCTGGCGGGCACAGCTGGCTTACAGCTGCTGCTGCTGCAGAGTGGCACCTGCCTCTGCTCCCACTGAAATCATTATTAATGCTCACTGTATTCAGCGCTAGGGTCGCCACCTCGCCTCATGTCAGTCAAACAGGCTGATCTGGTCCTGGCTTTACCTATTGCATTACTACAATCCCCAAAAGCCCAAGAGTCCATCTAGGTCATACTCATAAAATAAATCATATAAATAGATGATCCACAATGATAACAACACACCAAAGTGGTATCAAACTTAGTGCAAGGCAGCCATTTAAATTCAGAAAATGCACAGTATTTTAATTATTTACGTTATTTCTTTTGTGTTTTCTTTAGTTCTTTTTTCTTTATGCAATTAAAACTTGACTGACTGTTCTAAAGTCCTCAAAACTCTATAGTTATGTCTCCAATAGGTGGACTCAAGGCAACCCCATAAGATTATAACAGTAATATTAATATTTATAATACTTAGGTTCATAGCTCTCTATTTTAGCTGTGCAAATCAATATGATGTCTTGTTAGCTGAACAGGATCATGGGGACCTCTGCCCAACACTGGCAGTGATTCAAGATCATTGCCTGCTTCAGGGGCCAGTCCTATTAATATTGGAGACATTCACACTTTCAAATGTAACCCATTTTTTTGGAGGATTGTTGCTCCATAGGGCACACAACTAATTTATATCTTCGGAGTTGCTCCGGCTATCCATTCCTTCTCATACTGACTCTTAAGCCCTGGGGAGGGGGGCCTCTTTTTATGGGGGGAAGCTCTCTCTTGTGGCCCAGACACTGAGAAAAGGTCGCCAGTGTGTATGTACTGAAGTGGTGCTTCCCATGAGGTGAGAGGCTGTAATAAGTCAGACAGGAACAGGTCTGGGTGTTAAAATAAAGTTTACTGATTGGTAATAATAAATTAAAGTCCATTATGCAGAAGTGTGAGTTTACATCTGACTGATAGTACATTAATGTTTCTCCTCTGTAGGTAGGCGTCCTTAATCCAGACCTCTGGGTAGAGCCCATGATGACTTTAAAAATGTGCCTAACTCTCCCAGTGGCTGAGTGGGAATCTTATTGGAGGTGTCCCCAACTTTACTGAAAAATCCTACCTTTAGGCTTCTTTTCCTCGGACCCCTGGCCTTCCTGGTCTTTGGGTGGAAATACGGATGGGATCTCCTGATCTTGTTCTTCCTTCCTTTGGTTTGGTTGTTCTTTCGTCCTTTATTCTCTGATCTCTCTGGGGGACTTCTCTTAAGGAGAAGTCAGTGGGATCAGGCTATCACTCCTACGCTTAAATCCCAGTGGGAAGGGGGGAGCCAAAACCCTCCCCACACTGTTTAAGTTCAAAACATACTTCTAATGGTAAAACTGGATATCTCTTCTAGCCTTCACTGTCTCTCGCAGCAAGATCCATCACTGGTGCTTGCCTACCTAGGGTTTAGAGTAGGTTCACAGGTCTTTGGTCCTCTGGTGAAAGCCTTTTTGCCCCTAAAGGGTATCAAGCTTAAAAGTCTATCTCTCTGTAACTTATAAGAAGGACTCTCAGTCAGTGAATGGACTGGGGAGTATCACTTCTAAAATAAACTCCTTTGGGTGAAGCTGGAAGTGGAAAAAATACATCTTTACTCCTTGACTGCTTCCTCAAACTGAACCCCACGGTGTTTTAAAATAGCTGGGCTAAATAGTTGTGAGTGTGGACCCTTGGACCGAGGTGAGGAGCCCTGTAGATCCTTACTGTTGGCAGGCAGAGCTGGCTTGAGCAGAGATCCAACAGGATCTTCAGCAATACCAGCCCTCGTTCCCCTCAGGTTGAGTCCTTGGGTGCTGGGGTTGACTGGACTTAGGGGCAGGCCTCTATGCGTGGAAGAATCCATCATGGAAGTAGTAGGCCAGCAAGAAAATGACAAGGTCAGCCCAAGCAGAGGTCGGGGCAGGCAGCAGACAGAAGAGATGAGAACAAGCTAAGGTCAGGGTGGGCAGCAATCCAGCGAGGTCAAAGGAGGTCCAAAGTCAAGCCAGAGGTCCAAACAAAGACAAATTTGAGATCTTAACTGAGGTCAAGCCAAGGAGTCAATCTGGAGGGAAAGAGTCATAGCCAGGCAAATTGGCCCCTATTGCCAAGTGAAAAGTTGTGCCCTCACTAGGGATGTGAATCGTTTTAGGACGATTAAAATTATCGTCCGATAATTTTAATATCGTCTTAAACCGTTATGGAACACAATACAATACAGATTCTAACGATTTATCGTTATAAATCGTTAGAATTGTGAGCCGGCACACTAAAACCCCCTAAAACCCACCCCCGACCCTTTAAATTAAATCCCCCACCCTCCCGAACCCCCCCCAAATAACTTAAATAACCTGCGGGTCCAGCGGCAGTCCGGAACGGCAGCGGTCCGGAACGGGCTCCTGCTCTGAATCTTGTCGTCTTCAGCCGGCGCCATTTTCCAAAATGGCGCCGAAAAATGGCGGCGGCCATAGACGAAAAAGATTGGACGGCAGGAGGTCCTTCCGGACCCCCGCTGGACTTTTGGCAAGTCTCGTGGGGGTCAGGAGGCCCCCCACAAGCTGGCCAAAAGTTCCTGGAGGTCCAGCGGGGGTCAGGGAGCGATTTCCCGCCGCGAATCGTTTTCGTACGGAAAATGGCGCCGGCAGGAGATCGACTGCAGGAGGTCGTTCAGCGAGGGTTCCGGCGCCTCGCTGAACGACCTCCTGCAGTCGATCTCCTGCCGGCGCCATTTTCCGTACGAAAACGATTCGCGGCGGGAAATCGCTCCCTGACCCCCGCTGGACCTCCAGGAACTTTTGGCCAGCTTGTGGGGGGCCTCCTGACCCCCACGAGACTTGCCAAAAGTCCAGCGGGGGTCCGGAAGGACCTCCTGCCGTCCAATCTTTTTCGTCTATGGCCGCCGCCATTTTTCGGCGCCATTTTGGAAAATGGCGCCGCTTGAAAAGACGACAAGATTCAGAGCAGGAGCCCGTTCCGGACCGCTGCTGTTCCGGACCGCCGCTGGACCCGCAGGTTATTTAAGTTATTTGGGGGGGGGTTCGGGAGGGTGGGGGATTTAATTTAAAGGGTCGGGGGTGGGTTTTAGGGGGTTTTAATGTGCCGGTTTTTCGATTTTTCGATTTTTCGATTTTTAACGATTTTTAACGATTTTTCACGATATTTTACCCCCCCCAAACGGCAACAATACGATTCCCTCCCCCTCCCAGCCGAAATCGATCGTTAAGACGATCGAGGACACGATTCACATCCCTAGCCCTCACCCATACAGAATACATGACACCAGAGTTGGGAGACTGTTAGCTGTTTGTGCAGCAATGCCGAAGGCTGATGCAAGGGTATTAGGCACCTCAGGTAAACCTTACAGCCTTGCACCCACCTTCCAACCTGTCACACCCTCCATATACACAATTAAAAATTATGCATTTATAATAACAATTTTACATTAAAAATGATATTCCAAGTAAGGTCTTCTGAGGTAAAATATCAATTACAATATGTATACTATATTTACAAGCACTGCTGTGGTGCCAGCCAGAAAACTCTGCAAAAAAGCATAACACATACTTGGAATCCATATGGTATTAGTCAAACTATAAAGAGCCATGGGCATGGGCTTGGCCTTCAGAAAATCAGGAGAAAATAGAATTATAATTCAATAAACTTTCTATATCAAAACAGCACTAACTGCCAACATTAAAACAGCAAGAACTTCCTATGAAAAGGCAACACTGCAAATATTCCATCAGGTCATAAAGCACCAATACACCCCCTATAAGGAAAACAGAACAAGCCAAGGTACTATATATCCCTTCATAGAAACTACACTCTAGTGGAATAACTCACCTCAGTCACACATGTAGAGCACAGACAGACTGTTACGCTCTCCTCCTCCTGAGTGAAAGAGTTAGCAGTCTGTTATGCTTTCTTCCTCCAGAGGGGAGGAGTTAGCAATCTGCTGTCGCTCACCCCGCCAGGAGGGCGGAGTTAGCAAGCTGTTCTGCTGTTCTCCTGAAAAGGGAAGGAGTAGCGATATGACATGACCTGCTCCTCCAGAGGGGAAGGAGTTAGCTATCTGTAGATCTGTTAGCGAACTGCTCTTAGATGCTCCTATAAGGAAAGGAGATAGCAATCTGATACCAATCTGTTAAGGAGTAGCAATCTGTTATGTATCAACTCTCCAAGGAAGAGGAGTTGGCAATCTTGTATAATGATACTCTTCTGAGGAGAGGAGCTAACAATAGGTATATTGTACTTCGCTACTGAGATAGCAATCTATCATGCCT
Source organism: Rhinatrema bivittatum (assembly GCF_901001135.1). Taxonomy (NCBI): domain Eukaryota; kingdom Metazoa; phylum Chordata; class Amphibia; order Gymnophiona; family Rhinatrematidae; genus Rhinatrema; species Rhinatrema bivittatum. Next base: position 510,340,924 of record NC_042615.1, on the reverse strand, counting down.
CCGCTACGGAGTAGCAATCTGTATATATATATGCTGCTGGCAAGTCTCAAGTAGGAGGAGTAGCTATCTATATAATACTTCCGTGAGCAGAGTTAGTGGTCTGTCGTGGTTGGCTCCCACAGGGTGACAATAGTGAAGAAATGACCACTTGGAGGAAATGGTAAATCCCTGGGCCGATGGCAGATGACAGCGCCCCCAGGAGGAGATCCTGAGAGGAACCACCAGCTAGGATTGAATATGAGATAAACACAATAGTTCTTTGTTAGACTGGAAGTTGGACCACCAGGGGTGGCAGTAGTGAGTTGCTGTGAAGTCCTTCTAATACTGGAATATAATCTCTGGGTCGCTGAGCTGTAGAGAGAGACTAGTAGACAAGGTATACTGGATACAAGATGGTACACTCACAATAGTAGATGTCTGCAATGGTCTCTATGCCACAGAGAGTCTTCAGTACATTCAGGAACAGGAGCCGTATGCAAGCACTGGTTCCCACAAACAGTCTGTAATATGAACTCACAACTGCCGTAAATGAAATGGCTTCTAGAGTAGAAGAGAGTCTGTAATAGATTCTAGGAACATGGGCCCTCGTGGAGCGAGCACCCATTCCTATCTGTAATCTTGCCAATGTAACTCTAGATCTCTGTACCTGCGATAACGTCTCGGATGGAAGGGAGTCTTCAGAGCAATAGGAATGTAGGTCCTCGTGGAGCGAGTACCGATTCCTATCTAATAGAACTCACTGTGTTCACGTCTGCGATCGCTTCCAGGCAATGAGGAGTCTTCCGAGTGTTCTGGCAATCTGAAATCAAGAAGAGAGAATGGAGCCCCTGTGGAGCGGGTACTCCTGGTAAGTTTGAAAAGGCTGAGCAGTGGAGAAGGATTCCCCTCGCTGACTCGGATCGTTGTTGCAAGTATTGTGGACTGCCGAAGCAAGTCCTGATGGAGTTCCTTGCTAACTCGATAGAGTTTAGCAAACAAAGACCTTTTTAAGTACAAATAGATGATGTCACTAGGGGGGGACGCCCCTGAGATTCGCGCCCTTGCTGGTACAAAGTCTGGAGTGCGCGCACGCCTTTACATCATCGGGAACATGGTGGATCCGGAGCATCAGGCCAGCCCAGGGGAACCGGGACCAAGAGGCGGAGAGAAGCCGCGGCTGCACCTGTCCGTCAGAACTGAAGGGAGTCGCATCCCAGGTAGAGAGGGTGGAGCGAGAGGCGAGAAGAGGCACGAACGCAACACAGACCTTCAGAAACAGAAGAGACCATAGAATATAAATAGACATGTGCAAACAAAAATTATACAGGAAAGTTCAACAAGCCAAATTCTTTAAGTAATGCAACAATGGAAAAAAAAGAAACATTACCATTCCTCATAAAACAATAAAATCAAGAAATATAAATTTCATCAATAACAGTAAAATCACACCATGGGACCACGAGGGAATTTAGTGTGAGAATTTCCTTGACAAAAGACAGGGAGGCTCGAAAGCAGGCAGAGAACTGCTTGACATAGAAAGAGGCTGATTTCAAAATGGAACAGCGGTTCAACATGGGTCAGAGGTTAGATACAGGCAGGCTACACCCTGGGAGAGTTCTCTTTCATTTCCACAAGAAAGGGCTCCCTAGAATGGGTTTGCCCCTAAAAAGCAGTCCAACAAGGGCCAGAGGGTAGATACAGGCTGGCTACACACGGGACCACGAGGGAATTTAGTGTGAGAATTTCCTTGACAAAAGACAGGGAGGCTGGAAAACAGGCAGAGAACTGCTTGGCATAGAAAGAGGCTGATTTCAAAATGGAACAGCGGTTCAACATGGGTCAGAGGGTAGATACAGGCAGGTTACACCCTGGGAGAGTTCCCTTTTCTTTGCGCTGGAAAGAGCTCCCTAGAATGGTTTCACATCTAAACAGCGGTCCAAAATGGGTCAATGGGTAGATACACACAGGCTACACCCTGGGAGAGTTCCCTTTCCTTTGCAAAGGAAAGGGCTCCCTAGAATGTGTTCGCCCCTAAAGAGCGGTTCAACATGGGTCTGAGGGTAGATACAGACAGGCTACAGAAGGGACCCCGAGGGACTTTAGTGTGAGAATATTCTTGACAAAACACAGGGAGGCTCGAAAGTAGTCAGAGTACTGCTTGGCATAGAAAGAGGCTGATTTCAAAATGGAACAGCGGTTCCACATGGGTCAGAGGGTAGATACAGGAAGACTACACCCTGGGAGAGTTCCCTTTCCTTTGCCCAGGAGAGGTCTCCCTAGAATGGGTTCACCCTAAACAGTGGTTCAACGTGGGTCAGAGGGTAGATACAGGCAGGCTACACACGGGACCCCAAGAGACTTTAGTGTGAGAATATCCTTGACTAGAGACCAGGAGGCTGGAAAGTAGTCAGAGTACTGCTTGGCATAGAAAGAGGCTGATTTCAAAATGGAACAGTGGTTCAATATGGGTCAGAGATGTAGAAACAAGCAGGCTACACCCTGGGAGAGTTCCCTTTCCTTTGCGCAAGAAATGGCTCCCTAGAATGGGTTCGCCCGTAAAGAGCGGTTCAACATGGGTCAGAAGGTAGGTACAGGCTGGCTACACACGGGATACCGAGGCACTTTAGTGTGAGAATTTCCTTGACAAAGACCGGGAGGCTGGAAAGTAGTCAGAGTACTGCTTGACATAGACAGAGGCTGATTTCGAAATGGAACAGCGCTTCAACATGGGTCAGAGGGTAGATACAGGCAGGCTACACCCGGGGAGAGTTCCTGTCCCTTTGCGCAGGAAAGGTCTCCCTAGAATGGGTTCACCCCTAAAGAGTGGTTCAACATGGGTCAGAGGGTAGATACAGGCAGGCTACACATGGGACCCCGAGGGACATTAGTGTGAGAATATCCTTGACAAAAGACTGGGAAGCTGGAAAGCAGTCAGAGAACTGCTTGGCATAGAAAGAGGATGATTTCAAAATGGAACAGTGCTTCATCATGGGTCAGAGGGTAGATACAGGCAGGGTACACCCTGGGAGAGTTCCCTTCCCTTTGCACAGGAAAGGTCTCCCTAGAAATGGATGGCCCCTAAACAGCGCTCCAACATGGGTCAGAGGGCAGTTATAGGCTGGCTACACACGGGACCCCGAGGGACTTTAGTGTGAGAATTTCCTTGACAAAAGACCGGGAGGCTGGAAAGCAATTAGAGAACTGCTTGGCATAGAAAGAGGCTGATTTCAAAATGGAACAGTGGTTCAACATGGGTCAGAGGGTAGATACAGGCAGGCTACACCCTGGGAGAGTTCCCTTTCATTTCCGCAAGAAAGGGCTCCCTAGAATGGGTTCGCCCCTAAAGAGCGGTTCAACATGGGTCAGAGGGTAGATACCAGCAGGCTACACCTTGGGAGAGTTCCCTTTCCTTTGCCCAGGAAAGGGCTCCATAGAATGGGTTCACCCCTAAAGAGCGGTTCAACATGGGTCAGAGGGTAGATACAGGCAGGATACACATGGACGCCAAGGGACTTTAATTTGAGAATATCCTTGACAAAAGACCAGGAGGCTGGAAAGCACTCAGAGTACTGCTTGGCATAGAAAGAGGCTGATTTCAAAATGGAACAGTTGTTCAACATGGGTCAGAGGGTAGAAACAGGCAGGCTACACCCTGGGAGAGTTCCCTTTCATTTCCGCAAGAAAGGGCTCCCTAGAATGGGTTCACCCCTAAAGAGCGGTTCAACATGGGTCAGATGGTAGCTACAGGCTGGCTACGCACAGGACCCCGAGCGACTTTAGTGTGAGAATATCCTTGACAAAAGACCGGGAGGCTGGAAAGAAGTCAGAGAACTGTGTGGCATAGAAAGAGGCTGATTTCAAAATGGAACAGCGGTTCAACATGGGTCACAGGGTAGATACAGGGAGGCTACAACCTGGGAGAGTTCCCTTTCCTTTGAGCAGGAAAGGTCTCCCTAGATTGGGTTCGCCACTTAACAGCGGTTCAACATAGGTCACAGGGTAGATACAGGCAGGCTACACGATGGGAGAGTTCCCTTTCCTTTGCGCAGGAAAGGGCTCCCTAGAATGGGTTTGCCACTGAACAGCGGTCCAACATGCTTAGAAGGTAGGTACAGGGTGGCTACACACGGGATACCGAGGGACACTAGTGTGAGAATTTCCTTGACAAAAGACTGGGAGGCTGGAAAGAAGTCAGAGAACTGCGTGGCATAGAAAGAGGCTGATTTCAAAATGGAACAGCGGTTCAACATGGGTCAGAGGGTAGATACAAGCAGGCTATACCCTGGGAGAGTTCCCTTTCCTCTGCGCAGGAAAGGGCTCCCTATAATGGGATCACACTTAAAACGTGGATCAACATGGCTCAGAGGGTAGATTCAGGCAGTCTACACATGGGACCCCGAGGGACTTTAGTGTGAGAAATACCTTGCCAAAAGACCGGGAGGCTGGAAAGAAGTCAGAGAACTGCGTGGCATAGAAAGAGGCTGATTTCAAAATGGAACAGCGGTTCAACATGGGTCAGAGGGTAGATACAGGAAGACTACACCCTGGGAGAGTTCCCTTTCCTTTGCCCAGGAAAGGGCTCCATAAATGGGTTCGCCCCTAAACAGCTGTTCAACATGGGTCAAAGGGTAGATACAGGCAGGCTACTCACGGGTCCCTGAGGGACTTTAGTGTGAGAATATCCTTGACAAAAGACCGGGAGGCTGGAAAGCAGTCAGAGTACTGCTTGGCATAGAAAGAGGCTGATTTCAAAATGGAACAGTGGTTCAACATGGGTCAGAGGGTAGATACAGGAAGACTACACCCTGGGAGACTTCCCTTTCCTTTGCGCAGGAAAGGGCTCCCTAGAATGGGATCGCCCCTAAACAGCGGTTCATTCGTTTTGAACGCATATGTAAAACGCAACTTATATTTTTAAAAGAAAAAAAAAAGGTTTGATGCGCAACGCATCGCGACTTCCAACTTATTCAACATAGCTATGTTGAATACGTTGAACCTAAATAAACACAAACCCCCCACCCTCCTGACCCCCCCAAGACTTACCAAAATTCCCTGGTGGTCCAGCGGGGAGTCAGGAAGCCATCCCTGCACTCCTTTGCGATTTCCTCATGGCGCCGATAACCTGTGTCACAGGGGCTGCCGGTGTCATTGGTCAGCCCCGGTCACATGGTCACCGGCGCCATCTTGTGCTCCTACCACGTGACAGGTAGGTCATGTGGCAGGCAGTCGCTCCGGGACCCCTGTTGGACCGAACCGGAACTTTTGGCCAGCTTGGGGGAGCCTCCTGACCCCCCCAAGCTGGCCAAAAGTTCCGGTTCGGTCCAACGGGGGTCTGGGAGTGGAGGAGCATGTGACGCCGGAGCGGAGTAGCACGTGACGCCAAAGCTGAGTGACGCCGGCGTCACGTGCTCCTCCGCGCCTCCGCTCCGGGACCCCCGTTGGACCCTGTGACACAGGCTATCGGCGCCGTGAGGAAATTGCAAAGGAGTGCAGGGATGGCTTCCTGACTCCCCGCTGGACCACCAGGGAGTTTTGGTAAGTCTTGGGGGGGGATTAAGGAGGGTGGGGGGTTTAAATTTTTATTTAGGGAACCGGGAAAAGTATGGACAGATCCTCAACTTATGGACCCAACTTATGGACCCAACCGGAACTTTTGGCCAGCTTGGGGGGGCCTCCTGACCCCCCCAAGCTGGCCAAAAGGCAAATGCGTTCAAAATGAATGCACACCCCTAGCTGTTGCACTGCACCCGGGATCCCCAGGGACTGTAGTGTGAGAAAGAATATCCTTGACAAATGATGGGGAGGCTGGAAAGCAGTCAGAGTACTGCTTTGAATGAAAGAAGCTGATTTCAAAATGGAAGAAACGACCGGAGCTAAAACACTAATAAAAAGGACTTCATCAAGTGAAGTAAAATCCCAAACGCCAGCTGTTGTGTTAGTAGAAACAGGCTTCGAAGAACTTTACTATTCCGAAGCTAAGAAGAAGTATTAATAAAGTGTGCTTGGCACCTTGCAACACAGATAGAAGAAAGTACATACAGATGAATTATACTTTAATTTTTTTTTATTTTGAAATTTTCAACATATTATAACAGCAACGTTATATAGTATATACTGAATAAGATTATATAATAACATTAATAACATTTATACCCTTATTCAAAATATATACCCTCTTACAATCCATATATCAGTATTTGTTCTTCTAGGAAAACTGAAGGGCTTTTGCTATATAATAAGCGATTGAAATATTTAAGAGAGTATACTTCCCTCTTACGTTTAGCATAATCAGAGTAAGCAACATTCTCTCATTTCTTGCTCTCATCCATTTACTGCATTTGGGGGGTGGTTATCTAGAAATGCCTGAAAAGTTGAAATCTCATAGAAAACATATTTTTGTTCTTTATACCATAACTCATATTTGCAAGGGTAGCGTAAAAAAAACTTTGCCTCCCTAGCAAGAGCTTCAGATTTTAACCTAAGAAATTCTTGCCTTCTTAATTGAGTCGCTCTGTTTCGAAGAAATAAACGTAACAATGTATCTCTCTCTGATGGAGAAATAAAAGAGACAAATAAGGTTGCCCTTTTCATTATCTCAGTTTCTATTTCTATAGTTATTTCTAAGACATCTGAAATATTCATGGACTGTTCTGGTAATATATCTCCTACAGGTGGTCTTTGTGTTAAATAATATATTTTTCCCAGGGCAGGTATAGCCTGGCTTGGCATTTTCAAGATATGGGAAATGCAGTTCTCCATGGTGGTAGTTTGATGCGGATTTCCGGTGACGCAGAGTTTGGAGATCATTTAAATTTAGTAGTAAGGGGTAGGAGGTATATATTGGAGACGCAGTGGTGCCATGTTTTGAATTATCTGAAGAGACGGTTCTTGCCGTCCGGGTGAGTTTCTCTATAAGATAATCTTCTGGGTTGTTCTAGGATATGTGGTATCAAGTCTTGGAGTATTTGCTCCTGTGAGTTTGTGGGTGTGATTTTATTTTACTTTATTTTGTTTTTAATATGTAGGATCGGAGAATATTTGCCTATATGAAGTTATAATAAAATCCCCTGAAGAAGACTGATGTACAATTGAAATATGAATCATGTTGGGAATGTTTGAGCATTTGGTGGACAAGCTGTTGTGGCTAGTTTAAACGTTTCAACTTTTCTGGGCTAAGTATTCTACCTTTAACTACTGTTTCAGAATTATCTAATGCTTCAAAATTGGGTTTATTAAAATTATTGTGGGATATACTTATATTGAGAATAAAAATTGTATGAGGAGACACCTTTCACAAATGACAATAAATGATTAAAATTCCAGATTGCTCTAAAGGCTGATTACAGCTTGCGGCCCATTACGTGGCGAGAGGCTGCAGATTACATTTTATCGGAGCTTCTTTATGATATTGTCATTTGTGATCTAAAATACTTCAAAGATTGTTCTACATGTTTTTGGACTTTGATCCTTTTTCCTTCTCTGTTTGTGTCTATTATCATTTGGAGAGGTGTTTGCTTCTGATTTTTGTGATAGATAATCCTTAAACATTTCCCTAGGAGGCATAGTTTTTAAATAAGGAAAATTTAAAATCCTTAAATTGGAATATTTTAAACTATTCTCCATATATACTATTTTCCTCAAATTAGACATCTCCATCTTTAATGTATTATTTTGTATAGCTTCAATTTTTTCCAGTTTTTTTTCATGGACTTCCATTGTGTTGAAAAACGGCTTTCTCTAGCTCCAATACTTTCTGTTGGGAATCTGTATTTAATAAATATAAATATAAATACTATTTATATTAGCTTTAATATTGCTGCCTCTAGGGATTTAATCACAGCCCTGAGTATGTCCATGGTTACTTCAGTAATATTTTCTGTTAAAATAACATTCAGTTTAGGAACTTCCTCCCTACCACCTCCTGCAGCTTGGTTCCCTATTCCCAATTCTACATTTATTCCAGTATTTAAAAGAGGAGATTTCTCTTCAAACAGAGAATCTTCAAAGGTATTTTTTAAAACTATTGGTGGGGATGAGGTATTGGGAGCTCCGGGGCTCAAGGAGATGGCTTCTGCCGGTAGCGCAGGATCTCACTCATGATCCATACCTATTGCGGCTATTTCCCCCGGTAATACATTTGTTGCTGCTAAAAAGAAGGAAGATATCTGAGGTTGGATTAGGCCAGATACGGGAGAAGAAGAATACATTATCTCCCTAATCCGAGCCTTCTGCTTAGTATGAGGCATGAGAATATATGTCAGTAAATTATCCTTCCTTTTAATTTACTCTGTTCAATTCCTAAAGCTAAAGTCCTTCAGTATTGGAGGCCAAGAGAAGATTGAAATTAGGGATGTGCAGAGCAAAAGTTTATGTCCATATGTCCATATGTCCAAAGGGGGTCCCATTTGCGGTCAATATGGACATAAACAGAATTCAATGAGTTGAGTATATGTCCATATGTGCAAATAAAAATTTAAACCCCTCACCCTCCTTAATCCCTCCTCCCCCCCCCCAAGACTTACCACAACTCCCTGGTGATCCAGCGAGGAGTGAGGACGCCATTTCTGCAATCCTTTGCGAGGAGCACGTGACGTCGGCGCCATGTCGAGTGACGCGGCGTCACGTGATTCCCCGCGGGGTCGCACCGGAACGCTCGTTCGGCCCAAAAGGAACTTTTGGCCAGCTTGGGGGGGTCAGGAGGCCCCCCCAAGCTGGCCAAAAGTTCACTCGACATGGCGCCGACGTCACGTGCTCCTCGCAAAGGATTGCAGAAATGGCGTCCTCACTCCTCGCTGGATCACCAGGGAGTTGTGGTAAGTCTTTGGGGGGGGATTAAGGAAGGTGAGGGGTTTAAATTTTTATTTTGGATCAACAATCGCGATTTCCAACATATCCAACATAGCTATGTTGGATATGTGGGAAATCCGATCGTTTATGTCTCATCACTTTTTTAAGTTAAAAAAAAAATATAAGTAGCGTTTTACATATGCGGTCAATACGAATGCACACCCCTAATTGAAATATAAGTCACAACTGGAACTTCAGCCACCAAAGTCTTTATCCAACTTCCAGGAACAGATCTTAGTTCCAATACAAAGCCGCACGCACGACTTCGGCAGTGCGCCGGTGTCGTCTGCGTGCCGCAGGGGAGCCCGGTTTTAAACTTACCGGACCCTCCCCATTGACATCAGCGGTGCGACAGGGATAGGGCGCGGAGTGCAGGCAAAACAGGCAAAAGTCTCAAGGCAAGTAGTAAATGTAGTGGGATTCCTCCTCACCAGGAAATAGTAGACTTCTCTTGCACCTGATGAATTATACTTTAAAGAAATCAAGATTTGATATGTGCTATCATCTGCACTCTTCCTGGCATTTTGGTGATACAAAACTTGAATATACAAATGAGAATTGTCAAGGCTGAGGTGGAGGAGGTTACCGTGTAAACAGCGGTTCAACATGGGTCAGAGGGTAGATAGATACAGGCTGGCTACACCCGGGAAGAGTTCCTTTTTCTTTGCGCAGGAAAGGGCTCCCTAGAATGGGTTCGCCCCTAAAGTGGGGTGTTTCCACTGGCGTCCAGTGAGCTCTTGCTGGTCTTCTACAATCCGGTGGAGTTAGAAGATATACAAACGAGAGTTTTCAAGGCTGAGGTGCAGGAGGGTGCATGTGAACAGTGGTTCAACATGGGTCAACAGGTCCTAAGAGATAGGCTGCAACACTGGGGAGAGTTCCCTTTCCTAAGAGCAGGAAAGGGCTTTCTTGGAATAGGTTGGCCCCTAGAGTGGAGCACGAGCCTTCAAAGTGTGGCGACATGGAGCAGGGTGCCATGTGAACAGCGGTTAAACATGGGTCAACACGTCCTAAGAGATAGGCTGCAACACCGGGGAGAGTTCCCTTTCTTTGAGCAGGAAAGGGTTCCCCGGAATGGATTGGCCCCTAGAGTGTATAATTGAACAAATTGTTAGGTTTTAAGCATTTGCAAACAGATCATGATATCATAAGCAAGACGGAGGAAGTTCTCTTCTCTGCCCTGAAACTAAAGAAAACTGTTTGCTTTATTTAAGGATCCAGTCTGTGAAGGATTACTAGTTTTAATTGCCAGAGACTGAGGTTTCCCTTTGCAACGAGGGTTCAGCCATTAGGACTGGACATAAGGCCTGGACAAACAAGCACAGCAGTCGAGGACAGAGGTCAAGCCCACCTAGGGACATAAGGCCTGGACAGACAGGCACAGCAGTCGAGGACAGAGGTCAAGCCCACCTAGGGACATAAGGCCTGGATGGACAGGCACAGCAATCAAGGTCAAACACTTATAGGAACATAAGGCCTGGATGGACAGGCACGGCAGTCGAGGACAGAGGTCAAGCCCACCTAGGGACATAAATCCTGGATGGACAGGCACAGCAGTCGAGGACAGAGGTCAAGCCCACATAGGGACATAAGGACTGGACGGGCAGGCACAGCAATCGAAGTCAAACACTTGTAGGAACATAAGGCCTGGATGGACAGGCACAGCAATCGAGGTCAAACACTTGTAGGAACATAAGGCCTGGACAGACAGGCACAGCAGTTGAGGACAGAGGTCAAGCCCATGTAGGGACATAAGGCCAGGATGGACAGGCACAGCAGTTTTTTTTTCTAATTTATTTATCTTCCTATTTTCAAACATTTCCAGCACTTCATAGTCAATTACACTCTGGTACTGTAGGTATTTCCCTATCCCCAGAGGGCATACAATCTAAGTCAAACCCTTGTAGGACCATATGGCCTGGACGGACGGGCATGACAGTCGAGGACAGAGGTCAATCCCATCTAGGGACATAAGGCCGGGATGGACAGGCACAGCAGTCGAGGACAGAGGTCAAGCCCACGTAGGGACATAAGGCCTGGACGGACAGGCACAGCAATCGAGGTCAAACACTTGTAGGAACATAAGGCCTGGACGGTCAGGCACAGCAGTCGAGGACAGAGGTCAAGCCAACGTATGGACATAAGTAGTTGCCAGCCCTCCAACATCTGTCTGATGCATGCTTGAATATTGGCTACAGTATGGGCCTGATCCGTCAGGTGGGTGAGCAGTAAAGCCCACCTCCACCCTGATACTTGTTCAGTAATAGAGCTGCTGGCTGCCCCTGCCTCAGCAAGGTCCCAAAAGGGTGCTGTCAGAGAGAGGTAAGAGTGTGCAGTGGACGGTCAGGCACAGTGCTAGAGGTCAGGCCTGAGTAGGGACATATGGCCTGGACAGTGGACGGTCAGGCACAGCATTTCAGGTCAGGAACATGTGCTGCAGTGCTTATATTATCTGGAGCATAGAAGCCAGTTGGAGCTGCTGCAAGGCTTTCAATTGCTTTTAATCATCTTGCCATTCACAGGGAAAATTTGGAAACCCAAGCAAAGGCAGGTTTACTTTAAAAAAAACTAGCATTTCCATCATCTCTGGTGCCAGCCTTGAGCAGTGAGGGCTCATGATATCCCCTGTCATTGAAAAGACACGTTCACTGGGCACACTGGTTGGTGGACATGACAGATATCGCTGAGCCACTTTGGCTAGGTGTGGCCAGACAGTGCACTTGTGTGCCCAATATGCCAGTGGATCTATCTGCATGTTCTCTATCGGCTCTGAGAGATACCATGTCACTGACGGCTGTGCTGGTGTCTCCCCTGCTTGGGCGGGCTAAGAGTCACTCATGCCAGCTGCTTTCTCTCTCGCCTGTCACACAACAGATGAATCTTTATGGGCAACATGCCTTTGGCATTCTGAAGTGGAGGAGGAGGTACTATCTGTCGCTGACACAGTGCTGCTCCTGCTTGGGCTAGCAGCACAACTCTCTGAAGTGCCCGCTGTTTCCACCTCTGCTTCACGCCTAATCTGTCTCTGCCTATGGCGCTCCTGTTCACGGACTTTTGCTAACAGCAGGTCCTTCACCAATAAGACACAATCGTACTGTAGGGCGAGTTTGCCTTTCACACGGGGATCACAGACTGTGGCGAGCATGTTTGTGCAGACTTGTGTTAAAGGCCTTAATCTCTTTTTCACCTGCTGCTGCAAAACGTCCAGACAATGCAGCACCTCAACTGTCATTCCCTCTTCCTGTTTAAAGGCATCCAGGAGATTAACTATAGGGATGATGTCAGCCAAGGTAGCACTTCTGGAACTCAGCTCCTCCATGACATCCTTGAAGGGCTGCAGGATTTTTATCAGCTGAATCATGACTAAGCAATCATGATGCCCTAGGGGATACTGCACACCTATGTCCATTGTACCAGAAAGTTCATGAAGGGGTGTCTGCATCTCCACTAATCTCTCCAGCATCATAAAGGTGGAATTCTACCGGGTGGCAATGTCTTGAATGAGACGCTTGTGAGGCATCTCCAAATCAGTCTGCTTTTGTCGGAGAACCTGCCCCTCCTTGACACTTCTGTGGAAGTGCGCTGCTATGTTCCTGCATTTCTGTATTAACCTATGCAGGTATTGATTCTCTTGGTCATTGGTATCCAACCCCAGAGCTGACTTCACTACCAGGTGCAGAGTGTGTGCAAAACATCGGATGTTCTTAAAGCGCCCGTCGTTTATTGCCTTAACCATGTTTGCACCATTGTCTGTGACAAAGAACCCTGCCTGAGTATTCCTGTCTCACTGGTGTATTTGCCAGCCCTCTAGCACCTGTCTGATGCATGCTAGAATATTGGCTGCGGTATGGGCCTGGTCCGTCAGGTGGGTGTGCAGTAAAGCCCACCTCCACCCTGATACTTGTTCAGTAATAGAGCTGCTGGCTGCCCCTGCCTCAGCCAGGTCCCACCAGTGTGCTGTCAGAGAGAGGTAAGAGTGTGCAGCATTAATGGCAGTCCAGATATTGCAGGTGAAATGCACTCTCCTCTCTGCCTTTGCTAGCAGCATTTGCTAGGGATGTGAATCGTTTTTTGACGATTTAAAATATCGTCCGATATATTTTAAATCGTCAAAAATCGTTAGGGCCATGATACAATACCAATTCCCCCGATTTATCGTCAAAAAATCGTAAATCGGGGGAAGGGGGAGGGCAGGAAAACCGGCACACTAAAACACCCTAAAACCCACCCCCGACCCTTTAAATTAAATCCCCCACCCTCCCGAACCCCCCAAATGCCTTAAATTACCTGGGGGTCCAGCGGCACACTAAAACACGGCACACTAAAACCCCCTAAAACCCACCCCGACCCTTTAAATTAAATCCCCCACCCTCCCGGAATCCCCCACCCTCCGGAACCCTCGCTGAACGACCTCCTGCAGTCGATCTCCTGCCGGCGCCATTTTCCGTACGGAAAACGATTCGCGGCAGGAAATCGCTCCCGGACCCCCGCTGGACCCCCAGGAACTTTTGGCCAGCTTGGGGGGGGCCTCCTGACCCCCACAAGACTTGCCAAAAGTCCAGCGGGGGTCCGGAACGACCTCCTGCTTCGAATCGTTTTGGTCTATGGACGCCGCCATTTTGCGGCGGCCATTTTGCAAAATGGCACTGGCTGAAGACTACACGATTTAGTGTGCCGCTTTTCCTGCTCTCCCCTTCCCCCGATTTAGCTACGTACCGCCGCTATGAAGGTAATTTAAGGCCACGGACCCCCAGGTAATTTAAGGCATTTGGGGGGGGGGGTTCGGGAGGGTGGGGGATTTAATTTAAAGGGTCGGGGTGGGTTTTAGTGTGCCGTGTTTTAGTGTGCCGTGTTTTAGTGTGCCGCTGGACCCCCAGGTAATTTAAGGCATTTGGGGGGGGGGTTCGGGAGGGTGGGGGATTTAATTTAAAGGGTCGGGGTGGGTTTTAGGGGGTTTTAGTGTGCCGGCTCACGATTTTAAAGATTTTCACGATACTTTACACACCCAAACGGCAACAATACGATTCCCTCCCCCTCCCAGCCGAAATCGATCGTTAAGACGATCGAGGACACGATTCACATCTCTAGCGTTTGCATGTGACTGCAACAATGCTTGCACAGGCTGGGGGTGACCTTTCTGCTAAATGTGGTTCTGGAGGGGACTTTGTAATTTAGAACTACGACCTTCAGAAAACGCTTGAAACCCACATTCTACACTAACTGCAATGGCTGTTCATCAAGGGCAATCATTTCCCAAATGGTCTTGTTTACAACTTTTGAGGCTGCCTGACTCCTACCCCGGGATAGCGTTACCGCACTCCACCCCATTTCCTCCATGGTGAGTTGTCGCTTTTGCAACATGTCAGGTGGTTGCTGGCCTGCCGCCTGACTGCTAGAAGAGGATGAGGGCGTGGGCTGACTGTGCTGCTTTTCAACCACTGCACACTGCTTGGAAGGGGTCCCCCGACTGGTACTGCCACCATCCCCAGATGGTAGCAATCTTGTTGGGTGTTGCCTCTTCATATGATGCGTTATGCCAAAATTACATAGATGTCCCATTTGCTTGTCTCTGCTAATATCCCTGGCACAGTAATTACACCGAGCAAAACGCGGGTCTTCCGTCACTTTAAAGTGGCTCCAGATCGCAGATGTCTTTCGTGATCCTCCCTTCACTAAAGCCTTGCGGGTGGAAGCTGGCACTGGAGCTGAGGTAGTGGGTGCACCCTGAGAAGCAATGCCAGGGACCTCAGTCACACTCTGTGCCTGTGCCTGTGCTGACTGCTCTTTCTCCTCATCAGTTTCATCTCTCCCCTGCTGCACTGAAGTGGAGGCTAAGACAGGACTATCTGATCCTCCCAAAGATTTGTCACCTATTACTTCTTCCGCTTCAGATGAGAATCCCACACAAGATGATTCTTTATCTGAATCAGAAGCAAATAGTGACTGAGCTACATTGTCAAGTCTTAGTTGAGACTTCTGTCCCCCAGCTGCTTTTGGGTGTCGACATTTTGTCTGATATGACTCAGCCTCTCCTTCCCTCACCTCCAAAACTACAGGGCCAGAAACAGGTGGTGGCGATGGCAATGCATCATGGTCAGATTTCATTTTTTTCGGGACGGAACTGCCTGCCCTTACAAAGAGTTTAGATTGTGACAGGTGCCTTTTTAACTTTAATGGGGGAGTGGCACTAGTGAACTTTGAAGTGCCTCCTCTGCCAGTCCCAATCACTCGATTAGATCTAGCTTTCTTTGACATTATGGATTTAATGTCACTGCCTAGTGCCTACTGGCTGCCCACTTTCTTTCTTATGCACTAATGTAAGGTGTACCCACACACGCAGCTTACTTGTAAGCGCAAAAGAGGCAGACTGGGCACTGTTTACTGCACAGACCGTACCAATAATAAAGTTCAGTCTGTTAAACTACCCACTGCCCACTGTCACGGTGCCTTGCTATTATGCACTAATGTAAGGTGTGTGGTGTGCACACACACACAGCTTGCTTGTAAGCACAAAAGAGGCAGACTGGGCAGTTGACTGCACAGACCATCCCAATAATAAGGTTCAGTCTGTTAAACTACCTACTGCCCACTGTCACGGTGCCTTGCTATGCACTAATGTAAGGTGTGGATAAAGGTGGATAAAGGTGAACCGGTAGATGTAGTGTATTTGGATTTTCAGAAGGCGTTTGACAAAGTCCCTTATGAGAGGCTTCTATGAAAGCTAAAAAGTCATGGGATAGGAGGCGATGTCCTTTCGTGGACTACAAACTGGTTAAAAGACAGGAAACAGAGTAGGATTAAATGGTCAATTTTCTCAGTGGAAAAGGGTAAACAGTGGAGTGCCTCAGGGATCTGTACTTGGACCGGTGCTTTTCAATATATATATATAAATGATCTGGAAAGGAATACAACGAGTGAGGTTATCAAATTTGCGGATGATACAAAATTATTCAGAGTAGTTAAATCACAAGCAGACTGTGATACATTACAGGAGGACCTTGCAAGACTGGAAGATTGGGTATCCAAATGGCAGATGAAATTTAATGTGGACAAGCGCAAGGTGTTGCATATAGGGAAAAATAACCCTTGCTGTAGTTACACAATATTAGGTTCCATGTTAGGAGCTACCATCCAGGAAAAAGATCTAGGCATCATAGTGGATAATACTTTAAAATCGTCGGCTCAGTGTGCTGCAGCAGTCAAAAAAGCAAATAGAATGTTAGGAATTATTAGGAAGGGAATGGCTAATAGAATGGAAAATGTCATAATGCCTCTGTATCGCTCCATGGTGAGACCGCACCTTGAATATTGTGTACATTTCTGGTCGCCGCATCTCAAAAAAGATATAGTTGCGATGGAGAAGGTACAGAGAAGGGCAACCAAAATTATAAAGGGGATGGAACAGCTCCCCTATGAAGAAAGGCTGAAGAGGTTAGGGCTGTTCAGAGACGGCTGAGGGGGGATATGATAGAGGTCTTTAAGATCATGAGAGGTCTTGAACGAGTAGATGTGACTCTGTTATTTACACTTTGAATAATAGAAGGACTAGGGGGCATTCCATGAAGTTAGCAAGTAACACATTTAAGACTAATCGGAGAAAATTATTTTTCACTCAACGCACAATAAAGCTCTGGAATTTGTTGCCAGAGGAGGTGGTTAGTGCAGTTAGTGTAGCTGGGTTCTAAAAAGGTTTGGATAAGTTCTTGGAGGAGAAGTCCATTAATGGCTATTAATCAATTATACTTAGGGAATAGCCACTGCTATTAATTGCATCAGTAGCATGGGTTCTTCTTAGTGTTTGGGTAATTGCCAGGTTCTTGTGGCCTGGTTTTGGCCTCTGTTGGAAACAGGATGCTGGGCTTGATGGACCCTTGGTCTGACCCAGCATGGCAATTTCTTATGTTCTTATGTGCGTGGTGTGCACACACACTTAGCTTGCTTCTAAGTACTAAAGAGGCAGATTGGGCACTTGACTGCACAGACCTTCCCAATAATAAGGTTCAGTCTGCTAAACTACCCACTCCCCACTGTCACAGTGCCTTGCTATGCACTAATGTAAGGTGTGTGGTGTGCACACACACGCAGCTTGCTTATACGCACAAAACAGGCAGACTGAGCACTTGACTGCACAGACCATACCAATAATAAAGTTCAGTCTGTTAAACTGCCCACAGCCCACTGTCACGGTGCCTTGCTATGCACTAATGTAAGGTGTGTGGTGTGCATACACACGCATCTTGCTTGTAAGCACAAAAGAGGCAGATTGGGCACTTGACTGCACAGACCGTCCCAGTAATAAAGTTCAGTCTGTTAAACTGCCCACAGCCCACTGTCACGGTGCCTTGCTATGCACTAATGTAAGGTGTGTGGTGTGCATACACACGCATCTTGCTTGTAAGCACAAAAGAGGCAGACTGGGCACTTGACTGCACAGACCGTCCCAATAATAAGGTTCAGCCTGTTAAACTAGCCACTGCCCACTGAAGCCCAGTGCACAGAGAGACTGAGTGACTGGCATTAAAAAAACTCAGTTTAAAAAAGCTGGAATTTTTGTCACACCAGGAAAATGGATGAAAATATATCTCTCCCAGCCAGCCACAACACCCTAATGATGATTGCTAGCAGCTTCTCTCCCTGGCACAGCGTCTCAATCAGATCACCTAAATAATAAACTGCTTCAAACAAACACAAACAGGGCTAGCTGGCACTGCAGCAAAATAAAGAATAAATAGCTTTTTCTTTCTCTTTACTAACTAGCCTATCTCTCAGTGCAGCCTCCTTACACAAACCCCACCTCCCCACATCACTGCTGTAAAGAAAGTGCATGGTTCTCCTCGTGCTGATGTATATATAGTGCTGGCTCATCAGTAAAATCCACAGAGAGCACTGAATGACAACGCGATTGGCTGCACTCAGTGCATTTCACAAAATGTCAGCGCTGATACGCTGCATTCCGGTATCCATGCCGACCTGTCCGACCCTTTCCTGTGAGTTTCTGTGGCTCGGGTCCTAATGGGCTTCTCCTGGGGGGACCACAAGCTTCCAGTCGTGAACTTCCTTTTGGTCTCCCGGCTCCGACGTTTTCTTTGTGCCTAAGTCCAAGCGGCTCGGGTTCTCATGGGCTTCTCCCGGGGGGACCGCTGGCTTCCAGTGGTGAAGACTCTTTCGGATCTCTACTTCAAGTCCGCCTCCCAGCTACGACTCCGCTGTGGGATTTCCCCCAGCACTGCATCTTCACCTTCTGGCCGGCCCAAGGGTCCACGATCATAACAGTTTGTAAGGCCATGGACCTGGTGGACCTTGCTGGCCTCCAGGCCATTCCTGGTAGAGCTCAGCGGCTTCAACAGCAGCAACACTGCTTAGATGTCCTGACGGCCATAGTAGAGAGACTGGCAAACCGTCTGGATGCTGTGCCGCCGGTAAAGCCCCCTGTTCTGCTGCCAAGGCTCGGACCTGCAACCTCCACACAGCTGCTAGCCCCACCCAGGTACTCGGGGGAGGCCAAACAGTGTCATGGTTTCCTCAATCAATGCTTCATGTTCTTCACTCTGCTTCCTTCACAGTTCCCATCAGATCTGGTGAAGACCAGTTATATCATTTCCCTGTTGGAGGGCAGGGCCCTAGCCTGGGCATCGCCCTTATAGGAATGTAAGGATCCCATCCTGGGAGACTTGGAACAATTTGTGTCTACCTTTAGACAGATTTTTGATGAACCCCCTTGCAAGTCTACGGCGGTTGCGGAATTACTACGGTTACGCCAGGGTACCTGTTCACTAGCTGAATACGCGGTTGAATTCCGCACCTTGGCAACCCAGCTAGACTGGAGGGAGGATAGCCTTCATGGGATATTCTTGGAAGGTCTGTCCCCATGCCTTAGAGACGAACTAGCGGCAAGAGATCTTCCCGATGATTTAGATGGAATGATTGACCTGGCAGGAAGGATTTACCGTCAATTCCAACTACGCTTGCATGAAGGAAGATCCAACCAAAGGTCGACAAACTCAGCACCCGCATTTCCTCGGCCGATGGCATCTTCTTCAAAGCCTTCAGGTAGTCAAGAGACGAAACCCATGCAGTTGGGGTGAGGTCTCCTTTCCCAGGAGGAGAGAAGACGCCGGTGCTCCCTAGGCCTCTGTTTATATTGCAACAAGGGGCACTTCTTGGCTCAATGTGGCGAACGGCCAGATAACGCCAGGTCCTAAGTCTCATCGGGGAGCTGACCCTAGGAAATGCAAATATCGCTCCTCAATGCACCTACCAGTGACTTTAGAATACCCTGGCGGTTCCTTCACTACATTTGCATTTATTGACTCTGGAGGGAACTTTATTCTCTATGACCTTGTCCAGCAATTACAGCTTGCCATGCAGCCACTTCACCCTCCGCTCTGAGTTTCTTCTATCCAGGGAACCCCTCTTCCGGAGAGCATTTCCACCACCACCAGCCCTTAACTCTCCACACCGGCCTCCTGCACACTGAAGAAATATAATTTCTTATATTGGAGAGAGCCATTCATCCAATCGTTTTGGGCCTGCCCTGGCTCCAGAAGCATGCCCCAGTTATCCACTGGGATACTCTTCAAATCACATCTTGGAGTTCCTCTTGTTTTAACTCCTGCCTGGCTACGGTCTCACGGCCCTGTGTTCCGCTCTTGACCACCTCGGTGTCTATACCCCAAGACTACCAGGACTACATGGACGTTTTCTCTAAAGAAAAAGCCGAGCTCCTCCCAGAACACCGGCCCTTCAATTGCGCCATAGACTTGTTGCCAGGTACCACACCCCACAGGGGGCACGTATATCCTTTATCACTTCTGGAGACCTGGGCTATGTCTAGCTACATTCAAGAAAACTTAGATCGTGGCTTCATCCAACCCTCCAAATCTTGGGTTTTTCTTCTAGGCGAAGAAGGATAGATCACTTAGGCCCTGTATCAACTATCGAGGCCTCAATGCCATTACAAGACAAGACAGGTATCCCTTGCCCCTGATTCCAGAACTCCTAGACTGACTACAAGGAGCCCAGATTTTCTCCAAATTGGACCTTCGGGGCGCTTACAACCTGGTAAGGATACGTCCAAGCAATGAGTGGAAAACCGCCTCCAACACAAGAGATGGACATTATGAGTATCTGGTCATGCCCTTCGGCCTGTGTAAAGTCCCGGCGGTTTTCCAAAACCTAATGAATGAAGTGTTGAGAGATATGTTGCACACTTCTGTCATAGTATACCTAGATGATGTGCTGATTTACTCCAAGGATCTAGTCACGCACCACTTACACGTTCGACAAGTGCTACAAAATATGCGAGACAACCGTCTCTTTGCCAAACTGGAGAAGTGCCAGTTCGAACAGGAATCCCTGCTGTTCCTTGGATACATTGTATCCTCCACGGGCTTCCACATGGATCCAGAAAAGGTAGCGGCTATTACGGATTGGCCTCGCCCATTGGGGGTGAAGGCTCTTCAATACTTCCTAGGGTTTGCCAACTTTTACCGCCAGTTTATACCGCATTACTCCCACATAGTGGCCCCACTCACTGCTCTTACCAAAAAAGGAGCAGATGCCAGAAATTGGTCTCAGGAGGCACAAGAAGCCTTCCAGGAGCTAAAGAGGGCCTTTCTTCAGGACGTATGTCTCCACCACCCAGATCCACAATGTCAGTTTGTCATGGAGGTGGACGCATCCGATCTTGCGGTAGGAGTGGTCCTAAGTCAAGTATCCAGTAGAGGTAAATCGTTGCCATGCTGCTACTTCTCTCGGAAGTTCTCATCTGCCCAAAAGAATTACGGTATCGGGGATAAAGAGCTGTTGGCCATTAAGCTGGCGTTGGAAGAGTGGCGGCAGTGGCTAGAAGGGGCCCAACACCCTGTAATTGTTTATATACGTATCACAAGAACCTAGAGTTTCTGTGCCGGGCCCAACGCCTCAACCCCCGGCAAGCTCGATGGTCTCTATTTTTCAGCCAGTTCAACTTCCTCCTCCACTACAGACCAGCATTTAAGAATGTTCGGGCAGATGCACTCTCTCACACCACAGAGACTGAAGATGCCCCCAATCTGCCTCAATACATCTTAGACCCTGCCAAGGTCCTCCTTGCAGCTTCAGATGTAATTCCCCTAGGTAAGACTGTAGTGCCTGCTCGTCTGCGCAAGAAAGTATTGTCATGGGCCCATGACTCTTTGACCGCAGGTCATTCTGGAGTCACCCGGACCTTGGAACTGTTGACCAAATATTATTGGTGGCCTCAACTAAAGAAAGACGTATGTCTTTATGTCAATTCCTGTCCTACCTGTGCTTGACAAAAACCCCTGCCCGGCCATTCATGGGGGCTCCTCCAGCCATTACTCATCCCAAATGAACCATGGACTCATCTCTCCATGGATTTCATAGTGGACTTGTCGACGTCGGAGGAAAAAACCATGATATGGGTCACAGTTGATAGATTTTCGAAAATGGCTCACTTTGTGCCTCTAACCAAATTGCCGACCGCGCCTGAACTTACGCAACTCTTTACTCAGCACATCTTTTGTCTACACAGACTCCTCCTTCATGTCACCTTGGACAGAGGTTCGCAGTTCATGGACAAATACTTGAGAGCCCTCTGCAAAAAGTTCGGGGTCCAGCTAGACTTCACCACGGCCTTTCACCCGCAAGATAACGGCCAAGCAGAACACATGAACCAAACCTTGAAAGCATTTCTTCGAGCCTTTGTAGGGGACCAACAAAACGACGGGGTGGCTTTACTGAATTTTCCTATAACCATGATCGACATTCTGCCACCAACAGGTCCCCCTTCCAGATGGTCTACGGGAAAAGACTCAGACCTCCTTTGCCCTTGCCTCTTAAGGTTTCGTCTCCTGCAGCACAACTCACAGCCCGACAGCAACATGATCTTTGGCGGTCCACTCAGGAAAAATTACGGCAGACTGCTGCTACCACAAAGAAACAGGCAGACAGACTATGATACCCTGCTCCCGTATTTTCCCCTGGAGATAAGGTGTGGCTGAGCACCAAGAACATTCGATTACGGGTCCCATCCATGCACCTGGCCCCTAAGTATCTCGGTCCATTTGCCATAACGGAGCGAGTGGGCGTTGTTTCATACCGCCTACGCCTTCCGTCCACACTAAAGATTCATAACGTCTTCCATGTGTCCTTACTCAAGCTTTTGGTCCTGTCAGTCTTCCACAACAAACCTCCTGAACCCACCAAACCGGCAGCTGAACAGGACATCATCTATCAAGTGAAGGAGGTATTGGATGTGCGTTTCCATCATAGAAGATGGGAGTACCTTCTCTCCTGGGAAGGATATGGGCCCGAGGAGAATACTTGGGAACCTGCATCCAACATCCTGGATAAGACTCTCCTCCGCCAGTTTCATTTAGACCATCCTGCAAAACCTAAGCCCCAGGGAAGGGGGCATAAGAGGGGGGGTACTGTTGCGGTCCCGGCCTGCGGAGGTCCGTGGCTGGCCCTTTCACTCACCCCAAGGTCGCTCCGGGGACCGCGGCGCTCCATCCGGGCCTCGCTAGGCCCTTCCCGCAGCCTTCCTCATCGAGCCGCCGCCGATGCTCGGCAGCTGGCCCCGACCCCTAGGAGCGGGCACAGGGGCTCAGTAATTTAAAGGGACCAGCACGGGAAAGGACAGCTCTACCTCCAAGATGACATCAGACGCTGCCAGTATTTAAACTTGCTTGGCTGTCTTCTCCCTTGCCTTGCAACGAGGCTCCACTCTTCAGAGTTCCCTAGTTGCTGTCTCGTCTTCGTTCCTGCGTCTTCCTTCACGCGTATACTTCACGCGTATCCAGCATAGCTCCCTGCTTCAACGGCAGGGGAGAAGAAAAACAACCAATAAGGGCTGTATAACATAGGCTGGGTAAAACAAATAAGCATGGGTGTAGCTTGCTTATTGCGGCGGCTACTACCCCGAACTAATCAAGCTAGATATTTCACTTGGATGCAGCTCCATCACTGCTCTCTACATTAAAACTGGGGGTGGAAGGGAAATAGAACCAAGAGCTAAGAGAAACAGATAAGTATGAGAGAAAAAATGTGTGAAGCTTGCTGGGCAGACTGGATGGGCCATTTGGTCTTCTTCTGCCGTCATTTCTATGTTTCTATGTTTCTATATATGTTTCCTGGCTCCTGACCTCGGCTTGTCGCCTGGCTTTGACTTCGGATTGTCTTCCTGGCTCCTGACTTCGGCTCGTCCTTGGCTCCTGCTGTCCGCTGCCTGCCCTGACCCTTGGCCTGACTCTACTGCTGACGTCTCTGCAGCCAGCCGTGAGTTGGAGTTCTCCCTGTCCTTCGTCCTCCGGAGACCGCTCCTAAGTCCAAGCGGCTCAGGTCCTCACGGGCTCCTCTCGGGGGGACCGCGGGCTTCCAGTGGCGAACTTCCTGTTGGTCTTCCGGTTCCGACATCTTCTTCGCGCCTAAGTCCAAGCAGCTTGGGTTCTCACGGGCTCCTCCCGGGGGGACCACTGGCTTCCAGTGGTGAAGACTCTTTTGGATCTCTACTTCAAGTCCGCCTCCCAGCTACGACTCCGCTGTGGGATTTCCCCCAGCGCTGCATCATCACCTTCTGGCTGGCCCAAGGGTCCACGATCGTAACAGATACTGGGCCTGGAATATCAATAGACCTGTGATAGTAGATTCATACTCATACCAAGCAGAGTTCTTTTTTTTTCACCTGCTGGAAGATTTTTGCATTTTTTGGATCCTTTTCAGGTGATAACCATCCACCCTGCTTTTCGGATTCATCAGTTCTCCCCTTTATATTCTGGGGTTGAACATATTCAGCTCAGTTCTTGAATTCTGAAGTTGATTTGGAGATGAAGTTACTGTTGCCATTATTGAGAATTGGTTGCTTGCCCTTTTGGAGTTTGGAGATTCTAGGTAGGTCCTCAGCCTACTACAAAGCAATAGCAGGAATAAATCCTATTTTTGTGCCCTCTCAGTTCAGAAGGGGATGTTTCCTGCATGCAGAGTTGAAGAAAGGAATAATTTGTGGACTTTTAGAAAATGAGTCTGTTATTTTGTGAAGCCCCCCTTCAGCTTAGGAGCAGATTTTGAGATTGACTGCTGCCTATATAACCAAACCAAAATAAAATAAGTAAAAGAGGTCTGCTAGAAAAAAAAATTCCTTTTCACCTGGATGTTTGTGCTGCAGAACTGAAGGCAGCCTTGTAGAGGGCACTAGAGGTTGCTGAATTAGTCCTAGAGCTGTAAGGAAACATTGCTGGGGTGTGGCATGCTTTCTCCTTTTTCCCCAAAGATTATGTTGCTGCAGGATGGCTGTTTAGCCATGCAGGCTGCAGAAGAGGAAATTAGCTGTTCCTTCTCAGTGCAGAGAGAGAGAGAGAAGCTGTGATACAGGCTGCTGCATTTACTTTCTTTATTGCAGTGGCATACCTTGTGAAGCTGCTGATGCTGCTTGCAAGAGGCATAAGCCAGCATCTAGCTCTGGGAACCTTCCTGGATGTGTATAGGAAGTTAAGGCCAAGGCAGCCCAAGGCAGGGAGGAAGCTGATGTCACTTCCTTTTCCTGGGAGACAGGGCAGTCATGCCAGTTTTAAAAGTAAAAACTAAGCAAAAATAAAGTGAAATAAATATTTAAAAACCCAGAATGCAGGTAGGGGAGGTCTGAGGAGGGTCCCACATGAGTCTCAGTTTCAAAATGGTGGCTTGTGAATAAAAGTACTTATAATACTTAAAAGAGCCAAAACTAAAGCAAAATAAGGACAGGGATCATCTAAGGGAGTGTCCTATACCTGCAGGCTGTTCCAGCTGTAAGTTTTAGGGGCTAAAAATGTTTAATTTGGTAGTGTTTCGTTACAGCCAAATAAGAGCTCTGAAAGGATTAAAAACTAAAAAAGGAGATAAAAAAATCAAAGGGTACATATGAGTGAGCATTAAAAGTCCTTATTGGCCACTTTTATTTGAGAAAATGTCATGGAAAAAAGTGTTTTCACTGTGGACAGAACTGCTGCATTTTTGGTGAATTTCTGGGCAATGAAATAGTTAAAAAACACTTAACACTTTCTGTGGCCCTTTTTAAATAGTGGTGCTACAAAATCTGGGGGAAAAATACTGCCAAAGTTAAAATTTATTATAAACTTTGACTCCGATCCAGTATGTCCTGGGGGAAGGTGGGGGGGTGGGGCGGAAGGAGGAAGTGGCCTTGGAGGGAACGGGGAAAGCCATCAGGGCTCCCCTAGGACTCGGCACGCGCATGTTATAAAATCGGGCGTACCTCTTAAAATCCGGCCCGAAGAGACCACTGCTGTCAGAGACATCACATCCTAAGGTTCCAGGAGCACATGGAACGACAGCAAGAGCAAGAACCTTTTCAGAGTCCGACAGCCGCACTAGCTGTAATGCTAGCCATCTGAGCTACCAAACCACAGCGCGGAAACGACTGAGCAAAACTTCTGGATCACAGTTAAGTGTCCACACTTCACCGAGACATAGTACTGCAACACAGAACTTACATATACTGCAACAGATTTAAGAGAAAAGAGAGAAAAGGGTCAGAGTGAAGAAAGAAAGAAATACAGAGACGTAGCTCAACAAAAGCCCAACTTATACTTACTTTTTATCTTCGGCTGCCAATACCGGAACATCTGAGGAAAGGAAGTTTTACACAAAGAGTCAAAGGTCCCGAAAAGTGCCAACCTTTTGGCATCATCACTCCATGCCACTGCCAGTTACATTTAAAGTATACTTATCTGAGACAAATATCTTTTGCAGGACTGATTCTGATATTCTGATTTTTGATACCTGAGTTTTTAAGTATTTGTTTATTATAATATCTCTGGTATTTTATTTTATTTATTTATTTGAAACTTTTATATACCGGTATTAGTATGCATACATCATACCGGTTCACATTGTTTATAATGACTTGCTAATAATAATATAATCATATACACCCTTTTACACTGAAAATAAGTCTTGAAAGTTTGTTTATTTGTAGTTGAACTGCCTTATTTTACAGTATTATTCATTATTATAGGGTTCTGCCTTCCCTCTCTACCCCTGAGAGACTGGCTGGGTGGGTTTCGGGTCGTATTTCCTTTCAAGAGACCCGGCAGGAAGGAGAATTTCTTTTTCTAGCCCTCACCTTGGGTTACTCAGTGACTCTACCAGTAACATCAGAAACCCCATTACACAAAATTGCCACCTTTGTGGAAGAGCCACTACATTCCTGAGGGGTGGGATTTAGAACTACCCAACCTTCAAGAGGGTTTCAGTGATCAGGAAGAGAGTTTTGGGCTGATGAGAGCTTGTTGTGGGGTTTGTTTGTTTTTTACCCATTTTGAGGAGCTGTTTCCATTTTTCAATATTGGAAGAAGGTTATTGGTTCAGGCTAAGGATGGATAAGGAAACTAATTTTGTGAGTGATTATTTTAATTTTCATGATGATGATTTTTGCAATCTTCACATGGATGCGTTTTTTTAAATTACAATAAATTATTTTATTTTGAACACTACTCCCTTGTCTATTGCCTGAGTTTTTTGGGTTTTGTTTTTTTTTTAATTCCATCCTTGGAGCATCTACTGAAGAGAGAACTACCTAGTGAGTACCATATGGGACACTGAGAGTGACAGACTATTGTGAGAATACCACTAGCACTGTGAGCCCGGAAAGCTGTGATCCTCCTCCCAGCCGGTGGAACCCCAGCGCCCAAGCCAAAAATATGGATGCATGAGAGAAGTAGAGAATCAGGATAGAGACTATGACGTTTCCACCAAGTGGTCCTAGTGTCCTCAGCTTTTAATTTTAGCCTATCTGCATTGCAAAATATGCCATTCAACTCTGCTTCGCCGGTGGCGAAAGCGGCTTCCAGCAGCCCCGCCGGCGAAGATGCATGAACGCAGGTCCAATTTGGGCGCTCAAGGCAGCGAAGGCGCATGAGTGCACGCCGTGACCTGAGCGCCCAGATGGACGTCCGAGGTCACGGCGTGCGCTCATGGCAGCGAGAGTGCATGAACGCACACCGTGTCCTGAGCGCCCGGTGGACGTCCGACGTCACGGCGTGCGCTCATGTGCCTTCGCTGCCTTGAGCGCCCAAATTGGACCTGCGTTCATGCACCTTCGCCGGCGGGGCTGCTGGAAGTCGCTTTCGCCGCCAGCTGCCCCCGGGAGGCAGGGGAGCCACGGTGTGCGCCTTGGGAGGAGGGGAGAGAGAACTGTGGCTGCTGGAAGCATGCAGTAAGTTTACTTTTGTTACATTTGAAATGACAGGTATCAGCGCACCCAGGATACTGTATAGGCGCTGTATAGCGCTCTATACAGTAAAATGGATTGCACTTCGTGGACGCTTCATGGACGCGCTTTGGACGCGGCTTGCATTTGCGTCTAATTTAAATACTGCATCGAGCGGTATGTGATCCGGACTGGGCGTACGGCAAACGAGGGTGCGCCCAGCACTGCCGCACTCTTTCTAACGCGTCCTTACTGTATCGGCCTGAAAGTTAGGCCCTCAGCTTAGCACAGAGAGGGAGAGACACTGCCCTGTATGGTCCCCAGAAGTGGACTGGAGGGGAGAGAAAGAGTAAGAAGGATATTTGCAGCTTTTCTGAAGTTTTCTCACAGTTTTGTCCTGAGATTTCTGACAAGCAGAATCCCATGCTCATTGGTTTAAGGAGGGAGCTGTGTGCCTCTTTGCCCAGTTCAAGAGGAGGCCGCAGTGACTGCACAGAGAGAAGAGAAGTGTCTTGATCAGAGATTTAGTTTTTTCACTAAAAGGGAAGGAAGCTGTTTTTCTGCCACCCTACCTTCCCTGAGCTGGAAGCTGGAAGGACTACTTTCAGTGACTGACCGTTCCTCCCGGCTGTATCTGTATCTGGTTTGAAGAGGAGTTTGGAGGGAGAAAAGAGAAGAAGGACATCTGGAGACCCCCAACGGAGTTTCCAGCCTGGGACACGGGATCCAGGTAGGTGAACATCGGGAATGCCCTTCTGGAGTCAGGTAAAAGAGACATCTGCCCTGATTAGGATACCCCAGCCCCTTGGGACATACATTCATTCCACACCATGGATGGATAACAACTTCCAAGTGCTAGGGATACAAAAATATCACCTTTCCCTCTTGGGAAGGGCAAAACAGTGAACAGACAAACGGCTCAGTGAAATGCAGTCTTTTATTTATTTCATTTGGCAAATGGGTACATACAGAGCCAACACTAGCAAGTGTTGACAGAGCAGGCACAAGCGAGCTATTAAGCAGGGGGCATTTTTATACCCCTCTTGTTCCTCTTTTTCAGCCTGGCGGTTATGCTTCTAGGGTCATTAGATGGGGAGGTGAGAGGGAGAGATTAGGAGGGAGGGGTGCTAAGGGGCCTGTTACTTTCTTGGTACTTCCCTAAATTTATCAACTTACATCAGCTCCTTTTGAGAACATAGAAGGGGGGGGGGGGTTAGGAGGATATTTACAACATTATCTTTCTTAATATTTTCCTTACTAGTGCAACTGAAAGTTTCTGCAGAAAGTAGTGACCCCCACCTAAGTCGTGTTGAAAACTTTGGTTTATTGCTCAGGCCTGCTTATCTTACAGGCCGTTATTATCAAGGGGAATTTTCCGTTCAGTTGCTATGTATCTGAAAAAGGGGATTTTTAGATCCTCTTTTTATTAGTCTCTTTTAGCTGGCTGGCTTCCAGCTGTTTCACACTCTGTCAGGTTCCTCTCTTCTGCAGAAACTGAGGCAGACACAATAAATGATATGTAATAATTCAGATTACATTTTAACTGCTTCTATATACTACTCTTAACATTTGTTTTTACTTTTATCCCCTATATTTTAGTCAAGCTCTAAGTGCAATGCAAGCGGCCAGTTTTTCCCTACCCTATTTACAGTGTTTTCAGTGTTTATACCCAGACCATAGACATCTTAGCAGCATAGGGCAGGCCTCTGTGATGGCAAGCACATTAAGCATTTCATATTTAATCTGATACTGTATGTTGTGAAGCGCTAGGAGAGCGGTTCCACTTCCCAGGGGTTTGTGTGTTCTTGGACCACGGCTCAACCCCAGAGGAACTCCGAAGAGGTGCCACGGCAGGCGAGGCATGCCCGAGCATGGGCTGGACAGGAGCGAGGCTGGACTGAAGACAGATGAACGAAGATACTGACCCTCCTCCGGACCTGCATGCTTTGGAAGACCAGCAACGCAATGGTGGTCTTATAAACAGTCCTCCGACTGTTCCAAGCCCTTTTGGACCTGCCGCAGGGTACGGCAAGAAGTGGCAGGCCGGATGGAGGCCAGGGCAGCGAAGACCAGAACATGGAGATTCAGAGGAAGACTCAGGAACAAGGACTTGGAAGCACAGACGAAGTCTCAGGAACAAGGTACTTGGACGCTCAGACGAAGTCTCAGGAACAAGGTACTTGGATGCTCAGACGAAGACTCAGGCAAGATTCTAGGTAATCAGAAGACTCAGGCAAGATTGAAGGTATTCAGAAGACTCAGGCAAGATTCAAGGTGTATTCAGGAGAGTCAAGCAAGGTTAAAGACATTCAGGAGAGTCAAGCAAAGTACTGGGTTGAGACTGCGATGCAACGCGCCCTACACAGTCCACCCACGGGATTGGTCACGGACCACACTGGACTCGAAGAGCCTCTAGACGAGATGTGGAGCAATGAAAAGGAACATGTCTCAGAAGCTGTAGAGGCCTGCACCGAGGCGCGCCCTACACAGCCGCCAGTGGCTGGTCGCGGACCACGCTGGGATGGTACAGGTTCTGGCAGAGTCTTTGGCACGGATGGAGCAAGCACAAAGGACTCCATAGACCAGGGATAAGGACAGGAGCGGAAGTCTCCCGGAGGCTTGTGCTGCAGAAGTGGAGGCTGGTCGCGGACCACGACGTGGCACGTCAGGAAGAGTGGCACGAGGAACCAGGGGTTCAGGATAACGGGACCACAGACATCAGGATCAGGAGAACAAACATCTGGACTGGAACACAGATTACAGGATCAGGAGACAGACCTCAGGACTGGAACACGAACATCAGGAACAGCAGGCGGACATCTGGACTGGAACATGGACATCAGGACAAGACGAGGAGCTCCAACGAAGAACAGGAAACACAGGACCTTGAAGAAGTGCTGGAACAGGTACGACTCCTGGAACAAAGGACAGCAGGATCCCAGGATTGTCTAACTCCTTGTGAAGGCAACACTGGAATGGAATCTGAGCCCTTTTGTAGGGCTGAAGAGGACAACGCCCAGGGAGGGGTCAGCAGGGGGCCACACCTGGCTGGCCCTTGAAGAGCAGGAGAGAGGCATGCGCCCACACCTAAGGAGAGCTGGAGGAGAGAAGCAGGATCGTTGGTGGCATCCTCCCAGCCACCTGGAAGGCCCAAGAAGCAGGCAGGCAGTGGGAGCAGCCTGCCAAGAAGCTGGAGGGAGGCAGGCTGCAGGAGCGGCTTCCAGCCGCGAAGAAAGAGAGAGAACTCCAGGCTGGCTGCAGGCACCGGCAGGGACGGCTTCCCTGCCAGGCAAGGTCTCGGGCTGTAGCAGGCACCAGCAGGCTGTAGCAGGCACCGGCAGGCTGTAGCAGGCACCAGCAGGCTGTAGCAGGCACCGGCAGGCTGTAGCAGGCACCGGCAGGCTGTAGCAGGCACCAGCAGGCTGTAGCAGGCACCGGCAGGCTGTAGCAGGCACCAGCAGGCTGTAGCAGGCACCGGCAGGGATGGCCTCCCTGCAGGCCGAAGACCCCGGCAACGGTGAGGACGACTCCCTGTTGTTCCGAGGACCCCGGGAGCGATGCAGCTCGTTGGGAGGAACAGAAATGGCAGCGGCTGTCCCGGCCATGAGGGAGAGCTCGTGGCGGGTCGGCCCTGCCACGCAGGGCAAGAAGGAACGCGGCCTCCATGCCGTGGAGGATGGCGTTGGCGGCGGACTGCCACACTGAAACAGCTGGGGATCCACAAGGTGAGTCAGCGGCCCGACTGGCCGCGAAGGTAGGGAGCCTGCCCGCGCTCCTCGCGGGCAGGTTCACAACAGTACCCCCCCTTAAAGACCCCCTCCTCAAGCCTCTTGTCAACAGTTTGGGAAGACGAAGGTATTCCACATACTGTCAGAGGCAATCAAGGATCCAAGGACGAAGCTGGAACTTCTTGGCGAGGAACTGTAGCGAGAAGAATACTTGGGCAGAAGACAAGACAGAAGTGGTCAAGGTCCAGGCACGACGATCACAGAACATGGAATGCTGAAGGCGCAGGTCAGGCAGGGTGCAGGGTACAGAACCGCAAGATGGCATCTTGGTTCAAGGATCAAAGTGGCAGAGGTAAGGCTCCATCCAAGACTTGGCTTTGAACGGAAGTCCTTAATACTTCTTAAGGCTGAAGCTGTAGTGTAGGATGGAGTAACAAGGTGAAGACTAGATGCTGAGTTGATGGTTCCAGAGACTTAGCACTCCAGCTACTCAAGGTGGAAGAAGTTGAAGCATGGAGTCAAGGTAGCAGTTCGGGATGCCGATGATAGGAAGTAGAGGCAAGCGTGACTTCCTAGTATGCGTTAGTTGACACTCACACTAGCGTGGTCCTAGACTGATGGTAAGAGATGGACATCCTCTGGACTACTTGAGAGCAAGCTGGAAGTAGATGTACTTTGAAAAGGCACACTTGGACAGGCACCTTTACTTGGATGGTGAAGCTTGCAGCGGATCCCAGAGAAGAGGTCGCTGGTTTTGAGCGTGGGGTGGTGAGCAAGGCAAGCATGTGGTAACTGAGAGTACTGAAGAAACTGAGCGGGAAGAGCGAAGAAATCTGCTGGTTCAAGTTGAAGAAGA
The DNA here is from genome assembly GCF_901001135.1 of Rhinatrema bivittatum. Taxonomy (NCBI): domain Eukaryota; kingdom Metazoa; phylum Chordata; class Amphibia; order Gymnophiona; family Rhinatrematidae; genus Rhinatrema; species Rhinatrema bivittatum. The sequence goes on along the minus strand of NC_042615.1, from coordinate 510,309,309 downwards.
GATGACCGATGCTTCAGGCCCCATTGGATGGATGACCACGGATGGGGTGCAGGCGCCTCCTACAGGTCATCTGGAGAGGGTGCCACAGGCTGGCGAGTTGAAGGCATCTCTTGCAGGATGGTGAACTTGATGGACGAAATGCTCAGGATTCCAGCAAGATAAGCTCTACGGATCAGGCGAGTCCTGTGAGTAGAACAAGAGTGCTCAGAGGGAAAAAATAAAAAATTCTGGACAAGATGGTCGTGCAGAACAGTAACCAGATGCTGCAGCTTGGAAGAAGATGGTGAACCTGGGCGCAGGCATCTCCTGCAGGTCATACAGCAAGTGAACCCAGGCCAAACAAAGTCAAGAAGGCACTTGGTGGAAACAGCTGCTAAAGCCTCTAGCGATATGGAAAAAACAAAAAATTCAAGCAAGCTGGCGCCTCCAGCAGGTCGGTAGATTTTCAGCGAAAAAACTGGAACAAAAGTTTTTTCCTAAAAAAAAATTCTTGGCAAAGAAACTCCGGAACTTGGACCCATCACAAGGACATGAACGCCAAACACATAGCCTTCGAAATCTGTTGTGAAGAGCTAGGAGACTGGTTCCACTTCCCAGGGGTTTGTGTGTTCTTGGACCACGGCTCGAACCCAGAGGAACTCCGAAGAGGTGCCGCGGCAGGCGAGGCATGCCCCGAGCATGGGCTGGACAGGAGCGAGGCTGGACTGAAGACAGATGAACGAAGATACTGACCCTCCTCCAGACCTGCATGCTTTGGAAGACCAGCAACACAATGGTGGTCATATGAACAGTCCTCTGACTGTTCCAAGCACTTTCGGACCTGCCGCAGAGTACGGCAAGAAGCAGCAGGCCGGATGGAGGCCAGGGCAGCGAAAACTGGAACATGGAGATTCAGACAAAGATTCAGGAACAAGGACTTGGAAGCACAGATGAAGACTCAGGAACAAGGCACTTGGACGCTCAGATGAAGACTCAGGAACAAGGTACTTGGACGCTCAGACGAAGACTCAGGCAAGATTCTAAGTAATCAGAAGACTCAGGCAAGATTCAAGGTATTCAGAATACTCAGGCAAGATTCAAGGTATTCAGGAGAGTCAAGAAAGGTTAAAGACATTCAGGAGAGTCAAGCAAAGTTCTGGATTAGGACTGCGATGCAGCGCGCCCTACACAGTCCACCCACGGGACTGGTCACGGACCACGCTGGACATGAAGAGCCTCTAGACGAGATGTGGAGCAATGAAAAGGAACATGTCTCAGAAGCTGTAGAGGCCTGCACCGAGGCGCGCCCTACACAGCCGCCAGTGGTTGGTCGCGGACCACGCTGGGACGGTATAGGTTCTGGCAGAGTCTTTGGCATGGATGGAGCAAGCACAAGGGACTCCGTAGACCAGGAATAAGGACAGGAGCGGAAGTCTCCCGGAGGCTTGTGCTGCAGAAGTGGAGGAGGCATTGCACCACGAAGTGCCCTACACAGCCCGCCCGTGGGGCTGGTCATGGACCACGACATGGCACGCCAGGAAGAGCAGCATGAGGAACCAGGGTTTCAGGATAACGGGACCACAGACATCAAGATCAGGAGAACAAACATCTGGACTGGAACTCAGATTACAGGATCAGGAGACAGACCTCAGGATTGGAACACGAACATCAGGAACAGCAGGTGGACATCTGGACTGAACATGGACATCAGGACAAGACGAGGAGCTCCAATGAAGTACAGGAAACACAGGATCTTGAAGAAGTGTTGGAACAGGTACGGCTCCTGGAACAAAGGACAGCAAGATCCTAGGAGTGTCTAACTCCTTGTGAAGGCAACACTGGAATGGACGCTGAGCCCTTTTGTAGGGCTGAAGAGGACAACACCCAGGGAGGGGTCAGCAGGGGGCCACACCTGGCTGGCCTTTGAAGAGCAGGAGAGAGGCGTGCGCCCGCACCTAAGGAGAGTTGGAGGAGAGAAGCAGGATCGTTGGTGGCGTCCTCCCAGCCTCATGGAAGGCCCAAGAACCAGGCAGGCAGCAGGAGCAGCCCTGCCAAGAAGCTGGAGGAGGGCAGGCTGCAGAAGCGGCTTCCTGCTGCGAAGAAAGAGAGAGAACTCCAGGTTGGCTGCAGGCACCGGCAGGGACGGCTTCCCTGCCGGTCATGGTCCCGGGCTGTAGCAGGCACCGCAGGGATGGCCTCCCTGCTAGCCGAAGACCCTGGCAACGGTGAGGATGACTCCCTGTCATTTCGAGGACCCCTGGAGCGATGCAGCGCGTCAGGAGGAACAGAAGCGGCAGCGGCTGTCCCGGCCACGAGGGCAAGAAGAACGCGGCTTCCGTGCCGCGAAGGATGTCGTTAGCGGCGGACTGCCGCGCCGAAACAGCTGGGGATCCGTGAGGCGAGTCAGCTGCCCGACTGGCCGCGAAGGTAGGGAGCCTGCCCGCGAGGAGCGCGGGCAGGTTCACAACACTGTAATAGCAACATTAATTCAATTTATCACACAAGTTTCAGTAAAAAAGAGACACTTCCACAGAGGGATACATAATTTAAACTTGTACTACATCAAAGATGAGGAGTCTGGATGCATTTGGACATTTTATTTATACACTTTATTGATTTTCCTCCCATCTAGCGAGTCCTGCCTCTTTTGTCCAGATACCTGTCCCGAAGAGCAAGATTAACACACACACACACACACACACACACACACACACACCCTTGCTTGGGCCACAAAGGTTATCCTTAACCCCACAGAAAGAATCTGACCTGGGAGAAAGAAGAGTTCTGGAAAAACAGAACAGCTAGGTCATGTAAAGAAATTCTATTATGGCCCTTATTCCCCAAATGGTGGGAAAGGCCCTGGGCATTGCTGTAATCTCTGAATTAGGTGTTCTGGAACCAAGAAGGGGTTTTATACCTCCTCTAAGGAAAACACCACAAGCCTTACTACAACAGTGCTAGATGTAATATACTTGGACTTAATAAGACTTTTGATGTGGCTCTGCATATGCAATTTATAAATAAATTGAGCATCCTTGGTTTAAGCCCTAGAGTGACTGACTGAGTTAAAAACTGGTTGAGTGAGAGGCATCAATGGGTAGTGGTAAAAGGAGTTCACTCCAAGGAGAGTGGCATTACTAACGATGTGTTCAGGGATCAATCCTTGGACCGGTTCTTTTCAATATTTTTGTGAGTGACATTGTGGAAGGATTGTCGGGAAAGGTTTGTCTTTCTGTTGATGGTACAAAAATCTGCAAAAGGGTGGACAGCCAGGAAATTGTGGAAAACATGAGGAGGGATCTAGCAAAGCTTGAGGAAAGATATATGTGAGGGAGCTAGAGAGCGTGAGAGCATGAGTGTGTATGAGAAAATCCAGGGGAGTAAGAGTTTGTGTTTGTGTAGGGGAGGGGGGTGGAGGGGGAGAGAGTGTCTTAGAGCCTGAGAGTGTGAAAGTGTCTGTGAGAGTGAGAGGTTATGGTGGGTATAAGAGCATGAATGTGTATGTATGTGACAGTGTATGTGTGAGAGAGAGAGGATAACCTCCTAATCCTCGACAATATCAGGGTGACTGGAAATCAAGAGCTCCCACGTATGGACAGCAAGGGCTTTTTAAAATCCTTATTAGTTTTAATTATTGGGTGTTATTTGATATATGTGCTGTTTTGAAATATTTTATTGGTGTTTGTAAAAAATGTATATGATTTTAATTAATAGAAATTCTATCTATCAGTAGTTTTAAAATATTCTTTTATTAGTATGGTTTTACTATTATAACAGATGCTTTATGTTTTTTGATTTTATTTGCTTTATGAGGAATGGTGGTTCTGTTTTTCCATTGTTAATACACAGAGTCTGGCTTCTTGGGGTTTCCATTTCAGTTTTTGTCTAATTTGTGCTCCTTTATTTTGTATTCTGTATTTGGTGAGGGTCTGTCTCTGCGCTGTTGATGAGAGATTCTGATAGCATAGGGATCTATAGCAATCGGGTTTGTTTTGTTTCCTCAGTAGGTGGTGTATTGGTATTCTAGGACCCAGTGTAATATTTACCCTTGCTTTTTCACAGGTAGGGTTATTATTGTTTGAGTCCTTGGTGTTATTACTGTTATGTTACAATGGGATTGCAGTATAGATTTTGAGTGTCTTTTTTGCGGGGTTTTGTGTTAGTTCACAATGTGCCTGGCAGTGGAAGGTGTTTGTGCTGCTGTTACTGTGAGGTGACACCAGAATTTGAAAATATCTTTTAGTATGATGAGCTGTAAGGGAAACATCCAAGCTCCATTGTTTGGGGGAATTTCAGTGGATGCAGAGAGTTACAGAACTGGAGGTGCAGGATTTATATTGACATTCTGTCCCTTTCTATATATTCCGGACTTCACTCTCATAGCCATAGAGAATTAGTTGAATGAGGCTATCAAATAATTTTATAGTGTGAAAATGGCCAGCTTTTTTAAATTACGCAGAAGACCCTTTGAACTTTTTTTATTAACACCAAATATTCAAATGCTGTGTTCATCCCATCAAGCTCATATATCTCATTAAAGAGGTAAATTGAATAACACAATAACTTTGTTTACTCATAAATTATAACAATAACATTAATCTTGGAATATTATATATATTTAATATAAATGAAAGGTTTCACAAGATAGGTTGTGTGGTGAAACATTTTATTATGTATATATTTAAGGAAACATACATAAATTGTTGAAATACATTTCGTTCGTTTAACCTTTAACCTCTGGTTTGCTAGTAGACTGAATTACTGTGTCCCGAAATTATGTTTGTCTAAAAAGTGTGTCACCAACATGAAAAGTTTGGAAAGCTCTGCCCTAGAGGAAAGGTGAAATAGGGGAGATATGATAGAGACATTTAAATTCCTCTAAGGTTTCCATGCATGGGAAGCAGGGCCCCCTTCAATGGAAAAGAGGCTCTAGAAGAAGGGGCCATAGGATGAAAGGGGGTAGACTCATAAGTTATCTAAGGAAATATTTCTTTATAGAGAGGGTACATAGAAAAGCCTCCCCATGGAGATGGTGGAGACTAGAAAGTATCTGAAGTCAATAAAGAATAAGATAAATACAGGAGATCTCTGAGGGAGTGGCAAGGATTGTAAAGCTGAATTAGCTGGTGTGGATGGGCAGACTAGATAGACCATATGGTCTTTTTCTTTTATTTGTGTTTCTACGAGCTCCTTACACTGAAACTACACACTAGTAGAATCTCTCACCCTGTTCACACACACACAGAATACAGTCATCAAATACAGAATGTAACCTTCTCTTGGGCTGAGGTCCTAATACAGGAGTCACCTAGTCCCAGGGCCACACCCACGTTCACGCTTCTCAGAACTTACTCTGCAGTAGTCGGCCACTGCTGGGGTACAACTTAGGGGCCCTAGGCTCTTGGGGGCGGGTACCTGATACAGTCTCTTTCTCCACTCAGCCACTCTTCACAGTACTCACGCTTGTAGATCTCAGTAGGATTCAGCAGGCCTGTTCTCAGTTGGAAGAAACAGGCAGAGACTTGGTGTGGCGTTCAAACACAAGATATTTTACTGCTACTTAAAAAAAATAGAATCCAGGCAAGGATGGCCAAAATCATCATAAGAAAAAATAAAGGGGTCCATATATTCAGCCTCAGAGCAGCTAGTTAAGTTAACCGATATACCTGTCTGGCTAATTTAACTGGAATATTCAACGGCGTAGCTCCACTGCTGAATATACCCAGCTATCTTAAACTTAGTCGGATAAGTATATCTGGCTAACTTTAGGACAGCCTATGGAAAGAGTGGGGCTGACTATTTGAGAGGGGTCTGAGTACTTCAGGAGGGGGAGTGGCAGAGGGCAGGGAGTATTCTTGCGGCCCTGTTCTCCAGTTATGTGACTTTTTATTTATTTGTTTATTTATTTATTTTGCAGAGCCGCCTTATTTGATGGCCCTGGGGTGAGCAGAAGGGGGATTAAGAAGACCCCCAGTGACTTTTTTTTACATCTTTATGGGGATGGCATGTTATGCTGCAAAGCCTTGTAAGGCGATGGCAGCCCCATGTGTTACACAGAAACATAGAAATGATGGCAGAACTGGACCAAACGAGCCACTCAGTCTGCCCAGCAAGCTTATGCCAGTCTCTGCTGCACTGTGCAGGTTATCCCCATGCTTATCAATTTCCCAGACCATAAAAGTCAAGGCCCTCGGATGCTGTTTGACTCCAATTTCCCTTAACCATTGTCGTGGAAGAAGAGAGCACTGTTGGAGCTGCATTAAAACTATCAGGCTTAGTGATTAAGGGTAGTAAAAGCTGCATCAGCAAGTTACCCCATGTTTATTTGTTCCCCAAATCATAAAAGTCTGGCCCTTGTTGGTTCCTTTCTGAATCCAATTCCCCTTTTCCTACTGCAGTTGAAGCAGAGAGCAATGATGGAATTGTATTAACAGTATCAAGTCTTATTTGTTAAGGGTAGCAACTGCCACACCAGCAAGTTACCCCCCGTTACCCCCATGCACACTTTTCTTTATTTCCAACCTGTAGCGTTTAAGGAGCTACAGTGTTTATCCCATGCCCCTTTGAATTCCTTAACTGATTTTGTCTTCACCACCTCTTCCGGTAGGGCATTTCAGGCATTCACCACCCTCTCCGTGAAGAAATATTTCCTGCAATTGGTTCTGAGTAGTCCTCCCTGGAGTTTCATGACCCCTAGTTCTATTGATTTCTTTCCAATGGAAAAGGTTTGACGATTGTGCATCATTTAAACCTTTCAAGTATCTGAAGGTCTGTATCATGTCTCCCCTGCACCTCCTCTCTTCCGGGGTATACATATTCAGATCCTTCAGCCTCTCCTCATAAGTCTTCCAATGCTGACCCCTCACCATTTTGATCGTTCTTCTTTGGATTGCCTCTATCCTGTCTTTCTCCTTTTTGAGATATGGGCACCAGTACTGAACGCAGTACTCCAGTTGAGGCCTCACCAAGGACCTGTACAAGGGCATTATCACCTCTTTTTTCTTACTGGTTATTCCTCTCTCTATGCTTCCCAACATTCTTCTGGCTTTAGCTATCGCCTTGTCACATTGCTTCGCTGCCTTCAGATTGCCAGACACTATCACACCAAGGTCCCTCTCCCAGTCCATGCATACATATTAGTCTTTCACTGCCTATCACATAAAGCTGTTTTGGATTGCCACACACCAAATGCATGACTCTGCACTTTTTGGCATTGAATCCCAGCTGCCAAATTTTCGACCACTCTTCAAGCTTTCTTAAATCACTTTTCATTTTCTCTACTCCTTCAGGCATGTCCACTCTGTTGCAGATCAAAGTATCATCCACAAATAGACAAACTTTACCTTCTATCCTTCCACCAGATTGCTTTGCCATGGACCCTGCTGTGTTGTTTTGTCTTGCTGATTTTTTATGTGAGACAAAATAACATGGTGATACTGCTGTGATATTTTGTTAGAAGGGGGCTAAATATCACGTGAATGTCCCCACACCCCCATGATATGAGGGCCCTCCCATGATAAAATATAGCAGCTTCCTCTTCACTCAGGAAGGCCAATCCACATAAGTGGGTTATGCACCTTTACCAGCAGATGGAGAAGGAGTAAAGCTGATGTTATGGACATACAGCCCTGCCCTGATATCAGCCTGCCAGTATTCTCCACCTCCAGCAAATGGTGGATATGCATTTCCCTACTGGGGATTGCTTTGGTAAAAAATTACAAAAAAGAGAGGAAATTTAAGAAGAAAAGGAGAACTTTGTTTGCACCCCTTGAACTCGTAAGGTGATACCAATAGGTTCCTCTCTTAGTTGAGCACCTTTCGTCCGGTAGCCTTTTTCATGCATGGATTTAAAAAAAAAAAAAAAAAAAAAAAGGCGAAGCGATTGAAGGATAAGGGTGGCTCAGTGGTGAAGGCTTTCGCCCTCTCCCCCTGTAGCCGGAGACCTGGTCCCAGTCATGCTGTCAGCCAGGGATAAATGAGCTCAGGTGAAAAAAAAAAAAGAAGGAGCAGAGTAGGGAGGTTTTTTTCCCCCTATTCCTTCCTTACCATGTCTTCTTTCCTTGGTGTGAGTGGTCGGCATCTTTTCCCTTCTTCCCTCTCACTTCTCTGTGGAGTTGAGTGAGATGCGGTGGCAGCATAGGCTTGGTGGGTTGAGCAGCCTTTGGTTAGGCCCTGCTCCCAGGCTTGGTTTCTTTAAGCTGCGTGGTAGACCACGGCAGTGTTTTCGTGTGCTTGTTTATGTGCATTCTTGCTACGTGGTGATCTAGTGACGTCGACATGCATGTAGACGGCTACTTGAGCCCATACTGAGCACCTACTTGACCACGTACTTCACGCCTTCTTGAGTACGTTGCCTACTGGAGTGCGCATTGAGCAGGAAATGTTCAATCAGAGAATGTCAGATTGGGGCCTATAGGGCCTGGTATGGACCCATCCTCCATTTCCTGGGTAGAATATTTCCAGAGACTACATACATTTCTGCAGGGGCACCCAGCAGAGGTGGCAATACCTTCAAACTCAGGGTACTCAGGGTACTCAAGGGTTCCCAGTTGTCTGCTACCACATGCAGGCGCAGCGGTACAATAGTCCCTGATGATATTCAGGAAGATGTGGATAAGGATAAATCAGACAATGATATGAGTTTCTCTCCTCTGGAAGAGGTGGAAGTTCCCCCAGATTTTGAACCACATAGAACTCTGCTCCATTTCTTTCATAGAAACGAGTTGCCAAATCTGTTATCTCAGACTTTGAAGACACTTGGTGTGCCTGGGGTTGACTCTGTGGATGCACAATTAAACTCTGGAATTTGTTGCCAGAGGATGTGGTTAGTGCAGTTAGTATAGCTGTGTTTAAAAAAGGATTGGATAAGTTCTTGGAGGAGAAGTCCATTACCTGCTATTAAGTTCACTTAGAGAATAGCCACTGCCATTAGCAATGGTTACATGGAATAGACTTAGTTTTCGAGTACTTGCCAGGTTCTCATGGCCTGGATTGGCCACTGTTGGAAACAGGATGCTGGGCTTGATGGACCCTTGGTCTGACCCAGTATGGCATTTTCTTATGTTCCTATGACACATTTTTGGTCAAGGTACGCAAAGCGTCATATTTTTTCCCCTCCTGGATACAATTCATGAATTGATTGACATTGATTGGAGCACTCCAGAAGCAAACTTTAAAGGGGGACGCTCTTTGGCAGGACTGTGCCCCTTGGATCTGATGGCAAGGGAACAGTTGTGTTTCCCAAAGGTGGATGCGCTGGTGTAGTCTGTGACCAAGTGGACCATCCTTCCGGTGGAAGGAGGAGTAGCTCTAAAGGATGCTCAGGATAGAAGAATTTAAGCTATCCTTAAGCAGGCCTTAGAGGCCATGGAAATGAATTTGCAAATTGCTTCTTGTTGCTCCCTGGTGGCTCAGGCTAATCTACATCTCTCTCAGGAGACTGATGGAGCAGGGTCTCATAACAGAGTGATGATAGAACCAGGAGCCACCTTTTTAGCTGATGCAGGCTGTGAATTTGTTCGCACTGCTGCCAGAGGGGTAGCTTCTGAGACAGTGGCTAGGCGTCAGCTTTGGCTGTGAAATTGGTCAGCGGACACAATTTCTAAGTCCAGTGTCATGAGGTTCCCCTTTAAGGTTCTCTTTTATTTGGAAGTGAGTTGGAGAAAATGGTAAATAGATGGGGGGAATCCCAAGTCCCTCATTTGCCATAAAATAAAAAGCCGGCATAACGTCCCTTTGGGGCAAGAGGCCTCGCTAGAGACTACAGGCATTTTCATCCCTATAGGGGAGTGACTACTCAGAGGTCTCAACCTTTTGGTAGGACTGAGTCCCTTTGGCACAGAAAGCCTCAGAAGAATGCGGGCTCTGGTAGCAGAGCACCTCTTTGTTCACAATGAAGGGGGTGCGGACTCACCTGTTGGTGCAGGAGATAGGCGGGCGTCTATCTTGCTTTTCCCAGAGGTGGGTCCAGATCGCATCAGACCAATGAGTCCTGGAAGTGATAAGAGAAGGCTATGCTCTAGAGTTTCTTCGCATTCCTCCAGATGCCTTTATGGTCTCTCCCTGCAACTCCCTACAGAAGAGGTTGGCAGTGGAAGTTATTGGACTTGAAGGCCGTAATTCCTGTTCCCAAAACACAAGAATATACAGGTAGTTATTCCATTAATTTTGTCGCAGCCAAAAAGGAGTGATTTTTTAAGCCCATCCTGGATCTCAAAGGAGTCAATCAACATTTCAGGGTGACTCATTTGCATATGGAAACTCTGTGCTCTGTGATAATGGCAGTGCAATCAGGGGAATTTCTCATGTCTCTAGATCTGTCGAAGGCATATCTGCATATTCCCATTCTCCAGGAACATCAATGCTTCCTGCAGTTTGCCATTCTGGGATGTCATTATTAGTTTAAGCTCTGCTCTTTAGGCTGACCACTACATCCAGGACCTTCTCCAAAATCATGGTGGTAGTAGCTGCATCCTTACGCAAGAACAGCATCCTGGTTCACCCGTATCTGGATGACTGGCCAAGAGCATAGAAGAGAGTCACCTGGCTTCTTGCAAATTGGTCTCATTACTGCAAGAGCTAGGCTGGCTGGTTTCTGCTAGAGTGTCACATTCAGAAGTTGATTGCTCAAGTTCAAACCCTGAGAAGGACTATTCACCCAACAGTGTGGTCTTATCTACAGGTCCTAGGTTTGATAGAGGTTGTCCCCTAGGTAAGGGTGCACATGTGGCCTCTAGCACACCTTGCTTTCCCAGAGAGTCCGCAGTCTCAGAACTACATGGTGAGGCTTCACTTGCCATTAGAGGTGAGTATCCACTTGAAGAGGTGGTTGTAAGCGGATCATCTCAGGAGGGAAGTTTCCTTAGAGACGCCGGAATGGTTAGTGCTCATGACAGATGCGAGCCTTCAGGGTCCGGAGGCTCAGTATAAGGAGTTGATGGTGCAAGGTCGCTGGAGCACCAAGGAGCGTCAATGGAGCATCAATCAACTGGAAGCACATGCAGTTTAGCTGGTGTGCTTCAGGTTTGCCGAGCGTCTAGAGCAGTGATTCTCAACAGATGTTTCGGGACACACTAGTATGTAATGAAGTCCTGGGAAGTCACAGAGCCAGCAGAAGACTGATCTTTCCTCATCAGTCTGGGCAGGAGTTAGCTGACTTTTCTTTTATTGGGTATGACAGGAAACTGATCTTGCTTCCTTCTCCTCTTCCTAGCCAGTGAGAGGTTGTTCCCTCTTCCTTCACCCAGATCAGAACACGATATCACCAACTCCTGTTCATATGGGCCCAGCAGGACACTAATTTTATCTTCCTCTGCCTGGCCTGGCAATGAGGCTGCTGATGCTTTCTTCATCCCATGGGGCCTGGATGTGAAAGCAGGAGCATAATGAAGAAAGGTGTGTGCTCTGAAAATCCGCTGCTGCTGCCTCCTCATCTTTCTCTCCTCAGTTCTTCTTGCCCTTATCTGCTGCTGATAAAAAGGGAGGGAGACTCTGGATTGGACTGATGTCTTTTCTGCTGGCTGGGAGCCAGGAGGAGGGAGAGATGTACTGGGAAGGAAGGCGTGGGAAGATAGGAGTTTGAGTCTGCTGGGCAGGAAGTCATGGGGAGATAAGGAGTCAGGAGTCTGCTGGATAGGAAGGGGTGGAGGAAAGAAGGTTGGGGTTTCTGGGTAGGGAGGGGTTGGGGGCTGCTGGGTAGGGAAGAGAGATGGAGGTGGAAAGAGAGATGGAAGTGTGGGCCTGCTGGGTTGGGGGAGAGGGGAGTGAGGGATGCTGAGCAGGAAGGAGTAAAAAAGGTGCCCTTACCATGTGACAGGGTATCTGTGCCATTGGCCGGCCCCTGTCACATGGTAGGAGCATTGGATGGCCTGCGCCATTTTTAAAGATGGCGCCGGCCATCCAGTGCTCCCTCCATGTGACGGGGCCAGCCAATGGCACGGATATCCTGTCACATGGTAAGGGCAAAGGCCATTGGCGCCATTTTTATTAGTGGCAGCCGACGGCCCAAGAGTGGGAGATCGCTCCTGGGACCCCCACTGGACCACCAGGTACCTGTAAAATGTTTTTTGGGGGGATCGGGAGGGTGGGGGAAGCTAAGGGATTAGTTTTAAAGGGTCAGGGTGGGTTTTTTGTTTATCGGCTCGGGCGCAGCCAATAAACAAAACCGCGATCGGGCCAGCCGAAAAAAACCCCACGATGTGAATCGGAACCGGAATCCGAACCAATTCCGGTTCCGATTCACATCTCTAGTTCTGTGTGTGTATGAATGAGATGAGGTACTTTACTAGAGGTTTGTAGTAACCTTATTTGTTGTATTTTTTCAATATTATATTGCACTGGTGGCAAATTACTGTCTTTTCACGAGTAGGGCTATTGCTGTTTCATTTCTTGGAGTTAATGCTGCTGAGGTATGGCAGATTTGATTGACATGTACAGATTGGGGTTTGTTTGTATTATTTTACAATGCACCTGTTAGCAGAGGCAGTTTGTGATGCTGTTATTGAGATGAGGCCAGAATCAGAATATCTTTTTTGTATGGTGAGTTATACAGGGAACTGTCTTAGTTCTGCAGTGCACCTATTGTTAGGAAGTGGGGGATGCCTATGGATGCAGAATATATACTTATATTTAGTTCCATGATGGTCATATGTTCAGTGTATCGTGCATGTGAGCATCATCTCTCAGATGTGTCCTAATAGAAAAAAGGTTGAGAACCACTGGTCTAGGGGCTTGGGCAGTCAGAATAATGTCAGACAATGCGATGATTGTGGCTTACATCAATCATCAGGGTGGAACCAAGAGTCAACAAGAGCTGTAGGAGATAGATATGCTCATGGTAAGGACAGAGCAACATCTTCTAAACATATCCGCCTCCCACATTGCCAAGATAACGTAAGGCCCAACTTTCTCAGCAAATAGAGCTTGAAACCAGGAGAGTGGGAGTTGTTGGATGAAGCTGTTCAACTCATAGTAGCGCACTGGGGTCACCCATTTCTGGATTTGCTGGTGACCTCAGCCAATACAAAAGTTCCATGATTCTTCAGTCACAGAAGGTATCCAAAAGCTTTGGGTTTTGATTCTCTTGTTCAGGTGTGGCTGTGGCGCATGGCTTCCCGCCATGACCACTAATAGGCAGGAGCATTTGAAAAATCACAAGACAGACTGAAACCATGCTTCTGGTGGCTCTGGATTGGCCCTGGAGGCCATGGTATACTGATCTGTGGAGGCTGCTGATGAGCAGTCCTCTCGGGCTACCGCCCTAGAAGGATCTATTGCGACAGAGACCCATTCTTTTTTTTATTTATTTCCTTATTGAAATTTTTAATGCAATGTCCAAGAATTCACTAGAAACTGAAAAGAAATGACATTTGCAATATATACTATAAAAAGCAAAAAGAATTAACAATAAGAAATAATGATGCCATATATAATCCTAGTCCTTAATCATGGGGAATCCAGACCCAATCCTAGGAAATATAGTATTAACTACTAAAATTAACAAGAAATACTAGCACAGGAAAAGCTATTAAATCATAATGAAGGACATCATTCCTGACCAATGAGAACTCAGCTGAGATCTAAAGGTGATTAATCTTCTACAGGAGAGAATTTATCACTAAGAAAGCGAGAGAGCTGAGAGGGATAAAAAAAAGTATATGAAAGTTTGCAATATTTGACAAGACATTTACAAGGATATTTTAGCAGGAAAAAAGCACCACGTTGCAATACTTTGGGCCTCAGTAGGAGAAATTGCTTTCTCTTTTTCTGAGTTTGTCTCGCCAAATCCGAAAACACTCTAACCTTCAAATGAAGAAAAATATCAGTATGATGTCAAAAAAACAGCTTTAATATCCAGTCTCTATCTGATTAGAGTATAAAAGAGACAACAAGGTAGCTGGTTGAGTCAGCTGACTATCAAAAGTCTCAAGCACTGCAGTAACATTCAAGTTATTAGAATCCATCTACTAAACCTTTCTTGAAAGGAGGCAAGTAATAAATCCTAGAAAAAGGTGGTACTCTTGTTCAGGTACTTTTAATATCGCAAATAAGTATCTCTTCCACATATCCTTGGTGGAAATAAGAGGAACTTTAGGAAAATTGATGAACCGAAGATTCCTCCCTCGGTTTTGATTCTCCAAATGTTCTATTCTACTGGACAAAAACTGATTGTCCTTCAATAACATTTGTTGCAGGGCAGAAGAATTTTCCATACCCTGTTTCAAAACCTCACAAGTTAATGTTATCTGATTCTTATACCTTTACATGAACATCTAGATCTTTAACTCTGTTCATCATAGGATTTAACAGTGCAATAACGTTAGTGTTGAGGATCAAAATGGCTTCCCAAATTGACTCAAGAGTGAAAACAGCAGGTCTTACCATTGCAGAAGGTTTAAACAAAAATTCATCAATAGAAACAGTATCGATATGAGGGGTATCACCTTCATGTTGCCACTGAGATTCTCCGACAGGAATTCTTCCTGGAATGCCAGCGATACAATTGTCCAGCTCTGAGGCGATCACTACAAACACCGCGGTCTCAGGATGAGTCTCGGTGGGATTGGTGTCACCGCTGCATGCCAGGTCCTGTCGTGAGGTAAGAGTTCTCACCATAGCACTGTTAGCAAGAGCTGTCCTTTCAACTGGGGACAAAAAGAATCTGGGAAGGAGTTGAGTACATCCTCCTCTCTGATGGCTTCCAAAGAATCAACACCCAGATCATAAGCCCCTCACTACATGTGTGCATCTATCGGGCCGATAACAGGACTCTCTGGGGGGACAGCTGAGACATCCCTTTCCTTGGCCCTCTGTTTATGGCTGGAATGAGACATAATGGCAAAGAGGTAAGAGAAAGGAAAACATCAAGCAATTCCGTGCAGTGCTAGAACACCATCTTGAACATAAGAACATAAGAAATTGCCATGCTGGGTCAGACCAAGGGTCCATCAAGCCCAACATCCTGTTTCCAACAGAGGCCAAACCAGACCACAAGAACCTGTCAATTACCCAAACACTAAGAAGATCCCATGCCACTGATGCAATTAATAGCAGTGGCTATTCCCTAAGTAAACATGATTAATAGCCTTTAATGGACTTCTCCTCCAAGAACTTATCCAAACCTTTTTTGAACCCAGCTATACTAACTGCACTAACCATATCCTCTGGCAACAAATTCCAGAGCTTTATTGTGCGTTGAGTGAAAAAGAATTTTCTCTGATTAGTCTTAAATGTGCTACTTGCTGACTTCATGGAATGCCCCCTAGTCCTTCTAATACTTGAAAGTGTAAATAACCGAGTCACATCTACTCATTCAAGACCTTTCATGATCTTAAAGACCACTATCATATCCACCCTCAGCCGTCTCTTCTCCAAGCTGTACAGCCCTAACCCCTTCAGCCTTTCGTCATAGGAGAGCTGTTCCATCCCCTTTATCATTTTGGTTGCCGTTCTCTGTACCTTCTCCATCACAGCTATATCTTTTTTGAGATGCGGCGACCAGAATTGTACACAGTATTCAAGGTGTGGTTTCACCATGGAGCGATATAGAGGCATTATTACATTTTCCGTTTTATTAACCATTCCCTTCCTAACAATTCCTAACATTCTGTTTGCTTTTTTGACTGCTGCAGCACACTTGGCCAACGATTTTAAAGTATTATCCACTATGATGCCTAGATCTTTTTCCTGGGTGGTAGCTCCTAATATGGAACCTAACATCGTGTAACTACAGCAAGGGTTATTTTTCCCTATATGCAACATCTTGCACTTGTCCACATTAAATTTCATCTGCCATTTGGATGCCCAATCTTCCAGTCTTGCAAGGTCCTCCTGTAATGTATCACAGTCCGCTTGTGATTTAACTACTCTGAATAATTTTGTATCATCCGCAAATTTAATAACCTCACTCGTCGTATTACTTTCCAAATCATTTATATGTATATTGAAAAGCACCGGTCCAAGTACAGATCCCTGAGGCACTCCATTGTTTACCCTTTTCCACTGAGAAAATTGACCATTTAATCCTACTCTCTGTTTCCTGACTTTTTAACCAGTTAGTAATCCACGAAAGGACATCACCTCCTATCCCATGACTTTTTAGTTTTCATAGAAGCCTCTCATGAGGGAGTTTGTCAAACACCTTCTGAAAATCCAAATACACTACATCTACCGGTTCACCTTTATCCACATGTTTATTAACCCCTTCAAAAAAATGAAGCAGATTTGTTAGGCAAGACTTCCCTTGGGTAAATCCATGTTGACTGTGTTCCATTAAACCATGTCTTTCTATATGCTCTATGATTTTGATCTTGAGAATAGTTTCCACTATTTTTCCCGGCACTGAAGTCAGGCTCACTGGTCTATAGTTACCCGGATCGCCCCTGGAGCCTTTTTTAAACATTGGGGTTACATTGGCCACCCTCCAGTCTTCAGGTACAATGGATGATTTTAATGAAAGGTTACAAATTGTAACTAATAGATCAGAAATTTCATTTTTTTAGTTCCTTCAGTACCCTAGGATGCATACCATCCGGTCCAGGTGATTTGTTTACTCTTTAGTTTGTCAATCTGGCCTACTACATCTTCCAGGTTCACAGTGATTTCGTTCAGTTCGTCTGATTCATCACCCCTGAAAACCATCTCCGGAACTGGTATCTCCCCAACATCCTCATTAGTAAACACGGAAGCAAAGAATTCATTTAGTCTTTCTGCAATGGCCTTATCTTCCCTAAGAGCCCCTTTAATCCTCTGGTCATCTAATTGTCCAGCCAACTCCCTCACAGGTTTCTTGCTTTGGATATATTTTAAAAAGTTTTTATTATGAGTTTTTGCCTCTATGGCCAACTTCATTTCAAATTCTCTCTTCGCCTGTCTTATCAATGTTTTACACTTAACTTGACAATGCTTATGTTTTATTCTATTTTCTTCAGATGGATCCTTCTTCCAGTTTTTGAAGGATTTTTTTGGCTAAAATAGCCTCTTTCACCTCACCTTTTAACCATGACGGTAATCGTTTTGCCTTCTTTCCACCTTTCTTTATGTGTGGAATACATATGGACTGCGTCTCTAGGATTGTATTTTTAAACAATGTCCAAGCCTGTTGAACACTTTTAACCTTTGCAGCTGCACCTTTCAGTTTTTTTCTATTTTCCTCATTTTATCAAAGTTTCCCTTTTGAAAGTTAGTGTTAGAGCTGCAGATTTACTTACTGTCCCCCTTCCATTTATTAGTTTAAATTTTATCATGTTATGATCACTGTTGCCAAGTGGCCCCACCACCGTTACCTCTCTCACCAAATCCTGCATTCCACTAAGAATTAAATCTAAAATAGCTCCCTCTCTTGTTGGTTCCTGAACCAATTGCTCCATGAAGCAATCATTTGGATCCCCCCTGGAGCAGCAGTGTTATGATCTGCTATGCTAATGGGAGGAGCAAGCAGATAGGAGTAGCAATCTGTTAGGATCTACTTCTCCAGAGGGGAGGAGTTAGCAATCTGTTATGATATAGGTGAATCCTTGGGCCGATGGCAGATGACAGCGCCCCCAGGAGGATATTTTGAGAGGGACCACCGGCTAGGCTTGAGTATGGAGACAGACACAGATAGTTCTTTTATTAGACAGGTTAGTAGAACCACCAGAGGTGGCAGTAGTGAGCTGATATGCTCGGCGGGGCTGAAGTCCCTCAGATACTGGAACTGTGATCCCAGGGTTGCTGAGCTGTAAAGAGACTGTAGATAGTGAATAGACAGGGTATGCAGTATACATAGCCAGTACTTAGATGATAACTCACATAAGGTCTTGAGAAAGCTCAGTAGCTGGAAAGGGTTAGGCCCTCGAGGAGTGAGTACCTCATTCCAGGGAAAGCTCTGAGAGAGCAGTGGTAACTCACAATTGTCTGTACCTGTAATAGCTTCCAGGCAGTAGATAATCTTCAGAGTGTTTAGGAACATGGGCCCTTGAGGAGCGAGTACCGGTTCCTATCTGTAATCTGAAATAGAGAAAAGAGAGCGAGGCCCCCGAGGAGCGGGTACCTCTGGTAAGTCCGAGGAGGCAGAGTTGCATAGAGAAAAGCGGGTCCAGATGAATCCCCACAATCAATCCTTGCTAACTCAATCTGTTAGCGAAAGTAAAGACCTTTTATGTTGGAAGCGGATGACGTCAATACAGGGGGACGCCCCTGAGGTTCACGCCCTTGCTGGCACATACTTCGGAGCACACGCGCGCCCTACGTCATCAGGAAGATGGTAGATCCGCAGAGTCGAGCCGTCCCGGGAACGCCGGGGAGAAGCGGCATGGAGACGCCGCAGTAGCAAGCCATCCATCAGGCCCGGAGGAAGTCACCACATAGGTAGAGAGGGTGGAGCGAGGGCAAAGAGCAGCCACGAACGCAACAAGCAAGGATCCATTCTACATGACAAGTCGGGTCAATTTTGTCTTATGCTTTGGCCATTGAGAGGGCTCAGTTATTGAAGCGTAGTTATTCTGCTGCAGTGATTTCCACTTTGCTCCGGGCTAGAAAATTTTCTACGTCTCTGATTTATGTTAGAGATTAGAGAGTTTTCAAGGCCTGGTGTGAGGTCTGAGGTTCTTGGCCTCTCAAAATGGAAATTCCATTCATTTTGGAATTTTTTCAGAACAGATTGCTTAAAGGCTTAGCCCTTAACACCTTGAAGGTTCAAAGTGGCAGCTCTCGCTTGTTTTAGGGGGTGAGTCAATGGTGGGCTTTTGTCTTCCCATCTGAATGTGGGAGTTAAGCATTTTCGTCCTCCCTTGTGGCTACTGGTACCTTTGTGGAACCTTAATCTGGTCCTGGATTTCTTGGTGGGTCATAAATTTCAACCGCTTCATAGCCTCTCCTTGAAGGCACTTACTTTGAAGACAGTTTTTCAGGTGACAATCTGCTCAGTTTGTCAGATTTTTGAGCTGCAGGCCCTTTCTTGCCGTAAGCCCTTTCTATGTGTGGCTCCAGGAGCGGTACAGCTTTGGACTGTGCCTTCTTTTTTGCCAAAAGTGGTTTTGGAGTTTCATTTGAATCAGTCTATTTCCCTGCCCACGCTGGACAGGAATAGAGATGAGCATGAATATCATCTCTTGCATGCCTTGGATGTCAAGCTGCATCTGATGCACTAGTTGGAGGTTACTAAACCTATCAGGAAGTCTGATTGACTGACATGGTGGAAGTAAACAGAGTGAGCCAACAATGCAGGCAACTATAGCCCGTTGGTTAAGGAAGTCATCACGGCCACCTAAGTAGATGCTGAGATTCCTTTGCCTTGGCAAGTTAAAGTACATTCCACTAGGGCTCAGGCGGTATCATGGGCAGAGCTTCTATTGGCCGCCTTGTTGGCCGCCCCGCCATCTATAGCCTCCCCTCTCCACTAAACTCGGCTCCCCCCCCCACCCCCGCCAGGTCCCCAGCAAGTCCACCACCCACCTCTTTATACGCCAACCTATTGCCCCCCTCACAGACTCGAAATTGGACTATTTAAATCTCCCTCCCTCCAAATTTGCTTTATCTACGCACCCTCCGGGTTACTTGGGTACGACTATACACTACACAATGCTGCCTCACCATATTCCTATCCTCAAACACTTTCCACCTCCAATCCAGGCACCATGGCTCACCACCCCCCATGAACACCGCCGATCCCTAATCCCCATCATGATCTCCCCCCTAACCCAACTAATAGGCCTAACAACCTTCACGATCCTCCTCCTAAATGCCCAGTCCATAGTCAAAAAAACTAGCCTTCTCAACGACATCCTCTCTGATGACAGCCCGGATATCTGCACCATCACTGTAACATGGCTAAAGAATGCAGACTCAGTTCTAATAAACCAACTCCCAACCGACCTATACAACATATTCTCCATTCCCAGACCCAAAAAAAGAGGAGGCCTCCTTCTCGCGGCCAAAAAGCAATTCAATTTAACCCTCCAATCCATTGCCCCCCCTCACAGACTCAAAATTGGGCTATTTAAATCACCATCCCTCCAAATTTGCCTCATTTACGCACCCCCCTGGCTACTTGAGCACGACCCATCCCCATTGATCGAATACATCACCAAAAACCTAGACATACACTCCCCTGCCATTATCCTCAGGGATCTTAATCTCCATGTTGACAAAACTCCCCTCACAGCATTATGCGAGTCTCTACCCACATCTCTGGATGTGATAGGCTTCAAACAGATCATCGCCAACCCCACCCACAAGGCAGGCCACATCACCGACCTCATCTTTACCAACGCACTGATCCAATCAGACACCCCTACATGCCAACCTATACCCTGGTCTGACCACTTCCAAATTGAAACTACATGCTCCTTTAATGGCATTCCTGCACCCACTCTCCCAAAAGAAACCATCCATTTCCTTAAATCATGCAAATCAGAGGACCTCATAGCAGCCCTCACCGACACACTTTCCAATCTAGATCTCACTGATGCGGAGTCTACTCTCTCATCCTGGCATCAGCTCACCAACACCGTGGCTAATTCTCTCTGCCTTAAACAATCCCGAGAGATTAACCCTGCTAACACCAGAAAGAAACCCTGGGACACCTCCAAGCTTAAAACCATGAAACGCCATCTTAGGAAACTGGAAAAACGATGGTGTAAAGAACAAACCCCGGCACTCTGATCCACATTCCGTTCTTACCTCCACTCCTATAAGGAAGCCATAGACAAATCAAAAAGGGACTTTCACGCCTAAAAAATCCTTCATCTTAAATTCAATGCCCGGGCTCTTTTCGAATTTGTTGCCTCCCTCACTAAAACCATCCCTACCCCCCTCCCTGACTCTGATCATAACACCAAATGCGAAGAGCTTGCCCAATACTTTCACAAGAAAATTCAAACCATCATGGCACGTTTCCCCCCATCCCCCACATCCACCATTCCCTCCACCACAAACACCTCTGCCCCCTCACACACTTACCTCTCTACCACATCACACACTCCCACCTCATCCCATGCTATCAATTCCCCCGCAGCACTCAACTCATTCTAAACCACTACACACATTGAGATAGAATCCATTCTCAAGAAAATCAAACCTGCAATACATCCCCCACCAAAACCCTTCTTACCATCCCCAATACCATCTCCAAACCTATTGCCGACATCATCAACAGCTCTATACCCAACAGCTCTGTACCCAACCTACTTAAACAAGCCATAATTAAACCCATCCTAAAAAAACCCACTCTTGATCCAGCAGACCCAGCCAATTACCGTCCCATCTCCAACCTACCCTTCCTATCTAAAATCCTAGAAAAAGTTATCAATGCGCAACTTACAAGCTACCTAGATGACTACCACATCCTCTTCCCATCCCAATTCGGTTTTTGCCGACACCACAGCACTGAAACCCTCCTCATTTCCCTCTCTGACCATATCCTGAGGGCCCTTGATAAAGGCCAATCATATATCCTAGCCCTCCTGGACACATCCTCAGCCTTTGACACGGTCAACCACAACATCTTAATTGAGCGCCTTAGAGAAATTGGAATTTCCAGCTCCGCACTTTGTTGGATTCAATCATACCTCACAATACCGAGTAAAAAGTGGACACTGTGAATCAAAACCTATCAACTTTGTGCAAGGTGTTCCCCAAGGCTCTTCACTTTCCTCCACCCTCTTCAATATATACCTCCTTCCCCTCTGTAAGCTCCTATCCAGACTCGGCCTTCCGCACTTCATATATGCGGACGATGTTCAGGTACTCATATCTATAACCGATACTCTTCTCGAGGCCTTGAAAACATGGGAATCTGCACTCACAACCATCAATTCCCTTCTCGCTGACAACTACCTTGTGCTCAACACATCCAAAACAGAGCTCCTATACATCTCACCCACATGCAACTGCACCAGCTCCACTTCTAACCCCCCCACCCCACCGTCTCCTTTGCCCATCACGTTCGCAGCCTTAGCGTTATCCTAGATAACCACCATAACCTAAAAAAATTCATCAATTCCACCCTAAAAGATGGATTCTTTAAGCTCCACACCCTAAAAAAACAAACCACTGCTTCACATAAATGATTTCCGTACAGTCCTCCAAGCCACCATCCTATCCAAGCTTGATTATTGCAATGCTATGCTCCTTGACCTCCCTAAATACACCCTACGGCCACTTCAGATACTCCAAAACTCGGAGGCACGTATCCTCTCCAATGCCCACCGAGGTGATCACATCACCCCAGTCCTCAAACACCTATACTGGTTGCCCATCAACGCCCAGATCATATACAAATCCCTAACTAACATGCACAAAACCATCTACAACCAAGACATGCCCTGGTTCAAAGAACATCTCCGATTCCATACCCCTAACAAACCTATCAGATCACAACACTGTGCCACGCTACATACTCCTTCTCCTAAAATTACAAAGCTGAAGTCTACCAAAGAACATGCCCTCTCTATAGCTAGTCCTACCCTTTGGAACAAGATGCCTCCTAACCTCCGCCAGGAGCCTTGCCCAAAAAGATTTAAACAAAATCTTAAGACTTGGCTCTTTAAACACACATACACCTAAACATGCTCAGTGCACATCTCCCCCCTCCCCCCCCCCCACTGAAATTCGTAAATTTCTTGTAAATAATTGTAAATATTTCCCTCATATTCAGTTAACCATCACTATAACTTGTTTCCTGTTGATACTTTTTGATATGTGTTCTCTGTAAAGCTTCTTGCTGGATTAAGTTAACTGTAAACCGAGATGATGTTCCCAACGTATTTCGGTATATGAAAATGCTTAAATAAATAAATAAATATATATATATATATATATATATATATATATATATATATATATATATATATATATAAAGATTGTTGTCTCCTGTTGAGATTTGTCAAGCAGTGACATGGTCTTCCTTACACACTTTTTCCAAGCAATACTGCTTTGATATTTGGGCTTAGGACTCCACTGCCTTCGTACGTGTGGTGTTGATTGGACCGCAGGCAGCCTCCTGCCCTGTTTGGGAGTAGGTTTGGTACATCCCACTTCTGTGGATTGGCCTGTCTAAGTGCAGAGGAAGGAGAAATTACTACTTACTTGATAATTTCCTTTCCTCTAAGGAAGGCAGACCAGTTCACAACCCACCCTCGGCTGCCGCCTTGCTTTTAGTTCATTCTTTGGGTATGGACAATACAGAATGTTGTCTCTGTTACTCATTGGGGACTGGTAAGTGTCATCACAAACCCTCAGTTTAGTGAATGTTAGTTCTTTTATCCAAGCTCAGTGTTCCCAATTGGTTGGAAGCATGAGTGGTTGACTATTAATAGTCATGTTCAAGTATAATCAGTTTGTCCACAGTTTGGCTTTTCCAGAGAATACTGGCAGGCTGATGTCGGAGCAGGACTATATGTCCATGATATCAGCTTTATTCTGTCTCCATCTGCTGGTAGAGGTACATAACCTACTTGTGTGGCTTGGCCTGCCTTCCTTAGAGGAAAGGAAATTATCAGGTAAGAAGTAATTTCTCCTTAGTGAATTTAGGCCTTAGATGGATAAGTAATGATAGTCATACATACCCGGTTAAGTTAACTGGATAAGTTAGACCTACTCAATATCAAGTCTAAAGTTAGCTGGCTAAGACTTATCCGGCTAACTAGAGACTTATTTGGGAATATTCAGCAGCATCGCCATGCTGTTGAATATCCTATGTGAGTCAGGCAGATAAGTCTTATCTGGCTAACTCACTGTATTAGTGTTTAAGGGACAGTCTTGTGGAAGTCACTTTGATGTATAATAGGAAAGGGTTAATTTAGTTCCTTAATAGAAAAAAAACCCAGTATGATTTGTTTATAATGTGCTTTGTGCTTAAGTTCTAAGTGAAACTTGTCTCACAGCAACCCCCTCCCCCTAGTATGATCAGAAATTAGTAGAGTGGCAAAGAGCAAGTTATAGTCCATTATTATGTACAAGGTCAGCATGTAGCTTGCTTTGAAAGTAGTATTTCTGCCAGAAAAGAGAGTGGACACACAGTAATGCTTAAAGCATAAAGACAGGATTCTGGGCTGTTAGGTAGCCCCCCCCCCTTCCCTTCATAGCTCACACTATTTGTCTCCTTTACTAGAAGCAGCCTGGAACACTTTACAGCCCATAGACCCCTCCCTCCATAGCCCAGAACTAAGAAGGTTATTTTGTAACATCTGGGAAAGAAGGTTATTTTGTAACATCTGGGACATTTCATCATACACACATTGATTTTTTTCTTTTGAAAATTTATGTTCAAGACGTGTTCCTTATCCCTGCGCAAAAATTAGCATGCAGAAAAGTTTATTTTATTTTATTTACACAAAACTGGTCAAAAAATCTCTTGATGTTTTATTTGAAGCTCAAAAAGTCTTGAAAAATAAGCAAAAGGTATGGGCATACCTATGTCCAAATCATGAATGACTGATGATTAAAACTTCCAGCACAAACTTGAGGTTATAAGCATCCCTTAGTGTGCTTATACCTGTGCTTTATGATGGTCATTGATATTCTTTGATATATATGAGCCTTTGGTAACACATCTATATTTTCAAAGTGAGATCACTATTTGTGTTTTTAAGAGCTACAGACTATCGCGACCATCTTGGCAAAGAACCAGAATCCCCAGTGCTGAACAGTCCATCAACCAAGATCCTCCCTTGCCTTGCTGATTCACCAACTGGGAGCTAATGACTAGCACTCAATCAGGAAAATGACAGCTCTTTTGCTAGGCCCTTCTATATATTTCCCTGTTAGTTGGGGGAAAAGATTATTTACCTTGCTTATTGTGCTGATATATATCCTGTTTTGTTTGTTATTGTCACAGGTGTTCTCATAAGCATCTATTTTCTGCATATATTACAGAGAGAATATAGCTTTTCATACTTTCACGTAAGCTGTAGTCAGGTGTCATTATTTTCTTAGTGTGTTTGTATGATCCAGACTACAAAGCAAAAACCTCCAGCCTTCCACCCACTACAATCACTTAACTGGATATGTTTCAATATCTATCCCACAGTTATTAGAGCAGATAAATTGCTTCTGTTAGTGAAGATTCTCTCTCACTGTCTGTCTCTCTTCCATTTATCCTGCCCTGCCTCTGTTAGTTATACCCTTTCCATTTACTTATCAGAAACCATTCTGAGGGAAACACAACCAATTTTCCCAAAACACAGTCCAGGTTTTCTCTTTACATCCTAACTCCCTCACTACAGATTCTGCATACCTGGTGTTTTACTAAAGGTATGAAAGGGTAAAAAAATTGTTTGTTTTTTATTTCATTTCGGGAGTTTTCACCATGAATTTCATTTAATTTAATGCTTAATTTGTTTCTTTCATTAAAAAAATAAATAAAACCTTTAAAAAAAAAAAAAAGGAAAATGAGCCTCCCAAGGCCTCCTGTATCCATCACTCATCCCTCCCACCTGGAAAAATGTGGGAACCAGGATCTCCCCCCATCCAACAATTACCCGGTGTTTTGGGGATCTGCTGACAATCACTAGAGCCAGATTGAATCCTTGGCAGGTTGCCATGACCTTGGCCTATGCTCTACACAAGGCTAAAGTATGGAGGCCTTGTCTTCACGCCTTGGCCAAGGCCCATGCTGGAGCCTAAGCTGGATGCCAGGACCTTGGCCTCAGCCAGATAATGACTCCTGGGCCTCAGCCTAGGCCAAAGCCCAAGCCTGATGCCGTGACCCAGTCCAGAGTCCGGATACGAAGCCTGGGCCTCAGTCTAGACCAGAGCTCGAGTCCATGCCTGATGGCGAGGCCCAGTTCTGAAGCTGGGTCCTGATGCTTGGGCCTCTGCCTAGAACAGAGCCTGTGCCCAGGCCTGATGCTGGGTCTTGGTTCTGAGACCAGGTCCCAACACCTGGGCCTCACCCTAGCCTGAAGCCCATGCCAAGAAATAAATCAGGGCCCAACCTGGAGGCCAGGTTCTGATACCTGGGCCTTAGCCTAGGCACAATGCCAGAGCCCAGTCTGGAAGTTGGGTCTCGATGCCTGGGCTTTGGCCCAAGCCCAATGCCAAATCCAGACCAGAGTTCAGGTCCTGAAATCTGAGCCTCATTCTAGGCCAGAGCCCAGGCCCAGGCCCAATGCTGGGGCCTGGTCTGGAGGCTGGGTACTGGCACCTGGGCTTGGGCCTAGGATGGAGCCCGGTTCGAAAGCCTAGTCCTTATTCCTGGACCTTGGCCTAGATCAGAGCCTATCCCCAGGCCTGGTCCATAGGCTGGGTCTTGACAACTGAGCCTCGGCCTAGGTCCATGCCCAACACTGGGATCCGGTCCGGTCCTGACACCATCATTTGTGAAGAAAGAAGACAAGAAGAAGACTTACCGGCCAGTGCTTCAGCCTCGGGGTCTGGCCTGACCCTGTGGCCAGGTCCCAGCCTCAGGACTCACCTGGACCCAGGCCCAGGCCTCAGAACCCTGCTTGGCTGTAGCTTTGGATATCCGACGGATCAGGTAAGTAATTTTTCTTGGGGACCTGGGCCTTTCCTTAGATCTTGACCAAAGCCCCAATGTTGGCCAGGGCGTAGGCCAAGACCCCAGTGTCATGCTCAGGTTTCAGCCTATGCCTTAAACAAATCCTCGTCTTTGGGCCTCGCCTAGGACTAAACCAAGGCACCGGCATCACACTTGGTCGAAGCCTGATCAGAAGTTTTTACCAATTTAAACAAGATTTGTTTAATTTGGGGATCCTCTCAATTCATTTCAGGGCCCCCTTAATAAAACAATTTGGCCCTTATTCATTGTGTTTTGCAAATTTGGTTAAAACGTATCCATATCCCTAGTGTTTACCTCTTATATTCTCACAGTTGCTACAGTCCCATGATATGTGTTTGTGTGAGAATTCTGAATCCATTAAGGCCTAACTTCTAAATAGATCCTTAGCCAGAATAGTCAGACTCAGGATAATTACTGTAAAATAATAAAATAAAATAAAAATAAATAAGTCATTCCATTACATTCCATCCCCTGGATACTGTGTGGCATAGGAGAAGAAATTAAAGACTTTCATGTTGCAGCCCTGCTGCTCAGTAGGAAGTAGGAGGTGGCAGTGGCTAATTTGAAAAATTGTTTGGTAGCAATAGCATCTTGGTTAAATTTGAACAAATTAAAAATGAATCCAGAAAAATTGGAAATTTTATGGATCAATAGTTGGGGTCGAGAGTTAAACATTAGTCCTATTGCTCAAGATGAGATGATAAGACCAAAGTCAATAGTAAGAACATAAGATTTGCCATACCCGATCAGACCAAAGGTCTGATCAAACCACATCACAAGTTTCTGGCAGGATCCAAAAAGGTTGATAGATTGAAATTCCATGCTGCTTATCCCAGTGGATTTCCCCAAGTCTATCTTAATAATGGTTTATGAACTTTTTTTCCAGGAACTTGTACAAACCTTTTTTTAAAACTCAGCTATACTAACAGCTTTTACCGCATCCTCAAGCAACAAATTCCAGAGTTTAATTATGTGCTGAGTACAAAAATATTTTCTTCTTTGTCTTAAATGTATTACTTAGTAAACCCATTTGCGTTTACCCATTCCACTCTACTCATTATTTTATATACCTCTATCATATCTCTCTTCAGCCTTCTCTTCTCCAAGTTAAAAGCCTTAATCTCTTTAGCCTTTCTATCCCCTTTAATCATTTTGGTTGCCTTTCTCTTTTACTTTCTAATTCTGCTATATTTTTCTGAGATGTGATAACCATAATTGCACACAATTATGAAAGTGCAATCTCACCATGGCATGATAGAGGCATTATGATATTCTGTTTTATTCTCTATTCCTTTCCTAATAATTTCTAGCATTCTATTTGCTTTCTTAGCTACCTCTGCAGAGAATTTTAACATATTATCCTTTTCCTGGATGGTGACTCCCAATGTGGAACCTTGCATTGTGTAGCTATAATTTGGGTTGCTCTTCATTGTGCATCACTTAGCACTCATCCACATCAAATGTATCTATTTGGATACCCATTCTCCCAGTCTCTCAAGGTCCTCATGCATTTCTTACAATCCTCTTGTGATTTAACAACTTTGAACAATTTTGCATCATCAGCAAATTTGATCACCTCATTCATTCCTATTTCTAGGTCATTTATAAATATATTAAAAAGCAACGGTCTCAATACAGATCCCTGGGGCACTCCACTATTCACTTTTCTCTATTGAAAAATTGACCATTTAGCCCTATTCTCCCCTTCACCTCGGGGCACTCTTTATTTATTTATTTATTTTTTAAATAAAAGAAATGACAGCAGACAAAGATCAAAATGGTCCATCTAGTCTGCCCAATAAGGTGTTCAGGTTGAACTGCTGCTCTGTGGAAGTTACCCTGTCACTTTCTTGTTCAGGGTTGTAATTGCTGCTCCATGCAAGTAACTCCCATTCAGAAAGGATACAGTCTGTTTGACCCAGGAACAGCATTGAAGTTACTAAGGAAGAAGGAGCTAGAAACACACCACCACCTGGGCCATAAACGTAAACTTTCCCCACAAAAAGGTCCCACCCCCTTGGGACAAAGAGTGATGGGAGAAGTGCTAGCCAAAAATTAGTTTGTGTGCCCTTAGGAAATGGCATCTACCCCAACGAAGGGTTACTTACAAAAAAGAAAAATCTTACCAAATTTACCCATTAGAATTTACTGAGCCAGGCTATTTCCTGTTTCTAGATTAATATCCGCATATGAATTACTTAGGAAATATTTAGTGGAAATTCTGTCAATTTCTAGTGTTGATGAAAAGAGTATATCGAAAATATACTATATTCCCTATACCAGATTAAGGATTCTAGAGGGTGAGGAAGCTATGGATCAGGTCCAACAGGAATCACCAAAATCCTCAATTGATGATATCCCTCAAAGAGCTACTTTGTTGGTAACTCTTTGTAGAGAAAGTGATAACATTTTAATACTGCAAAAATATTTTAAAAACAAAGATTTCTTGTTCTGTGGACAAAGAATACAAGTATTTCCTGATGTATCGCAAAATACACAGTTTAGAAGGAAACAGTTCCTGGTATTAAAACCTAGAGTTTTATCCTTAAGGGCAACATTTTTTCTAAAATTTCCTTGCAAATGTTTAGTAGTATTGCAGAAAAATAAATTTATCTTCCAGGATCCAGCCCATTTGGAATCCTTTCTGGTGGACAAAGAAGGCTGAGGTATAAAAAGCTGTTAAAAGAAGTATATATCTCCTAAATGTGTAATATAAATTTACATTTCTTTTAAGTTTCTTGTTAGATCCTCCCATTATGGGGACTAGGAATTTTGATGTATCTAGAGTGAAAATACATTGCCTTATGTTTACTTGACATGTAAAATTCTCTTATTGATTTTTCACAATTGTAATTTTGTTTAAAATCTTAATAAACTATAAATTAAAAAAAAAATAGAAATTACAGAGCCAACAATAGTCAAAATAAAACATGCATTTGTATACAGTTTTATATTATTTTATTGAACACTTCATGCTTATTTCCTTGCAGTTTGTGATATAATTTTGTAGTTGAAGACTTTTTTCAGTGCTCCCTTGACCTCATTATTCCTCAGGCTGTAGATAAGAGGGTTCAGCATAGGGGTAAACACTGTGTATACTAGGGAGACCAGCTTGTCCTGGTCAGAAGAGTAGATAGAGGAAGGTCTCACATACATGAAGATGACGGTCCCATAGAAGATGCATACCACAGTGAGATGTGATGCACATGTGGAAAAGGCCTTCTGTCGGCCTTGGGCAGAACGTATTTTCAGTATGGTTAAGATGATCCAAACATATGTCATCAGTATAAACAGGAAGGGGAGAAGGACAACCAAGCCACCAGCTAGGCTCAGCACAAGCTCATTGACATGAGTATCTGTGCAAGCCAGCTTGAGCAGTGGTGGGATGTCACAGAAAAAGTTAGAGATTGTCTTGGGCCCACAGAAGGGCAATCTGGAGGTCATAGCAGTCAAAACTAAGGACTCCAGGGCACCACTGATCCAGCAGCTGATAGCCAGGGATAAACAGACAGTCCCATTCATCAGAGTCCTGTAATGCAGTGGCCTGCAAATGGCTACATACCGGTCATATGCCATCACTGCTAAGAGCAGACACTCTGTCACACCCAGAAAGTGCAAGAAGTAAATCTGTACAAGGCAGCTGGTGACTGAAAGTGGCTTCTTCTTTGCCAGGGAGATGGCAAGGATGGTGGGGATTGTGGTTGACGTGTAGAAGATCTCCAGGATGGACAAATTGCAGAGGAAGAAGTACATGGGGCTATGGAGGCGTGAGTCCAGTTTCACAATGGAAATGATTAGAGAATTTCCTGCCAGGCTCATCATGTAGACAGTCAACAGCAGTGTGAAGATGAGCGTTGTATAGTGTAGAAGACTTAAGTGTCCCTCCAAGATAAACTCTGTCACACAGGTTTCATTTTTTTCGTCCATTGGCCCAATATTTTACCTGGAAAGTGGTGATAAACTGAAAAGTTAAGACTGGCAGTATAAAGTAGAAATGTAAGTACATAGCTGTGGAGCATAGGGATCCCAGGCCCTTTCCACTTCCTACCACCCACTTTGTGACTTTCAGAAAGTCACTTAAATAACAAGGGCTCAAACTTAAATGATAAGCATTTTGAGGCAAAGAGCAATATAAACATCCAAATAATCGCCTATAGTATTGTGAACATTGATGGTATATTGAGACTGCATATAATGGTGATTCAGTAAATGTTTTATTCATATCACTTATGAGCCTTACTCTTACTATAAGTGGAAAAATCCTTAGTAATTCTAGCACATTTAGACATAGCCCATCAAGATCTAACATCTAAACTCAGAAATAAGTCTGAATGTGAACACCCTGGAAGAGAGGAGACACAGGGAAGATATGATACAGACCTTCAGATACCTGAAAGGTTTTAATGATGCACAAACTTTGAACCTTTTCCATTGGAAAGGAAAAGCAGAAGTGGGAGTCTCGAAATGAAACTCCAGAGTGGATGGCTCAGAACCATTGTCAGAAAATATTTCTTCACAGAAAAGGTAGTGGATGCCTGGAATGCCCTTCAGGAAGACGTGGTGAATACAAAACAGTCAAAGAATTCAAAGGGGCATGGGATAAACATTGTGGATCCCTAAAGGCTAGAGGACAGAAATGAAGAAAAAGGTGCACTGGAGTAACCTGTTCTACCCTTAACAAAATGCATGGGATTACTTCTCGTAACCAATAAGCCTTGATGCTCTTGATGCAACTGCTCTCTGCTTTGACATTGTTCTCTGCTTTGATGGCAGGAAAAAAGAAATTGGATTCAGAAGACAACCAACTTAGGTCCTGACTTTTACAGTCAGGGGTACTGATACACATATATAAGGGAAAAGCCAGGACTGCTTCTATGATCAAGTTCAAAAGCAAAGCACGTTAAGCAGCATTGTCTGAATTTTCAAGAAGACTCCTTACCCAGTAAAAATGTAGTTTTGCTAATATATAAAGCTTGGGGGAAACCTGCAAGGATTGGAAGTTACTACTATAAGAAACTTGCTGGGCAGACTAGATGGACTATTTGGTCTTTTTTTTTGCCATCAATACTGTTCTACTATGTTATTATATATTTTATATTAACTAATGCTGGACAAATTCATCTCTTGTTGCACAATATGATCAGTTATGGTGCTCTAAGCTGGGAACCCTAGGGGACCATCCCTCCAATCCCAGGCCCCACCTTATTGGATTCAAAATGAAGAGAAAACAATAATGGAATCATTTAAGATGTATTAAACAAGTTTAGCACATTCATTGGTTACCCTGTAAAGCTGGTCAGATAACCCAAAACAGAAATTATTAACTGACATCCAAGATTTACATCACCTGAAGTTTAGTTGCCTCAGATGTCTTTGGCCAATTGAAAAAGTCTTTAACAAGGCATGCTTTTTTGTTGCCAGGACTCTCTTTGGTTCTTCTCAGCATTTCCTGTTGCCTGTTGCAGTCTTCCTGGTTTGAGCTTCTATGCTGGTGATTTTATATGTGGGCAGAGCTTATCTTGTCATCATAGGTCATGATTGGCTATCTTTTTGGTTTCTAGGCAGCTCTGGCCAGTTCATGCTATCTTGTGGCCACAACTTTCAGATACATGATTGGTTTATTTGACTCCGGGGATGCCTTGTCATGTCAGAAGGCATTGCCAAGCGCTTATTGGCTCATTTCAGTATCAGATCTTACTTAATCATCATGACCTGTCCAGAATAAAGGCCAATGGTACTCTATATCCATGGTTAGCTACTGAGATGATTTCTTGTAATATGCTAAGTTCTGGTTTTTATTGGGTCCTTTGTCAGCACCTCTTCATATCCTGCTTTCTTGGGTATGACATTCTAAAAGCAACTACACTCAGATATATATGCACTGCTAATGTGTTCTTCCTCCATCCATTTGTGGCTTTTGTAAATTTCTGCAAGATTGCCAAACCCAATGTGTAAGGGATAGGCGGTGTGTGAGCCTTAGTACTGTGGCATAGTTGACGCAGCCTCGAGGGCAAACCCATAAGGCCTACACCAGCAGCTGGTGAATATGTCCTGTAATGAGACAGTCTGGAACTTCACCTTTACCATACACCTCCTCCGCAGGTTAAGCCCTTGGAATTTAGTGGCCAGCAGAACTTAGGCTGTTCCCTAGGGTGGAGATGATACTAAGGTACAGAGATACACCAGAGCCAGAATAGACAGCAGGCTTAAGAGAATCAGAGGAGAGTCATGGTCAGGGAAGGCAGCAAGTGAGAAAGGTCAGGTCCAGGTAGCAGGCAATCGTAGTCAGTTGCAAGTAAGAGGTCAAGATTCAAGCAGCAGACAATCATGGCCAGGTACAGGCGAGATGTCAAGATCTGGAACAACAAGCTGAGGGTAGAGGAAGACACACAGATGATACTGGAAGAAAACAAGGAAGGCAAAGCTGGACAAGAGTGGATGAGGCTGGGCTGGAAAGCAAGGCTGGACTGAAAGATAAGGCAAGATGAGGCTAGAAACAGGAATGCTGTAGCAACACATTCTGCGAGGCAGGAGACCTATATCCAAGCATCTGAGCTGCAAGGAAGATGGGGCAATGAAGAAGCACTATGGGCTGACCTAAAAAATGATGGGACATCCATTTTTATCGGAGTGGTTTACAGGCCTCCAAACCAAAAGGAAGAGCTGGACAGAGATCTGGTTGAAGACATCCAAAAGATAGGAAAGAAGGGAGAAGTGGTGATCGTTGGAGACTTTAATATGACAGATGTAGACTGGGGAATCCCATCTGCAGAATCTAATAATAGTAGAGAAATAGTGGATGCCCTGCAAGTAGCTTTGTTCAAACAAACGGTAATGGAACCCACAAGAGAAGGAGCTATACTCGACTTAGTGCTCACTAATGGAGATGTCTCTGATGTCCAGGTGGGCGCCCACCTCAGCACCAGTGATCATCAAACGGTATGGTTTAATATCACAAAAAGGATACGGAAAAGAAGCACAAAGACCCAAGTTTTGCAGTTGAAAAACACAGACTTTGATGAAATGGGGAAGTACCTGGAGGAAGAACTAAAAGGCTGGGAGAACGAGAGAGATGTGGATCAACAGTGGACCAATCTAAAAGGAGCAATTACCAAGGCAACTAATCTATATGTTAGAAAAGTAAAGAAAAGCAAAAGAAAAATGAAACCTATCTGGTTCTCAAAGGAGGTGGCTGACAAAATAAAGGCTAAAAGAACAGCATTCAAGAAATATAAAAGATCCGAAAGGGAGTAGCACAAAGAAGAATATCTGGTAGAACTGAGGGAGATGAAGAAATTAATCAAGACGGCAAAAAGTCAAGCAGAAGAGAGGATTGCCAAGGAGGTAAAGAGAGGTGACAAAACATTTTTCAGATACATCAGTGAAAAGAGAAAAGTTCAGAGTGGTATAGCGAAATTGAAAGGTGGAAAGGATCAAAGAAATGGCAGAAATATTAAACGAATACTTCAGTTCTGTGTTCACTAAAGAGGACCCTGGAGAAGGACCGTCACTAGTTAACAAGAAACTGGAGGGGAGTGGAGTAGATGTAACTCCATTTACAGTAGAAAATGTATGGGAAGAGCTGGAGAAACTGAAAGTGGACAAAGCCATGGGGCCTGATGAAGTTCATCCCAGGATACTGAGGGAGCTCAGAGATGTGCTGGCGGGTCCGCTGTGTGACCTGTACAATAGATCCCCAGAAACGGGAGTGGTGCCGAGTGATTGGAGAAGAGCGGTGGTGGTCCTGCTTCACAAGAGTGGAAACAGAGAAGAGGCTGGTAACTACAGACCGGTTAGCCTCACTTCAGTGGTGGAGTAATGGAGACACTGTTGAAAGAGAGAATAGTGAACTATCTACAGTCGGGAGAATTGATGGACCAGAGGCAGCATGGTTTCACCAGGGGAAGATCCTGTCAGACAAATCTGATTGACTTTTTTGACTGGGTAACCAAGGAATTGGATCAAGAAAGAGCACTCAATGTCATCTACTTGGATTTCAGCAAAGCTTTTGATATGGTCCCGCACAGGAGACTGGTGAATAAAATGAGAAGCTTAGGAGTAAGTGCCGAGGTGGTGGCCTGGATTGCAAACTGGTTGACGGACAGAAGACAATGTGTGATGGTAAATGGAACTCTCTCTGAAGAGAGAGCGGTTTTAAGCGGTGTACGCAAGGATCGGTGTTGGGACCGGTCCTGTTCAATATTTTTGTGAGCGACATTGCGGATGGGATAGAAGGTAAGGTTTGTCTTTTTGTGGATGACACTAAGATCTGCAACAGAGTGGACACACTGGAACGAGTGGAGAGAATGAGACGGGATTTAAGGAAACTGGAAGAGTGGTCGAAGATATGGCAGCTGAGATTCAATGCCAAGAAGTGCAGAGTCATGCATATGGGGAGTGGAAATCCGAATGAACTGTATTCGATGGGGGGAGAAAGGCTGATGTGCACGGAGCAGGAGAGAGACCTTGGGGTGATAGTGTCTAATGATCTGAAGTCGGCAAAACAATGTGACAAGGCGATAGCTAAAGCCAGAAGAATGCTGGGCTGCATAGAGAGAGGAATATCGAGTAAGAAAAGGGAAGTGATTATCCCCTTGTACAGGTCCTTGGTGAGGCCTCACCTGGAGTACTGTGTTCAGTTCTGGAGACCATATCTCCAAAGAGACAGAGACAAGATGGAGGCGGTCCAGAGAAGGGCAACCAAAAAGGTGAATGGTCTTCATTGAATGACTTATGAGGAGAGATTGAAGAATCTAAATATGTACACCCTGGAGGACTTGAAAGGTTTTAATGATCCAAAGACGACAAACCTTTTCCATCGGAAAAAAATCAGCAAAACCAGGGGTCATGACTTGAAGCTCCAGGGAGGAAGACTCAGAACCAATGTCAGGAAGTATTTCTTCACGGAGAGGGTGGTGGATGCCTAGAATGCCCTTCCGGAGGAAGTGGTGAAGACCAGATCTGTGAAAGACTTCAAAGGGGCGTGGGATAAACACTGTGGATCCATAAAGTCTAGAGGACGTGAATAAAGAGTGGGTGGCTCGCGGGAATGACGGCTACTACCTGGAGATAATACCCTTATTCAATAAACATACACACGGTTAATGTGACTCCAACATTGCTCTAAGCTTCAACGGCAAGAGGAAACGTGGAAAAAGATTTGCATTCACAAAAAAGAGGGGAGTAGCTTGCTTGTTACGGCGGTTACTACCCCAAACCAAACAAGCCTGATACTTCACTTTCAATGCATATCCAGCATAGCTCTCTGCTTCTACGGCATGGGAGAAAGACTGATACTTCACATATATCCAGCATAGCTCTTTGCTTCAACGGCAGGGGAGAAAGTCTGATACTTCACTTTCAATGCATATCCAGCATAACTCTCTGCTTCTACGGCAGGAGAGAAAGACTGAAACTTCACACATATCCAGCATAGCTCTCTGCTTCAGCGGCAGGGGAGAAAGTCTGATACGTCACTTTCAATGCATATTCAGCATAACTCTCTGCTTCAACGGCAGTGGGAATGAAGAAAAGTGGATCTATATACAGACAACAACCAACAGGTTGAATTATTTAGTCTGGGTAAACAAATAAGCATGGGTATAGCTTGCTGATTGCGGCGGTTACTACCCCTAACTAATTAAGCTAGATATTTCACTTAGAGGCAGTTCCAACACTGCTCTCTACATTAATGGTGGGGGTGGAAGGGAAATAGAATCTAAAGGTTACTAAGAGCCAAGAGTAACAGATAAGTATGAGAAAAAAAAAAGTGCAAAACTTGCTGGGCAGACTGGATGGGCCGTTTGGTCTTCTTCTGCCGTCATTTCTATGTTTCTATGTTTCTATGTATTGCTGAGGCAAGGCAGGGAGGTCCAGGAAGCCCTTAAGTATGGCTTAGCAACTGACTTCATCTTAGGGTACCAGGGGATTTTCCCGCCACAGGCCTTTTAAAGGCTGGCTGGTCAGGTGTGCGCATGCTTAAGGAGGGGCCGCGGGCTGCATCCAACTGCATGTGAGGAGTTTGGCAGCATATGGCTGCATACGAGAGGCCCAGCCGTTAGTGGCATCAGTGGTGAGTGCAGCACCTCACGGGGCTGCCCCATGAGCCACAAAACATAACACAATGGCACAGGAAGTTATTGGTCACATAGAAAAAGCTCAAACAAAGAAGAGAGAAAATAAACTAATTGTTCTAACCTGAGTTTCAGATTCCAATTTATTGCCTGTCCTTATAAAATATAGAAAAACTGTCTTTAAATCTTATTTACAAATCTATTCTGTTTCTATATAAACTATCCAAAAGTGACCCTAAGAAAAATATTTGCTTCTCAAATCCAAAATTCATCCCAGACACCATTTATGATACAGAAGACTGAAAATGGAAAAAAAATATGCATAAATATAATGTAATTTTATTTATCCATAATAATATGGGTAGCCAGGACTGACACTTCTGCCCACGCCCGTCCCTTTACAACCAATAAATACACTTAACACAGATTGGGATCAACAGGCCGCAGCTTTTATTAACAACATCCCGGTGCCCGAGCCAGTTCACCACAACAACCAATTACCCCTCCCCCCCCCCCCCCCCACCCATCCGCCACGAGCCAGCAAGATGGGCAATCCGAGGCTAACCCAGCTTGTATGCAGTCACATCATGTACACTCCCCCTACGACTCCCGCCACCGTCAAGCAAGGGGCCGACCCCTTCGACCCCCGCCACCGCCCAAGCAAGGAGTCGTACCATCAACAACTGCACCCAGTTGTTCAGTTCGTAACCACTGACCTGACACTGACCTGACACCTGTCAAAAACATATCCAAACCCACGAAGGATAAATGGATCCCATCCCCTCTAAATTACCCTGCCTCAAGGTCCCAAACCCAGTCATGGTGGATATGAAAACCCCCAATATCCGCCAACCTGGAGCCAATCTGCTGGTTTGCCTTGGCCCGACAACAGCGCCAAACCTTATTTGCTAGCAAAGCAGGCCTTGGAATAATGTCAGACCAGCAAATAACAGAGTTCAGAAACAAACAGGAAATTGTCACCAGGTCCTTGCGCACCATGCCAATGAACCTGCGATCCGACATTTTGCCCCAGTCGTTCCCACCCAGGTGAATGATCAAGATATTTGGCGGATTCAGACGGCTGAGCTTCTCTTGCAGACAAGGCAGCAACTCCATCCAGCGCATTCCCCGTCGTCCCAACCAGCAAATATTCACCCCCCGGCCCTCCAAGTCCAAATGTGACCCATACGGGCACCCACGAGCATGGGAATGTGCCCAGGCAATGTAAGAATGTCCCATAATCCACACCACCGTCCCCCATTGTGCTGCACCTGCAAAGATAAAGGAATTAATATTTTGGACGAGTCAATTATTACTAGGCGCACATATCCAGTGAAAGCATCCAACTTCCATCTTCCGATCCTCTGAATCATTCTCCCCGACAAGCCAGAGTTTGCAGCAGACATTGCCGCCCCAATCCAGAAGGAATGAGTCCCGAACCACGAAGTATCCAACCCCAGAGCAGCCAAACACGTCCGCAGAACCGCCTCAAACTGGAACTTTGTCGGAGGCCGCAGGTTGCGGTGCACCAGCAAATGAACCCCTCCTGCTGGGCTAATTCTCTCAAAAGCCAGTGCGTTCGCCACAGGACATGTCTGCAATCCCGGAATCGGATGAAGCACCACCATCGACCCCTTACCCGCTTGATCGGTTTTGGACCTGTGAATAACCAAGATCACCGAATCCTCCCGTATGTTCACATTCCTAAGTAATAGGCCAGAAGCTTCGGACCCCTGGGACGCCTGGGCTACCAACTAGCTGATACGAAAAGCGCCAAAAAAGGCGAACACAAACGCGAGCCGAAACAGACAACACTCTTATTTGCTATTATAAATAGTGAGCAGTGTCTCCCACAGTCTACCCCAAATCTCATGAGTAATCGGGAGACGTTTTCTGGAACCACTACTGACCCTCGGGCCCATCCCAGCATCAACCGATGAACTAGGAATGTCCCTACAGGAAACCCCCAGCCGTGAGCCCTCATGAAGAAGGAGAATCCGGACAACTGTCTACCCACCAATGCTCTGGAAGCCCCCGCTTTCCCTGGCATGCTCGATAAACTGTATCATATGCTCGTCCGATATGGGACCCCCCTGCCAACCCAGACCTGCCAGGAGGGACACCACCTTGTTTGCAGCTGCCACATAATTGCTCCAAGTGGACGGAGCTAGGGATGCCTGGAGCAGCTTCCATGCTTCCGGGAACCAAAACTCCAAAGGAAATGCGGCACTGATGCTCCCTGCTGATCCGCTTCCGGCACAAGCTCCCGAAACAAGGACCACTTGCAACAAGAAAGAGAATCAGCAATGGCATTAGAAACACCAGGAACATGCCTAGCCCATATAGTGATATTTAATCCCATACAGCGCAATACAAACTCTGGCAGCAGATCGGAGACCAATATACACTTCGCGGACTGCTTGTTAATGACATCCACCACTCCCTGGTTGTGACACCAAAACACTACTCGCCTGTCCTGAAACTGCGATCCCCATAGGAACACAGCCACCACAATGGGGAACAATTCGAGGAACATAATGTTCTTGGTAACCCCCGTCTCTTTCCAATCCTCTGGCCAAGATGCTGCGCATCATACACCCTGAAAATAGGCGCCGAAACCGACGGATCCAGCTGCATCTGTAAACAGTTCTAAATCGTGATTAGACACAGAATCATCCTGCCACAATAGCGAACCATTGAAATCTGACAGGAAATGATCCCAAATCCGCAGATCTTCCCTCAACCGCCCCGTAACACGAATACGGTGGCCACTCTTCCGCAAGCCCGACATACTAGAACTCAGCCTCCTCAAAAACACCCTAGCCATAGGCATCACACGGCAAGCGAAATTCAAGCTGCCACTAGGGATTGCATCTGGAGCAATGTCTTCTTCCTGGCCCGCAATGCCCTAGACACCAAATCCCTCATTGCTTCCACTTTATCTGTCGGCAACCGAGAGATCATCCCGACAGAGTCCAACTCGATGCCCAAGAAGACAATGCGAGTACAAGGACCTTCCGTCTTGTCTTCTGCTAACGGGATGCCGAATTCAGCTGCAGTGGCCCGGAAACAACTGAACAGGTGCGAACAAGTCGACAAAGATGAGTCACCCACAAAAAGGAAATCGTCCAAGTAATGCACGATGTTCGCCACTCCGGCCCGCTCTGCCACCACCCAATGCACAAAGGAACTAAATGTTTCAAAATAGGCACAGCTGATGGAGCACCCCATAGGCAGGCATTTGTCAAAGTAAAAAGTGTCCTGAAACTGAAAGCCCAGCAATGGAAATGACTCAGGATGAATAGGCAGCAGTCGGAAGGCAGACTCGATATCCACCTTCGCCATCAGGGCCCCAGGCCACAGTGCCGAACCATCGACACCGCCAACTGAAAAGAAGCGTATCTCACCGTGCACAGATCCCTGGGAATATAATCATTGACCGAGTTACTCTCAGGGAACGACAAATTGTGGATCAAACGAAACTTACCAACTTCCTTTTTTGGTACCACAGACAGAGGGGATAGGATCAAGTCCTTGAAGGGAGGAACCTGAAAAGGACCCGCAATCCTGCCCAAGTCGATCTCCTGTTGCAGGCTGCCACATGGGCCAGCTTGCGAACCGACAGACAATTCTGACCCCCCAGCCCCCCACCCCGATCGGCCCCTCAAAGGGGACATGGAAACCATACGCAAAACCCTGAAACAAAAGCAATGCAGCCTCAGCCTTGGGATACCTACCCAACCACACTGTCAGAGCTGCTAAATGGACAGGGGTAGGAGCCAACCCCAACACCTCACTTCTGGGGGCCTTTTGCCACAGACCCGTTGCCGCTCCCGGCACTGGATCGTTTACGACACTTGGTGGAGGGATGTCCCATCCCACAATTGGAGCAAGCATGCTTGAACTTGCAGTCAGGGAAGTTACATGCCGCCCAGTTGAACTTCCAACATACATCTGGGAAACTGGTCCCAACTCGACTGTCCCCTGTCAGAGCAGGGCCTGTCCGAAATGGCCGCCTGCCGGGTGCCCCAGACATTCCGCTACCATTCCGCTACCATCCCTTCCGCTTGACTTTGGCACACATCTGTGTCAACCACAACCCCACATCCCTGCTGCCCCAAACCATGAATTTGCTCTCCTCCTTCTGGTCTCTAAAGTGCTCATCATAATTGAGCCATGACCAACCCTTGTACACCAGGCTGGCCACCAGAATAGCATCTGCATATGCCAGAATAGGACCATTCTGAGATGGGTCGCGATGGCCCACAACACTAGCCAAATGGAGGAATGAGCGAATCTAGTTGAGCACGTTGCGAGCCACCCTCCGCTGTGTACCCTGAAATCTATCTGCACTCCTCTTCTTCCTCTTTTCCCTACACTTACCCCTACAATCCTCCAACAGCTGGAAAATATCTACGTACCTGCGCTGCCTGATTTTCTTGCGCAGCGACTTGGGCACATCCTCCCACAACTCTGAGAGACTAACTAAGGCAGGCACACCCCTTGGCTGACCCTGCTCCCCCACCCGGATTTTTTCACCCCCACCTACCAGAGAGGGACCGGACGAGAAAGATGAAGAGGAAGAAGAGTCAGAGGAGCTGGACCGAGAGCGTTTTTCTTGCGCCTCGATTTCTCGCGTTTCTTATGGACCATGGAACCCAAAGCTGGAAGCTCTGCAGCCCCTCCCTGCGAAACCACCACCGGTTCAGTCGAACCAGGGACCCCTAGCCCTGGTGGGACATGAACCCCACTCTGCAATGGACCTGAACCCCCCACTTCGACCTCATACTCACCAGGTTGTCTACTGTCTGCACGAATCCCAGTGATATCTGAGCTCCGGACGCAGTCGGAATTACCCATCGCACTGGGGGTTGAGGTCTGGGAGCCACTGACGGGACCCGTCTCACTGGGGTTCGGATCTCGAAGACTGTTGGTGGGATCCATCTCACTGTGAGCACGGGCACGGCAGCCGGATGTGAATGCTGCTGCTGAGGCCGGTTCATCACGCCAGCCCTCATGTCGCAAAGGACCAGGGCCATCACCCGACCCTCCGGCAGGATGAGCCTGTGAAAAAGAAGGAGCAGCAGCAGCCGAGAGCCTGGGAGATGCAGAGACTGGTGGGCCACTAGCAGGACCCCCAGGGAAGAAGGGCCACTGACGTGACCCCATGGCAAATGATGGCGACACTGGGGCCCCTCTCCAGGAGCCCTCAAAGCCCCCCTGAGAGGGCATTGAAGTAGCCTGCCTCCCCCCAAACCTCCCCTTAGGTCCACCATACCAAGCAGGGGGAAACCCCTCACCCCACAGTGGAATAAAAGGGGCCCAATTGTCACCTCGTCCCCAACCATAATCCGGCACACACACACACACACACACACACACACACACACCCCCGATCCTGGCCAATCACTACCCCATTCCTGCCCCAAATTGCCGCTGGGATCATGCATCCTCCAGGGATCCTCTCCCCTCTGCCCCACGGGGCCCCACCAAAAAGGACCACCAAAGCCCCTCCGAGCAGTGCGGTCCCCAAAGGCCCTGAGGTCTTGGCCCATCAACCCAACCCCCCCCCCCCCCCCCAGTTCCCGAGGCACAGCAGTCTCCTCTGGCTCCGTTTCCCCTGAACCAGGCAGAATCACAGTGTTCTGTGCTGTGCTTCTCCCTGTTTCAGCACCCGACAGCTCCCAGCCTGAAGCAGCCGGCACAGCCGAAGGGGGAGGAACAGAAGCCTCGCGATGAGTGCAGGAACTCCCAGTACTCACGAGAGGGGGAGGAGGAGGGGCGCGGTCGAGCACAGCATCGGGTCCAGAGAAAACCCCCTGGACTCCCGACTTCTGCTGCCTAGCTGGAGCCTTCCCACCACGCGATTTGGAACACGAGGCCCTCCCTTTACTTTGTGATGTCGCTGGACCTGTGGAAACCTTTTCCCCTGAACCTGCTGCATCAGCACCCGCTGCATGTGCAACCTGATCCTGTCACCGCTGGGCTCACCCAGAGCTGCAGGAGGCTCCTCTCCCCCATGCATAGCTGCCTCCTCCGATTCCATGACTGCAGGCAGGCCGAAGCTGAAGAGAGCAGGAGCCAAAAACAGCAGCGACCAGATGCCACAGCAGGTAGCCAGCGAATGCCTCCCTGACCCCAGGACCCTCCCACAACTCCTCCCCTTCCCAGCTGCCCCTGCTGAAGGGGAACCAATGGGATTCCCAGAAACAAGAGGTTTGAAAATAAACCTCCAACTCCCTCTCCCCTGCCTTATCTTGCAGCACGAGCCCAGATATGGGCTGCTGCAGCAACACCCCCCTCCAACTCTTAACCCCTGGCGTGCCAGGGAGGAGCCTGGCACCATATTACCGTGGCCAGGCAGGTACGAGACCCACCTGACCTTACATTACTGTAGCAGAAAATTTCCTTTCATTTTTGCTCTGTCTGGCATCTAAAGGTACAGTCATTATAATTTAGAAGAATGACTTCTTTGCACATGGGAAGAACACTTTTCAAAGTGATTTTTATGGATAAAAAGCATTTTATCCATGTTGTTCGGCTAAGGAGAATTTGAAAAGAAGCTTGCCATAGAGGTACAAAAGAGTAATAAAATCTTTTTCAAGTGTATTTAAAAACCCTGTGAGGCAGTCAGTCAGGCTGCTAGAGACTGAGGGGTAAAAGGGGTGATCAGGGAGGAGAAGGAAATAGCAGAAAACTAAATGAATTATTTGCCTCTGTCTTCAATGCAGAGGATGTCTGGGTCATACTCATACCAGAAACATTGTTTTGATGGTGATCATTCTGAGCGACTAGATAGAATCACTGTGAAACTGGAGGATATAATAACTCAGAATGACACACTAAAGAACGACAAATCACCAGGACCAAATGGTATTTATCTGAACTCAAAACTGAAATTGCAGACCTGTTTCTGGTGATTTGCAATGATTCATTTAAAACAGCCCACAGTACCAAAAGACTGGACGGATGCTGATATGATGCCAGTTTTTTAAAAAGGGCTTCAGGGGTGATCCGGAAAACTTTAGACCAGTGAACCTGACATAGATGCCAGACAAAATGGTCAAAGCTAGTCTTAAAAACAAAATTACCAACCACATAAACAGACATGGTTTAATGAGAGAGAGTCAACATGGGTTTTGTAAAGGGAAGTCTTTCCTTACCAATTTACTAGATTGATTTATTTATTTATGAACTTTTAATATACCGACATTCGTAGAACACATCATCCAGTTTACAATTAACTCAAATAAAGGAAAATTACATTTAACGGGGGGTGGGGCAAGGGGAGCAGGCAAGAAAAGGGGAGAAATTAAAAGCTGAGAACGAGAGGGACTAAGGGTAGAATACTGAAACGAAGTAAAGAGGAGAAAGTGGAGAGAAACCAAAATAACTATAGAAACTTACTATATTTACATCATTGGGAGAGTATATAGCTAGCCCATTTATATAAAGTAACTGGGCTAGCTATATACATAAATATATTGTAAGGCGAGTTCTGCGAGGCTAGGTGGGCCTTGACTAGGTTTGGTTAGTATCTGGATAGGCCTGTTTGAAAAGCCATGTCTTGATGCCTTTTTTAAAGTTGCATAAGGATGGTTCTAGACGGAGATCAGTGGGAAAGGAGTTCCAGAGGGAGGAGCCACCAATGGAGAAGGCTCTTTCTCTAGTGAGGGTAAGGTGTGCAGTTTTGAGGGATGGGGTGTGAAGGGTGCCTGCAAGGGAGGTTCTGGTGGGGCGGTTAGAGGATCGGAAATGTGGCAGTTCTTTGAGCCAGGGTGGGTTGTCTTTGTAAAGCGTGTTGTGTAGGATGGTGAGAGTTTTGTATTGAACTCGGAAAGGGATGGGAGGCCAGTGCATATCCTTTAGAATGGGGGTGATGTGGTCCCTTTTGCGGGTGTTGGCTATGATTCTCACCATTGAGTTCTGCAGTATTTGCAAGGGTTTAATAGTTGATGACGGGAGGCCTAAAAGAAGGGAATTGCAGTAGTCCAGTTTAGATAGAAAGGTTGTTTGCAGAACTAGGCAGAAGTCCTGGGTGTGGAGGAGGGGCTTACGTTTTTTAAGGACGTGGAGTTTGTAGAAGCC
Organism: Rhinatrema bivittatum; assembly: GCF_901001135.1. NCBI lineage: Eukaryota > Metazoa > Chordata > Amphibia > Gymnophiona > Rhinatrematidae > Rhinatrema > Rhinatrema bivittatum. The sequence goes on along the minus strand of NC_042615.1, from coordinate 510,264,672 downwards.
CCCCTTTAGTAGAGACTTAATGTGAGGTTTGAAATTTAGGCATTGATCTAGTGAGATGCCTAGGTCTCTTACGGAGTGCAGTGGGGTAAGGGCTGAGGCAGAGTTATGAGGGGTGGATTTAGATGTGTGTTCCGATTGCTTAGAGATGATGAGGATTTCTGTTTTAGATGCGTTTAGTGCAAAGTGGAGGTTAGATAGTAGGGAACTGATGGAAACAAGGCAAGATTCCCAGAATTGCAGGGATTCCATGATGGTTTTTTGAATAGGGATAAGGATGTGCACATCATCAGCATACAGGAAAAACTTCAAGCCTAGGTCAGAGAGTAGGTGGCAGAGTGGTAAAAGGTAAATATTGAATAGGATGGAGGATAGTGAGGAACCTTGGGGAACACCTTGTGTAAGTGGAATGTGCGATGTTTCAGACTTATCAATTTTTACTAAGTATTCTCTGTGGGAGAGATAGGATGAAAACCATGATAGTGCTGAGTCGGCGATGCTTATTTCTGCCAGGCAGGAAATGAGGATTTGGTGGTTGACAGTATCAAAGGCTGCCGAGATATCTAGGAGGACAAGTAAATACGATTTGCCTTGGTCCATGCCTATGAGGATGGTGTCTGTAATTGCTAGTAAGAGATTTTCAGTATTGCGACCTTTGAGGAAACCAAATTGTGATGGGTGTAGGATATTGTGGTCTTCAAGGAAGTCAGTGAGTTGCGTGTTGACAACCTTTTCAAGGATTTTGGAGATGAAAGCCAGGTTGGATATAGGCCAGTAGTTTACTGGGTCAGTGGGGTCGAGGGAGGGTTTTTTGAGGAGGGGCTTGATGACAGCAAGTTTAAGAGAGTGTGGGACTTTACCAAAAGCAAAGGAGCAATTAACTATGTCAGCTAAGGGTTTTGCAATGGCAGTGGGGATAGAGAGGAGGGTTTTCGAGGGGATTGTGTCTGAAATGTGTGTAGCAGGTTTCATCTTTTTCAGGATGGATTCAATCTCCAAGGATGATGTAAGGTCGAGAGACCCAAAATTGACTCCATTGTTATTTGGGTGCGGAGAGGTAGGAGAAGGATTGGTGGAGAAGCGAAGGAGAATATTGGTGATTTTGTTCTGGAAGTACTTAGCTAGTTCTTTGCATTTATCTTTGGCATTTTCTTCATGGGAGGTGGGAGGGGTGGTCTTTGTGAGATCAGCAACATATGAGAAAAGGGCATTTGAGATGAATTGATAATCATGAATTTTAGCTGAGTAGAAATCTCGTTTGGCTTGGAGAGTGGCTTGACGGTAGGTGTGCAGTGTATGTTTGTAAGCTCTTTTGTGTGAGGGGGAGGGTTGTCTACGCCAGATGCGTTCTTTAGCTCTGAGGTCCTGTTTTATCTTTTTTAGTTCGCTGGTGTACCAGGGTTTTCTATCTGTTCGCGACAGGGGTATTTCTTTATGGACTATGGGGCAGATTTCATCGGCCATAGTGGTGGTGATAGTACTCCATGAGTGTAGGGCAGCATCTGGATTGGTAAGGTCAAGGTTCTTGGCTACTTTATTAAACGCTAGAGCAAGGTCCTCTGAAGGACAAGATTTGCGGAAGGAGATTGTCTTACTACGTGTTAGTGAATCTGGCAAGGGGGTATTAGTGGCAAGGTGGGCGTTAATGAGGAAGTGGTCGGACCAGGGGATGGGGGTGACTACAGGGGTGTTGGGTGCTTTAATGAGTGAGTTAACAAAGAGGAGGTCGAGGGTGTGACCTGCTTTATGAGTAGGTATGGAGATAAGCTGTCTGAAGCCCAAGGCCTTGAGGGAGTCAAGGAGGATTTCGCATGCAAGTGTGACAGGGTGGACATCAATACGGAGATTGAAATCTCCGAGTATAACTGCAGGGGCGTCTGGTTTAAGATTGTCTGCAAGATATTCGATGATAGGGGAAGGGTCATGTTCGAGAAGTACTGGGGGGGCATAAATGAGGCAGACCTGCAGAGAGTTAGATTTAAAAAGCCCACTTTCTAATCTAAGGGGGGAGTGGGAGGTTTGGAGTTTGAGGATGAGGGATTTTCTGGCAGCCAAGAGTAAACCACCACCTTTTTTATTAGGTCTCGGGATGGAGAAGATGTCGTAGGTCTGTAGGGGGAGCTGGTTAAGGAAGACCTGAGCTGAATCCTTTAGCCAGGACTCAGTTATGGCACAAATATCAGGATTGGAGTCTGTGAGCAGATCATGGAGGATGGGTGCTTTTTTTAGGACGGATTGCGCATTGAATAAAGAGATGGCTAGTGTAGCTAGGCCTAGAAATTGTGTGAGGGGTGAAATCATAATGGGCACTAATGATTTGTGAGAACTGGAAAGGTGTGTGCTGGCTGGGTGAATTTTGCTCAGGGAGGGGTGGTCCAAGATAGGTATAGTCAGGTGACACATTTCAGTTAACAAAGGTGGGTGGGGTGCAATAAATCAGCAGGGAATGCGGAAAAGCAATTAAATAAGCGAATAACAGAGTTGGCAATACTACAGGAGAACAGTGCGGGAGACTACAACTAATTGAGGCTGAGCCTAAATAAGCATATCACAGAACTTATTAAAATACAAAAGGCAGAGCTATTATTAGGCCAAATATAAACGAAAGGACTGCAACTAAATAATCAGATAACAAAGCTAGCCAAACTAGGTGGCAAGGTAGTAATTAATACTGGTGATTAATGCAGCAAAGGGTACAGTGGAGAGTTCATTCAGAACGTGGTGACTGTTGTATGTTACTTGTTGGAGGAGAGAAACAGTTCTTGCTGTGGGCAGAGGTACATATAAAGGATTCCGATGGGTCGTGGTTGCAGGCGGTGCGCAGAGAAAGATCGAGGTCAGGGAGTCAATCGTCGGAGATGCAAGAAGGTCTGAAGGCTTCTGAGGAGAAGGTTCTACAAAGGGTGCATGAAGGGGCGCACCAAGGGGCAAGCTCCTTGGTTGCGCTCCTTAGGTGTGCGACACCTGTGTGAGAAGGAGAGATTTAAAAGCAGAATCCTTTAGCTTCTCTGATGTGTTCCAGCTGGGGGAGGGGTTAGCAGCCTCGTGGTGGAGGGGAGGAGTGGGCCCGATCGGAGGGCTGAGCGCAGGGGAACTCAATCCAAGCTCTGACCCCTGGCTTGGAGAGCAGTGGAAGCAAGCAGAAAGTAGGTACCTGTGTGAGAAGGAGAGATTTAAAAGCAGAATCCTTTAGCTTGTCTGATGTGTTCCAGCTGGGGAAGGGGTTAGCAGCCTCATGGTGGAGGGGAGGAGTGGGCCCAATCGGAGGGCTGAGTGCAGGGGAACTCAATCCAAACCCTGAGCCCTGGCTTGGAGAGCAGTGGAAGCAAGCAGAAAGTAGGTACCTGTGTGAGAAGGAGAGATTTAAAAGCAGCATCCTTTAGCTTGTCTGATGTGTTCCAGCTGGGGGAGGGGTTAGCAGCCTTGTGGTGGAGGGGAGGAGTGGGCCCAATCAGAGGGCTGAGCACAGGGGAACTCAATCCAAGCCCTGAGCCCTGGCTTGGAGAGCAGTGGAAGCAAGCAGAAAGTGATAAGAACATAAGAAAATGCCATACTGAGTCAGACCAAGGGTCCATCAAGCCCAGCATCCTGTTTCCAACAGTGGCCAATCCAGGCCATAAGAACCTGGCAAGTACCCAAAAACTAAGTCTATTCCATGTTACCATTGCTAATGGTAGTGGCTATTCTCTAAGTGAACTTAATAGCAGGTAATGGACTTCTCCTCCAAGAACTTATCCAATCCTTTTTTAAACACAACTATACTGTGGGGTAGATTTTAAAAGAAGCACGATCAGCCTACTTTTGCTTGCGCATCAGACTCAAGCAAAAGTACGCTGGATTTTAGTAGATACGCGCGGAGCCGCGCGTATCCACTAAAATCCCTGGATCGGCGCGCGCAAGGCTATTGATTTTGTATAGCCGGCGCACGCCGAGCCGCACTGCCTAACCCGTTCCCTCCAAGGCCGCTCCGAAATCGGAGCGGCCTCGGAGGGAACTTTCCTTTGCCCTCCCCTCACATTCCCCTTCCTTCCCCTACCTAACCCACCCGCCCGGCCCTGTCTAAACCCCCCCCTTACCTTTGTCGGGGGATTTACGCCTCCCGGAGGGAGACGTAAATCCCCGCGCGCCAGCGGGCCTCCTGCGCGCCGGGCCGCGACCTGGGGGCGGGTACGGAAGGCGCGGCCACGCCCCCGGACCGCCCCGGGCCGTAGCCACGCCCCCGTACCCGCCCCCAAAACGCTCCCGACACGCCCCCGAAACGCCGCGACGACCGGGCCCGCCCCCCGACACGCCCCCGACACGCCCCCCTCCGAAAACCCCGGGACGTACGCGAGTCCCGGGGTCTGCTCGCGCCGGTAGGCCTATGTAAAATAGGCTTACTGGTGCGCAGGGCCCTGCTCGCGTAAATCCGGGCGGATTTACGCGAGCAGGGCTCTTAAAATCCGCCCCTAACTGCACTAACCACATCTTCTGGCAACAAATTCCAGAGTTTAATTGTGCGTTGAGTAAAAAAGAACTTTCTCCGATTGGTTATAAATGTGCCCCATGCTAACTTCATGGACTGCCCCCTAGTCTTTCTACTATCCGAAAGAGTAAATAACCGATTCACATCTACCCATTCTAGACCTCTCATGATTTTAAACATCTCTATCATATCCCCCCTCAGTCGTCTCTTCTCCAAGCTGAAAAGTCCTAACCTCTTTAGTCTTTCCTCATAGGGGAGTTGTTCCATTCCCCTTATCATTTTGGTAGCCCTTCTCTGTACCTTCTCCATCGCAATTATATCTTTTTTGAGATGCGGCGACCAGAATTGTACACAGTATTCAAGGTGCGGTCTCACCATGGAGCGATACAGAGGCATTATGACATTTTCCGTTTTATTCACCATTCCCTTTCTAATAATTCCCAACATTCTGTTTGCTTTTTTGACTGCCGCAGCACACTGAACCGACGATTTCAATGTGTTATCCACTATGACACCTAGATCTCTTTCTTGGGTTGTAGCACCTAATATGGAACCCAACATTGTATAATTATAGCATGGGTTATTTTTCCCTATATGCATCACCTTGCACTTATCCACATTAAATTTCATCTGCCATTTGGATGCCCAATTTTTCAGTCTCACAAGGTCTTCCTGCAATTTATCACAATCTGCTTGTGATTTAACTACTCTGAACAATTTTGTGTCATCTGCAAATTTGATTATCTCACTCGTCGTATTTCTTTCCAGATCATTTATAAATATATTGAAAAGTAAGGGTCCCAATACAGATCCCTGAGGCATCCACTGTCCACTCTCTTCCACTGAGAAAATTGTCCATTTAATCCTACTCTCTGTTTCCTGTCTTTTAGCCAGTTTGCAATCCACGAAAGGACATCGCCACCTATCCCATGACTTTTTACTTTTCCTAGAAGCCTCTCATGAGGAACTTTGTCAAATGCCTTCTGAAAATCCAAGTATACTATATCTACCAGTTCACCTTTATCCACATGTTTATTAACTCCTTCAAAAAAGTGAAGCAGATTTGTGAGGCAAGACTTGCCCTGGGTAAAGCCATGCTGACTTTGTTCCATTAAACCATGTCTTTCTATATGTTCTGTGATTTTGATGTTTAGAACACTTTCCACTGATTTTCCTGGCACTGAAGTCAGGCTAACCAGTCTGTAGTTTCCCGGATCACCCCTGGAGCCCTTTTTAAATATCGGGGTTACATTTGCTATCCTCCAGTCTTCGGGTACAATGGATGATTTTAATGATAAGTTACAAATTTTTACTTATAGGTCTGAAATTTTATTTTTTAGTTCCTTCAGAACTCTGGAGTGTATACCATCCGGTCCAGGTGATTTACTACTCTTCAGTTTGTCAATCAGGCCTACCACATCTTCTAAGTTCACCGTGATTTGATTCAGTCCATCTGAATCATTACCCATGAAAACCTTCTCCATTACGGGTACTTCCCCAACATCCTCTTCAGTAAACACCGAAGCAAAGAAATCATTTAATCTTTCCGCGATGGCCTTATCGTCTCTAAGTGCCCCTTTAACCCCTCGATCATCTAACGGTCCAACTGACTCCCTCACAGGCTTTCTGCTTCGGATATATTTTAAAAAGTTTTTACTGTGAGTTTTTGCCTCTACTGCCAACTTCTTTTCAAATTCTCTCTTAGCCTGTCAATAATTTTTGAGAGTGTAAATAATTATGCAGGCAAAAGTGAACCACTTGATATAGTATATTTGACAAAGTGTTTTATGACAGATTCCTCAGGCAATTGGGAAGTCATGATATCAGAGGCAGTGTATTCTATTGTGAATTGGTAACTGGATAAAAGACAGAAAACAGAGAGTAGGATTAAATGTTCAGTTTTCTGAATAGAGACAAGTCATTAGTGGAGTTCCCTATGGGTCTACATTGGGACCTGTGCTATTTAACATATTCACAAATGATTTGGAGAAAGGAATAGCGAGTGAGGTGAACAGATTTGCAGTTGATACAAAAATTGTTTCGAATCAGTAAATAGCAGCTGATTGTGAAGAACTGCAGAAGGACCTAGTAGAGATGTGTATCGTGTGATTGATCATCTTAACGATCGATTTCGGCTGGGGGGGAGGGAATCGAATTGTCGCGGTTTTGTTTTTTTAAATATCGTGTAAATCATAAATCGGGGATGGCGGGAAAACCGGCACACTAAAACATCCCTAAAACCCACCCCGACCCTTTAAAATAAATCCCCCACCCTTCCGAACCCCCCCCCCCCCATGTCTTAAATTACCTGGGGTCCAGTGTGGGGGTCCCGTTGTGATCTTCCACTCTCGGGCCACGGGTGCGTTGATAGAAAAATGGCGCCGGCGCTACCTTTGCCCTGTTCCGGTCCCCCGCTGAACGACCTCCTGCAGTCGATCTCCTGCCGGCGCCATTTTCCATACGGAAAACGATTCGCGGCAGGAGATCGCTCCCGGACCCCCGCTGGACCCCCAGGGACTTTTGGCCAGCTTGGGGGGGCCTCCTGACCCCCACAAGACTTGCCAAAAGTCCAGCGGGGGTCCGGGAACGACCTCCTGCACTCAAATCGTGTTGCCGTACGGCAAAATGGCGCCGGCCGTACGGCAACACGATTCGAGTGCAGGAGGTCATTCCTGGACCCCCGCTGGACTTTTGGCAAGTCTTGTGGGGTCAGGAGGCCCCCCCAAGCTGGCCAAAAGTCCCTGGGGGTCCAGCGGGGGTCCAGGAGCGATCTCCTACGCTCGTGACGTCGGGGGATAGGAACCAAAATGGCGCCGGTGGGGGTCAGGAGGCCCCCCCAAGCTGGCCAAAAGTCCCTGGGGGTCCAGCGGGGGTCCGGGAGCGATCTCCTATGCTCGTGACGTCGGGGGATAGGAACCAAAATGGTGCCGGCGCTACCTTTGCCCTGTCATATGACAGGGCAAAGGTAGCGCCGGCGCCATTTTTCTATCAATGCACCCGTGACCCGAGAGTGGAAGATCACAACGGGACCCCCCCACTGGACCCCAGGTAATTTAAGACATTTGGGGGGGGTTCGGAAGGGTGGGGGATTTATTTTAAAGGGTCGGGGTGGGTTTTAGGGATGTTTTAGTGTGCCGGTTTTCCCGCCCTCCTCCTTCCCCTCCCCCTTCCCCCGATTTACAATTTTTGATGATAAATCGGGGGAATTCCTATTAAATATCGACTCTAATGATTTTTGACGATTTAAAATATATCGGACGATATTTTAAATCGTCAAAAAACGATTCACATACCTAGGACCTAGTGAGACTTGGAGTCTGGGCTTCTAAATGGTAGATGCAATTTAATATGAACAAGTGCAAAGTAATGCACATAGGGAAAAATAATCACAACTACAAGTTCAGAGGCTGAGTTCCATGTTAGGAGTCACCATGCAGGAAAAGGACCATGAAGTCCTTGTGGACATTAACTTGAAATCTTTTGCTCAGTATGCAGCGGTGTTCAAAAAGACAAATAGAATGTTAGGAATTATTTGAAAAGGAATAGAAAACAAAACTGAGACTATAATAAATTCATGGTGTGACTGCACCCTGAGTATTGCAATTCTGGTTACCGCATCTCAAAAAAGATATAGCGGAAATAGAAAAAGTTCAGTGAAGGCTGACAAAAATGATAAAGGGGAAGGAAAAGCTCCCTTATGGAGAAAGGCTAAACAGATTAGGGCTGTTTAGCTTGGAAAAAAGGCGACTGAGAGGGGATATGATTGAAATGTATAAAATCATGAGTGGAGTGGAGTGGAAGGAGTAAATAGGGAATGTTTATTTACCCTTTCAAATGACACCAGGAGTATGGAACACTGTATTAAACAAATAACTTATTTAAAACAAATCACATATTTAAAACAAATCACAGAAATTATTTTTTTACTCAGTGCACAATCAAGCTATGGACTCTGTTACTGGAGGATATGGTCAAAGCAACTAACTTAGTGGGGTTCAAAAGAGGATTGGACAAGTTCATGAAGGAAAAGTCCATAAACAGTTATAAGCCAGGTAGACTTGGGAAAGCCAGTGCTTATCCCTAGGAGTAAGATACAAGAAATAGATCAACTATTGAGGATCTGACGGGTACTTGTGACCTGGACTGGCCACCATTGGAGACAGGATCCTGGGTTCAATGGATCTTGGTATGGCTGATGTTCTTATGTTCTATGTTCTTATGCCCTCTCTGAATGCGGCTACAGTACACACATTGTTCCATAATATGTGTACTTTTTGTCATGTAAATTCCATTACCTTACTGGACAATGGGGTCCAGTTAGGAGCTATTGAGCCATATTAGAAGCCATGGGGCTCCCTAGGATTCTTCTGAGAGAGGGAAGCATTGGTTCAAGACCCTTAGGATTATTGTGACACTCCTCAAAAGTCTTGAAATAAAGACTGTTCACATGAGGAGTTCTTGTTGTTGCAAAAATAACCAATGTTTACTGGTGATCAACTTGTTGGATTGTGACAAGATAACAGAAAACACACTTTTTTTCTGGTAATGTCAATGGATCACTGTTATACGAGTCATCTGCACACATCAAAGACATGCAGGAGCTACCTTTGACTCTTAAGTACTCTGTCAAGCTACTCCAGGGATCTATTTTTTAATCCTTGGGACTTCCCTTTGTATCTGAATGTCCTTGACTCCAACTGTGTAACCCTCCTTCTCTTCTGAGATGCAGAACCACTGAACTATGTAGAGGATAGAACACTCTGGCCTGGATGCATATGCTTTTCTTTCTTAGATGATTGTTTTTATCCCAACACCAACTGAAGAATGCCCTACTGCCCTCCTTCCTTGGAGTTGGGAGGCCAACTCCAAGTCCTCAAGAGGACCGACAGACATTTACAATGAATACAAACATTTGCATTGTATGCAAATGTTTGTCGAATATATTAATCGTGGATGTCCTGAAAATCAGCTCTGTTTGTGTCTCTTGAAGACCAGAGTTGGCCACCCTTGTTTACAGGCCTTCCACAGTGTCAGACATACTATAATGCATGCTGTCCTTTTGTGTCCTTCTAACATCCACAAGTCCCTTGCAAGGACAAGCAAATCCCAGCAGAGCAAAAAACCTCATATGCTCCCTTTCTCCAGGAATCCGTTCAACATTCCTCTTGGAACGCCCTCAAAAGCTGCTCCAGAACTCATGCCCAGAGGTTCTCTCCTTGAACCACTGAATCCACCTCAAAAAGCCCCAGAACATTCTTTTAAAAAAAAAACCTGTTGAGGCTCATAACACAACAGTACATGTACAGTATGAGTGAACAGGCACATCAACATATTCTAATTATGCAATTATAGTAACATTAAAGATCAAATCCAACTCCATTATGTCACAACAAAAAATATAATAATGCTATGCTTCCATTTTCTTTTTCCCTATACCTCTCATACATATATTCTTCCACATTCAGCATATATTCATCTCTTCCTCCCACTGGCATATGTATGCTTGCCGCTTCAACTTTCCAAATAATTTAGAGTCAATTCCTTCATCCAAGACCATTAAAATTATTCAGTTTCTAATCATTTGTGGGTCCAACTAAATCTCTAGTTTAATGCTCTACAGGCAAACTCTCTATAAATGTCCCCTGCTGCGTAACTTCTGCTATGGAGGATGAGGAAGTAATAAAATAAAGAAAATTAAATAGATCAGTGGGGTTTTAAAGGTAAGGGCTATCAGGGGAACCAGGAGGCTATTAAACTAGGTGGGCTTGGAAGTCCTTTCCCTTACCTGGGTGAACTGGGAACAAACTGAGAAAAATGGAAATGGCATTGGCGCGCATGTATACCAAATCCTCCCCCCCCCCCTTATGCGGTAGACGCGGCATTTGCACACATAAGCATGTGCCCACTTAAAATAATGCACACGTACATGAGGTCAGTCTATTTTACAACTTGTTCGCATATATACACGCATGTTATAAAATGGTCATATCCTTGATCATTACAATAATTTATTAAACCTGAAGACTGGAGGGTGACCAATATAATATCAATCTTTATAAAGGGTTCCAGGGGTGATCCAGGAAACTATAGACTAGTGAGCCTGACATTGGTGCCAGAAAAAATCATAGAAACTTTTCTAAAGAACAAAATTATAGACCATCTAGATAGACATGGTTTAACGGGACACAGCCAACATGGATTTACCGAAGAGAACAATATGCAACATTGTTTTAAGGGGTTAATAAACATGTGGATAATGGTGAGCTGGGGAATATAGTGCATTTGGATTTTCAGAAAGTGTTTGATAAAGTTCATGAGAGACTGCTGAAAAAATTAAAAAGTCATGGGATAAGAGATAATGTCCTATTGTGGATTATGAACTGGTTAAAAGACAGGAAACAAGACCTCTCTAAACAAACCCAAGAAAGAAGAAGAAAGTTCCTAGGGTTAAAATCTGAAGTAGAAGGGAAAGGGGGGAAAATGTTGATAAAATGTCCTTGCAAATGTGAGGTAGAAATACAACAGCATAAGAATATTTTTTTTGAAGTTTCTCAGCTATGTGTATTCCTAGATTCTCTACCCCAAGTAAATGCAGCAGTAGATCTTGAGGCTTAAAAGTATGATATCTGTTGGTTCTCAAAATTTCATTTGTTTATTTGAGTAGGGCTAACCTACTAAATGTTTCCTAAATAATTGCTCTTTTGCATAATCTTCATGTGAAAGTTATTTCTATTTATTTTATTTCATTAATTATGAATACTGATAAACATATAGTTTGTTCTTTTTTCACATTTCCTTGTAAGATGTATTGGTATTCATTTGTTAATACTTTATTGTAAAGGTGAAAATGCATAAAAAAAAAATTAAAAAAAAAAAAAAGACAGGAAACAGAGAGTAGGACTAAATGGACAGTTTTCTCAGTGGAGGAAAATAAATAGTGGAGTGCCCCAGGAATCTCTACTGAAACCAGTGCTTTATAATATACAGATAAATAATCCGGAAAAGGGAAAAATAAGTGAGATGATTAAATTTGTAGATGACACAAAATTATTCTGAATTGTTAAATCACAAGAGGATTACAAGAAATTGCAGGAGGACCTTAAGAGACTGGGAGACCAAGCATCCGAATGGCAGATGAAATTGAATGTGGACAAGTGCAAGATGATACACATAGGAAAAAGTAATCCAAACTGTAGTTGCATAGTAGGTTTCATGCCAGAAGTCACCACCCAGGGAAAGGATCTAGGTGTCATTGTGGACAATACTTTGTAATCCTTGACTCAGAGTGTGGCAGCAGTCAAAAAAGCAAACAGAATGTTAGGAATTATTAGGAAGGGAATGAAGAATAAAACAGAGAATATCATAATACCTCTGGACTGCTCAATGGTGTGACTACATTTAGAGTACTGTATGCAGTTCTGGTCGCCACACCTCAAAAAAGATATAGCGGAACTGGAAAATGTTCAGAGAAGGCTGACCAAATTAATAAAGGGAATGGACCAAGTCCCCCTATGAGAAAAGACTTAAGAAATTAAGGAGGCCCAGCCAATTAAGGCAGGAGCCTCATAACTGCTGCAGCCAGATTGAGGGGGGAACGGTGAGGAGCAGGTGGACAATAGGGATCCCTAACTAATTTGAAACTAAGCAAGGAGCCAATGAGAAAGGGGAGAGGCAGCAAGGGGCTCAAAAACAATGCAGGGCAAGAGAGGGAGTGGTAGCACATTAGCCAACGGAGGATGAGAGAGAGCAACCCCTCCCCCCCCCCCCCCCCCCCCCCACTACCCCAAAGCACCACACGGCATGGGTTGGGAGTGGGACTTTGTCACAGCTTTAAGCTAAAAGTGGCAGGGTCCTCAACGGTGCACAGGGGGATGCTTTGGTGTTTGAGGGAGGGGGAAGGTACAGGCACCAAAGATTACACATAGGGAGAAGATTGCGGGGACGCATGAAGTGGGATTGCTATTATCCTATTAATTGGCAGAGGGTGATGCATCTATGCAATGCATGACACAGATCGAGATGTGGTCGGTCTGGGGATGGCCAAATTGAGGTCTGAGTGCTTCAGCTATGGTGGCAGGGGCTGCAGCACTAACCAGAGGTGGGGCTGGCAGCACAGTATGATGATGGTTGGGCTGAATAGCCCTACCTGCAGCATGGGCCTTCGCAGCTGCTTCAGCAGGGGCTGCGTTCTGTGCCTGCACCGCTGCTCCTGCCTCACTGGCAGGGCTGGCGCAACCATTAAGCAGGACTGGGCAGTCCCCTAGGGCAGCATCATTGGGTGGGGCGCCATTGGGGTATACGAGGGCGGCATTTTCAAAATGTGAAAGGAGAGGATGACACAGTCGTGGAGCACTCGCCAGGTTTGTACAGATAGAGAGAAGAGGGAGAGAGAGAGTACTGTAAGAGGGTGAGCATAACTCTATATATCTACCACTGTCAGAGGGGCACATTCAACTCAGGGCAGGGGGCGGTGTTACACTGGTCTGCCTAGGGAGCTACAGACGCTTGCAGCCAGCGACCCTACTCACTGGACTGGCTGCTTATCAGAGCCTGAAGCAAGACATTGTGGAAGGGCACCAGCAGGTGAGCGGGGGCAATGCAGCAGCTCGAGCATGGCACCCTGAGTGCTCACACAGGTCGCACACACTAAAAGTGGGCCCTGCTTTGCAATACTTCACTCAGAACTATAGCTTATTGGAAGGAAAAGAGTAAATCTGCTACTGTGTCAAATGTTGGAAGGAAAAGCCGGCCACTGTAAGAGTACTTATGGACTTGGCTCTGTAAATATTTCTTTGCCATAAATAAAGACCTTTGTTGGGACCACAATGAAGAGCTTTACTGCTTGCAGCCCGCCTGTATGACCTAGAGTCTGGCTCACTAGCATGAGAGTGAGAAAGATAATGTTCTCCCTGAAGGAAATCTCAAGCCCATGTTTAAAAGAACAATTTACATTATCCATGGTGGAGCTTGGTCTGCCCCATGCGGTGAGCAGCTCACCCTGCTGGACCTCTACAGCACCTGCTCGACAATGAATGTTAAAGAACCCAGAGAGCCCGTGCTATGGACTTTACCCCAGTCAGTTATAACAGGTGTAAGAACACCAGTGCACGCATGGATTTCTTTGATAGAAATGTGATAGATCAAGCAAATAAATCAACAAACCGGAACACAAGCTGGACTGCTATAAATCCCTACAAAGAATCTACACATGAACAGGATACATCACCTCGGTCATACCTGCAGAACATAGATAGATCCTCACCAAATACAGGAATTAGGAACTACAGAGGTGTACAGACAAAAGTTGAAATTAGAATTTCTAGAAAGCCATACTGCATGTAGTGACACTGGAAAACAGATATGTATTTCCTGCTGTACTGGGTAATATACAAAGATACAAAAATCACATATGGTAATAAAAGAATAATCCAAATGGAAAAAAAAATTATATGCTAAATATTTTAAATTCAAATATTTTAATTTCAAATTTCAAATATTTTAATTTCAAATTGTGAATGACATTCTTCTCATTTATTTTGTATATTTACTTTATTTCTTATTTAATATTTGTATTTAATATTTTTATAGGAGGAAAGAAGACCTCAGAAAACCAGCAAGTGTTATCATCTCTACTTGCACTATTCTAAACATTGATCTTGTAGCCTCCTCCCTCCTTATTTTGTTTTCATGAGTGATAATTTGTATCATAAAATTTTTGTGAAGTGGTGATATTCAAATTTCACTTTCCCATTAGAACACAATGCAAAGTCCAATTTCCAAACAAATTAGTACTTATCTTTTGGTTTGACCTTCAAAATGTTGTACCTAGCTTCAAAATTCAATCACTGTGATGTACAATAGAGAACCGCCAATGTGCACACATTTCACCATCAGCTTTCTTTCTCTTTAAACTGCTTTAAATTGTATTCACTGGGCATAATAATAAAGCTGATCTCTCTTCAACTTCATTTGTGAAAGTCTTCTACCTTCCATAGAATACAAAGATATCAGAAATTTCCAAAAGCTGATAGAGAAAATCAAAGATTTCCCTCAAAAGAATAACCAGAAAAAACACTGTATAATCCTGAGGGAAACAAGAGAAACAGCAGCTAAGTAGTAAAATCTCTGGTATCCTGTCTCCTGAACAGAAACGTGATTTGACCAGTCAATTCTGAGCATCACCAGAAGTTGAGAATTGTCTGGTATTTCTCTTCTGTACTTTTTAATTCTTTCTTTTTACCAGTTTATGTATTACTTTCGCAACACATATAATTTGTCCTGCCAATAAAGTTTCTTGAATTTGAATCTAATCTGTGATGCTTTGTCCTACATACAATTATTTCCTCTTTTATTTCTTGTTATATTTCTTAAAATGTAAGAATACATTTTAAAGGAAACAATTTGTATGCAATGTTTTTTGTAACTAGCTTTTGAAATGGACCCTTCATTAGGTCAGGGAGTATAACTCCTGAAAGCTAGTTACAAACATACTAAGTTTGCTCAGTTAAATGGTATCACCTGCAGCTTGTCTGCTGACCTTTATGTCTTTGTAACTAATTGGAATAATATGACAAGCACATAATTTAGTGATAGGAAAATCAGCTAATTCTTCTACATTAAGAAATGCAGTAGGTTCCCCTCATGTATTCCATGTTCACATTTTCTAATTTTATGGAAACATTTTTAACAGCCTTGATTTTCCTACACAAAATGTTTATCTTTCAAGTGGCTAAGTCTGTAATTGCTATTAAATAATAACACAAATTTTGGAGTGTTCTCAGTATGCAACCTCAAAGCTCACATGGAATGATCAGCATGCAGCAGGATTGTTGTTTATGTTTCTATGTGGCTTATTATTTATTTATTTAAAAAACTTTTTTTTTCTATATCGACATTCATGATTCTTATATCATAACCCGTTCTAAGTGCACTTCAGTAGGGCTGAGCCAATACCAAAACAATAAATAAATACATACAATTAGAGGGCTCCCTACTCTTGATTTATTGCCTTGAAACATTTAGTTAAAAGAAGGAAAATGTAGACATTTAAAATGCAGTGCTTCAGAAGAATCCCGAGGATTAACTGGAAGAACCCATGTGATGATGAGAGGTGGGGGATCCCTCATAGAAGATATGGTAGAAAGGAAATTGAAATTTGTTGGTCATGCACTCAGAGATTCTGGTGGCAAATTAATTTTTAATACTGGAGGGCATGATTCAAAAGGAATGAGAGCATCAAAAGCGATCATGATCTGGAAACATGGACAAAGTAAAGTGGAAAGCTGAGCATAGAAAGTGATGGCACATCATATTTTCCAACCTGCCTATCAATGACAGCACTTGTTGATAACAGTGATGAATTCCAGGTTTGATAAATAAAACATGAAATAACAATTCAGAATCTCACATAAACAAATTATCTGTTGCTGGAATTTCACAGAAAAACATGAAACACCAAGATCTGAAAATGCAAGAGACTCCCACGTGCTGTCCCTATAGAAAATCTTTTTGATAAGGACCCTAAAATCATAGAAAGACCAAACTGCAAAGAATTGATGAGATTATCTAAAATCCTAGAAAGACAATGCAAGTCGGACGCTAGTAGGTCCTTTTGTCCTTCCTCCTGCTTCTAGTAGGATCCACTGTAACTAAACCATCCCAGTCTGATTTTCTCTCAAAAACCTCCAATGACGAAATCTCCTCCACCCCTCTAAAAACCTCATTTTTTGATTTTGCAGCTCTTCTGATCATTCTGAGAAGGACTTTAGTCTTGAGATAAAGAAGTAGCCCTCCCAACTAAACTAGTTAGAGATGATGATCTGTTTTTATTTGGTGTCTAATTTCCCTTCTGTATATCAGTTGACTCACACAGATTCTCACTTTCTATTTTGTCCTACTCACCCCCAAGACAGATACTGGATCCAACAATTTCTACCACGTATGAGGGTTCCATGCTCACTGAAGAAATCTGCTGTTTCCCAACCAGAGATCTTGAGAAGTCAAACTGTAGTCGTCATCCTCTAACTCTACCACTGAATTAAATATACGTCTCCCTCTACTGAGATAGTAGAACATCTTGTTATTAGTTCATTCAGGTCATTCAATTCAGTACTCCTTATAATCTGATCCTATCATGTAATGATTTAAGAAAAATGTTTTTCCTTCACTTGGTTCACGAATCTTTTATGAGACCCGGTGCTAATTAAAACTGTTAAGAGTACTGAAATGTACCAGTTATAACAATTGGCTGAAAATATTACATACATAGATAAATGAACAATGTTTCTACTCACATAGAAAGTACAGGGAAAATGCTGAAGGTGAAAAATGTATAGGAGTTTTTATAGTTGCTAATAAGATTCTAGAAAATTCCTCTAGGAATGCTATGTTTATACTCCAGGGTATACACCTAAACAAAAATTCAGATGTAACATTTTAATGTTATACTGAGAATTAATTATTTCAATTGTACTCATGTCGACAATCATTTAATCATTTTTTTAATTTTTCAGCAGAAAAGCATGGCAGAGATATGGAGGCAAATGTGAGAACAATTATATTCAGAAATTATTGATAACACTAAATTATTGAAAACACACAGGAATAGTTGATTGTGATGTGTCAATATGGGGATTACAACTCAAAATATTGTGACCATGATTAACAATGTCTGATCATATAGAAACATAGAAACATAGAAATGACGGCAGAAGAAGACGAAACTGCCCATCCAGTCTGCCCAGCAAGCTTTCGTACTTTTTTTTTCTCTCACATATTTCTGTTTCTCTTGGCTCTTAGTAACCTTTTTTATTCTATTTCCCTTCCGCCCCTGCCATTAATGTAGAGAGCAGTGTTGGAACTGCATCATGTTGTGACAATAATGAAACTATGGATATTGATTATATTGAAGTAAGGTAAAATACACAAATGTTACAATATTGTGACTATAGATGCAGATCATGGTTGGTAATAGTTGACACTAGTGTCATAACACTGTAACTATGGATTTTGGTTGTGGTTAACAATGGCTGGCCAAAGTATAAGATGCTAACTATAGCCTGGATTCACCATTTTACCACAGAATGATGATTCCAGCGAAAACGGGGGGCAGAGGGGCAAGGGGGGAGGGCCTGCGAAAGCCGGCAACCATCGCACCACAGCAGTGTTATCACTGCTGGCTTTCACACCCAATAGTCCCACCGTGAAAGGTGGTGCTATTGGGTGTGCTACTGGCGACGATATCGTGTCTTACCTTATCGCCGCCAGCGAAAACATCGCAGAGTCCGCCCTCGCCACCCCAACTCCTCCCCTCGCCGCCCCAACTCTGCCCCTAGTAAGCTATCGCACGCGATAAGCCTTAGAAAATGACCCCCTATATTGGGAATGGTTCACTATCGTGTTGTAGTATTATGACTGTGCTTACTGACCATGGTTGGAAATGGTTGAATAATGCATGACGCTGCTGTGTTTATGAATGGCTGATCATGGTATGATAATGAAACCTTAGGCCTGCACAAACCTGAATCTTGACTCAGTGGTCATACTTGTTTGTCAGTACATGTAGGAATTTGTAGTTCTGATTTCCCTGATCAACCCAGCACCATAATTTATAAAACCAGGATACCAGAGTATTCATTTATTTATTTATTTATTTATTTAACACTTTTCTATACCGACTTTCATGGTTGAAAGACCATATCAGATCGGTTTACATCGAAATGGAACAGAAAACAATAGTTTGAACAGGAAGAACAAAGTTACATTCAACAAGGATAATAAACTTGGAAGCATAGACTGCTGGAATGAAAGTCTAAGAAGGTAGAAAATAAATAGTATAAACAATTGCTGAGTCTGGGGAGGCTCTTATTCCGAACTTGAAGGTGGTATGGAGATCTATTGTTCATGGACGGATGTTCTGTCGTCTAGTGTGTATCAGGGGGATCTGAGAAGGCTTGGCGGAAAAGCCAGGTCTTAAGTTTTTTCTTAAATGTAAAGAGGCAGGGTTCCATTCTAAGGTCGGGTGGGATGTTGTTCCAGATAGCTGGGCCTGCTGTCGAGAAGGATCGATCTTTGGTCGAGGTAAGGCGTGTGGCTTTTGTAGGTGGGGCCTGTAAGGTTCCTTTATATACTTCTCTAGTCGGTCTGTTGGAGAAATGGAGATTGAGAGGTAATTCAAGGTCCAGATGCAAGTGATTGTAGATGGATTTGTGGATTAAAGTGAGTGATTTGTGAATGATTCTGTATTTCACTGGGAGCCAGTGTAAGTTACGGAGGATGGGGGATATGTGTTCTCCGCGGTTGGTGTTGGTCAGGATTCTTGCCGCTGCATTCTGTATCAACTGCAGCGGTTTGGTGGTAGAGCTGGGGAGGCCCAGGAGGAGAGCGCTGCAGTAGTCTATTTTTGCGAATATCAAGGCTTGCAGGACTGTTCTGAAGTCGTGGAAGAAAAGTAGAGGCTTGAGTCTTTTTAGAACCTGAAGTCTATAGAAACAATCTTTGGTTGTGGTGTTGATCATTTTCTTTAGGTTTAGGTGGTTGTCGAGTAGAACCCTGAGATCTCTTTCGTGGGTATGCTTGAGCTGGGTGTTGAGGTTGGTCTGTGGGAGTGGGTTGTCTTGGTTGAAGGAGATGAGGAGGAGTTCAGTCTTAGATGCATTAAGAACCAAGTTAAGGCTATTGAGAAGGCTGGTGATCGATTTTAAGCAGTTGTTCCAGTGTGTGAGTGATTTTGCGATGGATTCTGTTATCGGAATCAGAATCTGTATGTCATCTGCATAAAGGTAATGTGTTAGGTTAAGGTCTGTTAGAAGCTGGCAGAGGGGGAGGAGGTATATGTTGAAGAGGGTGGGTGATAGCGATGATCCTTGAGGTACACTAAGTGAGGACCTTGTAGAAGGTGATTCTTTATTATTAATTTTAACTTTGAAGCGTCTATTACTAAGGAAAGACGTGAACCAACTGAGGGCTGATCCAGATATCCCTATTTCTGCTAGGAGAGTCAGAAGGATGGAGTGGTTAACGGTGTTGAATGCCGCCGAAATGTCCAGGAGTACTAGAAGGAAGGAGTAGCCCTTGTCTAATCCCATAATGATATGGTCTGTTAAGGAGATGAGAAGCGTTTCTGTACTGCGAGATTTGCGGAACCCGTATTGGGAAGGGTATAAGATATTTTGTTCTTCTAGATATTCTGAAAGCTGAGTATTAACCAATCTCTCTGTAAGTTTGGCTAAGAACGGGAGATTTGAGATGGGGTGGAAGTTAGCAAGGTCTTTGGGGTCTAAGTTGTGCTTCTTGAGGAGGGGTTTAAGAGAAGCGGATTTTAAGCTGTCTGGGTACTTCCCTTGGGTTAACGAGCAGTTTATAATGTTAGCTAGAGGTCCTGAGATCCTGTTTGGAATCAGTAGCAGAAGTTTGGATGGGATGTTGTCCGCTGGATGGCTAGATGGTTTCTGTCTCTTGAGGAGGGATTCGATCTCACTGGGGGAAGTTAATTCGAAGTTGTTGAGTTTGACTCCAGTGTGGGTGTTAGTGATGGAGAATGTGGAGCAGGGGGTAGTATTGGTTGGTAGGAGAGCCAGGGTATTCATAATCTTCTGCTGAAAGAATGAAGCAAGCTCATTGGCCTTGGATTGTGCCTGTTCGTCAGGTATCGTTGGTGGGGAAGACTTTGTGATTTGTGACACATAAGAGAAAAGCGCCTTGGCGTCATATTGGAGATCGTGGATTTTGTTTGCATAGTACTCTCTTTTTGACTTAAGGATTGAGGTCCTATAATGGTGTAAGGTTCCTTTGTAAGTCGAAAGCGTAGAAGAGTTGAGAGCTTTGCGCCATCTGTTTTCTTTGTGGCGTAGGACTTGTTTCATCCGTTTTAGCTCCGAGGAGAACCAGGGTTGATTTCCTTTTTTTTCTGGGTTTATTGTTTTGGAGACTGCGGGGCATAAATTGATAGCAACTGCTTCCGTAATGTTGTGCCATGAGAGAACTGCTGAATCGGGGTTGGATAGATCGAGGTTTGAGAGTTCTTTTGCAAGATGGTTGCTGAGTGTCTCCGATGCACATGATTTCCTGAAATGAATGGTAGAAGGGTACTGCGGGCTGTGAGTCTGTTGTTTTGCGGAGACCTTGGTGGTTATCAGAAAGTGATCTGACCATGGGACTGGAGTACAAATGGGTGCCAAAGAGCAACTGAACTTCGAGTTAATAAAGATAAGACCCAGCGTGTGTCCTGCTTTGTGTGTCGGGTTGTTGACGATCTGCATGAATCCCATTGCATTGAGGGAGTTGAGGAGAATTTTGCAATTGGAGGAGCGGGGTGAGGCGTCAGTGTGTAAGTATCTAGTAACGTCCAGTATGCAGCGGCTGAAAATACTAGAAATTCCATAAAAATACAGAATTTAGACCAGTTGAATCATATACAGATAGGACTCAAAATCTTTTCACAAAATTACCTAAAATCATCAAAAGATAGGACTGAAAGAGACCTCAGTAGGTCATCTAGAATCATAGTAAGATAGCGATGCAAAGAACCAAC
The DNA here is from genome assembly GCF_901001135.1 of Rhinatrema bivittatum. Taxonomy (NCBI): domain Eukaryota; kingdom Metazoa; phylum Chordata; class Amphibia; order Gymnophiona; family Rhinatrematidae; genus Rhinatrema; species Rhinatrema bivittatum. The sequence goes on along the minus strand of NC_042615.1, from coordinate 510,243,679 downwards.
CACAGGTAGTCCTCTGGAATGACGAAAATAACAAATAGCATCTATCTATATAGTATATAAGCATAAATAATAAATAAGCAGAACACCTCAACACAATAATCTCACATATAAGAAAAGAGGTGCAGAAATAAATATCAATAGTCAAAGTGAACAAATCTTATGAGAACCAACTGTTGATAAATCTGGTACCAGAAAAATAGTATTGCCTAAAGAATTAATCTCCTTGTCTCTTGGCCGCAATGGGCTACAGGCAATTCAGAGATACCATGCTATTTCAAGTCATTTATGTTACGCATCCCACCTGCGCCCAACCCGCGCATGGGCCTGCTCACCTTCATGGTTCCACAGCAGGTTCCGGGTCAGCCTCCCTAGCAGCAGCTGCTGTTACGACTGTTGCTGCCCGACATCTCCACTCCGCCCACCTTACCTTTTTTGCGACTCCTCCCGCGGTTGATGGACGTCTGGCTGCCGCGGCATCTGCCTGCCGTCCTTTCCGGCGTCCCCGGTCCAGCTTGGACGCTGCATCCCGCCATGTTGTCCAGGTACCATAGGGCGTGCACGCCATGTGGCCCTGCTTCTTATTCTTTCCTTGGCGCGAACCTCAGGGGCGTCCCCCTGTGATGACGTCACGCATTCCGGATACAAAAGCCTACACTTTTTGCTAGCTAATCGAGTTAGCAAGGGAATCCTTACGGATGGGATTCGCTCTCCATACCTAGCTACTCTGTCTCTCCAACTTTTGGACTTTATCCTAATGGGGTACCCGCTCCTCGGGGGCCTCTCATTTCTTGCAGGTTGCTATCAGGAACCGGTACTCGCTCCTCGAGGGCCCATGTTCCCTGACTTGCTGCCTGAACTTATCTCTTCTGCTTGGAGAAAACCGCTGCCTACATCATCAGTGAGTTACCAACTTTATTTCCTCAGAGCTGTTCCCTGGAACCAGGTACTCCCTCCTTGAGGGCCTGCCTCTATTCCAGCTTCTGTGTCACCTTGCGGGAGAAACCACTGTGTGAGTAACTTTACCAACGAAGCTCTATACCAGAACTCTGTGTATGCTCCACTGTACTCACTATCTCAGTTTTTTCCACTACAGCACAGCCATAGAGGGAATCGGTGTTCCAGTATCCTGAAGAATCCTAGCCCAGTTGGGCTTCTTGCCTTCTCACTACTGCCACCTCTGGTGGCTTATCAACTCTGTCTAATAAAAGATATAACTCTGTGTTGTGTGTCCCAAAGCTGAGCCTGACCTGTGGCCCCTCACGGGACTTCCCCCCGTGGGCGTGGTCAGCTGCCACAGTATCCAAGGGTCCACCCAAAACCTTACAAACAATAAGAGATTGCTAACTCCATGGATCCGGCACAGCTCAATGCCTTGCAGGCCATTCTGGGCCTGGCCCTGCGCGTTGCTGAACAGCAAGACACATTGGAGAAACTCACTTCAGCGTTCCATCAGCTGCACGCACAGAAGACTCAAGGCGCTACTTCCAGTAATGAAGGTCAGTTACCTGAAGTAACTTTAAAGACTACTGTACCGCTGGCTGCTCCAGTTCGTTTCTCGGGAGAGATTCAGAGAACCAGGGGCTTTCTAAACCAGTGCTGCATGCATTTTGCATTACAGTCTTCTCATTTCCTCACAGCTTTTGCCAAGACTACTTACATTCTATCTTATCTTGGTGGAAGGGCCTTGTCTTGGGCCTCAACACTGTGGGAACGCAAGGACCCTATTTTGCAGGATGTTGACGGATTTCTGGACTTATTTAAATCCGTTTTTGGCGATCCTGCCCGAGTGACCGTTGCCGGTTCTGCTCTGGTAGACCTGAAGCAAGGCAACCGACCACTGGCTGATTTTGCGATAGTTCAAGACTCTTGCTACAGAACTCTGCTGGGACCCCAAATGCCAGAAACTCTCTTCTTCAGAGGCCTGGATACTCGTTTGAAAGATGAGCTGGCCGCTCGTGAAACACCTGACTCGCTGGATGAGCTAATGGCTTTGGCTACTAGAATTGACCACTGGCTTCCTGATAAGGTGAAAGAACTCCGGCCTAATAGAGGACGAGGTCACAAGGAAGCTAGTGCTAAACCTGCACCTCAGATGGTTCCAGTAATTCCTGTTGCCAGTGGAGATGAACTATGCAACCTGGTCGCAGTCATTTGACTTCTAAAGAGAGAAGACTTCGGAAGAGGCATGGTCTGTATATGTATTGTGGACAGGCTAGTCACGATGTCCCAACATGCCCAATTTGTCCGGGAAACAGACGGGCCTAAGTCCTGCAGGAGGACTGTTCTTAGGCCTTACTACGCCCTCTCCTCCGCTCTCTCTCCCAGTCTCCTTGATCTGCGTACCGTCTAAGTTTCAAACTCTTGCCCTGGTGGACTCAGGGGCAGGAGGCCACTTTATTCTTCAACGCCTAGTGGAACATTTGAGGATTCCCCTCGTCACTTTGAAGGTTCCGCTACTCCTATCTTCCATGGGGAAGATATGGGGAGCCCTTACCGGGTGACGAGACTTGCCAAACCGAACCGATAACCCTTCGCACGGAGCTCTCCATACAGAGTCAATTCCCTTCTTTCTGTTAGAGAAGGCCATGCACCCTATCGTCCTGGGGTTACCCTGGTTGCAGTTGCACCAACCCCATTTCGACTGGGCTTCCTTGGAACTCTCCCGCTGGGGCCCAGGTTGTCATGGAAAGTGCCTTAAGGAGATTGCTCCTGTCATCTGCATGCCTACAACTCCAGTGATGCCGGGACTGCCGCCTCAATATGCATCTTTTAGTGATGTGTTTTCCAAAGAAGCTGCTGACATTCTTCCTCCGCATAGGTCCTATGACTGTGCCATAAGACTGAAACCCAATAACGAACCTCCTAAAAAACGTGTCTATCCACTCTCAGTGATTGAAAACAAGGCTATGTCTGAATACATCGAGGAGAATTTACAGAAGGGGTGTATTAGAACATCGAAGTCTCCAGCCGGCGCAGGCTTCTTCTTTGTGGGGAAGAAGGACGGTACCTTATGTTCTTGTATCGATTACCGAGATCTGAACGAGATCACGATTAAAGACCGCTACCCCCTGCCTTTAATCTCAGAGCTGTTTGACCGTCTTCAGGGGGCCAAAATATTCTCAAAACTTGACCTGAAGAGGGCCTACAACTTAGTTCACATTCGCAGTGGCGACGAATTGAAAACAGCCTTCAACACTCGAGACGGCCATTTTGAGTACTTAGTAATGCCCTTCGGCCTGTGCAACGCACCCGCTGTATTTCAGAACATGATGAACGACATCTTGCGGGACCTGTTGTACAAGAGTGTCATGGTATACCTATCCTGATATTTTCTCAGGATTTGCCCACTCATCTAGAGGATGTCAAGCAAGTACTTCGCTGACTCCATGAACACTGGCTCTATGTCAAACTATCCAAGTGCGAATTTCATAAAGACTCTGTGCCTTTTCTTGGCTATATCGTGTCTAAAGATGGCTTCTAGATGGACCCTCAAAAACTAGAGAGTATTAAAAATTGGTCCCAACCTACCAGCCTGAAGGCCCTGAGACGATTTTTGGGGTTTACCAACTATTATAGAAGCTTTATAAAGAACTACTCTTCTTTAACAGTGCCCTTGACCGCAATGACCCGCAAGGGTGCCAACACTTCAAAATGGTCTGGGGAGGCCATTTCCCCTTTTGAGAAATTAAAGACTGCCTTTTCCACAGAACCATGCTTGCGTCATCCTGACCCCAACAAGCCATTCATCGTAGAAGTTGACACGTCGGATGTCAGTGTGGGAGCTGTATTGAGCCAAACTGGAGACTCCAAACCCCTACGTCCCTGCTCTTTCTTCTCACAACGTTTCTCCCCGGCAGAAAAGAACTATGGGATCGGAGATAAAGAGCTCTTGGCTATTAAGCTAGCATTCGAGGAATGGCGGCCTTGGCTTAAAGGCACTCAACATCTAAAAACCATATTCATGGACCATAAAAATCTAGAGTATCTCCGCCATGTGCAACATCTTAACCACAGACAAGCTAGATGGTCCTTATTCTTCAATCGCTTTGACTTTGTGCTTAAATATAGCCCCGGAGACAGGAATACCAGAGCCGATGATTTGTCATGCTCCTTTCTCTCGGAGGATGTGCCTGAAGAACCTCAGCACATAATTGACCAAAAGAAAGTCATCTTGGCAACTACACATTCTGTGCCCACTGGTAAAACCATTGTGCCTAAACACCTGTTGTGGGTTAGACTGCGGAGTTAGCAATATGTTGTAGATCTGCTCCTCCAGAGGGGAGGAGCTAGCAGTCTGTTAGGGTCTGCGATGCTGATGGGAGGAGCAAGCAGATGGGAGTAGCAAGCGGTTATGATATAGCCTGCTGAGTTGGCAATCTGTACCAGCGGAGTGCTAGAGAGGGTACTCAGCTGGAAAGGAATGTAAATAGGTGAATCCTTGGGCCGATGGCAGATGACAGCGCCCCCAGGAGGATATCCTGAGAGGGACCACCGGCTAGGCTTGGGTATGGAGACAGACACAGATAGTTCTTTTATTAGACAGGTTAGTAGAACCACCAGAGGTGGCAGTAGTGAGCTGATATGCCTGGCAGGGCTGAAGTCCCTCAGGTACTGGAACTGCGAACCCAGGGTTGCTGAGCTGTATAGAGACTGTATATAGTGAATAGACAGGTTATGCTGTATACATAGCCAGATGATAACTCACATAAAGTCTTGAGAAAGCTCAGTAACTAGAAAGAGTTAGGCCCTCGAGGAGCGAGTACCTGGTTCCAGGGAAAGCTCTGAGAGAGCAATGATAACTTACAATTGTCTGTATCTGTAATAGCTTCCAGGCAGTAGAGAATCTTCAGTGTGTTCAGGAACATGGGCCCTCGAGGAGCGAGTACCGGTTCCTATCTGCAATCTGAAATAGAGAAAAGAGAGTGAGGCCCCCAAGGAGCGGGTACCTCTGGTAAATTCCAAGGAGGCAGAGCAGCGTAGAGAGAAGAGGGTCCAGATGAATCCCCACTATCAATCCTCCTTGCTAACTCGAATCATAAGCGTAAGTGAAGACCTTTTATGTGGGAAGCGGATGACGTCAATACAGGGGGACGTCCCTGAGGTTCGCGCCTTGCTGGTACATACTTCGGAGCGCACGCGTGCACCCTACGTCATCAGGAACATGGCGGATCTGCAGCGTCAAGCCGGTCCGGGTATGCCGGAGAGAGAGGCGGCATGGAGACTCCGCAGCAACAAGCTATCCTTCAGGCCTGGAGGGAGTTGCCACAGAGGTAGAGAGGATGGGGCGAGGGCGAAGAGCAGCCACGAACACAACAGTACCCCTCTTCAAAGGGCAATCTCCTCTTCGGGTACCAGGTTTAGGTTTCAAAGGATGCACGAGGTGGAACTGATGAAGCATCTCTTTATCCAAGATATTAGTCTGAGGCTCCCAAGTGATCAAATCGGGGCCGAAGCCTTCCCAAACCAGAAGGTATTCAAAATTCTTGTCTCTGTTATGAACATCCAGAATCTCTTTAATCTTGAGTTCAACTTCGTCTTCTATAAGAATGACAGATGGATCTTGAGATTTGGAAGAATCTTGCAGAGTGTTATTGATGATATCAGCAGCAATGGGTGGAGCTGCTGTGGATGTCACTGAGGGATTCAGTGGAAATGGTGGTGTAGAAGAATGTCCAAAATCCACTTCGAAAGATGTCTCTCCAGCAGATGTAGCTGGATGAGAGATGGTAGCGTCACCAGTGGAAACAGACTGGCTGGTTGCTAGAGATATCTTCTTTGGATCAATTATGTGCTGAGGTTCATCAGGCATATCTTCTGAGTGAGCCAATCGTAAGATGGTAGCTAGAGATATCTTCTTTTTTGAAAATCAACAGTGCCATAGGCCTTTGGGCACGACTTCCGAGCGAACCAGTCGTAAAGATATCACACAGTAATAGTCCGTGAAGACAATAAGGATGTAGAGCACCATATAGCCATGGCAAGCATAGCAACCGCTATGAAAATCAGTAGCCAGTAATAGCACTGCTGTGGACGTCATAAGATCTTCCAGAGAAGTGGCGATGTAAAGGAACATCCAAGGCCCACTTCAAATTGTAATACAATAATGGATCTTCTAATTTAATGAAGGGACTCCTCGGGTATTCCACAAAACATCTGAGATTAGAGTTTCCTTCTGCCCCTGAGTCCTCCAGGGCAGGGGTCCGAACCGTCGCTGGTTCAGAGGTCACTGAGACTAAACGAGAGAGCAGAGGAGATAACGCCGTATGGCCCAAGAACAGTCCTCCAGCGGGACTTAGGCCCATCCATTTCCCGGACGTAGGGAGCATATAGAAACATCATGGCCGGGCTGACCACAGTACATGCATGGGCCACGTTTCTTCCGGAATCTTCTCTCTTTAGAGGTCAAATGACCATGATCACTTTTCATCGGTTCCTCTTTCTCAAAAGCTGGAATTGCTGGACCCATCCAAAATGCAGGGGTACTGACCTGTTTCAACCCAGGTAACACCTTAGGCCAGAGTTCCTTCACCTTGTCTTGGAGCCGACAATCAATCCGAGTAGCTAAGGCTATCAGTTCTTCCAGCAAGTCAGGTATCTGACGAGCGGCCAGCTCGTCTTTCACGCGGGTATCCAGGCCTCTGCAGAAGAGAGTCTTAAGACATCTGGGGTCTCAGCGATGTTCTGCTGCAAGAGTCTTAAATTCTATTGCAAATTCAGCCAGGGATCTGTTGCCTTGCTTCAAGTCCACTAAAGCAAACCCAGCAACAGACATACGAGCAGGGTCATCAAAAACGGATTTAAACAAGTCCGTAAATCCTTTTATGTCCTGCAAAATAGGGTCCTTGCGTTCCCACAAGGTAGATGCCCACGACAAGGCTGTCCCATCCAAGTATGACAGGATGTAGCTGGTCTTAGAGAGGCCTATGGGAAACAATGGAGTTCTCCAGATAATCGAATAGGCGCCACCAGTGGAACAGCTGTCTTTAAAATTACCTCCTGTAACTTCTTGTGTAGAAGCTGTGCCTTGAATCTTTTGTGTGTGAAGCTGATGAAATGCTGCAGTAGGTTTCTCCAAGGTTTCTTGCTGTTCTGAGATGCATTGAGCCATGCCCGGTATAGCCTGCAAAGCAGAGAGGTGTGCTGGGTCCATGAGTTACTGACATCCAATACCTTAAGCTGGATTCCCAGGAGTACTGCTTCTCCAATTTTAAAGCCGGATTCACTGGAGTTAGCAATCTGTTGTGAGTTAGACTGTGGAGTTAGCAATCTGTTGTAGATCTGCTCCTCCAGAGGGGAAGAGCTAGCAATCTATTGTAAATCTACTCCTCCAGAGGGGAGGAGCTAGCAATCTGTTAGGGTCTGCGATGCTGATGGGAGGAGCAAGCAGATGGAAGTAGCAAGTGGTTATGATATAGCCTGCTGAGTTGTCAATCTGTACCAGCGGAGTGCTAGAGAGGGTACTCAGATGGAAAGGAATGTAAATAGGTGAATCCTTGGGCCGATGGCAGATGACAGCGCCCCCAGAATTATATCCTGAGAGGGACCACCGGCTAGGCTTGGGTATGGAGACAGACACAGATAGTTCTTTTATTAGACAGGTTAGTAGAACCACCAGAGGTGGCAGTAGTGAGCTGATATGCCTGGCAGGGCTGAAGTCCCTCAGGTACTGGAACTGCAATCCCAGGGTTGCTGAGCTGTAAAGAGACTGTAGATAGTGAATAGACAGGTTATGCTGTATACATAGCAGGTACTTAGATGATAACTCACATAAAGTCTTGAGAAAGCTCAGTAGCTGGAAAGGGTTAGGCCCTCGAGGAGTGAGTACCTGGTTCCAGGGAAAGCTCTGAGAGAGTGATGGTAACTCACAATTGTCTGTATCTGTAATAGCTTCCAGTCAGTAGAGAATCTTCAGTGTGTTCAGGAACATGGACCCTCGAGGAGCGAGTACTGGTTCCTATCTGCAATCTGAAATAGAGAAAAGAGAGCGAGGCCCCCGAGGAGAGGGGACCTCTGGTAAGTCCGAGGAGGCAGAGCAGCGTAGAGAGAACTGGGTCCAGATGAATCCCTGCTATCAATCCTCCTTGCTAACTCGAATCATAAGCGTAAGTGAAGAGCTTTTATGTGGGAAGCGGATGACGTCAATACAGGGGGACGTCCCTGAGGTTCACGCCCTTGCTGGTACATACTTCGGAGCGCATGCGCGCACCCTACGTCATCAGGAACATGGCGGATCTGCAGGTTCAAGCCGGTCCGGGGATGCCGGAGAGAGGCGGCATGGAGATGCTGTGGCAACAAGCCGTCCTTCAGGCCTGGAGGGAGTTGCCACAGAGGTAGAGAGGGTGGAGCGAGGGGAAGAGCAGCCACGAATGCAACAACACCTCAGGAAGAAAGTGGACTTTGGGCGCACGATTCCAAGCTGGCTGGCCATCCTGGTCAACGCCGCACTCTGCTCAGGATCCAGAAGTTCTATTGGTGACCTACTATCAAAAAAGATACACTATCCTACGTGGCATCTTGTACCAACTGTGCCAAAAACAAATCCACTTCTGGCTAACCGTGGGGATTGCTGCAACCGCTGCCAGCTCCGGAACAGCCCTGGTCACACATCGCTACTGACTTTGTAGTCGATTTACCCCTTTCGGGAGGAATGAATACCATCTGGGTAACAGTCGATCGCTTCAGCAAGATGGCCCATTTTGTGGTGCTGCCTGGCTTACCTTCAGCCTTGGAGCTTGTGAAGCTCTTCATATCGCACATTTTTCGCCTTCACGGCCTTCCAAAACACATAGTCTCAGACAGAGGATCCCAATTCACGGCAAGATTCTGGAGGGACTTGTGCAAGCTATTCGACATCTCTCTAGTCTACACTTCAGCCTATCATCCGCAATCAAATGGCCAAACAGAACAAATGAATAGAACATTAAAACAGTTCATTTGAGCCTACATGAGTTGCCATCAGAATAACTGGGCTGAATTGTTACCTTGGGCTAAATTCGCCATCAATTCTCATCCAGCAACATCAACTGGATCAACACCTTTTGAAGTGGTATATGGACATTCACCAACACCACCACTTCCACTGAAGCTCTCAGTGATGTTCCCAGCAGCTCAATCTACTGCTGATGAAATCCATAATCTATGGACTCAGATGAAAGACATGCTAAGTAAAGCGAGTGACCGTGCTAAGAAGTTTTATGACCCTCACCATTCTCAAGCGCCTGTCTTCAAACCTGGTGACAAAGTCTGATTATCCACCAAACACCTCAGACTGAAGTTACCCTCCACTCGATTTGCTCCTCGCTACGTTGGACCATTTCCAATCCTCCGACGTTTTGGCAACATCACTTACAGTCTGAAGCTACCACCCGGACAAAACATCCACAACGCTTTTCACGTTTCACTCTTGAAACCTCTCATACTCAGTGAATTCTTTTGCAAGACTCAGGAACCACCTGCCATCAATGCAGAAGATGACCTAGAATATAAGGTCGAAGCCATTCTTGTTGTCCAAAGACGAGGCAAAACATTAGAATACCTTCTTTCCTGGGAAGGTTTCGGCCCTGAATAAAACTTTTGGGAGCCTCAGGCTAATATCTGTGATAAAGAGATGCTCCATCAATTTCATCTTGCGCATCCTTTGAAGCCAAAACCTGGTCGCTATCCGATGTCTCCACTCCACCCACCTTACCTTTTTTGTGACTCATCCCGCGGTTGATGGACATCTGGCTGTCACGGCGTCTGCCTGCCATCCTTTCCAGCATGCCCAGCTTGGGCACTGCATCCCGCCATGTTGTCCAGATACCATAGGACTTCCATTCTCCCAAGAGACCCTGTGAGGCCCACCTAAGTCCAAGCAGCCCAGGTCCCTACAGGCTCCTCCTAGGGGGACTTCAGGCTTCCAGTGGTGAAGCTCTTCATAGCCTCTGTCTCCTGGGGGCAGTTGCTTCCTGGTCCCTACCAGGAGGCCGTTCTCCACTGCCTCAGGACAAGGGTCCACCCCCAAGCGCAACAGGTTGCCAAGACCATGGACTCGGTGGAGCCTCCCGCCTCCCGGGCCCTACCGGGTTTGGCCATTACAGTTAAACAATATCATCAAGCTTTTGAAACGCTGGCCTCTTCGGTGGAAGAACTTCGTTCCCAACTACAAGATACTGCTTTGGCCAAACCTATGGGTCTCTTGGCCACCTTGCTTCGCAAAGCATCATTGGCACTTTCTGCACCTCCTTGATATAATGGGGATCCACGTTCCTGTCGTGGCTTCCTTAATCAATGTTTCATGCAGTTTGCACTACAACCCTTGTTGTTTTTGAAGGAAATTACCAAGGTGACCTTCATCCTGTCTCGTCTGGAAGGGAAGGCCCTTGCGTGGCCCTCTCCCTTATGGGAACGTTCTGATCCCATTCTTTTTCAAGTTGCCTGAATTCATCGCTCTCTTCAAGCAGACCTTCGGAGACCCAGGCCGCCAGGCTGTTGCCAGCCATAGCTTAGTCCAGCTTCCCCTCATTAGTGAACTGTTCGATCACCTTGAATGGGCGCAGATCTTCTCCAAGTTGGACTTGAGGGGTGTGTACAATTTGGTATGCATTCAACCTGATTATATTTTGAAAACCGCATTTAATACAAGGGACGGCCACTACGAATACACTGTAATGCCCTTTGGGCTATGTAATGCCCCAGCGGTCCTTCAACGCCTTATGAATGAAATCTTCTGAGATCTTCTGTACTCCTTCGAAGTCGTATATCTTGACAACATCCTGATCTTTTCTAAAGACCTTGAATTTCATCAAGATCACACTTGGATTGCCCTCCAACACCTGAGAGAGAATCACTTGTATGCCAAGCTGGAAAAATGCCTGTTTAAGCGTAATCGATTACCCTTCCTAGGGTATTTCATTTCCGACCAAGGATTTTCTATGGACCCTGAGAATGTCCAGGTGATCCGCAACTGGCCCCAGCCAGTCAGCCTCCGTGCCTTACAAAGGTTTCTGGGCTTTACCAATTATTACCAGAATTTCATTGCTAATTATTCTTCTCTGATGCCCCACTCACCACAATGACTAGAAAAGGGGCCAACACTCGGGTGTGGACACCCAAAGCACTAGCCGCCTTTCAGACGATCAAGGAGGCTTTCTGTTCTGGTCCTTGCCTGCAGCATCTGGACCCTAAACGTCCATTCGTTGTAGAGGTCGACGCCTCTGCAATCGGCGCAGGAGCCGTTTTGAGCCAGTTTTCCCCCAAGGGTAAACTGATTCCCTGCTCTTTCTATTCACATAAGTTTTCTCCTATGGAACAACGTTATACCGTTGGTGACCATGGACTCCTCGCAGTCAAGCTGGCGCTTCAAGAATGGCACCCCTGGTTGGAAGGGGCGCAACACAAGTTTACCACCTTCACTGACCATAAGAACCTTGAGCATCTTAAAGAGGCTCAACTTCTGAACCCTCATCAAGCCCGATGGGCACTTTTCTTCAAACGATTTAATTTCATCCTCTGTTTCCGCCCTGGTTCCAAGAATCTCCGCGCTGATGTGCTATCTAGATCATTTGAACCTGAAGATGTCCCTGAAGTTCCTAGCTTCATCATTGATCCTGCCTGTATATCCCTATACAGGCAGGATACAGGCAGGAACTACAGTTCCTACTGGGAAAACAGTCATTCCGCGTAGACTATATGAGCGAGTTCTGAAATGGGCTCATGATTCCAAGTCGGAAAGCCACCGGGGTCATGCCTGGACCTTAGAGATGTTGCAAAGACAATATTGGTGGCCCAATATGGTGCAAGAGTCCCAAAACTATGTGGACTCGTGTCCCATCTGTGCCCAACAGAAACCGCCTACTGGAAAGCCTTGGGGTTTACTTCAACCACTCCGAGCACCTACTGAGCCCTGGTCTAGCATCTCGATGGACTTTATTACGGACCTACCTCCTTCTCAGAACAATACCGTGATATGGGTCACCATCGACCATTTTTCGAAAATGGGTCACTTCATTCCCCTGCCGGGCCTTCCTTCGGCCCCGGAGTTGGCAAAGCTGTTTCTGAAGAACATTTTTCGCCTTCATGGACTCCCCAAGGAGATCATTTCCAATCAGGTACCACAGTTTGCTGCCAAATATTGGCGTTCCCTATGTAAGAAATTTAACATTTCCTTAAGCTATACATCGGCCTATCATCCACAGGCCAATGGTCAAGCTGAAAGGACCAATCGGACGCTGATGACTTTCTTCCGTTCCTATGTAAATGATCAGCAGGATAATTGGGCTGATCTTCTTCCCTAGGCTGAGCTATTGCACAACACCCATGTTGCTGCAGCCACCGATGTATCTCCGTTCTCCATGGTATTCAGACGGCAGCCCCGACTGCCTCTTCCAGTTCCTCTGACAGTTCCTTCTCCAGCGGCGCAATCTATGGCTCACATCATTCGTCAAGTATGGAACCAAGTAAAAGGATGTCTTTCCGAAGCCTCTGAACGCTCCAAGCGTAACTCTGACATCCATAGATGTCCTGCTCCACTCTTCCGTCCTGGCCAGAAATTATGGCTAAGTGCTCGATACATACAACTGAGACTTCCCTCTCATCGCTTGGCTCCAAAGTACATTGGACCATTCCCTGTAATCCAAAGAGTTGGAGCTGTATCTTATCAACTCCAGCTACCTCGTGCCATGGGTATTCATAACACGTTCCATGTGTCCTTGTTGAAGCTGTTGGTCCTCTCCTGGCCCTCACGTAGAGTTCCCTCTCCTCCACAGGTCTCTACAGAACCTGACTCTTCCCTCCAGATAAGAGAGGTCCTTGAAGTTTGGCAGCGTCGAGGAAAATGGGCATACCTCCTGGCCTGGGAGGGTTTTGGGGCCGAGTAAAATTTGTGGGAGCCTTCCCACAAGATCCTTGATAAGGTGCTCCTGAAAACCTTTCATAGGACTCATCCTCGGGAGGCCTAGAAGGGGGGGTAATGTTACGCATCCCGTCTGCGCCCAGCCCGCACATGGGTCTGTTCACCTTCATGGTTCCACGGCAGGTTCCGGGTCGGCCTCCCTAGCAGCAGCTGCAAGCGCTTCCAGGCAGTCGTTGGGCCTTCTACTGCATACTAGGCCTCACGCCAGAGCTTGAAGTCCTCAGCTATGTTGGCCATGCCCCTATCCGCGCACGGACCATCCGGCCTCTTGCAGGGCCAAGGGAGGTTCCTAGCTCTGGGGCGTGCCCTGATTGATTCCCTGTTACAAGGAAGCCATTGCCTGCAGTTCCTTGCCTTGGCAATCAGATTGGCTTTGTGCTAGATTGTCACTGTGTTTGTTTCTTGCTCCAGTCTTGTTCCAAATCTCGTTCCAGGAACCTTCTGTTCCAGTTCTGTTCCTGTCTTGTTCCTGCTTTCTAGTACTCCAGCGTCCTTCTGTTCCTGTTCATCTGATCATCTCCCCAGGTAATACCTCCGGACTGTTTCACTGGTACCTACCTCAGCTTCTTTCTTGACATGCCTGCCTGCTGCCTACCTTCTGACTCCAGTCTGTTCCTCGACCTGCTCGTCTGCTGCCTACCTTCTGACTCCAGAATGCTCCTAGACCTGCTCGTCTGCTGCCTGCCTTCTGACTCCAATCTGTTCCTCGACCTGCTCATCTGCTACCTGCCTTCTGACCTCAGCCTGTTCCTAGACTCGTCTGCCTGCTGCCTGCCTTCTGACCTCGGCCTGCCTTGACCTCGTCTGACCTCCAGAACCTGACCCCTGCTTTGCAGACCATTCCTCAGACTGACCCCGGATTCTGACCACTACCTGCTGGCTCTGTTCCTAGCCTTGTCATCACCTACGCTCTTCTGAACCTCCTTGTTACATCTGACCTCCAGTCTTGAACCTGCCCGCGCTCCCCTTCTGCCTGTGGGCATGCCAGACTTCCATTCTCTCGGGAAACCCTCCGAGGCCCACCTAAGTCCAAGCGGCCCGGGTCCCTACGGGCTTCTCCCAGGGGACCTCGGGCTTCCAGTGGTGAAGCTCTTCCTAGCCTCTGTCTCCTTCAGTGCTCCACACCCTTGGGGCAGTTGCTTCCTGGTCCCTACCAGGAGGCTGTTCTCCACTGCCTCAGGACAAGGGTCCACCCCCGAGCGCAACAATTTGCCAGATTAATTCTTCTCAATGTCTGTGATACAAAAGTGGAAAACATTAATCTCAATGAAATGTTTAACTTAACTTGCACACTTTAACACTGAATTGCTAGTTGAGTACTAGCAAAAACTTTGCCGCTCTCTCAAACATTCATAAACTCCAACTTTCGTAGATCTGACACGGACCATGTTTCAACAGATTGATTTTATTCTTCAGGGGTTCTCTAAAACATATTAAAGTGAAATGAACAATCTACAACACATTAAAATACAAAATTAAAAAATGTAAATGACATGACAGCCAAACATATGTTCATCTTAGGCACAGCAAAATATGGCGACTCCTAAATTTGCAATGCTATTTGAATGCCTTTAATAGGATTGCATTGGATCATAAAAATTACTTGAGAGCCAATCAAAGTTCACTACAATGTGAATTCAATAACTTCTCAAAAGTAAAGCTCTGGGAATTAGGAACTGAATTTTTAAAACAATTTATGTTGATCAGTGTTTTTTCTGTGTTAATTAGCCGTCTGAAAATTCCTCTTCCTCAATGTGGCTAAAACTTGCATGTTGTTCTACATGCACTTTTAGTCAAAAAAAGAAAAGACTTTCCTGGGGTATGTTTCAATCAGTGGAGGGAAAGTATGCACGTAGACGGGATTTTCAAATCACGAATACCTTTCCATAAAAAATATACCTGCAGAAAAAGTAGGTGCAAGTGACTGTGTGTACTTTATACTCACTGCAAAGCGATAACTTCTAATGCTTTTTAGCCCTGGCTCACACATAAAAAACATAAAAAGTGCCATGATGAGTCAGGCCAATGGTCCATGGAGCCCAGCATCCTGTTCCTGCAGTGGCCAGTCCCTTAAAATAGATTCAGTTTTTTTCTGCTCATTCCTTGTAACAAGTAG
Source organism: Rhinatrema bivittatum (assembly GCF_901001135.1). Lineage (NCBI taxonomy): Eukaryota > Metazoa > Chordata > Amphibia > Gymnophiona > Rhinatrematidae > Rhinatrema > Rhinatrema bivittatum. The sequence goes on along the minus strand of NC_042615.1, from coordinate 510,228,671 downwards.
TAGGTCTCTGAGTCACTTGGTTAATAGTTATTTATGGAATTTTCTTTCATGAAGTTTTCCAAATGCTTTTTAACCCCAGCTATGTAATTGCCTTGACCACATGCTTCAGCAACAAATTCCTCAGATTAGTGAAAAACACTGAGTGAAAAAATACTTTCTCCCATTTGTTTTAAATCTGGTACCCATTACCTTAAAATACTGTCCCCTTGTCTTAGTATTATTTGAAAGGGTAAATAGCCATTCTCTCTTTACCTGTTCTATTCCACTCATAAGTATGTAGACATCAGTCATATCACCCCTCAATCATCTTTTCTCCAAACTGAAGAGCCCTAACTTATTTAGCCTTTCTTCATATGGGAGCTATTTGAACACTAACTGTTTGTTGCCCATTTCTGAAACTTTTCTAACTCTGCAATATCCTTTATTGAGATCGGGGTGACAAGAATTGCACACAGTGTTCAAGGTGGTTGCACCATTTATTTATACAGCGGCATAAATGATTGTAGAGCTGTTGCTGGTTCTCTACTAGTGCAGGGTTAAATTAAGTTTTTATGTGGGAGGAAATAATCTAGTAGTGTGGGTGTATGGCTCCCCCATGTGTGAGAGTGCATATGGTAAATTCTAGAGATGTGAATCGTGTCCTCGATCGTCTTAACGATTGATTTCGGCTGGGAGGGGGAGGGAATCGTATTGTTGCCGTTTGTGTGTGTAAAGTATCGTCATAATCGTTAAAATCGTGAGCCGGCACACTAAAACCCCCTAAAACCCACCCCCGACCCTTTAAATTAAATCCCCCCCCTCCCGAACCCCCCCCCCCCCCCAAATGCCTTAAATTACCTGGTGGTCCAGCGGCACACTAAAACCCCCTAAAACCCACCCCCGACCCTTTAAATTAAATCCCCCACCCCCAAATGCATTAAATTACCTGGGAGTCCTCCGTAGCGGCGGTCCGTGGCTAAATCGGGGGAAGGGGGAGAGCACGAAAACCGGCACACTAGATCGTGAGGTCTTCAGCCGGCGCCATTTTTCAAAATGGCCGCCACAAAATGACGGCGGCCATAGACGAAAACGATTCAACGCAAGAGGTCGTTCCGGACCCCCGCTGGACTTTTGGCAAGTCTTGTGGGGGTCAGGAGGCCCCCCCAAGCTGGCCAAAAGTTCCTGGGGGTCCAGTGGGGGTCAAGGAGCGATTTCCTGCCGCGAATCGTTTTCCGTATGGAAAATGGCGCCGGCAGGAGATCGACTGCAGGAGGTCGTTCAGCGAGGTCCGGAACCCTCGCGAGATTTCCAGCTTGGGGGGGCCTCCTGACCCCCACAAGACTTGCCAAAAGTCCAGCGGTGGTCCGGAACGACCTCTTGCGTCGAATCGTTTTCGTCTATGGCCGCCGCCATTTTGTGGCGGCCATTTTGAAAAATGGCGCCGGCTGAAGACCTCACGATCTAGTGTGCCGGTTTTCGTGCTCTCCCCCTTCCCCCGATTTAGCCATGGACCGCCGCTACGGAGGACTCCCAGGTAATTTAATGCATTTGGGGGGGGGTTCGGGAGGGTGGGGGATTTAATTTAAAGGGTCGGGGGTGGGTTTTAGGGGGTTTTAGTGTGCCGGTTTTCCTGCCCTCCCCCTTCCCCCGATTTATGATTTTTTGACGATAAATCGGGGGAATTGGTATTGTATCGTGGCCCTAACGATTTTTGACGATTTAAAATATATCGGACGATATTTTAAATCGTCAAAAAACGATTCACATCCCTAGTAAATTCTTCTGGTACATAAAGCTTAACCACCATTGTCTAGGTGTATCCAGCTAACTTTAGACTGGATAACACTGCTCCTCCCTGGAACACCGGAATACCCCAACATAGGCTAAATTCAAACTGGATGAAGAGTTATCCTGCTAAAATTTGGCCAGATAAATCACCAAATATTGCGGCTAAACCACTTAGGCCAAGATTCATCATTCTTCGCAGAATAGTGAATCCTGCAAAAACAAGGGGTGGGGGGGGTGAAGGGGGGGGGCGGGCCTGTGAAAGCCTGCAGCCTTCACACTATGGCGGTGCACCGGCTGCCGGCTTTCGCACCAAATAGTGCCACCGTGAAAGGTGGTGCTATTCGGCACACTAATGCTGACGATAATGTTAGTAACAAAATCATCAGAAATCAGGGGCTCCCCCAAAACGATAGGAAAACCCCACGATATTGATCGTGGGGGTTCCCTTATCGTTTTGGGGGTGGGTGGGGAAAACGGCACACAAAAATAACCCCTAAACCCACCCCGACCCTTTAAAACTAACCCCTTAGCTTCCCCCACCCTCCCGACACCCCCAAAAACGTTTTACAGGTACCTGGTGGTCCAGTGGGGGTCCTGGGAGCGATCTCCCGCTCCGGGCCGTCCTCCCGCTCCCAGGCCGTCGGCTGCCACTAATCAAAATGGCGCCGATGGCCCTTTGCCCTTACCATGTGACAGGGTATCCGTGCCATTGGCCGGACCCTGTCACATAGTAGGAGCACTGGATGGCCGGCGCCATCTTGTGCTCCTACCATGTGACAGGGGCTGACCAATGGCACCAGTAGCTCCTGTGACATAGTAAGGGCAAAGGCTATCGGCACCATTTTTATTACTGGCAGCTGATGACCTGAGTGCAGGAGATCGCTCCCGGACCCCCGCTGGACCACTAGGGGCTTTGGCAAGCCTTGGGGGAGGAGAGTGAGAGGGGGTGTGAGAGAGGAGAGGGTGAGAGAGGGGAGGGGGTGAGAGAGGAAAGGGGAGGGGGGTGAGAGAATGGGGGGGGTGGTGAGAGAGCAGGGGTTGAGCAGGAGGGTGTGAGAGAGGGCATAGGAGGTTAGAGGGGGGGGATGCTTGAGTGTGGTTGCCAGAGAGAGGGAGCCTATATGAAGAGATTGTGAAGGAGTGTGTATGTGTGTGAGAGATTGGGAGCTCGTGCGTATGAAAAAGGGATCATGTGTATGTGAGGGAGCTAGCCTTTGTGAAGGGATTGTGTATGAGTGAGACAGAGCTTGTGTGAAGGGGTGCATGAGAGAGAGATATAGGTAGCCTGTGTGAGGATGTATGTGTGAGAGAGAAAGGGAGCTCGTGTGGGTGTGTATGCAAGAGAGAGGGACCCTGTATGAGGGGATGTGTCTGTGCGAGAGAGTGAGGGAGCCTGTATGAGGGTGTGTGTATGTGTACTAGTGAGAGGGAGCAATTGTGTGAGAGAGGGAGGGACAGAGGGAGCCTGTGTGAGGGGCAGTACTGAGAATGGGGTCAAACTTTGGGACTGGCGATAATAGTGGAAGGGATTGAGCCTACAGGTGGAGGAGTTGGGGCCATGAGAGGGTAAAGTGGCCAGGGGAGTAGGGAGAGCGAGTGGAAGGGACACTCTTACAATGAATTTCTAGGGAAATTCTGCTCAAAATACTTAAAATTCTCCATCTCAAAGTAATAACTTTTTTCTGTATTAATTTAAAATGTAATTACTTAAAGACTGTCATGTAAATTGTGTTATTTTGACCAATATAAAGTTTGCAGAATTTTGCAGAATTTTGCGTTTTGTGTGCAGAATTTTAAATGTTTTTGCACAGAATTCCCCCAGGAGTAATTAGTGTATATTATTCTGCAAAATTCTGCAAAATTCTGCAAACTTTATATTGGTCAAAATAACACAATTTACATGACAGTCTTTAAGTAATTACATTTTAAATTAATACAGAAAAAAGTTATTACTTTGAGATGGAGATGTGAATCGTGTGATCGATCGTCTTAACGATCGATTTCGGCTGGGGGGGGGAGGGAATCGGATCGTCGCGGTTTTGTTTTTTTAAATATCGTGTAAATCGTAAATCGGGGGAGGGCGGGAAAACCGGCACACTAAAACATCCCTAAAACCCACCCCGACCCTTTAAAATAAATCCCCCACCCTCCCGAACCCCCCCAAAATGTCTTAAATTACCTGGGGTCCAGTGGGGGGGTCCCGTTGTGATCTTCCACTCTCGGGCAACGGGTGCGTTGATAGAAATGGCGCCGGCGCCATTTTGCTTCCTGTCCCCCGACGTCACGAGTGTAGGAGATCGCTCCCGGACCCCCGCTGGACCCCCAGGAACTTTTGGCCAGCTTGGGGGGCCTCCTGACCCCCACAAGACTTGCCAAAAGTCCAGCGGGGGTCCGGGAATGACCTCCTGCACTCGAATCGTGTTGCCGTACGGCCGGCGCCATAAAGTAGCGCCGGCGCCATTTCTATCAACGCACCCGTTGCCCGAGAGTGGAAGATCACAATGGGATCCCCCCACTGGACCCCAGGTAATTTAAGACATTTTGGGGGGGTTCGGGAGGGTAGGGGATTTATTTTAAAGGGTCGGGGTGGGTTTTAGGGATGTTTTAGTGTGCCGGTTTTCCCGCCCTCCCCCTTCCCCTCCCCCTTCCCCCGATTTACGATTTTTGACGATAAATCGGGGGAATTCCTATTAAATATCACCTCTAACGATTTTTGACGATTTAAAATATATCGGACGATATTTTAAATCGTCAAAAAATGATTCACATCCCTAATATACACATACACACAAGCTCATACACACATATACTCCCTCTCAGACAAACCCACAGGCATCTCCAGCAATTCTTTGCTTGGGATCTACCAGCAGAATCAGGCCCTCATCTTTATTTCAGCTGCTGGCAGGTTGGAATTCACCTGCAGCACCCATTCTCCCTCTCTTTCTCTCACACACATACACACACACACACACACAAAACCCAGGCAGGCTCCCATTCTCTCTCTCTCACACACACACACACACACACACATGCCCCTCCCCCCCCCAAGACAATCTCCCATTTACACCCACACACCCCAGGCAGACTCCCATTCATACACATGCACACACTGAGGGCAAACCCACTCTCTTTCTTTTGCCAGCAACCTCAGAGCCTCTCTCGTTCCTCTGCTGCCACTGTCACTGCTGCCGCATGGCTATTGGGGAGGCACCGATCACTGCTACTGGCACTGAAGCCCATTCTGCTGCCTCCTCTGTTCAGGCCCCGTGGGCTTCCACTTACTCCATGCTGATCTCGTACATTGCGAGATCAGCATAAAGTCCTACGCTTGCATGTTCCCAAAGATAACATATGTCAATCACTGAAAATTCAAAAATGATTCTTTTTTTTAATCTTTGAGTCTGTTCTTAATTTTCTAATCGGTTGATCACAGGCTTTTTTTTTTCTATCTTCCCTTTATGGTCTTTTGCCAATTCCTTTTACAGGGTGTCTTGTCTACTTTCCTCAACCTCTCACCTGTGGGCCTCCACTTCGCGGGTTGCTGCGGGATGGGCTCCGCGGTGGCCATGACCTTCTTGGGCAGCTGAAAGGTGGGATCCACAGTGGCCCTGCTACCGGGCCTCCTCTTCTCGGGCCGCCGCAAGGTGGGATCCTCCTCTCCCAGCTCATTCACTCCTCTCTTATCATCCATCCACCTCTCACCCCTTCCACTCTTTCCCTCTTCTTTTCATTCTCTCTTCTCTTTCCACTCATTGAACCTCTCTTCTTACCTCCTCAATCCACCTCTCTGTCACCCTTTCCCGCTGCTCTTTTGCACTTACAACCCCTTCTTTCTCCCTCAGGCCCTTCCCTCCTGATCAGCCCACTTCCCTTCCTCCCCCTGTACAGGTCTCCCTTTACTTTTTGTCGGTGGGGTGGAAACATGACACCATCGACGCCGCCCTGAGATTCTTCTGCTGGCCCGAGGGCTTATGAGAATCTTGTGGGAACGAGGCTCCTTTGCATCATCGAGCTTCACCATACCAGGCTCCTCTGCAGGCCCGCTGGGGGTGAGAAACACCACGGGCATGTCATCGCTCTTCTGTAGGCCCGGGGATGGGGGGGGGGGGTGGGTGGGAACCCCTGCAGATGCGTCATCGAGCTGCTCCGTGTGAGGTTCCTCTGCGGGCGAGTCTTTGAGCTGCTCTGCCATGAGGCTCCTCTGCAGGTCCATGGAAGGTGTGAACTTGCTGCCTGTCACCCTCAGGGCTCTTCTAATCTGCGGGGTCTGAACTGGGACGCTTCTTACAGCCTATGGCATCTGAACCTGGTGGGTTCTTTTCTCATGGTAAGGTGAGGTGGTCGCCATGGAGCATTTTGGGGGGGCACTTTTTGCCACTCCCAAAATGTTGCCACCTGAGGCGGTCACCTCAGATAGAACCACCCCTGCCTATACCCCCGCTACTTTTGGCAGTGACTCTCCTGCTATGGTGGCTGTTAGAATATGGTAGGGATGTGAATCGTTTTTTGACGATTTAAAATATCGTCCGATATATTTTAAATCGTCAAAAAATCATTAGGGCCACGATACAATACCAATTCCCCCGATTTATCGTTAAAAAATCGTAAATCGGGGGAAGGGGGAGGGCAGGAAAACCGGCACACTAAAACCCTCTAAAACCCACCCCCGACCCTTTAAATTAAATCCCCCCCCCTCCAGCACCCCCCCCCCCCCAATGCTTTAAATTACCTGGGGATCCGGCAGTGGTCCAGAACGGCGGCGGTCCGGAACGGCCCCCTCAATAGAATCGTGTTGTCTTCAGCCGGCGCCATTTTTCAAAATGGCCGCCGCAAAATGGCGGCGGCCATAGACAAAAACGATTCGACGGAGGAGGTCGTTCCGGACCCCCGCTGGACTTTTGGCAAGTCTTGTGGGGGTCAGGAGGCCCCCCCCAAAAGTGGGGGGTCAGGAGGCCCCCCCCCAAAAGTTTCCTGGGAGTCCAGCGGGGTTCCGGGAGCGATTTCTTGCCGCGAATCGTTTTCGTACGGAAAATGGCGCCGGCAGGAGATCGAGTGCAGGAGGGTCGTTCAGCGGCGGTCCGAAAACCCCCGTTGAACGACCTCCTGCAGTCGATCTCCTGCCGGCGCCATTTTCCGTACGAAAACGATTCGCGGCAAGAAATCGCTCCCGGAACCCCGCTGGACTCCCAGGAAACTTTTGGCCAGCTTGGGGGGGCCTCCTGACCCCCACAAGACTTGCCAAAAGTCCAGCGGGGGTCCGGAACGACCTCCTCCATCGAATCGTTTTTGTCTATGGCCGCCGCCATTTTGTGGCGGCCATTTTGAAAAATGGCGCCGGCTGAAGACAACACGATTCTATTGAGGGGACCGTTCCGGACCGCCGCCGTTCTGGACCACCGCCGGATCCCCAGGTAATTTAAAGCATTTGGGGGGGTTCAGGAGGGTGGGGGATTTAATTTAAAGGGTCGGGGGTGGGTTTTAGAGGGTTTTAGTGTGCCGGCTCACGATTTTAACGATTTTTCACGATAGTTTACACACCCAAACGGCAACAATACGATTCCCTCCCCCTCCCAGCCGAAATCGATCGTTAAGACGATCGAGGACACGATTCACATCTCTAGAATATGGGGTTTCTGTTGTTACTCTGGGAGCCACTAGATCCACAAAAGAGGGACTACAAAAGGAAAATTTCCCCTCCTTCCTGTTGGGTCTTCCAATAACAGGAACCAGGGGACCGAAACCCACCCAACCAGTTTCCCAGGGGTAGAGAGGGAAGGCAGGATCTTTAAAAAATAAATTCAATGTTAAATTAAAGAAAACAGTTTATTTAGCCATTTGGTTCATCAAGCAAGTAGTGTAAATCAGCAATTCAAATTCTTATGAACTTTTGAAAACAACATTCAAAACAGAAAATACTGTTTTACAATAGTGAATAGCATAAAAGAAACTTTTTCTCTATCTCTTTTCCTCCTAGGATTCTTATTCCCTGTTTGGTACTGGTACCTGCTAATATGGAACTCTCATCAGATAAGTCTATGTATATATATATATATATATATATATATATATATATATATATTATATATATATATATATATATATATATTATCAAAACACCCCAACGTGATGTCGTTGGAGACTGCTAGCACTCTTTACCTATGTTCAATCACTGTATAGAAACCCACAATATTTTGAAAAAATTATTAAATATTTATTAATGTATTAACACTCTACATATATATTAATACAATGAACATAAAATTACAAAATTGTGTCAAATACCTTATTACTTAAAACAATCTTATAAGTCCAAACTTTGTTTGGCCCTCAACAACTAAACTCAATCTCACCCTCTCTAGACTTACATATATCCTATAATGTTGTGATGGTCTTCTGCGACGAATCAACCACTAACTTATTAAACATTTGATCCGCATAGCTCAATTGCTATGCCCAACATTCTTAACGCTATATAGTGGTATATTCTATTCACACAATTCCATCCTCCGTCCCGACAAGGGCCTTGTTTCGCCAATGCTGGCTTCTTCAGGGGACTGCTTGTATAGAGACCAAACATCAACAAGACCAACGGCATCTATTTCATATATCTGTAAATCACACAACTTCATTAAAATGAATACATTACCCACAATGAACCTCCCCCCACTCCATAACCCAAAATTTACCCCGTTGGTCTTGTTGATGTTTGGTCTCTATACAAGCAGTCCCCTGAAGAAGCCAGCATTGGCGAAACAAGGCCCTTGTCGGGACGGAGGATGGAATTGTGTGAATAGAATATACCACTATATAGCGTTAAGAATGTTGGGCATAGCAATTGAGCTATGCGGATCAAATGTTTAATAAGTTAGTGGTTGATTCGTCGCAGAAGACCAATCACAACATTATAGGATATATGTAAGTCTAGAGAGGGTGAGATTGAGTTTAGTTGTTGAGGGCCAAACAAAGTTTGGACTTATAAGATTGTTTTAAGTAATAAGGTATTTGACACAATTTTGTAATTTTATGTTCATTGTATTAATATATATGTAGAGTGTTAATACATTAATAAATATTTAATAATTTTTCAAAATATTGTGGGGTTTCTATACAGTGATTGAACATAGGTAAAGAGTGCTAGCAGTCTCCAACGACATCACGTTGGGGTGTTTTGATAAATAGTTACATAGATAGCACTGGAGGAGACGATAGTGCCAAAAATTTTTTTGTTTGCTATATATATATATATATATATATATCTTTATCTCTGAGTAGCAAAGTTTTTTCCAATTGAAATAATGTGAATGTAAAGCAGATGTTTGCTTAAGAGCATCTGATTCTTTTCTTATGCTCCACTTCACAGGTGTTCCGTTGTATTTCCTTGCAGTAGATAAAGGAAGATGTCTTTTGTATATGTTCCTTTTTTCTTGGTGTTTCTTAAGTTTGTCTGAGTCCTTTAACACTGTCGCTTTCTCCCCTTTCTCTCATTTACTTTCTTTGTGTGCATCTCTGTATTTCTTGCTTTCTATTCAGTCTAGACACTTAGGGGTCAATTTTAAGATCCGCGCGCGTCACTGTGCGTGCGGTTCCCAGCACAAGCACATGGATGCACTGATTTTGTAACATGTGCGCGCCGACTCACACATGTTATAAAGTCAGATGGCCACGCACACATGTGCGCTGGATTTTTAAAAAAAGCACGCGCATGTGCGGGTGGCCCGCAACTCGAGCACATGGAGGGGAATTTTAACAACATATGCGTGGCGATGCAATCGGGCCTCCCCCAGTTCCCTTTCAGTCCGTTCCAATTAAGGAACGGACTGGGAGGAAACTTTCCTATCCCTAACCCTACCCTTCCTACCTCTTCCCCAACCCCTAACCTAACCCTACCTATCCCTAATTTTTTAATTTTAATACTTACTAGGGATGTGAATCGTTTTTGAATGATTAAAATTATCGTCAGATAATTTTAAAATCGTCCAAAATCGTTAGAGTGCACGATACAATACAAATGCCCCCGATTTATCGTCAGGGGCATTTGTATTGTATCGTTAAATAGGGCGCGAGAAAACCGGCACACCAAAAAAACCCTAAAACCCACCCCGAACCTTTAAAACAAATCCCCCACCCTCCCAAACCCCCCCCCCAAAATGTTTTAAATTACCTGGGGTCCAGTGGGGGGGTCCCGACGTGATCTCCCTCTCTCTCTGGCCACGGCTGCATTGAGAAATGGCGCCGGTGGCCCGTTGCCTTTATCATGTGACAGGGCAAAGGTAGCGCCAGCGCCATTTTGGTTCCTGGCTCCCGACGTCACGTGTGCAGGAGATCGCCCCCGGACCCCTGCTGGACCCCCAGGGACTTTTGGCCAGCTTGGGGGGGGTCTCCTGACCCCCACAAGACTTGCCAAAAGTCCAGCGGGGGTCCGGGAGCGACCTCCTGCACGCGGCCCGTATTGCCAATCTTCAAAATGGCGCCGGCTCTACCTTTGCCCTCACTATGTCATACGGGCGACGGTCGTCGATATTTTCAAAATCATCTAGCACAGGGGTAGCCAACTCCAGTCCTTGAGAGCCACACAAAGGTCAGGATTTCGGGATATCCACAATAAATATGCATGAGATAGATTTGCATGCAATGGAGGCAGTGCATGTAAATCTATCTCATGCCTATTCATTGTGGATATTCTGAAAACCTGGCCTGTTTGTGGCTCTTGAGGACTGGAGTTGGCTACCCCTGTGCTAGTAGTGTATTACAGCAACCTGGATTGTTCTGTTTTCCTCAAAGGAGGTGTATTTGGATGTGGTGTAATATTTTCAGTGTTGCCTTTTTATAGGGAGTTGAAACTGTTTGAGTCCTTGGAGTTAGTGCTGTTACAATTTGATTGGTTTACTATATAGGTTCTAAGTTTCATTTTGTAGAGTTTTTGTGTCATTTTGTAGAGCTTTTTGTCATTGTGCTGCTGTTAACTAAGGTGACAATATAATTTAAATGTGTTTTTTTGTATGGGAAGTTGTAAGGGTCAACATCTTAGGTCAGTTGTTGGGGGACTTTCTATGGAAGAAGATTGTGTTACAGAACTGGAGGTGCAGGATTTATATTGAGAATCTGTCTCTTCCTGTACTGACCATAGACGTCACGCTCATATCCATGTAGAATACTTAGTTGAATGAGGCTATCAAATAATTTTAATGGGGGGAGGAGAAACAGCCTAGTGGTTAGAGCAGTGAACTATGAACCAGGAGATCAGAGTTCAAGTCCTGCTGTCACTCCTTGTGACCTTGGGCAAGTCACTTTACCCTCCATTGCCTCAGGTACAAAAACTTAGATTGTAAGCCCTCTGGGGATAGAGAAATACCTTCAGTACCTGAATGTAAACCAGTGTGATATCTCAATTGAGATCAAATGTTGGTATATAAAAAAAATAATAAATAAATAAATAAATAATGGTTGTTTTACTAGGAGGTTGAAACTGGCCAGGTTTTCTTTTTCTTTTTTGTAAATTCTACAGAAGGGATTTTTTCTTTTTTTTATCCTTTATAGCCAATTTAATGTCAGCGGGCCATGGTGTGTGTAAATGTCACTTTGGATTTCTCCCCTGTTGTTACCCCAAATATTTCTGTCTAGTGTATAAATTACCTCACTTTGTAAAGGCGCTTCTCTGCATATATAGGACACAAGGATATTACACAGAATTTAGTAGGAGCAAATATAAATTTATTATTGCATATCCTTGGGAGATACAGACAGCCAGACCTACAACACAGGTAGAGCATTAATGCCTGTCTCTCTCCTAATATATCGTGAGGGCTGCATTTTATAGGTTTAAACAGTACAAAGATGCCTCTGAGCCTATGATGATAATCACTTATGCAGTATGACATAGTGAAATAGGATAAACTAAAAACTACTTTAATCTGAAACCTCTCCACCCACGTTAAGGCCCCCTTTAAGACCAGCCTTGCTTTTGCCAGATGTGTGCAGCAATCTTCTGAGGTTCTTTGTCCTGTCAATATGTCAATCTCGTCAATCTGTCTTCAATCCTCATGGGGCAATGGGAAACTCTGATTTCAGTTGGGCCCCTCAATTGGAGATGGTAGTCTAAAAATGTGGCCTGAGAATGTGGCCTCAGCCATTTGCCATCTGTAACCTCATGACCTTCTAGCATAGGCTTTGAAGAGCCTAGTGTATTCCAGATGTCTTCCAAAGTCTTGAATCTAAGGCCAGTTAAAGAATTTTCTATGGCCAGAGTTGCAGGTAGGCCACAGACAGTGAAGGCTTCTGGATAAACTGAGTGAACCATAGTCTTAGCAATAGTCTCCATATTAGATGCCCATATATCACTAGAGATACTACTGAGTCCCTCACAGCCTTTTTGCTTCAAATGAAAAAAAAATTGTATTATTAGTTTTTGCCTCTATGGCAAACTTCTCAGATTCTTTCTTGGCCTGTCTTACTCTTTGTTTCTGGTAGTTTGTTTGCTTTTATGAATGTTTTTATTGGAAGTCACCTAGGACATGGACTAATTCAGCCTATAAACTGATTTACATCAGAGCCAGAAGGCAGCAGGGAGCTCTGCTTTCTCTTACCACCATCATAGAGATATTTTTTTTTTGGGGGGGGGGGGGTTGCCAGCTGAAGTGGGACTGTTTGGAAATGTGACAGACCCTTCTTTTGCACTGGGCAGGTGTGAGGGAGTCAGGCCATGGTGGCCCATCTTTTACACTTCAAGGGATTGAGAGAGTGGTATTTAGGGCCATGGCAGGCCCCTATTCTTCTGTCATGGGGGAAGGGATATACTTCAGACCCTAGAGGACTCTTATTCTTCACTCAGGGGGGTAGGAACTGAGGCTTTGATACCAATTGGCCTTGGCACTGGTATAGACAGAGGGGCCACACTGGTATCTGTGTTAGCCTCCCAAGGTTAATGTTAAAGTTTGTTGTAGCTATATCTCCAGAGGTGTTATTAAATGGTAGCATTACTGGAAGGTTAACGCATGCTACATTAATTAACACAATTTCTGAAAACCCATATTCATTATTCATGAACAGTTTGACATGTTTGCCTGTTATGCAGCTCATTTAAATTAGTTTTGCATTTGGCAATGTTGTTTGTATTTACATTAAGGCAGACTAATGAACTAAATTGTGTTAAGAATCACAAGCATTAGCGTGCCTTATAGCATATTTAACAAACATTAATGCTAATGCATTTTAGTACATAGACCTCCCCCAACCCTGACTCAGTTATGCAAGCAAACATATTTATAGTTCAGGGATCCAATAAGCTAACTGACAATTTTAATTCTATTTCATTGATCTGCTTTAAAAATAATATTATATTCATCTTTGGCTTTTAGTGGCAGTATGAAAAGTGATCCTGACCATGTTAAGAATCCATATTTAGACTCCCTGCACTGAATACATTGGTGAGCTTGACTTTCTTTAATATTTTAAAATTTTATTTGTGGAAATGTTAATTTTACAGCCAATCACATACAACATTTTTGCAAATATAGGTGACTTTTTACTTATATCAAGTGGACCAGGATCCACGCTCAAACTCCTCCAAATCAAACTAAATTTTGCACAGGTGTTCTCTAGGGTCTTAAACAAAACCATACTAAATTTTTCGCCTGGATCTCCATTGGTTGGAGAGCTAGTGGCAGTTGAATGGAGGCCATCTCTGAATACTAAGCTCCGCACAACCTAAAATGGCCATTGTATGCAGGTGCTGCAGCCTTACAACACCTTGCAGGGGTCTGAAATGTTGTGGACTAGTACAAACCCTGGTGGTAAGTCCCAGTGCAAAGTCTGGAGCATAACGTGAGCTTGACTGCCTTTTTAAGGGCCAGCAAAGTACGTGAAAAATGTTAAAAAAAGAAATATAAGGCTTACTTTGACTCCTCATTGCTCCTGACTTATAATTTGATTCAGACCCTGACTGGACCAGTAGTCATGGCCCATGGCAAAAATGTATAAGATTTGCCCTACGAGGCTTTACAGGCAACTGGAAGCAAAGATATAATTACATAAAGACACAATATCTCTACTGTGTAGTTTTTAATTCTTTTCTTTTTTATGACATTTGAAGGAACACCTTTTTTTCTACCAAAGTCAGCCTGTTTCATTTTGGACCCGGTGTTACTTTGATCAGAATTAAGGCCCCAACGATAGGCATCATTTGCATGCATGAGCATGCTATGTTAAAAAGAGGAATCTTTGACGCCCTGCTGTTTAACAAGCAAATGAACTAGAGATGTGAAATTCTATAGTGTGCCAAAGCTTGTTGTGCTTACCATGCTTGTAACTTATGACACATCTTGCATCGACATACTTTTATAAATGGCCTCCTCAAACTGGACATTTTATCATAATGTTATTTACTACATGCAAGCCTGAATATGCAAAAGTATCATTTTCACAAGGAACTCTGATAATGTTATGTTAGCAGTGTATTGTGGCAGAGATTTGGGAACATGCCCTGGCCTATGACACCATTGAGCTCTTTGTGTCCCTATTCCTTTGTGCCAAAGGAGGACATTGAAGCAATCAGGATGAGAGGTTTAGCAAAGATCATACAGTTGCTGGCACAAGGGGAAATCATCAGTTCATGCCCATTGATGCAACTATAATAGGCATTAGAACAATTTCAAATGGCGTCACCTCATTCATTGCAATAACATGAATGTGAATATTTTCATGACCTTCAAATATCCAAATTCCAACCTGGTCAGTATTTAGCTTGCATCTATGATAAATCCTGGTGGATTGGCCATATATGTGAAGTCTCAACAGAGGAAGGTGATGTCTTGGACAATTTCTTGCACCACCAAGGTCCTGCCAGCTCATTTTACTGACCACCCCTTAGAGACGCTTGTTGGATTCAAGAAGAGCACATTATTGCTACCCTTGATTCACCCTTAACAGCTTCATCAGGCAGGCAGTACATTTATTCATAAATCACTTTGTCGTGCATTGATGGGACATTCAAAAGCATGAGCAAGGAAGGAAAAATCATTAAGTGAATTTTTGTGAAATCTGCAGTTTAAGAAATTCTCATATGTAGGGTCTTGCCTTTTCTTGTTTTGCTCTTAAATAAAAGCTTGGAAACCTGTGGTTGGTACCTTGTCTGGCTATCTAGAGAAGCCCCTAGGTGAAGGGGTTGCAAATTTTGCTGAATTGTCAGTGACTCAGCCACCATTGACTAATGCAAGGTAACTAATCAGACTTTGATGACTAATTTATGAAAATATGTCAAAACAAATATGTGTCAAAAGCTAAACGTATGGGAAGCACAATAAACTGAGCTGCATTGTAAAATTTCACATCTCTAGCTCATTTGCATGTTTCACAGTTGGGTGCCAAGGATGCCTCTTTTAAACATAGTGGGGCGGATTTTAAGAGCCCTGCTCGCCTAAATCCGCCCAAATCCGGGCAGATTTAGGCGAGCAGGCCCTGCGCGCCGGTGAGCCTATTTTACATAGGCCTACCGGCGCGCGCAGAGCCCCGGGACTCGCGTAAGTCCCGGGGTTTTCGGAGGGGGGCGTGTTGGGGGCGTGTCGGGGCGGGGCCGAGCGCTGCGCCGTTTTCGGGGCGTGCCGGCAGCGTTTTGGGGGTGGGTCCAGGGGCGTGGTTACGGCCCAGGGCGGTCCAGGGGCGTGGCCACGGCCCGGGGCGGTCCGGGGGCGTGGCCACACCCTCCGTACCCGCCCCCAGGTCGCGTCCCAGCATGCTAGGAGCCCGCTGGCGCGCGGGGATTTACGTCTCCCTCCGGGAGGCGTAAATCCCCCGACAAAGTTAAGGGGGGGTTTAGACAGGGCCGGGGGGGTGGGTTAGGTAGAGGAAGGGAGGGGAAGGTGAGGGGAGGGCATTAGAGGATTCCCTCCAAGGCCGCTCCGATTTCGGAGCGGCCTTGGAGGGAACGGGGGTAGGCTGCGCGTGCCGATCCAGGATTTTTTACCCTACTAGCCCCGATCCCTAAAACCCCTCTGACTACCCTAGATTTTTTTGTTTTAATACTTACCCGCAGTCCGTAGCAGCAGAAAGTTACGCAGTTATCGGATCCCGGCGTGCACTTGTGTGCGACACTGACTTGATGGCGCTGTCACAGCTTGCCCATGCTGGCCCAAACCCTGCCCCCGGCCCACCCCTTTTTCACCAAAACTTCTGCATCTGCCTACCAGAAGATCGACGCGTGGCTGTGGACCTCTTAAAATCCGCCCAGTGGGAACGTGTCCCAGTCACCTGCATATCTCCTGGATTGACCATGCATAGCGCTTTTAAAATTCACCCTTTGTTGTACAGGACACAAAAAAGAAAAAGGAAAAAAAAGAAAAAGAAAAAAATATATATTTTGAGCACCTATATACATAAAACGGAAGATACAAGGTGAAAAATACTTTCAAAGGGGAAGGAAACAGAGAGAAACTGCAGAACAGGAGGCTAAATCATTAATATAAATCAGCTAAAACCATATTTAACAAAGATACACTGATATCAACATTAGAAATCATTCCATTTAAAAAAAGTGATTCCATTGAAAATTTATGCTCCTACTTCCCCATTTAAAGCTGGTGTAATTTATGTACACTTGATGGAAAATGTATGAGTTGTTACAAAATTATCCCAATATATAGCAGGATATCTTAATAAAACTGATGCATCAATATGTAACACAATATTTTATAACAGCTAAAAGCATCTTCACCTAACCTGAATAAGACAAGCTACATCTGGAAAAGCCCTGAGTGTATGACCAATAAAATAATTCTCTCTAAAAAATTAAAATAAAAAAAATTCTAAAAATATTATTGAAGTCAGTCAAGAGGAGGAATGAAAAAAACAAATTAACACTGGAAACATTTTTATTTAAGTTATTCTTCAGTGCATTCAAGGTTTCAAGAAATAAAACTTTATCCAAAATGACAGAGCCACTGGACTCTTACTGTTTCCACACAATGGACAATTAAGCAACACTTTTATTTTCCTTGCAAACAGGTAATAAGCTTCATTAATAGGATGTAAAGATTCTTCAGGTATCTGGATAGCCTAAGAGATATTGTTTAACAATATCCATAAGAAACTCCATAAACCTCAAATTTTTACATCTAGATAGAATTTTCTAATTTTCTCCATGCTGCAATGTTATTCCTAAACAACACCAGTGATGATGTTTGAACTGTCATTAATTAGTACATTCTCAAAGTCCAATTTTCAGTTTTAATTACAATATTTTCCTGTTCTGCAGAATGGGGCGGATTTTAAAAGGAGCGCGAATAGCCTACTTTTGTTTGCGCTCCAGGCGCTCCAGGCGCAAACAAAATCCCCGCGCGTCAGCGGGCCTCCTGCGCGCCGGGACACGACCTGGGGGCGGGTCTGGAGGGCGCGGCCACGCCCCCGGGCCGCCCCAGGCCGTAGCCACGCCCCGTACCCGCCCCCAAAACGCTGCCGACACGCCCCCGAAACGCCGCGACGACCGGGCCCGCCCCCCCGACACGCCCCCGACACGCCCCCTCGGAGAACCCCGGGACTTATGCGAGTCCCAGGGCTCTGCGCGCGCCGGTAGGCCTATGTAAAATAGGCTCACCGGCGCGCAGGGCCCTGCTCGCCTAAATCCGCCCGGTTTTGGGCGGATTTAGGCGAGCAGGGCTCTGAAAATCCGCCCCAATGTTTCTTCAAAGTATCCACAAGTTCTAAGATGTTCTCCATTTTGCTGGTTACAGCAATCTCCAAAGAAGCCATAATATCCCCTAGAGATTGATGAGGAATAGGCTGCAGTGAACCTTGGGTAGATTGTGCCAGCAAAAGAGGAGATAGATGTTCCAAACCTTCTGCCTTTGCTGTGGCCAAATCTCCCTTTCTACCATTGGGTTCAGAATGCAGGGATGGAGCGGGCTCCAGCAACAACACTATGGGGTAGATTTTAAAAAATTGCGCGTTCGCGTACTTTTGTTGGTGCACCAGTCGCAAACAAAAGTACGCTGGATTTTAGCAGATACGCGCGTAGCCGCTAAAATCCAGGATCGGCGCGCGCAAGGCTGCCGATTTTGGGCAGCCGGCGCGCGCCAAGCCGCGCAGCCTGCCTCCGTTCCCTCCGAGGCCGCTCCGAAATCGGAGCGGCCTCGGAGGGAACCCTCTTTCGCACTCCCCTCACCTTCCCCTCCCTTCCTCTACCTAACCCACCCCCCCGGCCCTATCTAAACCCCCCTCTACCTTTGTCGATGGATTTACGCCTCCCTCCGGGAGGCGTAAATCCACGCGCGCCAGCGAGCCGCTGGCGCACTGAGACGCAACCCAGGGGCGTTTCCGGAGGGCGCGGCCACGCCCCCGGACCGCCCCGGGCCGAAACCACGCCCCCGAAACGCCCCGTCCCGCCCCCAAAATGCAGCGTCGATCGGCCCCGCCCCCGACACGCACCCGACAAAAAACCCCGGGACTTATGCGAGTCCCGGGGCTCTGCGCGCGCCGGTAGGCCTATGTAAAATAGGCTCACCGGCGCGCAGGGCCCTGCTCGCCTAAATCCGCCCGGTTTTGGGCGGATTTAGGCGAGCAGGGCTCTGAAAATCCGCCCCAATGTTTCTTCAAAGTATCCACAAGTTCTAAGATGTTCTCCATTTTGCTGGTTACAGCAATCTCCAAAGAAGCCATAATATCCCCTAGAGATTGATGAGGAATAGGCCGCAGTGAACCTTCGGTAGATTGTGCCAGCAAAAGAGGAGATAGATGTTCCAAACCTTCTGCCTTTGCTGTGGCCAAATCTCCCTTTCTACCATTGGGTTCAGAATGCAGGGATGGAGCGGGCTCCAGCAACAACACTATGGGGTAGATTTTAAAAAATTGCACGTTCGCGTACTTTTGTTGGTGCACCAGTCGCAAACAAAAGTACGCTGGATTTTAGCAGATACGCGCGTAGCCGCGCAAATCCAGGATCAGCGCGCGCAAGGCTGCCGATTTTGGGCAGCCGGCGCGCGCCAAGCCGCGCAGCCTGCCTCCGTTCCCTCCGAGGCCGCTCCGAAATCGGAGCGGCCTCGGAGGGAACCCTCTTTCGCCCTCCCCTCACCTTCCCCTCCCTTCCTCTACCTAACCCACCCCCCCGGCCCTATCTAAACCCCCCGAGACGCA
The DNA here is from genome assembly GCF_901001135.1 of Rhinatrema bivittatum. Classification (NCBI taxonomy): domain Eukaryota; kingdom Metazoa; phylum Chordata; class Amphibia; order Gymnophiona; family Rhinatrematidae; genus Rhinatrema; species Rhinatrema bivittatum. Next base: position 510,209,786 of record NC_042615.1, on the reverse strand, counting down.
ACCCAGGGGCGTTTCCGGAGGGCGCGGCCACGCCCCCGGACCGCCCCGGGCCGAAACCACGCCCCCGAAACGCCCCGTCCCGCCCCCAAAATGCAGCGTCGATCGGCCCCGCCCCCGACACGCACCCGACAAAAAACCCCGGGACTTACGTGAGTCCCGGGGCTCTGCGCGCGCCGGCAGGCCTGTGGAAAATAGGCACGCCGGCGCGCAAGGCCCTGCTCGCGTAAATCCGGGTGGATTTACGCGAGCAGGGCTTTTAAAATCCGCCCCTATGGGAATCAAAGATATTCCAAAATAGAAGCCACTTCCACTCCCTCACAGCCCACTCTGGCATCTGCAACTGCCAGCAGAGTCCCCGGCAAACCACTCAAGGTAGACCTGACTTCCTGATTTAAGCTTTTCCCCAAAACTAATGAGCCCAATGTGGGCATATGAAGAGTCCTCTGGCACACGATTCAATGTTGACAGCTGAGCTGAGCTAGGCTGGGCTTCCATGAGAGAACTCTTCAATGCCACTAAAGGCAGTTCAGCAGGCGTTATGAACCAGCACAGAATTTGAAAGAAGAAATCAATCCATTGGTCTCAAAGTTGTATTTTCCAAAGAATAAGTTCCAACTTTGGCCTTAGGAAATACTTGTGACTTCTCATGATTCTGCAGGCTTGCTTTCCCCAACAAATCTGGGAGATTGATTTTCATCTGAATTTTGGAACATTCTGGTTCTGCATGTCAATAAATTGTGAAAATAATATCCAGAAAGAAGTTGAGAGAGCAACTGGAATATATTAATTTTATACAATCAAGTTAAATTCATTTGTGAAGTTAACCTATTGCTGAATTTACTCATTACAATTTACATAACCAAGTGTGCACATGCAAACTATATTAGAAGTCAAAAGGGATCAAGCAATCCATAATATCATTCATATCCAGTTGTTTTCTATTATTTTCTTTGAATCTTTAGGTCCTTCACATTACACTCCAAGATGACATTTATTATTGAATAGTTTTTTTAGTGCTTCCTTGATCTCTTTGTTCCTCAGGCTGTAGATAATGGGAGTCAGCACAGTGTACACAAGGGAGACCATCTCATCCTGCTCAGAAGAATAGTTTGGGGAAGGTCTCATGTACATGCAGAGGACGGTCCCATAAAAGATGCTGACTACAGTAATATGAGATGTGCAAGTGGAGAAGGCTTTCTGCCGTCCTTGGGCAGATGGGATCTTCAGTATGGTTGAGATAATACATGCATATGTTGTTACAATGAACAGGCATGGAAGAAGACCAATCAAGACACCTGCTAGAGTCAATAGGGCCTCATTGACACTAGTATCCGCACAGGCCAGCTTAAGCAGTGGTGGAATGTCACAGAAGAAGTTGATAATGGTTTTGGGCCCACAGAAGGGCAATCTGGAGGTCAGGAGGATCACTGCGAAAGAATTCAGAAAGCCACTGAGCCAGCAGGAGCCTGCCAGGGACAGACAGACAGTTCTGCTCATAATGACAGAGTAATGCAGCGGTCTACAGATGGCCGCAAACCGGTCATAGGCCATAATTGCCAAAAGAAAACATTCCACAACACCCATAAAGTGCAAGAAGTAAATCTGCACTAAGCAACCAGCAACTGAAATCCGCTTCATCCGGAATAGCGAAACACCTAGGATGGTGGGAAAAGTGACTGAGGTGTAAATGATCTCTACAAGGGACAGGTTGCAGAGGAAGAAGTACATAGGGGTGTGCAGGCGAGAGTCGAGTTTGACAAGAGAGATGATGAGGGAGTTTCCCACTTGGCTCATAATATAGACAATCAACAGCAATGTGAAAAATAGTTCTGGGTAGTTCAGAAGACTTAAGTGTCCCATCAGGATAAATACTGTAACAAAAGTTACATTTTTCCCATCCATTATTCCAACAAAATATCTACAAGAGGGATAAAATGATATCAGGGCAGGCAGTATAGGCCAGAGGTGCAAGCACATAGCTGTTAAATCAAGAGACCCCACTCACTTACACCATCCACTGCTCACTGTTTGACCTTCAGGAAGTTACGTCCTCTCTCTGTATACATATTCAGATAGTAAGCTCTATGAGACAAGGAATACTTTAAGCATAAGAATTATCCTACACAGTGCTGTAAACTTTAGTGTTGGCTCTTTAGATAAAGATTTTATTCTCACTGCTTACTAATTTCTTTATCTCATAAGAGGAATGAGCCTTTCTCAATAGAAAGGTGAGAAAACTCTTAGTAGTTTTATTATATTTGTTTATATTGGCCCTGATGTAATAAAGTGTGCTTAGCTGTTCACATATGTTAATATGTGAACAGCTAAGGGTGGCACTATTTGTTAAGGATGACATAGAGTCAAGCAGGTTAAAAGTTTTGTAGGAAACACGTTGCACTCTGGAATCCTTATGGATAAATATTCTAAAGGTAGCAGGGAAGATTATTGTAATGGGATGTGATCACATCTAGAGTAGTGTTTGTGCAATTCTGGTCACCACATCTCTAAAAAGATGGGGAACTGGAAAATGTTCAGAGAAGGCTGACCAAAATAATAAAGGGAACGGAACAATTCCCCTAAGAGGAAAAACTTAAGGTTCTTCGGCTTGGAGAAGAGATGGCTAAAAGGAGATACAAATGATATATATAAAATTATGAGTGGCATGCAACGGGTAAATGCAAATCAGTTGTTTGTTCTTTCAAAAAATAAAAAGATTAGGGGACACTCCATGAAGTTACTAAGTAGCACATTTAAAAATAATTGTAGAAAATATTTTTTTCACTCAGGATCTAATTTTAAAAAGCAAATTGGTACGATAGTGTGTTACATTTATACATATAACTTCTTTTAAAATTACTTTCTCAATGTACAATTAAGCTCAGGAATTCATTGCCAGAGGATGTTGTAAAGGCAGTTAGTGTAACTGAATTTATAAAAGGTTTGGATAAAGTCCATAAATCATTATTAACCAGGTAGATGAGAAAAGCCACTGCTTATCCCTGGACATAAGCAACATGGAATCTATCTGCCATTTGGGATCTTGCCAGCTACTTGTGACCTGGATTGGCCAGTGTTTGAAACAGGATACTGGGCTCAATGGACCTTTGGTCTGATCCTATATGGCAATTCTTATATTCTTATAATTCTTATATTCTTATGTTTTTATTCTTTTTTAATTCTTCTAATTTCCAAAGCACCACTCAGTAGGGTATGTTTGCTGGTTCATATCTAGAAATAAAGATAACTAAAAACTGCTAGTGAATGGGAGCTATGTTGAATTGTATTACCCAGTAAGCAACACACAAGGTTAAATTAACAATGGAGACAAGAAGTATATAAATCGGCCACAAGGTGGCAACAAACTATACGCTAATATACATCAGTAATATCTGCAGCCCCTGCTCCGTCTTCTCTTTCTCTGGCCCTGTGCACCTCTCTGGAAACACATATGACCCGGTGGAGATATATGGTAGCCAGGCAAGGAACCTTTGGATCCCTTACATTCTCAGTGAAAGGAGGCATTCCTGGAGGGGTGTTTAAATCAGGGGAGGAAAATAATATCCATAGATTACATTTTCAAATCTTCATGCTGTTTTCAATGAAAAAAGTACCTGCAGAAAAAGCAGGAGTGCCTCATCAGGTGGAAGAGAGCCGATGAGAACTCCGTCATAAAGATCTGGCAGCTTATCACTGAGTGTGTAAGAATCGACCAGTATAGTCCATCCCCTTTCATCTTCTGGTGTGAATGGTGCCAATTCTTTATATTACCCTCATAAGACCAGTCAGGATCTCAGTAACACTAGTGTGCTATGTTAATTACAGGATCATTCTTGGGGAGAGTTGGTGGGAGAGTGGAGGGGGGGGCGCTGGGTCTGATTGTGATTGTTAATATTAATTACAAACATAGGGGGTCATTTATCAAAATGTGTTAGGGCTTTATCACACGCGTTAGTGCCCTAACGCCCATGATAACGCCGTATTGTGCACGATAAATAGCGCATCGTGAAATGTGTATGCAAATTTCAAATTAGTATTCAAGTGGGAGGAGTTTGGGTGGAGTAAATGGAAATGAGGGTCGGTTAAAGTGGCATGCAATAAAGTAACGCACAGCAATGCAGGTTTTAACATCGGAATTAACTAACCTTTTTTTCTGTGTATTATGCCTGCTTTAGCTGTGTGTTACCAGCTGAAACGGTTTTTATTGCAAATGCTAGTTCGGAAGGAGGGGAGAAAGAGAGCGAGAACCCATGTGGAGGCTCACTTATAAGTTAACTTTTTCTACCACTGTAAGAAGGGGCATTATGAGCTTGGATTGAGGTTTTTGGGGTGGGGTAGGTTTAGGGGGGCAGTTTTATAATGCACAGTTATAGGTACGAACAGCACAGCTGCCATCGGTGAAGATTTACTGTCATTTGGAATGATGAAAGGTTAAAGAAGAACAGATTGGTACAATGTTCTCTCTACCTACCTTGATGCATGCTCTACCTAGCTCTCTCCAATGCGGTATCAGGAAATAGCCTAATCACACCCCTTTTTTTTATCACGGGTGCTATTTTCACTATATTTATAGTGAAATGATGAATCTAGGTCATAGTGTTGTTTAATATTTTCTTATACTATTTTTATGCTTGGAGCTCTGTATTTGTCTTTTCTCTCCTGTTATCATCTAATCAATAAAGAGATTTGAACTGAAAAGAAATAAATTATCAAAATAGGGCCATTCCCCAAGAGGCAGATTTTCAAAGTCCTACGCGCGCCGGGCCTATTTTCAAAAGGCCCGGCGGCGCACATAAAGCCCCAGGACGCATGTAAGTCCCGGGGCTTTAAACAATGGGCGGTCCGGGAGGCGGGGTGTAAGTGGGGTGGTCCGGGGGCATGGCCAGAGGCCTCTCCACGGCTGTTGGGCCAGGGGATCGCGCGCGGGCACTTGGCCGGCACGTGCAAGTTACGTTATAAAATCGGACGTACATTTGCATGTGCCGGGTAGCGTGCACAAACGTAGGCCACGAGCGTATGTTTTAAAATCCAGCCCCAAGTCTTTTAAGTGCCTAGAAATGCCTCTGATGCCCGCTATGTTTATGCTTGAGATCTAGGTGCCAAGGAGAGTTAGTCTGGACTTTCGCTGTTTTGGGGCATTTTGCCAATGTATTTCCTTGTGGATGGGGATATCCTGTTTCTTTTTCTTTCCTCGTGGATCCTTTATTTGTGGACTATATAGAATTGGCAATTCTTTAGATTTCCTGGTTGATTTTCTTTTGCTTAATATCAATACGGTATTGCCATTTTTTTTCCAATTGATTTTTAATTGTAAAATGTTTAGCAAAGAAAAGCAAAAGAAGAGCTCTGATAGTGTGATGCACACACATTGGAAAATCCTTTTAAATATATGTAAAGGTCTAGATCCATATATCCTCAATGAGAAAGCCAATAAGGGTCTGGGGAGTTCACTATCCTGGGCAGAGTACTTTTTAATTTAGTACAGGGACACAATGTTATTAGTTATATCACAATCTACCTTCACATCAAAGATATAAATACACTGATAGTGAGATTCCAGTCTTACCTATCAGACCACAGACAAATGGTCCTGTACATCAACAAACCAAAACACATATTGCACCATCTTATTATCTTCAAGGACTTCCCACAAAGCACCTATAGATACAACAAATTAAGGAAAAATATCAAAGAACCCAAAATGCTCCAACAATTCAATATCAGATTCATTCTTTCCTGATAAAAATTAAAGCTAGATCTCACCGAAGGCCAACCAAGCAGTAAAGGATTCAAAGGAAAATTTCCACAGAGCACTAAATATTAAATCAGAAATAAGAAATCCAACCAAACTAAACATATTGGAGTCTATATTCAAATGCCACTTAGCCAGATAAATGAGATTCATCCGGTTAACTGGCTGCTACTGAATAACTGACTATACTTCTTAGCCAGATAAAGACACTTACTTGGCTAAATAGTTAGCCAGATAGTGGGCAGGCAGTGGGCATAACAGGGCAGCACTACTTGTCCAGCTAACTTAGCTGTATAAGTAGAAATATTCTTCCTTATCCGGTTAAGTTAACTGGATAAATTAGACGTGGCCCATAGCAGGTCTAAAGTTAGCCAGATAAGCTTATCAGGCTAACTTTAATATTTGTCCAGCAATATTCAATTATATTGCCTTGCTACTGAATATCCTGTGTAAGTTAGCCGGATAAGTCTTATCCGGCTAACTTACATAGACGGATATAACTTTAATATTGGCCCCATCTAAAGTAAGCCTGGTTCAGTAGGAAATGGAAAAGCCTAAGAATTCTCTAACTTGCAGCAGAAAACACCTACCAACATCCTGTGGGATTACAAAGCAACCCTCAGACAAGAAAAGGCAGCACAGGTGAACAAAAAGCTGTCTGAAATTGTGAAGGCCACAGAGAACAACTCTTGGAACATGTGGAAGGGAATTCAACCAAAACCAAACATGATATCGCAATCCAGAAAGGACTGAGAACTTCTAGGGCCTCTATAAAGAGATCAAATCTGAAGAATTTGCAGGTCAAGAACACATCCAATAGAATATAAATCTGCTTTAAACTACAATAAAAGATTATCAGACACTCCGATGGAGAGCACTGTTAACCCGCCATTGGACATGCGTTTTCGACACGCTAGCATTACCCCTTATTCAGTAAGGGGCCAAAAATGCACGTCCAATCCCCAGAACCTAATAGCGCCCACAACATGCAAATGCATGTTGATGGCCCTATTAGGTATTCCCGCACGATTCAGAAAACAAAATGTGCAGCCAAGCCGCACATTTTGCTTTCAGAAATTAGCGCCTACCCAAAGATAGGCGCTAATTTCTTCGGGCACCGGGAAAGTGCACAGAAAAGCAGTAAAAACTGCTTTTCTGTGCACCCTCTGACTTAATATCATGGCGATATTAAGTCGGAGGTCCCAAAGGGTAAAAAAAGTAAAAAAAAAATTTAAAAAAATTTGAAGTCGGCCCACGGCTGTCGGGTCGAAAAACGGACGCTCAATTTTGCCGGCGTCCGGTTTCCGAACCCGTGGCTGTCAGCGGGCTCGAGAACCGACGCCGGCAAAATTGAGCGTTGGCTGTCAAACCCACTGACAGCCGCCGCTCTGGTCCAAAAGGAGGCACTAGGGACGCGCTAGTGCCGGGAGAGCAGGCATTTGCCCACTCTCCCGTGGACTTTACTGTATCGGCCCATATGTAACCCCAATAAGAAATTAAGGGCCAGATTTACTTTTTCCTAGAGACATTCAACAAGGAGAAACTCAGGACTTAAATAAGATGCTGAAATACAGCTTTCAAAGGAGAGATAAGGAAAGGAACATTATAATTAGCAGTACATAAGTACAACTGGTTAAATTCAATTAAAATACAGGAATAAAGTAACTCACCCAAGGTCACACATAGAGAGTCAGTAACATAGCCAAGGACTAGAATGGAGGGATAAGAAGATACAGTGACTTACACAAGGTCAACACATAAAGGAGGTAATTTTTTTTTTTTAATTCTCACATGGCTTACAGGCCCATGGAGTGGGTCAGAGAGAGAGAGAGAGAGAGAGTGGGTGGGGCCAGGAAAAAAGGCGAAGGGGGGAAGGGATGTTCCTCATGCCATTTCTCCTTCCCCCTCAACTTCTACCCAGCTGCAAAGTCACTGCCTCCTTTCCAGAGTGACAGGTTCCTCCTCCTACCTGCGGGCTGAGACCCATGTTTCTGGCTGTGACTCTACCCTCTACAGTCCTGCTTCTGCCGGCAGCAGTTCTCTATACAGGCTGCAAGCCTGTGATGCTGATGCTTGTTCAAGGGAAGGACTCTTTCCTTTGTGGGTGCTTCAGCTATGGTGGAAGGGGCTGCGGCACTAGCCAGCGGTATGGCTGGCATCACAGTATGATGATGGTTGGGCAGAATAGCCCTACCTGCAGCATGAGTCTTCGCAGCTGCTTCAGCAGGGGTTGTGTTCTGTGCCTGCACAACTGCCCCTGCCTCACTGGACTGGCTGCTTATTAGAGCCTGAAGCAAGACATTGTGGAAGGGCACTAGCAGGTGAGCGGGGGGAACGCAGCACCTTGATCATGGCACCCTGAGTGCTCACACAGGTCGCACACACTAAAAGTGGGCCCTGCTTTGAAATACTTCACTCAGAATTATTGCTTATTGGAAGGAAAAGAGTAAATCTGCTGCTGTGTCAAATGTTGGAAGGAACAGCCAGTCACTGTAAGAGTACTTATAGACTTGGCTCTGTAAATATTTCTTTGCCATAAATAAAGACCTTTGTTGGGACCACAATGAAGAGCTTTACTGCTTGCAGCCCGCCTGTATGACCTAGAGTCTGGCTCACTAGCATGAGAGTGAGAAAGATAATGTTCTCCCTGAAGGAAATCTCAAGCCCATGTTTAAAAGAACAATTTACATTATCCATGGTGGAGCGTGGTCTGCCCCATGCGGTGAGCAGCTCACCCTGCTGGACCTCTACAGCACCTGCTCGACAATGAATGTTAAAGAACCCAGAGAGCCCGTGCTATGGACTTTACCCCAGTCAGTTATAACAGGTGTAAGAACACCAGTGCACGCATGGATTTCTTTGATAGAAATGTGATAGATCAAGCAAATAAATCAACAAACCGGAACACAAGCTGGACTGCTATAAATCCCTACAAGGAATCTACACATGAACAGGATACATCACCTCGGTCATACCTGCAGAACATAGATAGATCCTCACCAAATACAGGAATTAGGAACTACAGAGGTGTACAGACAAAAGTTGAAATTAGAATTTCTAGAAAGCCATACTGCATGTAGTGACACTGGAAAACAGAAACAGAAATGTATTTCCTGCTGTACTGGGCAGAATACGAAGATACAAAAATCTTATAGGGTAGTAAAGAATAATCCAAATGGAAAAAAAGCAACCAAAAATTCTATGCTAAATAATTTAAATTCAAATGGGATATTTCAAATTGTGAATAACATTCTTCTCTTATTTATTTTATATATTTACTTTGTTTCTTATTTAATATTTTTATTTAATATTTTTATAGGAGGAAAGAAGACCTCACAAAACCGGCAAGTGTTACCATCTCTACTTGCACTATTCCAACCATTGATCTTGTAGCCTCCTCCCTCCTTATTTTATTTTCATGTGTAATACTTTGTGTCTTCAAATTTTTGTGACATGGTGAAATTAAAAGCTTCAATGTCCTAAAAAAATACAATGCAAAGTCCAATTCCAAACAAATTCGTATTTATCTTTTGGTTTGACCTTCAAAATGTTGTACCTAGCTTCAAAATTCAATCACTGTGATGTACAATAGAGAACCGCCAATGTGCACACATTTCACCATCAGCTTTCTTTCACTTTAAACTGCTTTAAATTGTATTCACTGGGCATAACTTCATTTGTGAAAGTCTTCTACCTTCATTTGTGAAAGTCTTCTACCTTCCATAGAATACAAAGATATCAGAAATTTCCAAAAGCTGATAGAGAAAATCAAAGATTTCCCACAAAAGAATAAGCAGAAAAAACGCTGTATAATCCTGAGGGAAATAGGAGAAACAGCAGCTAAGTAGTAAAATCTCTGGTATCCTGACTCCTGAATGAAACATGGTTTGACCAGTCAATTCTGAGCATCACCAGAAGCTGAGAATTGTCTGGTATTTCTCTTCTGTATGTTTTAATTCTTTCTTTTTACAGTTTATATTTTACTTTCGCAACCCATATAATTTGTCCTGCCAATAAAGTTTCTTGAATTTGAATCTAATCTGTGATGCTTTGCCCTACAAACAATTATTTCCTCTTTTATTTCTTGTTTTATTTGTTAAAATGTAAGAATACATTTTAAAGGAAACAATTTGTATGCAATGTTATTTGTAACTAGCTTTTGAGAGCTATATGGATGGACCCTTCATTAGGTCAGGGAGTATAACTCCTGAAAGCTAGTTACGAACATACTAAGTTTGCTCAGTTAAATGGTATCACCTGCAGCTTGTCTGCTGACATTTATGTCTTTGTAACTAATTGGAATAATATGACAAGCACATAATTTAGTGATAGGAAAATCCGTTAATTCTTCTACATTAAGAAATGCAGTAGGTTCCACTCATGTATTCCATGTTCACATTTTCTAATTTTATGGAAACATTTTTAACAGCCTTGATTTTCCTCCACAAAATATTTCTATTTCAATTGTAGTGGCTAAGTCTGTAATTGCTATTAAATAATTACACAAATTTTGGAGTGTTCTCAGTATGCAACCTCAAAGCTCAAAGGGAATGATCAGCATGCAGTGGGATTATTGTTGTTTATGTTTCTATGTGGTTTATTATGATTATTATATCATAACTCATTCTGAGCGTTCTTCAGTAAGGCTGAGCAAATACCAAAACAAGAAATAAATACATACAATCAGAGGGCTCCCTACTCTTGATTTATTGCCCTGAAACATGGAGTTAAAAGCAAGGAAAATGTAGGCATTTAAAATGCAGTGCTTCAGAAGAATCCCAAGGATTAACTGGAAGAACCTATGTGATGATGAGAGGTGGAGGTTCAGGATCCCACATAGAAGATCTGGTCGAAAGGAAAATAAGATTTTTTGGTCATGCACTCAGAGGTTCTGGTGGCAAATTAATGTTTAGTACTGGAGGGCATGATTCAAAAGGAACAAGAGTAGTCTGGACTAATGACATAAAAAAATGATCAAGATCTGGAAACATGGACAAAGTAAAGTGGAAAGCTGAGCATAGAAAGTGATGGCACATCATATTTTCCAACCTGCCTATCAATGACAGCACTTGTTGATAACAGTGATGAATTCCAGGTTTGATAAATAAAACATGAAATAAACAACACTTCAGAATCTCACATAAGCAAATTATCTGTTGCTGGAATTTCTCAGAAAAACATAAAACACCAAGGTCTGAAAATGCAAGAGACTCCCACAAACCAAAGATACTTTTAGAATCATAGGATTTTATTCAGAAAGAACTTTTCCACATGCTGTGCCTATAGAAAAAAATTTTTCATAAGGACCCTAAAATCATAGAAAGACCAAACTGCAAAGAACTGATGAGATTATCTAAAATCATAGAAAGATGATGCAAGTAGGGATGCCAGTAGGTCCTTTTGTCCTTCCTCCTGCTTCTAGTAGGATCAACTATAACTAAACCATCCCAGTCTGATTTTCTCTCAAAAACCTCCAATGACAAAATCTCCTCCACCCCTCTAAAAACCTCATTTTTTGATTTTGCAGCTCTTCTGATAATTCTGAGAAGGACTTTAGTCTTGAGATAAAGAAGTAGCCCTCCCAACTAAACTAGTTAGAGATGATGATCTGTTTTTATTTGGTGTCTAATTTCCCTTCTGTATATCAGTTGACTCGCACAGATTCTCACTTTCTATTTTGTCCTACTCACCCCAAGATAGATACTGGAACCTATAGTTTCTACCACCTATGAGGGTTCCATGCTCACTGAAGAAATCTGCTGAGGTTAAAGCCTTGTTTCCCAACCAGAGATCTTGAGAAGTCAAGCTGTAGTCTTCATATCTAACTCTACCACTGAATTAAATATACGTCTTCCTCTACTGAGATAGTAGAACATCTTGTTATTAGTTCATTCAGGTCATTCAATGATTTAAGAAAAATGTTTTTCCTTAACTTGGTTCACGAATCTTTTATGAGACCTGGTGCTAATGAAAACTGTTAAGAATACTGAAATGTACCTACCGGTCATAACAATTGGCTCAGAATATTACATATATTAATAAATGAACAAAGAGTCCTTGTTTCTACTCACATAGAAAGTACAGGGAAAATGCTGAAGGCTAGAAATGTACAGGAGCTTTTAAGGTTGCTAATAAGATTCTGAGAAATTCCTCTAGGAATGCTGAATATGTTTATACCCCAGAGTTTATACATAAATAAAAATTCAGATGTAGCATTTTCATTTTATACTGAATATTAATTATTTCAATTGTACTCAGATCAATAATCATATAACCATTTTTAATTTTTTCAGCTGAAAAGCATGGCAGAGATATGGAGGCAAAAGTAAGAGAACAATATATTCAGAAATGATTGGCAACACTAAAATATTGAAGAACACTCAGAATTAGTTGATAGTGAGGTGTCAATATCATGGATTACAACTCCAAATATTGTGACCATGGTTAAGAATGGCTGATCATGTTGTGACAATAATTAATCTATAGATGATGTTCATATTGAAGTATGGGGAAACACAAATGTTACAATAGTGTGACTGTAGATGCAGATCATGGTTGGTAATGGTTGACACTAGTGTCAAAACACTGAAACTATGGATTTTGGATATGGTTAAGAATGGCTGGCCAAAGTATAAGAAGGCTGTGACTAAGGATGCTAACTATAGTTAGGAATAGTTCACTGTCGTGTTGTAGTATTATGACTGTGGTTACTGACCATGATTGGAAATGGTTGAATAATGTGTGACACTGCAGTATTTATGAATGGCTGATCATGGTATGATAATGATACCTTAGGCCTGCACAAACCTGAATCTTGGCTCAGTGGTCATACTTGTTCTTAAGAACATGTAGGAATTTATAGCTCTGATTTCCCTGATCAACCCAGGACCATAAGTTATAAAATCAGGATACCAGAGTATTCAGCAAAGGTCAGTTATACAGTGGCTGAAAATACTAGAGATTCCATAAAATTACAGAATTCTGGGAATAAAATTATTTATTTTTAGACCAGTTGAATCATATACAAGCAGGATTCAAAAATGTTTCACAAAATCACCTAAAATCATCAAAAGATAGGACTGAAAGAGACCTCAGGAGGTCATCTAGAATCATAGTAAGATAGCGATGCAAAGGACCAACCACAGGTTGTCCTCTGGAATCACAAAGATAACAAATGGCAGAATCTATACAGTATATAAGCACAAATAATAAATAAGCAGAACACCTCAACACAATAATCTCACATATAAGAAAAGAGGTGCAGAAAGAAATATCAATAGTCAAACTGAATGAATCTGATGAGAACCAACTCTTCATAAATCTAGTATCAGAAAAATAGTATTACATATAGAATTAATCTCCTTGTCTCTTGGTCGCAATGGGCTACAGGCAATTCAGAGACACCACGCTATTTCAAGTCATTTACCAGATTAATTCTTCTCAATGTTTGTGATACAAAAATGGAAATCATTAATTTGAATGAAACGTGATGAACTTAACTTGCAAACTGTAATGCTGAATTGCTAGTCAACTACTAGCAAAAAGTTTGCTGATCTCTCCAATGCTCATAAACTCCATCTTTCGTAGACCCGACACAGACCATGTTTTGACAGATTAACTGTTTTCCTCAAGGGTTCTCTAAAATATATTAAAGTGAAATGAAAAATCTATAATATATTAAAATACAAAACTAAAGAATATAAATGACATAACAGCCAAACAATATCGCACTTGTAATATGGTTTTCTTAGGCACATCAAAATATGGCGACGCCTAAATCTGCAATGCCATTTACGTGCCTTTAATAGGATTGCGTTGTATCATAAAATCTACTTGAGAGCCAATCAAAGATCAATATAATGTGAATTCAACAACTGCTCAGAAGTAAAGCTCTATACTGTTCCTCTGAGAATTAGGAGTTAAATTTTCAAAACAATTTATACAGTTAAGAAATGTTTTATCTGTGTTAATTAGCCGTCTGAAAATTCTCTCCCTCAATGTGGCTAAAAATTTGCATGTAGTTCTACTATTCATGCACTTTAAGTCAGGAGGAGAAAAGGCTTTCCTGGGGTATGTTTCAATCAGTGGAGGGAAAGTATGCATATAGACGGAATTTTCAAATCATGCATACCTTTCCAGAAAATATCTACCTGCAGAAAAAGTAGGTGCAAGTGACTGTGTGTACTTTATACTCCCTGCAAAGCGATAACTTCTAATGCTTTTTAGCCCTGGCTCACACATAAAGAACATAAAAAGTGCCATGATAAGTCAGGCCAATGGTCCATGGAGCCCAGCATCCTGTTCCTGCAGTGGCCAGTCCCTTAAAATAGATTCAGTTTTTTTCTGCTCATTCCTTGTAACAAATGTGTTAATAGTTATTTATGGAATTTTCTTTCATGAATTTCTTCAAATGCTTTTTAAACCCACCTATGTAATTGGCTTGACCACATGCTTCAGCACTGAATCTCACAGATTAGTGAAAAATACACTGAATGAAAAAATAATTTCTCCAATTTGTTTTAAATTTGGTACCCATTACCTTAAAAGAGTGTCTCCTTATCCAAGTATTATTTGAAAAGGTAAATAGCCGTTCCCTCTTTACCTGTTAAATCCTGCTCATAAATTTGTAGACCTCAGTCATATCCCCCTCAATCATCTCTTCTCCAAGCTGAAGAGCCCTAATTTATTTAGCCTTTATTCATACGGAAGCTGTTCCAACCCTTTAACTAGTTTTGTTGCCCTTTTCTGAAACTTTTCTAACTCTGCATTATCCTTTTTCAGATTGGGGTGACCAGAATTGCACACCCCTGTTGGTTCTTTACTAGTGCAGGGTTAAACTGCACTAGTCTCCCCCAGATAGGAGAGTGCATATGGCAAATTCTTCTGATATATAAAGCTCAACCACCATTGTCAACTGCAGCATGGCTAGAGTTAACCAGTTAGGTTCACTGGTTAACTTCGCTCCCCCCCCCCCCCCCCCCCCGGAACACCTACCACCCGCCCCAGGAACGCCCCCAACAGAGGCTAAATTCTAGCTGGATGAAGAGTTATCCAGCTAAAATTTGTTCACATAAGTTACCAAATATTGTGGTTAAACCATTTAGATGGATACCTTTTCAATTATCTATCTAATGGCTTTTGAATATTGTTAAGAATTGAGCGGGACGCTGCTTATTTTTAGTGATCCCACGGTGCGGCAATGACCGTTGGCGGTGGCTGTGTCAGAGATAAGCGCATCAGGAAGCACTCTATCATGGCCCCTCCCCACCGTCACGCTGGGCATCCCTGCTGGAAGTTCCCATGGTAAGAGCAGGAACAATAGAGATTTAAAAGCCATCCCTGCTACACTTCCATGCCTTGGCAACAGGCTGGTTTAGTGTTTGGTTTCACTGTTGGTGTTTCTTCTTGCTCTGCCTTGACCCAGACTGGATTTTGGATTGCCTTGCCTGCTGCTCTGCCTTGACCCCTCACTGAATTTGGATCTAGTTTGTCTGCTACCTGCCTTGACCCCCTCGCTGGATTTTGGATTTGGTTTGTCTGCTGCCTGCCTCGACCCCTTGCTGGATTTTGGATTTGGTTGTCGGCTGTCGGCCTCGACCTCTTGTTGAACTTGGAGTGGTTATCTGCTACTGCCTTACATTCCACGGATAGGGACTGGATTGTTTCCAAATCCGATCATTCCTCTTCAGGTGCTATTTGTTTACAGTTAAGGTAAGGCTGTTACTTCCTTCTTTGGATTCACTGAATCATAACCATTTGCCGAGACCATGGATCCAGTAGCCCTAACAGCCTTACAAGCCTTTCCTGGCCTCGTCACTTGGGTACAGCAACAGCAGGGAGTCCTGGATCAAGTAACGGGGGTTCTTGAGAGACTAGTGGCTTGAATGGATGCAATTGCCATAGCTATCCCACCGCCAGCTCTACCCAGTTCTTCCATTAGTGCCGCTCTCCAATTATCTCCTCCTCCTCGCTTCAGTGGTGGCCCTCAACAATGTAGAGGATTTATTAATCAATGTAATATGCACTTTTCACTTCAAGCACCACTATTTCCATCTGACAAGACTAAAGTTATCTTCATTCTCCCCTTACTGGAGGGTCCAGCCTTAGCCTGGGCATCCCAGCTGTGGGAGCAAGATGATTCGCTACTGGACAACTTGGATTAATTTCTTAGGGATTTTCAGCTAGTTTTTGATGAGCCAAGATGTTCAACCTCTGCAGCTACTGACTTACTACAAATCCGACAGGGCTCTCGCACAGTTGGGGAATATGCCGTCCAGTTTTGGACCTTGGCCGCTGAACTACACTAGGGAGAGGATAGTCTTACAGCCATTTTTCGACAAGGAATATCCAAATCCATTAAGGATGAGTTAGCCGGTTGAGAACCACTAGACTTTCTAGAAGATTTAATCTATTTGGCAATCCACCTGGATCTTCGCTTCCTGGAAAGGTCACGGGAAAGAGCCTTTCTTCGCTGCCTGGTATGACTAGCTCCTTCATTTCAATGGCCAGTTCTTCCCAACAAAACTAAAGAACCATGATTTATCTATGAAGAATCAATGCAAATAGACTGGGTCAGAATCTCTCCAGAAGAGCGATAATGATGATGGCAACAGAATCTATGTTTATACTATGTAGGAACTGGGCATTATGCGACATCTTGTCCACTGAAGAGGGAAGCTCTCGGACCTAGGTTTGGTAGGAGAGGCTTCCCTGGGTCATTCAATCTCCTCTCCACAAATTTTAATTTCTGTAACTTTTTCTATGGACAAGGACTTAATTCATCTGCAAGCCTTTTTAGACACAGGGGCGGTGTTAGGGAGCACGCCCTTCAGACCCTGTTAGGAGCAGAGAGGCACTGTCCCATCTCAAGGGAGAATGTGAGTCCTTGGATCACGGTGCAGCTCAGGGAGGAGACACAAGACACACCGCGAGAGATGAGCAGGTACGAGCACGGATGGAACAGGAGCAAGGCTGGACTGAAGATAAGGCGAGGAATATCAAGAACTGGAACAAGGCAGGCTCAGCCCTCCACTGGACCTACCTGCACCAATGAGACCCAGCAATGCAATTCTGGTCTCGAGAGTAGCCACTCAGCCACTTGATAGCCCTTCTGGACCCGCCGCTTGGGAACGATGAGTGCATTAGGCCAGATGGAGGCTGAGGGCAGGAACAAGAAGACTCAGACAAAGACTCAGGATACTCGGAGGATTCAGATGTAGACTTGGATACTCAGGAGACTCGGGCAAGGATTCAGGTTACTCAGAAGACTTGGACAAGGATTCAGGTTGCTCAGAGGTTTCAGACAAGGATTCAGGAGTTAGGCAAAAGTACTGGGTGAGAACTGCATCACAGTGCACCCTACACAGCCGCCCATGGCTGGTCGCAGACCACTCTGAACGCGAAGCAGACTCCAGGCGAAGACATGGAACTTGAGACTGGAACATGAAGTTTCAGTAGAGGCCTGTACCTGGGCGCGCCCTACACAGCCGCCTGTGGCTGGTCGCAGACCACGCTAGAGCGTAGCAGGTTCTGGCAGAGTCTTGGGCATGGACGGAAGCAGGCACAAGGAACTCCGAAGACCGGGACAGAATTCAAAACTCAGGATTCTCAGAAGCAAGGCATTAAAAACAGGAGTCTTCTATACCACGAGGCACCCTACACAGCCCCCCATGGGCTGGTCATGGACCACGATGGAGGCAAGCCAGGAGAGGTGGACAGATGAGGGACCTGGGAACTGGATGAAGAGCTGAAGAAAAGACGAACGGAGTCAAGACAGGAACATTGGACATCAGGATCATGAAACATGGTACCTCAGGACACGGAACATCAGGACATCTGGAGAACTGGACATCTGGAACATCAGGAACATGAGACAGGTGACAAGGGAGCTCCAATGAGGGACAAGACCAGGAACATCAAGGAGACAAAGTTCAGGAACATGAAGAACAAGGAACGAAGATCCATCAAGGCACAGGAAGACCACGGAGGACCTGGATCTGAAGAAGCCCACAGACGCTTTGAAGACCGGATCGAAGGCCCTGAGGTAAAGAAGCAGAGCCCTTTCATAGGGCAGATACAGGCAAAGGCTGATGATGTCATCCTTGAGGGCCACAGAGCTTTTCCTGCCACTGGCCCTTTAAAGGTGCTGAAGAGGCATGTGCCCGCACCTATGAGGAAGCCAGGAAGTAAGAAACATCAGCGGCATCCCTGCTGCATGGAAGGCCTAGCAGGGGGCATCTCCCTGCCGCGAAGAAGATGATGAACAGGCAGCGGCTGAGGTGGCTTCCCTGCCGCTCAGATGGAGGACCCCGGCAGCAGCTCCAGCCACAACGGAGCAGGAGCAGCAGCGGTCTGGACAGCGGCGCTAGGCTGAGGCAGATGGTGGAATGCATTGGCGGCGGCTTACCACGAAGAGCAGGAGAAGGCCGCAGCCTCCGGGCCGTGGAGGATGGCATTAGCGGCGGCCTGCCATGAAAAAGGTAGAGGACTGCCTGAGGGACCGCCGTGGGCAGAATCCTAACAGGTGACTGGAAACTTCACTGAGGCGAGCATTGTTCAGCAGTACCACATTCCCATGGAGCCACTGAGAGTCGCCCTTACTATATCGTCAGTTTCAGGGGGGCCTCTGGCAGACAAAATCTCCCACATCACCATGCCAATAACTATGACTACTGGACTGTTACACCAAGAGAAAATCCATTTTTATGTGTTACCTTCTGCAGTCAACCAAATAATTCTTGGACTACCGTGGATGAAGTTATACCAACCTCACATCGATTAGAGTTCCTTACAATTGGCAAAATGGAATCCAAGATGTCATAAGGATTGTTTGAGTCAAGTCAAGGTATCCCCTCTTAACATTCAACATATCCAAGAAAACCTAGCTCATGGATTCATCAGACAATCCTCTTCCCCGACGGGAGCTGGGTTCTTTTTTGTCAGAAAAAAAGATGTGTCTCTCCAATCTTGTATCGACTACTGGGGTCTAAATGCCATTACAAAGAAAAAATGATATTCCCTGCTACTCATATCTGAGCTTTTTGATCGACTTAGAGGAGCACAGATATGCACTAAACTAGATCTACAAGGAGCTTATAATTTGGTTCGGTTTGGTGAAGGAGATGAATGGAAAACCACCTTCAATACATGTGACTGCCATTATGAATATTTAGTTATGCTGTTTGTCCTCCGCAACGCTCCGGCAGTTTTCCAAGCCATGATAAATGACATATTCTGGGATCTGTTATATTCACATGTGATTGTCTATCTAGTTGACATCCTTATCTTTTCCAAGACTGTTAAGCAGTATCAAGATCATATATGACAGGTCCTTCAGTGTCTGCATGAAAATAAGTTATACGCCAAGTTGGAAAAATGTGTTTTTCATCAAAACTATCCTTCGTAGGATACATAATTTCATGAACTGGACTATGGATGGATCCAGGGAAACTTAAGGCAATCCTGGAATGGCCTCAACCAGTGGGTCTTAAGGCGATACACCGTTTCTTAGGCTTCTCAAATTATTACCATCAGTTAATTCCTGGTTATTTGTCTTTGGCAGTTATTTGTCTTTGGCAGCTTTATGGCCTTGACTCGAAAAGGGGCTGACACACATAATTGGACTCCAGAAGCTATTCAAGCCTTTCAACAATTGAAGGAAGAGTTCATCAAAGATCTGTGGGAGGGGTCTTTGTAAAAAATTCGGAATTCAACTTGACTTTTCTTCAGCATACCATCCTCAAACTAATGGACTGGCGAAGAGAACTAATCGGTCACTTAAAATGTTCTTATGATGTTACGTGAACCAGTGTCACGACGACTGGCCCTTTACTCTTATGGGCTGAGGAATTTCATAATAACTAGATTAACCAGGCCACAGGAACATCACCCTTTTATTTGGTTTTCGGTCGACATCCTCGAGTACCATTACCCATTGCCACAACATCCTCTTGTCCAGCAGTCGATCTTGCTACTCAAGAATTACTTGAATTATGGCAGAACACTCATAGACTTTTGCAGCAGACTGCAGCTTGTGCTAAAAAATGGAGACAAATATGACAACTGGCCCCACAGTTTCACCCAGGAGAGTTAGAGTGGTTAAGCACTCACAACCTCAGATTACGAATGCCATCATTAAAGTTTGCTCCTCGATTTGTGGGACCATTTACAGTCAAAAAACAGATAGGAGATGTCACGTATAAACTCCAATTACCCTCTACTCTTCAAATCCATGATGTTTTCCATGTATTGCTCCTTAAACCTGCAAATCTGTCCTGTCCTACTAGGAAGCCAAAGCAGTCCTCACCTACAATTTTTGATGATGATACACAGTATGAAGTACAAGAGAACTTGGATATTAGGGAAGGGAGAAAGGGACTGCAATATCTAATCTCCTGGAAAGGTTATGGCCCAAAGGAGAACTCTTGGGAACCCATCAGTAATATTCAAGCTCCTCAACTTATCCATGAATTTCATCAATGCTTTCCTCATAAGCCTAGACTGAGGAGGCAGAAGGAGGAACCTTGCGGGGGAGGTACTGTTAAGAATCAAGCAGGATGCTGCTTACTTCAGCGATCCCTTGGCATGGCAATGACCGTCAGCAGTGGCTGCCTCAGAGAGGAGCGCGATGGGAAGCACCCTCTATCATGGCTCCTCCCCCATCATGCTGGGCATCCCTGCTGGAAGTTCCCGCGGTAAGAGCAGAAACATTAGAGGTTTAAACGTAGCCCCTGCTATATAAATCCCTGCCTTGGCAACAGGCTGGTTTAGTATTTGGTTTCACTGTCAGTGTTTCTCCTTGCTCTGCCTCGACCCCGGACTGCATTTTGGATTGCCTTGCCTGCTGCTCTGCTTCGACTCCTCACTGCATTTGGATTTGGTTTGTCGGCTGCCTGCCTCGACCCCTGACTGGACTTTGGATTTGGGTCATCTGCTGCCTGCCTCGAACCCCCGCTAGATTTTGGATTGGGTTGTTGGCTGTAGACCTCGACCTCTGGTTGGACTTGGAATGGTTTTATGCTACTGCCTTGCATTCCACAGATAGGGATGGGATTGTTTCTGAGTCCAATCATTCCTCTTCAGGTGCTATTTGGTTTACAGTTAAGGTAAGGCTATTACTTCCTTCTTTGGATCCACTGAATCATAACAAATATCTACCCCTAAGTGTCTATCTTTGGGAGTTAGGGTCTTAAATTGATCCTTATGAAAATGTTATTAGGGCTAAGTCCCTAAGCCTAGGATTCTAGTTTCCCTAGAATCCTAACTTTAGAAGCCTAATATGTACGAGGCTACAGGAATGGAGTTATAGTGTGAAAAGGTTTGGACTTAGCTGTGATTTTCAGCACTAGGCACCTAATTTAGGGCCTAAATCTAGGCAAATGAATAGTAGGCCTCCATTTAGAACCCAAGTTTTAGAATTCTAAATTTAGGTGGATTTTTACCAAATTTAGAGGATCAGATTATTTTGAATATCGCTTTTAGCAATCTAAATGTGCTGGCTCAATAAGAAACATCCGAGTTTCTCTCATCCAGACAGCTAACTTTCCTTCCCAATCAGTCCTCGGACTAAGATCCTTTAAGTTTGAAATTATTTATTGTACAAGTAGTTTTTTAATTACTTACAATTGCTGCTTCCAAACGTATAGTCCCAGGCAAAAAGTTTTGTAGCTGGAAATAGGTAGGAGAGGGGAGAACAGAGTTTCTTGGGATGCAAGGTGAGAAGACAAAAAGGATTCTGAAGCTGATTTAATCTTTAGAAATAAAGCGATAAGAAGGAATGTAAAAATGCCGATCGTATCACAGAGCTTTACAAGTGCTCCTAGCTTTGAAACCGCATGGTCGAGACTGAAACAGTCCTAGAGAGTTATTATAGAAAAGTTCTCCACAAGCTGGGGACAGGGGGCATGGTCCAATAGCAGCGAGCCTAGGACTCATGTGACACAGGGGGAGCATGAAGGGCAGTCCCTTGAATCAATAAGGCACTTAAGAAGACTCAAGTTAGATTGAGAGGGCATGCAGACTCTTCCCAAGTGAGAGAAAGCAAGGGGGGGGGGGGGGTTTCTCTTACGGGCAAAGCTCCTCTTAAAGGCAGGGCTCCCAGACTTTTATCATGGATTACAAAAAGTGTTTCAGTATCAAGAGTTCCCAGAAGAGAGGGGCTGCAGTAAACACAGTTAAGCTACAGTATATACAGATACAGACATGTACCCACTGCTGGGGACAGAACACTAAATTTAGGGAATCAAACTTAGTAAATTTTCAAAAGGGCTAATCTAGGAACACAAATCCCAAAGTTAGACACCTAAACCCTTTGAATTTAGCTAACTCTTTCTAAATTCAATTGAAAATCTTTTTAAGTATAGAATCATAACATTTAGGGATCTAATTTAAATGCTAAAGAGTTGATATTCAAAGTCCACTGACCACATAAAGAAAACTGGGTAAATTTATGGGGAGGTTACCTTTAGCCAGATAGATATATTTACTTGGCTAATTTTACAGTAACATCTGGTTAAATCTAGTTGCTCCTCCAATGAATGCATTTTGAGCATCTTAAGACTTACATTGTAGGGTTTAAGCCATAGGCTTTGTATCTTATTAGTATAACTCCGATTCATGTTTGGGTTTCTTCTCTTATTTTCTTTCAGACTTCACAACTATCTCCTTGAACTTTCAGATGATGTTTTTGTTGTGCTTCCCAGCTGTGCTGGTCCGTGACCGGGCCTGCTCACCTGGTATGCCCGTCTACCAGCTCCTCTCTCAACCACAGCACTGCTCGTCCAAGGCGTCCACGATCATCACTAGGCCCATCGGGGTCTTCCATTTTGCAGTGCTCCTCGCGCCAGGGCTCGGCGTCCTCCTCGGCGTTGGTCCTGCCCCCCTAGCACGTGCTCACTGAGCTCTCCTGTCTTTAAAGGGCCAAGCTCGGGAAACTCACGGGCGGCCCCAGATTCTGACGTCATCTGAGCCTTGTATATATAGCAGGGCTCAGCCACTAGCTCATTGCCTTGACAATTGGGCCATTCCATGGCTGCCTGTCCAGTGGCTTGTCGGGACCCACTCCCAGTTGACCGCATCCTGGGACCACTGTTCCGTCTGGCATACATTTCCACGGTGGCCGGGGCCCAGGTCCAGTGAGCACCTTGTTCGGGTCGTACACTCCGGTGTCTCTAGTTTGCCTGATCCAGTATATCCTATTCCAGCGTCTTCTGTTCCTTTGTCTCTCTATTCCTGGAAGTACCCTTTGGACTGATCTCACGGTACTGACCTTTGCTTGCTCCTGACCTCGTCTGACTGCTGCATGGATCCGACCTCTGCCTATTCACTGATCACATCTGACCGCTGCCTGGAACCGTCCTCTACCTGTCCACTGACCACGCCTGACCACTGCCTGGAACCTGACCTTTGCCTGACCTGACTACTGCCAGATTGACTACAGTTACTGACCCCTGCTTCAGCTGACCATTCTGGACTGTTACTCTGGCCTTGATCCTAGCTATCCACTTGGACACTCTATTCTGGCCTCCTGCAACCTCTGGACATTCTTGCTTGGCATCGACCACGCACCCTTGTTCATGGTGGGCATTCCCCTGCGCTTCCTCTCTAGGAGAGCCTGCGAGGCCCACCTAAGACCTGGTGGCCCGGGTACCCAAGGGTTCAACCTGCAGAAACCCCAGGTTGCTATTGGTGAAGCTCCAGCTAGTCTCTGTCTCCTCCTGTGCTCTGCTTCCTTGTGGCAGGCACTCTCTGGGTCTGACCAGAGGGCCGTACCAATCCTGCACCAGCCAAGGGTCCACCTCCAGTGCAGCAGGTTGCCAAGGACATGGCCTAGCTGCTCATGTCCGAGAACAACAGCGAACCATGGAAGCATTAGCATCATCTGTGGAGAGACTACAGTCTCAATTAGAGGATTCTGATATGGCCAATTCAGGGGGTCTGGCTCAAACCCTGCCCCCGCGGGCATTATTGGCCCTCCCAGTTCCACCCCATTTCAATGGGGATCCTCGCCTCTGCCGAGGCTTCATCAACCAATGTCTTATGCAATTCGCACTTCAGCCTTCGCTGTTTCCGAGTGAGACCATCAAGATCACCTTCTTCCTCTCACACCTTGAAGGGAAGGCTCTGGCATGGGCTTCCCCACTTTGGGAGCATTCTGATGATATCCTCTGTCATCTCTCCCACTTCATTTCCGTTTTTAAGTGGATCTTCAAGGATCCCGGCCGACAGGCGGTTGCGGGCCACCATCTTCTCCACCTCTGTCAAGGCTCGCATTCGCTCACTGAATTCACGGTAGAATTCAGAACACTAGCCACAGAACTGGGGTGGCAAGAGGACTGCCTATGGGAAATCTATTTAGAAGGCCTGCCTCCTGCCCTCAAGGATGAGCAGGCTGCTCATAAGATTCCCACATCTCTTGAGGACCTGATTTCCCTGGTTGGCAAGATTGACCATCACCTACGACAGCGACACCAAGAGGTAAAGTTCCTCCGGCCTCCCGCCTTACGCCCAGCTTGTGCTATGAGCCCCCAGTTGAAGGCCATACCGGCACCTCCTCCATCACCAGAGGAACCGATGCAGATTAATTGCGGGCGCTTGTCTCCTGAAGACCGTATCCGATGTAAGAAACAAGGCCTTTACCTATATTGTGGTGGTTCCAGACATTTCCTGCAATTCTGCCCTGTATGTCCGGGAAACTGCAAAGCCTGAGCCTGGCGGGGGTCCCGAGCTTGGGTGCTACTATTACTGGCCCCCAGTTATTACTCCCTGTATCCCTCTTCAGGGAATTACGCTCCTTTGCCACTACCGCACTCGTGGACACTGGGCAAGTGGCAATTTTATTCTGGACGATATTGACACACTAATCCAGATCCCACTTCAACCTCTGGAACTACCTCTCTGCATTGCATCAATCCAGGGAGAGCACCACCCCGAACGCATTACTCATCGCACCGTGGCCTTCCACCTTTCCGTGAGAACCTTCCATGAATAGATTTCTTTGTTCGTCCTGACGCATTCCACGCATCCGGTAATCTTAGGTCTTCCTTGGCTCCAGGTACACACACCCCAATTCGACTGGCAATCCCTGTAGTTAACTCAGTGGGGACCCAGTGCCAGAACCACTGTCTGCGACAGGTGTCCCCAGCAGTTAACGTTCTGAACTCTACAACCCTTACCGGGTTACCTGCTCCGTATTCCGACTTCAAAGATGTATTCTCCAAACAAAATGCTGACATCCTGCCTCCACTCCAAGAATTCAATTGTCCCATTGAGCTCCTACCGGGCACCACGCCTCCCAAGGGTAGAACTTACCCTCTCTCGCTTCCGGAGACCCTAGCGATGTCAGAGTATATTAAAGAGAATCTGAATAAATGATTTATAAGACCCTCCGAATCTCCAGCAGGAGCCAGATTCTTCTTCTTGAAGAAGAAAGATGGCAGTTTACATCCTTGCATAGACTATCATGGGCTAAATGCCGCAACTCGCAAGGATCGTTACCCTCTGCCACTCATTAGCGAACTATTTGATCTCCTTCAAGGAGCCCAGATCTTTACAAAGTTAGATCTCCGAGAGGCATCCAGCCAGAGGACATCTGGAAGACCGCATTCAATACGAGGGACGACCACTAAGAGTATGTAGTAATGCCTTTCGGTCTTTGTAATGCCCCTGCAGTCTTTCAGCGTTTGATAAATGAGATCTTTCAGGACCTACTATACTCATTTGTCATGGTATATCTGGATAATATACTGATCTTTTCCAAAGACCTGAAGTCCCACCACTCACATGTTCAAACAGTCCTTCAACGCCTCAGAGACAATCACCTCTATGCAAAATTAGAGAAATGTATTTTCGAACAGACCCGCCTTCCATTCCTGGGCTACATCATCTCCAATCGTGGTTTCACCATGGACCCTGAGAAACTCCAAGGCATTCGAGATTGGCACCACCCAGTGGGCCTCCACGCCTTACAAAGATTCCTTGGATTTACAAATTATTACAGAAACTTCATCGCTAATTATTCCACGCTAGCTACTCCACTCACGGCCATGACTAGGAAAGGTAGTAACCTTCAAGTTTGGAGTCCCAAGGCTCAATCTGCGTTCCACGCCTTGAAAGAGGCCTTCTGCACCGGACCATGTTTACCTCATCCAGATCCTAACCGCCCCTTCAGTGTCAAGGTTGATGCCTCGCCATTGGAGCAGGGGTGGTCCTGAGCCAATATTCTTCCAAGGGGGTCTTAGTACCCTGCTCCTTCTACTCACACAAGTTTTTTGCTGCAGAGCAAAACTACACGATTGGGGACCGTGAACTCTTAGCTGTGAAATTGGCCCTTCAGGAAGGAGCACAGCAAAGGTTCACGATATTTACAGACCACAAGAACCTCGAACACTTAAAGGAAGCCCAACTATTGAATCCTAGACAGGCCCGCTGGGCGCTGTTCTTAGTACGTTTCCACTTTGAACTCTGCTACCGTTCCACAGCAAAAAACACCCGAGCGGATGCTCTCTCTTGCTCCCTCGAGCCAGAAGATACGCCCAAAATTCCTTGGTACATCATCGACCCAGCCTGCATATCCCTCGCAGTCACCAACACACTATCAGCTGGGAAGACAGTGGTCCCACGCCGTCTCCGGGAGCACGTCCTCCGCTGGGCCCACGACTCAAAGTTGGCCGGCCATCCTGGCTGGACTCGGACCCTCGAGATGTTAAGAAGGCATTATTGGTGGCCTAGCATGGTTAAAAACTCCTGCAGTTATGTGGCCTCCTGTCCCATCTGTGCACAGCAAAATCCCCCGACTGGCCATCCATGGGGACTCCTCCAACCTCTTCCGGCTCCCACTGAACCCTGGTCAAGCATCTCTACTGACTTCATCATTGACCTGCCCCCATCAAAGGACAACACGGTCATTTGGATTATTATTGACGCTTTTCAAGGATGGATCATTTTGTCCCTCGGCTCCTGAACCGGCGAAACTCTTCCTAAACAATGTATTCCGCTTACATGGGTTACCCAAAGAGATCATTTCTGATCATGGGCCGCAATTCACTGCCAAGTACTGGAAGTCACTTTGTCAAATATTTGACATCACCCTGAATCTGACATCGGCCTACCACTCTCAAGCGAATGGCCAAGCCGAGAGGGCAAACCGCTCCCTGAAGACATTCCTAAGATCCTACATCAATGATCAACAGGATAACTGGGCCGACCTCCTGCCATGGGCCGAGTTATCCCACAATACCCACGTCGCCTCTGCTAATGACATCTCACCCTTCTCAGTTATATTCGGTTGCCAGCCATGTCTGCCTCTACCAGTGCCGCTTTCCATGCCCTCACCTGCAGCCCAGTCTAAGGCACAGACAATTCACCATCTTTGGAATCAGGTCACGGAGAGACTGGGTCAGGCTGCCGAGAGAGCCAAACACTTCCCAGACGCTCATCGTCGCACCACACCCCTGTTCCAGCCCGACTTGGCGTCCTCCTCGACATTGGCCCCGCCCCCTAGTGCACACATGCGTGGAACACTCCTGTCTTTAAAGGGCCAAGCGTGGGAAACTCACGGGCGGCGCCCGATTCTGATATCACCTGAGCCCTGTATATATAGCAGGGCTCAGCCACTAGCTCATTGTCTTGACAATCAGGCCGTTCTATGGCTGCCTGCCCGTGTTTCGTCGGGACCCACTCCCGGTTGACCGCATCCTGGGACCACTGTTCCATCCAGCATCCGTTTCCGCGGTGGCCGGGGCCCAGGTCCGGCGAGCATCTCATTTGGGTCGTACACTCCGGTGTCTCTAGTTTGCCTGTTCCAGTGTCTCCTGTTGCAGCGTCTCTTGTTCCAGTGTCTTTCGTTCCTTCGTCTCTCCATTCCTGGTAGTACCCTTCGGACTGATCTCACGATACTGACCTTTGCTTGCTCCTGCACCAGGCAAGGGTCCACCTCCAGCGCAACAGTTTTGAAGTTGAAGACTTTCTTCAGGGCTTCCTTGATCTTATTGTTCCTTAGGTTGTAGATAAAGGGATTCAGCATGGGGGTAAGAACTGTGTACACAAGAGAAACCAGCTTGCCTTTGTCAGAAGAGTAGAAGAAGGAGGGTCTAATATATATCAAAAGGACAGTTCCATAGAAAATGCAGACCACAGTGAGGTAGGGTGCACAGGGGGAGAAGGCCTTTCTCTAACCTTGGGCAGAACAGATTCTTGATACAGTTGAAATGATCCAAATATATGTCATTAGTATGAACAGGAAAGGGAGAAGGATGACCAACACTCCTTCGAGGCTCAGCAGGGCCTCTGTGGCTCGAGTGTATTTGTAGGCCAGCTTCAGAAGAGGGGGGATATCACAGAAGAAATTGGTGATGGTATTGAGCCTACAGAAGGACAACCTGGAAGTCATGTTAGTCATTACCAAGACATCCACAAGTCCAATAAGCCAGCAGCTGGTGACAAGGGACACACACAAGAGTTGTGCTCATCATGGTCCTGTAGTGCAGTGGCCTGCAAATGGCCACATAACAGTCATAGGCCATCATCATCAACAGTAAACACTCTACCATGCCCTGAAAGTCCAAGAAGAAGATCTTTACAAGGCAGCTGGAAACTGAAAGCTGCTTCCTCCCCTCCAGGATTCTTGTGTTACTAGGTTCTTTCCATTATCCACTGCTTACTTTATGACTTTAGCAAGTCACTTCAAATCCCTGTAGCCAAATTTGAATTGTGAACTCCTACAGTAGGAAGTACTGTAAAACAAAAAAGAATTATACATTATATATATAATATATGCTTAACCTACCAGATGGTCTTTGTCAGTAATTGGTGGAGTACGCATGCATGCATCAGTGTACATACACAACCCATTGTTTACTGAGGAGCCTACCCACACAGCTTGGAACTTATGCATATACTTGCCGAACTTGGTGCATAGCTCACGGTGAATGCGTGTAAGTTGCAAACTATATGCTTAAGTTTGAGAGCATAAATTCTAAGTTATATACATATGCATACTCATAGACGTGCATGCTAGACTGCAAAACCAGTGGATATGGGGACTGGTGGACTGTGCATGTGCATGCTAGCTTGCATATACATGCCACATGCTGCTGGGGAGACTACATGCAAAGCAGGTGGGGTGCATGTAACAGGACCACTAGAAACCAGAGATAAGCAGAATCGCACGGATCCACAGTGTCAGATGGCCTGTTGCAAGACTGGCTAGAAGGGGACAAATGAGTAAGAGTGGGAAAATAGCAAAATTGCTTGGATTGGATCAGTTTAGGGATAGGGCATGCTAGTTTAGGATGAGAGTGAGGGTGGGTGGCAAATTTCCAGGATGGAGGCAATAGAAGAGGAGGTGATGTGTGAAGTGAGAGGGGTTGTTGGAGTCCTTTTTTTGTTTCTTTTGCTGAGGATGTATATAGAGGTTAGGCCGTATGTATTCAGAGTTTTCACCCAGACACAAACTAATTTGAAAGCCACAAGCCAACCTTTGAGTAAACTCCTGTTTACTGTCTTGCATTGTGAAATGTTTACGAACAGGCAAGAGTCCGTTTATTTAGTTATTCCACTAAATCTATGATGAGAAAACTAGCAATTAGCTTATACTAAAGCCTGAGAGAGAAGGTGAAGGCAACACAGCTGTGCCTGAAATCTGATAAGAACTCAGAGGGAGTGAACACTACTGCTTCTACAAGTATTTGTACTGTATAAGGAGAGACGGCAAGAAAGAGAGGGAAGAGAGAGCTCTGGACATGATGGTACATGCTGATCCTTTGGAAAAGTAAGCTTTTTATATCTATGTAGCAATTGTTATTATCTCCCAGTACTTCTTCTGTGTAATCTGATTTTATTTTGTTCTATCCTCCTACTGCTCATATAAACTCACTTTCCTAAACACCTGAAACCATTATGTACTGAATCAAGGTTTGTGTGTGGCTCTTTGTTCTGGGAATTAGCTCCTGGGTTCAAGACCCCAGGTATAATCTCAGTAATTGCATGTGGCTATTTGTGTAGGGGATAAGATCCTGGGTTCAAGCCCTCAGGTATAATCCCAGTAATTTTTATATGGGATAAGCCCCTCAGGTAACCCCAGTGTAAACCTCAGTGAAATTAGCCCCTTGGCAGGATACCAATGTGCACAGTCTGAACCCATAATAGGGGTAAAGAAATTGCTGTGTCAGGTTGGGGATGGTGGACAGAGTGTGCTAGGGTTCAGGCTAAGGAAGGGAGAAGAGAGGGGATATCACAGAAGAAATTGGTGATGGTATTGAGCGAAGGTGGAGCTTAAGTACAGAAGTCCGATTACATCATCAAACCTGGACGCCCCCGAGATTCCCACCGAAGAGGCTTCAAAGGTGGGGCCAGTGATGCGCGCTTCTAGGAAGACCCGAAGTCGTTGTGGGAAGTGGCGGCGTCCATGCCGCCATGAGGAGTCCCGGGGAACGCGATGGTGTAGGCTGGCCCACGCAGCGAGCAGACCTGGAGAGGGTAGGAGAGCTGTGCAAGAAGTAAGTACACGCGGTCGAAGCCTTCTGCGACTGACAGGCATAACACCTGTTGCATGAACTGGTGCAAGAAACCAATCACTTCTGGTTTTTGCTACTGCGTCTGGGTGAAAAGAGCAGCGATACTGCGTTGTGGGGATGCGTTCACCAAGCTCATGGCCTCAGCAAACTGTAAGGAACTGCATATGTGTGAGCCTCTCTTGCCATGATAGCCTCGTAGGTAGAGTCCTGAGACCCATGTCAGCTACGGGTGAGTGAGTCTTGGCACGAGCAGACTATCACTGAGTCCAAAAGTCTGTAAAAAGACCAGGCTGTGGCTGAAGCAAGGCAAGGACAAGGACAAGACTAACAGCTTGAGACAAGGCCTATGGCTTGAGAAAAGGCTGATGGCTTGAAACAAGGCTGAGACTGCAGGAGAGCCACAGGCAAAGACTGAAGAAAAGCTGAAGGTTGAGAAGACAGAGCCAGGCTGGAGCCACAGGCAGGAACTACGCTGAAGAGCTTGTGCAAGACAAAAGACTGGAACCAGAAGGAGCAAGAGCCAGGAGACCTTCCTGCTGAGGCAACAAATACAAGGCCAGGCAGGCTAAGTACTCTTGAGCTTATGACATCATCATCGGGGCGGGTACTCAACTCTCCAACCAATGTGTACTGAATCATGAGCACCAATGTGCACGCATGCTCTAAGCATCTCTTCATCAAGTCCCAGTATCACACACATCAGAGTGTCTAATGGCGGATCCCTGCTGCACGGTGAACGTCCGCTGCTGAGGAGTCAAGAAAGGCCACTGGATTTTAACACCTTCTTTAATTTTTTTTATATTTATGTTTATATTTTATTTTTGGAAATGTTAATTTTAAAGTGTTTGTCTTAAGTGGTGCTTATCACAGTTCCACCTCTGACTAGGCACTAGCTACTCTGGGCTGCACGAGAAACTTCACAAAAAGTCCTCCTCCACTGATGTCATAGAAATTTCACAAAAAGACCTTCATAGACGTCATAGGAAATATCTTTATTAAGCACTCCATATAGTAACAGTCAGAATTTTTATTTTCTCTGTCACTAAATGACTGATGTTCTTGTGGAAGGAAAGAAGCAAAGTGAACCCAAACTGGACTTCCTTGCAAAATCTCTTTCTTTGATTTCTCATATACTAGGCATTTTGTCATTCTAGCAAGCTATATACTTCATTCTGCACATACATTTTTTTCTCATCCTGCCAAGCAGCAAGCTGTTTCCTGCACCATTTTGTTCCTAATCATTCTCTTACTCCCACATCCCTTACTCAACAGCCATGAACATACAAAATGTTTGCAAACATAGGTGTCCTTTCACTACTATTACATTCATTTCTATAGGGCTACTAGACATATGCAGCATTCCATAGATACATAAAATAGAGACTGTCCCTTCTCCATGGAGCTTATCATCTAGTCGTCAGGACACATTTCTTCAATGGAAAAAAAGAAAAAGGAAACAAAATGTAAATTTTGAGCACCTAATATATACAATGGAAGATTCAAGGTGTTAAATACTTTCAAAGGAGAAGGAAATAGAACAAGAGACTAAATCATTAATATAAATCAGCTAAAACCATATTACGTTTGATGCAACTCCAACATTGTTCTCTGTTTCAACAGCAAGAGGTAACAGGGGAATTGGACTCATGCAGCAAGGGGCCTGACTTTTACCATCTGAGAAACTGATAAGCATGGGGGTGACTTGGATGGCACTGCGCTTGCTGACATGGCCTTGCTGGGCAGACTGGATGGACTGTTTTGTCTTTTTCTGCCATCGTTTCTCTGTTTCTATATACTGATGTGAGCATTAGAGAAATCTGAATTAAGTGAAATCCATCCATTAAAAAAGAGTTATTCCATTGAAAAAGTTATGCATCTACTTCCCCATTGAAAACTGGTGTACCTTATCAACATTTGATGGAAAATTTATGAGGGCTGTTACAAAATTACCCCAATATATAGCAGGATATCTTAATAAAAATGTGGCATCAATATCTAACGCAATCTTTTGATAACAGCTAAAAGCATCTTCACCTAACCTGAATACCACAAGCTCCATCCGAAAAAGCCTTGATTGCATGACCGAAAAAATTATTCTTTCTAAAAAAAAAAAAAAAAAAAAAAATTTAAAAATATTATTGAGGTCAGTCAAGAGGAAGAACGAAAAAACCAAATTAACACTGGAAATATTTGTATCTATGTTATTCTTCAGTGCATTCAAGGTTTCAAGAAATAAATCTTTATCCAAAATGGCAGAACCCCTGGACTCAGGGGTAGATTTTCAAAAAATACACGCACGTGTCCATGTGCACGTGCTACCCGGCGCACGCACATGGCTGCACGATTTTATAACATACGCACGCTGATGCGCGCATGTTATAAAATTCCAGGTCAGCGCACGCAAGGGGGGGTATAATTTAGCGAATTTGCGCGGCAACGCATTGGGGCCTTCACCAGTTCCCTCCCAGTCCGCTCCAATTAAGGAGCGAACTGGGAGGGAACTTCCCAACCCCCTATCCTAACCTCTCTTCCCCTTCCCCTATTCTACCATCTCCCTATCCCTATCCTAGCCCCCCCCCCATTTTTTAAATTCCCCTTTTGCTCCTGCAAAGGAGCAGGAGGAAGTTGCGTGCGCCAGCACCCTGCCGGCGCGCAATCCCCCGGCACAGCGGCAAATGGCTGCTGTACCAGGTGTCTCTAGCCTCACCCCGCGCCCCGGATCGCCCCCTTTTAAGGCCCCCGCACTTACACGTGTCCTGGGGTTTACGTGCGTGGCTGTGCCCATTTGTAAATTGACCCAGCGCGCGTAAGGCCCGGCCACGCGCGAAAACCCCAGGATTTACGAGCGCTGGGGTTTTAAAATCTGGCCTTTACTGTTTCCCCATGATTGACAATTTAGTAAAAACTTTTACATTCCTTGCCAGCATGTAATAAGCTTTATTAATAGGATGTAAAGATTCTTTAGATATCTGGATAATCTAAGAGATATTGTTTAACTATATCCATAAGAAACTCCGTAAACATCAAATTTTTATATCTAGATGCAATTTTCTAATTTTCTTCATGCTGTAATATTATTCTTAACATCAACGATGATGTTTGAACTGTTATTTATTCCATTCTCAAAGTCCAATTTTCATTTTTTAATTACAATATTTTCCTGTTCTGCAGAATGTTTCTTCAAAGTATCCATCCTGTAATCACAATGGCACCGTATTTCATCTGATCACGTCGCAGGGCACCAACCATCCTCTGCTATCAAAATTAAAAACCTTGAAACTTACCCTGCCTGGTTTCCTCCCCAGAGATAACCAGTGATGAAACAGACTTTCAGCTTCAAAACATAACATTTATTAAGTAGCTTAGAGATCTTATAAGAGCTGGCAGGATTTGCTTATTTCATACATACATAAAAAGTTAAGATAGAGGAAATGATAAGAAATCAAGAGATTATGTTTCCTTATGGGAGTAAAGGAGCCCATCTTACAGAATATACTGTTTTGTGAGCAACGCCAATTTACTCATCGTTTTAAATTTGCCTTAGATTTTTATACTGTTAAACATGGCTCGCATATGCTTAACCCTCCCCTCGCTCATCCCCTATATTTGCTGGTAATTTTCCTTCATGCGCCTCTCAGACATCACATATTCTGCTTACTCAGTACTTCCTTTGTTTCTTGTAACTTTCTTGGCACCTTTCTTATCAGGAATTCACTCTGTACTCTCACGCCATTCTCAGTCTTGGGCTGATAATTACATTTTTCCTCTTCAGGCCTTTTTATTCCAGTTTCTAGTCAACATGAGGCAGTTTTCTTAAAGCAGTAATTTAACCTAATTCTTCAGTGTGAGGCAGGATAGCATGTTGCTTAACACTCATGAAATACTGGTAGAGCTGTGGATGTGGCTCCTACTGTTTGTGTGTCTCAGTTTGAAGCTTGTTTATTTAGGATGGCCTTTGTTTTAGCTTTTTTCAGGATGTTTAGGGTGAGTAAGCTAGTGGCTAGGGCAGGGGCAGGGGCAGGTGCAGATCATACAGGATTACAGTTCCGGCATGTGTGTGTGTGGAAAAGGATATCTTAAGTTTAGTGATTCTGCTTTCTGAAACTGATCAGGCTGGAAAGGGAACTACCTTAATATTGAGATCTGTATGCAGATTACGGTCAGTCCTATATCCAATGCATGCAATATTTGATGATTCGGCCACCAAGAGGATCTCAATTTTTGGTTCATGCAAATCTTAAACCATTAACCAAGTATCAGTTTGAATTGGTGTTGAGA
Organism: Rhinatrema bivittatum; assembly: GCF_901001135.1. Classification (NCBI taxonomy): domain Eukaryota; kingdom Metazoa; phylum Chordata; class Amphibia; order Gymnophiona; family Rhinatrematidae; genus Rhinatrema; species Rhinatrema bivittatum. The sequence continues at coordinate 510,175,247 of NC_042615.1, read as the reverse complement.
GCTGTTATTAAAAGGGTTGGGTTGGAAGTGAGTCGTTTTGACACTCATTCTTTTCAAATTGGGGCGGCTACTTCAGCTGTGGTATCTGGTGTTTTGGGGGGAATGATTCAGAGGATAGGGAGATGGAAATCAGATGCTTTTGAGTTGTATGTAAGGCCTGGGACTGGGGATGTTTAAGGGTTCTGACTAACTTTATTTTTTCTTCTCTAGATAACATTCAGCGGGGTCATCATGTATGGATCATAGGGCACTCCTTTGTCATCTGGGCACACAGACATGCCTGTCAGCACCCCTATGGTCCACATTTGGGTTTGGCAGAGCATAAAGTGATCTTGCATTGGTTGGGATGTCGAGGAATGCATTGGGAAGAGTTGTTATATCATTTAAAGTATTGGTTAGGCTGCAGAGCATGTCCAGAAGTTATTATCATCCATCTGGGGGAAATGAATGGGGAAAGATGTCTGGTTGACAATTTATCAATATGATGCGGAAGGATTTAGCTATGTTATTAATATGGTTGCCTAAAACAGTTATTTGTTGGTCAGATATCATTCCAAGGCCTGCTGAGATGGTCCAGTTGATTTGGGGTCACAGCAGAGCCAAGGCTAATTAACAGACTGGTCCATGGCTTTGCGCAATGGGGGCAGGCGCCACATTAAACTTACTTGGTCATGGGATGTGGGTACCAGCCTTTTTCGTTCAGACGAATACACTTGTCATTTATTGGACAAGATTTGTTTAACAATGCCCTTCAGGAGGCTTTGGAAAGTTTACTACTGCAGGAAGTTTTGGTCACATCTTTGGGGGGGGGGGCAAGGGATAGATTCATCTTCCCGTGCCTGTGCCAAGTTGCCCGAGCCTCATTAAGGTTTCAGCATTGCCAGGATGGGGTAGCTGGTATGGTCATAGAACCGGCTCTTGGAAATTACCCATCAGCTGGAGCAATAGAGGCAGTTGCCCTGGGAATAGCTCCTTCTGGGTAGTGGCGGGGGCTGTACAACAGGCAGCGGGAGGCTGCCTAGAGCCTGCAGGCTGGGTGGCCTGGAGGCGTGTTGTCTTGATGGCATGTGGCGGATGACCACTGGAGCTTAGGATTGGTTTGATAGGCTCAGGCTTGTTTTGTGTACATTGTTGTAATAAGGCTGCAGCCTGTTGATTACCATGCAGTGCTTTCTGGTGTCTTTTGCTGTTGGATGAATGTTTTGTGAAAGGGCGGATGCGGGGAGAGGTTGATGTCCTGATTACCTATGTTATGAGCAGAGCTGGCAGGACGCAGTGCCGGGCAGCCCAGGATAACATGGGAGCCAGGAAAAAACCTTGCGCTGCTTTGAGCCGGTGAGAGGAGGGGGGGGGGGGTGGGGGGGAGGAATCAATCAAGGATCTTTGCGGTGAACGTTCAGGAATTTTGAATGATGCGGTGATGTTTGTGGTTCTCTGATTGGGCAGGGACTGCAGACATCCACGGGAAAAAGAAGGAGGGGGGGGGGGTTTGAAAGAAAGCTAGGTGTTTATGCTTTTGCCTTGCTTTGGTTTTGGATGCAGCTAACAGCATCCCTGCCACCCACCCTCATTGCCTTTTTGTGTTGTATTTTGATGAATGGTTTTGTTAGCTGTTGCAGATTTTGGGGGTGGGTTCCCCGAGCCTCATTAAGGTTTCGGCATTGCCAGAATGGGGTAGCTATAATGGTCATAGGACCGGTTCTTGGAAATTACCTGTCGGTTGGAGCAATTAAGGCAGTTGCTCTGGGAACAGCTCCATGCTGGGTGGTGGCGGGGGCTGTACATCAGGCGGTAGGAGGCTACACAGAGTCTACCGGCCAGGTGGCCTGGGAGCGTGTGGTCTTGCTGGCATGTGGCGGATGACCACCGGGTCTTAGGATTGGTTTGTTAGGCTTGGGCCTTTTTTTTTTGCGTACATTGTTGTAATAAGGCCGCGGCCTGTTGATTACCATGCAGTGGTTTCTGGTGTCTTTTGTTGTTGGATGAATGTTTCGTAAAAGGGTGGATGCAGGGAGAGGCTGATGTCCTGGTTACCCATGGTATGTCAGTTCTAGCTCATATGTCAGCACAAAGCGACATATGAGCTAAAACTGACATGCCATGCGATCCTTAAATGATGAGCAGGCGTTCCATTCTGGATGCTTGGACAGTTTTATGGTGGTTTCTGTTCTTTAATTTTGGCTTCAAAATCAGCTTGATTCTTGTAGAGATGTAGCCTATAAAAATTAGGTAAACTTGCTCTCTGTTCCCGACTAATCATGACAATCCATCCGCTTAACCCCTGTAATGCAGTATTTGCAGTCTGGAGCATTCCTGAGCCCCCAAAGTACTGAAGCTCCCTGAATCCTCTACAAAAGTATATGACTGAGTTTCTACAACAGTGCATGAATTTCCAAAGTTCAGCAAAAAGTACAAAGACCCAGACATAGATGAAGAAAAAAGGCCTATAACCTTGGACACAAAAATATTTGAAAGCATGAAGGCTGGTGGCAGATAAGCTCTAAGTGGTAAAAATTCTTGTCAGTAAGATTTAACTGCAATGTATCTTCAAAGTAGTTTGTACAGGTCAGAAATAACAAGGCCTTTATGAAGCATGTACCAAAGTATAAATGCAACTACAAGGTATTCAGTTTAGCTGAATGTATTACCCTTCATCTAGTCTAGAAAAAAATATGTTTATTATAAAATATAATAACTGTAAGTGTACATAAGATATATCAGATGCACCAGTAAGAGAAGTAATGAGTAATTAGAATTATAACCAATCATAATAGGGTTTGAACATGATGTAAAAATGGAGAAGCATAAAAGCAAACAGGAAAAGGATAACAACACTGCCAATACGCAGGAGTCAGGACTGGGAAAAGAGCAATGTCAGTCTGGCCATCCCTTTGTGTCTGCTGTCATTTGAACAGGCCTTGGTGAGATAAAGATACACTTTCCCTTTTTTTTCTTCTGGAAACTGATTTGGTTCTAGTGTTCATGATTATACAGAATAAAGGTACACACATTTATTACTGCACGTTTGGTTTGCTGTTTTTATTGTCTGGCGGTACTCTGTTGGCATTGGGATTAAAATTTCTGGCATGGTTTAAGGATTTTAGACCAACACAGTGCGCTTGACTACAGGATGCATTCTGTGTATTTGGCTGCATCTCAGATTCCTAGAGGGATGTATGCCAGTGAGATTTACTACAGCTGACTTCTTTTAAAATTTATTTATTTATTTATTTATTTATTTATTTTGAATTCTTATATACCGACATTCTTGCAGGATTTACAAATCATATCGGTTTACAATACAACAGAACAATCGCGTCTAAGGCGTTACATCAAAACATAGCGTCAAAAGAATATAATAACAGAACAATCGCGGCTAGGGCGTAACATTAGAACATAACGTCTAGTAGAATATATAAATATGAGTACATAAGAACACTTGGAACGGAACAAATAGGGTCTTTAAGGAGCATTGGTACATTAGAACATTTAAATCATTAATAGTAACCTTAACTTTAGCACTAAGTAGGATAATACGGGTTAACTTAGAGTAACAGATGGCACAGGGTGTGGAGAGAGGGACAGGGCAATGGGTAGAGATAAGAGGTGAGGAGGGGACAAGAGATAAGATGGAAGTAAGAGCTGTGGGTCAGGAAGAAAAGAGAGAGGAACAGGTTAAAATAGTTGGGGAAGGGGAGATCCTAGAACAGGTTAAAATAGTTGGGGAAGGGGAAGGGGAGATCCTAGAACCCAATTATGTCTTGTTATGTCCTTCAACCAGTGTCCGAGTGGTCTTGGGATTCCAGGAAGGCTTGTCTGAAAAGCCATGTTTTGAGGTGTTTCTTAAATGTTTAATGGCCAGGTTCTTGTCGAAGCTCCGGTGGCAGAGAGTTCCAGAGGGTGGGCCCTGCTGCCGAAATAGCACGCTTTCTTAGTGTGGATTTGACCGGTGGGGCGTATAATGATCCTTTGTATGCGTTTCTAATTGGTCTGTCTGATGTATGAGGACGGAGTTGAGTGCTTAGTTTAAGATGGGCGATGCCATGAATGTCCTTGTGTATCATCATTAATGCTTTGAAGGTGCTCCTAGATTTAATGGGAAGCCAGTGAAGGAAATGAAGGATGGGCGTGATGTGGGCTCTTTTGTTTGAGTTGGTAAGTATCCTAGCCGCGGCATTCTGGATCATCTGTAGGGGTTTGATAGTTGTCGCTGGGAGCCCTAGCAGGAGAGAATTGCAGTAGTCTAACTTTGTGAGCATAATTGATTGAACTACTAAATGGAAGTCCCTAAAATGCAAACTGAAACAATTAAATAAAAAATTGCTTGTGAGAACACAGGCTTATACTATTAACAAACCCCTTAATGTACATTCAAAAAGCCCTAGCAGTTAGTACACTTCATAGAATATAAGCTCCATCCATGAGTTTTCTAGTACTTTCTTAAAATATTCAGGTCAGACGCCTTATACATTCAGATGAAATCTTGCTGCTGAAGACCTTTTTCAGGGCTGCCTTGACCTCATTGTTCCTCAGGCTGTAGATAAGGGGATTCAGCATGGGTGTCAGCACAGTGTACACCAAAGAGAGCAGTTCTTCCCAGTCAGAGAAGTAGCTGGAAGACGGTTTCATGTAAATTAAGAGGGAAGTTGAGAAAAAGATGCAAACCACAGTGAGGTGAGATGCACAGGTGGAGAAGACCTTCTTCCTGCCTTGGGAAGAATGGATCTTAAGAATTGTTGAAATGATCCATGCGTATGATATCACTATGAGCAGACAGGGAAGGATGCCAACCAAGATATCACCTACAGTCAGCATGACCTTATTGATACTAATGTCCCCGCAGGCCAACTTGAACAGTGGCGGGATGTCACAGAAGAAGTTGGCAATGGTTTTGGCCCCACAGAAGCGCAATCTGGAGGTCAAGAGAATCAATGCTAGGAAATTAAAGAAGCCACTAAGCCAACAGGTGACAGCCAGGGACATGCAAACCGTCCCACTCATCATGGTTCTGTAGTGCAACGGTCTGCAGATTGCTACATACCGGTCGTAGGCCATCACTGTCAGAAGCAGACATTCCACCGCACCCAGGAAATGAAAGAAGCAAATCTGCAGCAAGCAACTGCCAACCGATAGCCACTTCACCCGTGCCAAAGAAACACTTAGGATGGTGGGAAAGGTGACCGAGGTGTAGAAGATCTCCACAAGGGACAGGTTGCAGAGGAAAAAGTACATGGGGGTGTGCAGGCGAGAGTCCAGTTTGACAAGAGAGATGATGAGGGCATTTCCCACTTGGCTTATAAGGTAGAACATCAACAGCAATGTGAAAAAGAGTTTTGGATAGTTCAGAAGACTTAAATGCCCCACCAAGACAAATTCTGTAACAAAAGTTTCATTTTCCTCATTCATTATTCCAGTATTTTATCTACAGGAGAGATAAAATGGTGTCATAGAAAGCAATGTAGCACAGAGGAATAAGCACATACCTGTTAAACCAAGAGACACCAAGTGCCATCCACCTTTCACCCTCCACTGCTCACTGTTTGATGTTCAGGAACTTACTTCCTCTCTCTGTGCATAAATTCAGATTGTAAGCTCGCCCCTTTCCATCTTTCTCTATTTCTATTGATAAAATCTCATCCTCCCAGCCCCCTCAATCCATAATCTTATGGTCATCTTTGACTCTGCTCTCTCCTCCTCTATACACACATCCTCTGCAAAAACATGTCATTTTTTATCTTGGACATCACCAAAATCCATCCCTTCCTTTCAAAATACACTACTAAAATCCTTCTCACCTCACTCAGCACCTCCTCCTTAGACTACTGCAACCTGCTCCTCACAGGTCTCCCACTGAGCCATGTCTCTCCAGTACAATCTATTTAAAATTCAGCTGTATAACTTACACATAGTTACACATTGTTAGCTTCTATCTTAGAAGTTACCACCCAGGAAAAAGATCTGGGCGTCATACTTGATATTACATTGAAATCATCAGCTCAGTGTGCTGTGGCAGTCAAAAAAGCAAACAGAATGTTAGTAATTATTAGGAGGGGAATTTCATAATGCCTCTGTATCACTCCATGGTGAGACCACACCTTTAATACTGTATGCACTTCTGGTCCCCACATCTCAAAAAAAGATATAATTACACTGGAGAAAGTAGAGAGAAGGGCGACCAAAATGATAAAGTGCATGGAACAGCTCCCCTATATGGAAAGGCTGAAGAGGCTAGGGCTATTCAGCTTGGAGAAGAGACAGCTGAGGGGGCGGGTTATGATAGAGGTCTACAAAATCATGAAAGTACTTGAATGAGTAAATGTGAATTATTTATTTACTCTTTCAGATAATACAAAGATTGGGGGGTACTCAATGAAGTTAGCAAGTAGCACATTTAAAACATATTGGAAAAAATTATTTTTCACTCAAAGCACAATTAAGCTCTGGAATTCATTGCTAGAGGATGTGGTTAAGGCAGTTAGTGCAGCTGGGTTTAAAAAAGATTTGGATAAGTTCCTGGAGAAGTCCATAAACTGCTAGTAATCAATAGGGAATAGCCACTGCTTGTTGTTGGCAGTAATAGTGTGGGATCTATTTAATGTTTGGATACTTTCCAGGTACTTGTGACTTGGATTGGCCAGTGTTAGAAACAGGATACTGGGCTTCATGGACCCTTGGTCTGACCCAGTATGGCATATATTATGTTCTTATGTTCTTCTTCCAATGTCTCTATGACCACGTATCTAACCCCTCTTCTCATCACAACATTGGCTCTCCATCTGCTTCTGTACACATTCAACTCCTCCTTGCCTCTCTTTCCTTATCTGTCCCTGCACCCTTGCTTGCAAACTCTGTTCATTAGGGAAGTACGTCATGCTCCCTCCCTGGCTATATTCACATACAGCCTAAAAAACACCTTTTTGAGGCTGCTTTTAAATCTTAATCCCTGCTTTCTTTCATCATAATCTTATTGGTTTTAACCTTGTTTTAATAATAAATAAAATTCCTGAAGCCTCATATTTGTACTGTCTATGTGTCTTGACTAGACTGTAAGCTCCATAGAGCAGGGATGGTCTGTTATATGTATCTGTACAGCTGTATTTGTCTAGAAGCACCATAGAAGTGATAAATAGTAGTATGGGATAGGGAGCAATTTAAGCATGTGAATTTTCATATACAGTTCTGTGAACACTGTTGATGTTGCTAAAATTGCAAGCAGAAAATATATAAACTTGCATCATCAGATAAAGGGGTTATTTCAGATTTGATGTTTGCTTGTTTTATGTTCTATTTAATTGTGTGCACAAAATCTGCTTTACAGTGGAAGACTATCATAAGAATGTATAAAATGCAAAAACATTTTTTTAAATTTAAATGGCAAATATTTTATTTTGGGTTTGTTTTATTTTGGGGAAGGCTGAAAATGTCATACACTCCTCAAAACTTGAAAGATTTAAAGAAATGAAAATTAGCTTTGTTTCAGAATTTCAGACTCATATAGGACTCATATAAAGAAAAGACCGAAAAGCACATCACACTAGGTTTGATTCACACGTGGCAATTTGGACTTGAACTACAGTCATATGTTTGGTATTGGTAAATAAGGATGTGCAGCCAAAAAAAAAAATTCATTTATTTTGTTTTATTCTATTTGGGGGGCTTTTTTATTACATTTTATTTCATTTTATGTCATTTCATTTTAGTGCACACTAAATTGAATTAGCATGTGCTAAATGGGAATTAAGATGCATTAGAAAAACTAAGTGTGTGCTAATTCAATTTCGTGCACATTAAAAAAAATGTATGCACTAAAAAATGTGTGTGCACAAATGAAACAAAATTTAAAAAAATGACAGCATATCCCTATTGCTAAATATCTACTGTCATAAAAGGGAATATCAGGCTGCTATTCAGTTCCGAAGCTTTCATAAATATGTTGGGAAGGGTCTAAAAAATGTAATTTAGAGCATGAAGGAAGCAAAGGCCATTTATAATTGCCATTGTTTGGCTCTTCTCAACCTCCGCTGGTGCCTGCAGACGGCCATTCACTCATCTAGATTAGTAGTTTTTATCCACCTTCCTTTGACCTTGACCCCATATTCTAGGGATGTGCAGAGCAAAATTTTATGTTCATATTTCTTATGTCCGAAAGTGGGTCCCACTTGCGGCCAATATGGACATAAAAAAAATCTAATGAGTTGGGTATATGTACATATGTCGCCCATTAAAGTCAATGGGGGAAGGATTTCCAGCCTATTTTTGGCTGCAGAATTGTGGTTTTCTTATCAATTGGCCCAGGAGAGAGTTCCCTTTCCTTTGTGCAGGGAAGTACTCCCTGGAAAGGGTCCACCCCTAGAGTTGTGTGTACCCGGGGTTTACATTGGCGTCCAGTGAATATCGTTGGCGTCTAGTGAATTCCGTTGGCGTCTAGTGAATTCAGACGGTACTTACGCACTTCAGCAGATGACAAAGGAATTGGAGGATCTCTCAGAAATAAGAATACGTGTGGGAATACAAGGTCTGGATGAACAGGCAGGCACAGCAATGGAGTTAAAACAGCAGTAGGAACACAAGGCCTGGATGAACAGGCACTTCATTCGAGGACAGAGGTCAATCCCAGCTAGGGACACAAGGCCTGCATGAACAGGCACAGGAACTAGGTTAAAACACTGGTAGCTCGCCAGCATCTTTCTGATGCATGCTAGAATATTGGCAGCGGTATGGGCATGGTCCGTCAGGTGGGTGTGCAGTAAAGCCCACCTCCACCCTCATGCTTGTTCAGGGAAGGACTCCCTGGAACGGGTCCACCCCTAGAGTTGTGTGTACCCGGTGTTTACATTGGCGTCCAGTGAATATCGTTGGCGTCTAGTGAATTCCGTTGGCGTCTAGTGAATTCAGACTGTACTTACGCACTTCAGCTGATGACAAACGAATTGGAGCCTAGGATCTCTCACAAATAAGAATACGTGTGGGAACACAAGGCCTGGATGAACAGGTACATCATTCGAGGACAGAGGTCAATTCCAGCTAGGGACACAAGGCCTGCATGAACAGGCACAGCAACCAGGTTAAAACACTTGTGGGAACACAAGGCCTGGATGAACAGGCACAGCCACTGAGTTAAAACACCTGTGGGAACACAAGGCCTGGATGAACAGGCACCGCCACTGAGTTAAAACACCTGTGGGAACACAAGGCCCGGAAGAATGGGTACAGCAACTGAGTTAAAACACCTGTGGGAACACAAGGCCGGGATGAAGAGGCGCAGCAGTCGAGCACAGAGGTCGATCCCAGCTAGGGACACAAGGCCTGGATGAAGAGGCACATCATTCGAGGACAGAGTTCAATCACAGCTAGGGACACAAGCCGCGGAGGAAAAGACACTAACCAGGATCCTCCAAGCCCTCATTTTCTCCAAATTAGACTACTGCAACTCTACATTTCTTGGACTCCCTTCCTCATACACAAAACCACTCCAAATGGTTCAAAACGCAGCAGCCCGTCTACTAACAAACACTAGGAAAAGAGACCACATTTCCCCAGTCCTAAAAGACCTCCACTGGTTACCAATTCAGTTCAGAGTCATTTACAAATCCATCACCTTGATATACAAAATCTTTCACCAACACACCATAATCGACCTACAAATTCCTCTCCGTTTATACAAATGCACAAGACCGACCAGGGAAGCCTACAGAGGATGCCTCCTTGTTCCACCCTCCAAAACCACTTATCACAGCACCTTTAGAGATTGAGCCCTTTCCACAGCAGGTCCACCGTTATGGAACTCCATCCCCCCAGATCTCAGAAATGAACCTTGCCTCCTAACCTTTCGGAAAAGACTCAAGACATGGCTTTTCAGGCAAGCCTTCCCGAACTGCACCTAACACACACCATCAATAAATTCTCAGCTCAGAAGCTGTATATATTGGACGCCATATTTGTAATGTACTCTTGTATATTTTTATATTCTACACATGTATATAATTAACCTCCTCTATCCCTCTTTATTTCTTACACTCCCAGTTCATAGCCCCAGTTAATTGTAACTGCATCTCTTCACCACGTGTATTTATGTTATAGGTTGTTTTCTTTGCACCCCTGTTTTCTGTAAAGCGACATCATGTGAACGATTTCATGAATGCCGGTATAAAAAAACCTTAAATAAATAAAATAAATAAGTAAGTACCGCAAGGGAAAGTTGAAAACAACTTTGAAGAGGGAGTTCAAGAGGGCGTGAAATTGTAAAGAGGTAAATGGGTGGGGTCCGTGCAGTCCGCCCGCAGGATTCAACCCGGCGGGTTCGGTCGGACCGGGGTTTCGGCGGATCCCCCACCCCCACCCCTTTCGCGGGGGGTGGGGGAGGGGCGGGGAACGCCTCCCGGACGGCCCCGGCCCCCGCAGGGTGCATTTCCTCTGCGGCGGTGCGCCGCGACCGGCTACGGTTCGGCTGGGAAGGCCCAGGGGGGGCAGGTGGCCCGCTGCTCCAGCGGCGCGTGTTATAGCCCCCCCTCCCGGCGTTTCCTCCTTCCCCTTTGGCAACTGTTAACTTGTCTTAACCTCATTCACTACATCTATGCAGACGATGTTCAGATTCTTATTCCCATAACAGAATCTATTAACAAACTTGGCTATTCTTACAAGCCTTCCCTGATCCTTCAAACTTTCACTAGATAAGTAAAGCTACTCAGCTTTCAATATGGAACTTCGCCCCTCCAATATTCTCCTCATTTAGCTACCCTACTTATGCACTTCAGAAAATGACAAAGGAATTGGAAGATCTCTCAGAAATAATAATACGTGTGGGAACACAAGGTCTGGATGAACAGGCAGGCACAGCAATGGACTTAAAACACCAGTAGGAACACTAGGCCTGGATGAAGAGGCACATCATTCTAGGACAGAGGTCAATCCCACCTATGGACACAAGCCGCGGAGGAAAAGAAACTAACCAGGATTCCCTCCGTAACGGCGAGTGAAGAGGGAAGAGCCCAGCGCCGAATCCCCGCTCGTCCGGCGGGCGCGGGAAATGTGGCGTACGGAAGATCGCCTCTCTGGCGCCGCTCGGGGCCCCAAGTCCTTCTCATCAAGCCTCAGCCCGCGGACGGTGTTAGGCCGGTAGCGGCCCCCGGCGCTCCGGGACCGGGTTTTCTCGTAGTCTGTTTGTTTGGGAATGCAGGCCAAAGTGGGTGGTAAACTCCATCTAAGGTTAAATACCATTTCCGGCGCGTGTTATTGCCCCCCCCCCCCCCCCCCGGCAGCAGCTTCGCCATTTCCCCCGCCGTTTCCTCCTTCCCCTTTGCCAACTGTTAAGTAGTCAACCTCATTCACTACATCTATGCAGACGATGTTCAGATTCTTATTCCCATAACAGAATCTATTAACAAAGCCATCGCACTTTGGAACAACAGCTTACAAGCCATCACTAATCTCCTCAACAGTCAAAGCATGAGATCTTATTAAGAAACTGACATTATCCTCAACAAATTCTTACTCCTAGCAAAACCTATACCAAGTAAGTACACAGGGGTCTGTATTTTCATACCCCATTGCTTGCTGTTTGAATACCGCTCTTGCCGTACCGACCCGCAGGGTCCACCTAGGGACACAAGCTGTGGAGGAAAAGAAACTAACCAGGATTCCCTCAGTAACGGCGAGTGAAGAGGGAAGAGCCCAGCGCCGAATCCCCGCCTGTCCGGCGGGCGCGGGAAATGTGGCATACGGAAGACCGGCTCCCCAGCGCCGCTCGGGGGCCCAAGTCCTTCTGATGGAGGATCAGCCGGCGGACGGTGTTAGGCCGGTAGTGGCCCCCCAATAAAACCACCAAAGACTGCTTCTATAAACTGCAAGTTTAAAAAAGGATAAGACCACTCTTCCACGCCAAACACTTCAGAACCATCCTCCAAGCCCTCATTTTCTACTACTGCAACTCTACATTACTTGGACTCCCTTCCTCATACACGAAACCACTCCAAATGGTTGAAAACGCAGCAGCCCGTCTACTAACAAACACTAGGAAAGGAGGCCACATTTCCCCAGTCCTAAAAGACCTCCACTGGTTACCAATTCAGTTCAGAGTCATTTACAAATCCATCACCTTGATATAAAAAATCATTCACCAACACACCATTATCGACCTACAAATTCCTCTCCGTTTATTCAAATGCACAAGACCGACCAGGGAAGCCTACAGCGGATGCAATGCCGGTATAAATAAATAAAATAAATAAATAAAATCAATAAGTACGTAAGGGAAAGTTGAAAACAACTTTCAAGAGCGAGTTCAAAAGGGCGGGAAACCGTTAAGAGTTAAACGGGTGGGGTGCGTGCAGTCCGCCTGGAGGATTGAACCCGGCGGCGGGTTCGGTGGGACCGGGGGTGGTTTCGGCGCATCCCCCACCCCTTTCGCGGGGGGGCGGGGAACGCCTCCCGGACGGCCCCGGCCCCGTCCAGGAATAAAAAAATAAAGTAAAGCAATAAAATCAATAAGTACGTAAGGGAAAGTTGAAAACAACTTTCAAGAGCGAGTTCAAAAGGGCGGGAAACCGTTAAGAGTTAAACGGGTGGGGTGCGTGCAGTCCGCCTGGAGGATTGAACCCGGCGGCGGGTTCGGTGGGACCGGGGGTGGTTTCGGCGCATCCCCCACCCCTTTCGCGGGGGGGCGGGGAACGCCTCCCGGACAGCCCCGGCCCCGTCCAGGAATAAAAAAAATTAAGTAAATATATAAAATCAATAAGTACGTAAGGGAAAGTTGAAAACAACTTTCAAGAGCGAGTTCAAAAGGGCGGGAAACCGTTAAGAGTTAAACGGGTGAGGTGCGTGCAGTCCGCGGCCCCGGCCCTGTCCAGGAATAAAAAAATAAAGTAAATATATAAAATCAATAAGTACGTAAGGGAAAGTTGAAAACAACTTTCAAGAGCGAGTTCAAAAGGGCGGGAAACCGTTAAGAGTTAAACGGGTGGGGTGCGTGCAGTCCGCGGCCCCGGCCCCGTCCAGGAATAAAAAAATAAAGTAAATATATAAAATCAATAAGTACGTAAGGGAAAGTTGAAAACAACTTTCAAGAGCGAGTTCAAAAGGGCGGGAAACCGTTAAGAGTTAAACGGGTGGGGTGCGTGCAGTCCGCCTGGAGGATTGAACCCGGCGGCGGGTTCGGTGGGACTGGGGGTGGTTTCGGCGCATCCCCCACCCCTTTCGCGGGGGGGGGGCGGGGAACGCCTCCCGGACGGCCCCGGCCCCGTCCAGGAATAAAAAAAATTAAGTAAATATATAAAATCAATAAGTACGTAAGGGAAAGTTGAAAACAACTTTCAAGAGCGAGTTCAAAAGGGCGGGAAACCGTTAAGAGTTAAACGGGTGAGGTGCGTGCAGTCCGCGGCCCCGGCCCCGTCCAGGAATAAAAAAATAAAGTAAATATATAAAATCAATAAGTACGTAAGGGAAAGTTGAAAACAACTTTCAAGAGCGAGTTCAAAAGGGCGGGAAACCGTTAAGAGGTAAACGGGTGGGGTGCGTGCAGTCCGCCTGGAGGATTCAACCCGGCGGCGGGTTCGGTGGGACCGGGGGTGGTTTCGGCGCATCCCCCACCCCTTTCGCGGGGGGGCGGGGAACGCCTCCCGGACGGCCCCGGCCCCGTCCAGGAATAAAAAAAATAAAGTAAAGCAGTAAAATCAATAAGTACGTAAGGGAAAGTTGAAAACAACTTTCAAGAGCGAGTTCAAAAGGGCGGGAAACCGTTAAGAGTTAAACGGGTGAGGTGCGTGCAGTCCGCGGCCCCGGCCCCGTCCAGGAATAAAAAAATAAAGTAAATATATAAAATCAATAAGTACGTAAGGGAAAGTTGAAAACAACTTTCAAGAGCGAGTTCAAAAGGGCGGGAAACCGTTAAGAGTTAAACGGGTGAGGTGCGTGCAGTCCGCGGCCCCGGCCCCGTCCAGGAATAAAAAAATAAAGTAAATATATAAAATCAATAAGTACGTAAGGGAAAGTTGAAAACAACTTTCAAGAGCGAGTTCAAAAGGGCGGGAAACCGTTAAGAGTTAAACGGGTGGGGTGCGTGCAGTCCGCCTGGAGGATTGAACCCGGCGGCGGGTTCGGTGGGACCGGGGGTGGTTTCGGCGCATCCCCCACCCCTTTCGCGGGGGGGCGGGGAACGCCTCCCGGACGGCCCCGGCCCCGTCCAGGAATAAAAAAAATTAAGTAAATATATAAAATCAATAAGTACGTAAGGGAAAGTTGAAAACAACTTTCAAGAGCGAGTTCAAAAGGGCGGGAAACCGTTAAGAGTTAAACGGGTGAGGTGCGTGCAGTCCGCGGCCCCGGCCCCGTCCAGGAATAAAAAAATAAAGTAAATATATAAAATCAATAAGTACGTAAGGGAAAGTTGAAAACAACTTTCAAGAGCGAGTTCAAAAGGGCGGGAAACCGTTAAGAGGTAAACGGGTGGGGTGCGTGCAGTCCGCCTGGAGGATTCAACCCGGCGGCGGGTTCGGTGGGACCGGGGGTGGTTTCGGCGCATCCCCCACCCCTTTCGCGGGGGGGGCGGGGAACGCCTCCCGGACGGCCCCGGCCCCGTCCAGGAATAAAAAAAATAAAGTAAAGCAGTAAAATCAATAAGTACGTAAGGGAAAGTTGAAAACAACTTTCAAGAGCGAGTTCAAAAGGGCGGGAAACCGTTAAGAGTTAAACGGGTGAGGTGCGTGCAGTCCGCGGCCCCGGCCCCGTCCAGGAATAAAAAAATAAAGTAAATATATAAAATCAATAAGTACGTAAGGGAAAGTTGAAAACAACTTTCAAGAGCGAGTTCAAAAGGGCGGGAAACCGTTAAGAGTTAAACGGGTGGGGTGCGTGCAGTCCGCCTGGAGGATTGAACCCGGCGGCGGGTTCGAAGGGACCGGGGGTGGTTTCGGCGCATCCCCCACCCCTTTCGCGGGGGGGGCGGGGAACGCCTCCCGGACGGCCCCGGCCCCGTCCAGGAATAAAAAAAATTAAGTAAATATATAAAATCAATAAGTACGTAAGGGAAAGTTGAAAACAACTTTCAAGAGCGAGTTCAAAAGGGCGGGAAACCGTTAAGAGGTAAACGGGTGGGGTGCGTGCAGTCCGCCTGGAGGATTCAACCCGGCGGCGGGTTCGGTGGGACCGGGGGGGCTTTCGGCGCATCCCCCACCCCTTTCGCGGGGGGGCGGGGAACGCCTCCCGGACGGCCGCAGGGCGCATTTCCTCCGCGGCGGAGCGCCGCAACCGGCTCCGTGTCGGCTGGGAAGGCCCAGGGGGGGCAGGTGGCCCGCCGCTCCGGCGGCGCGTGTTATAGCCCCCCCTGGCAGCAGCTTTGCCGTTACCCCCGCCGTTTCCTCCTTCCCCTTTGCCAACTGTTAAGTAGTCTTAACCTCATTCACTACATCTATGCAGACGATGTTCAGATTCTTATTCCCATAACAGAATCTATTAAGAAAGCCATCGCACTTTGGAACAACAGCTTACAAGCCGAAGCCACCACTAATCTCCTCAACAGTCTAAACCTGGTCCTCAATGCCTCTAAAACTAAACTCCTCTTCATTTCCTACAAGCAAGAAAACCTCCCATCTCAGATCCATCACAAACACCTTCTCACCCACAACCATGTGAGAGACCTGGGAGTAATTATAGACAACCGTCTTGACCTAAAGAATATGATCCAAACCACAACTGTAAGATATAATATTATATCTTAATGGGCCTCGACAAAGGAAACTCTTTCCTATTGATCTTGTTAGACCTTTCCGCAGCGTTCGACACGGTCAACCACGCCATCCTCCTAAACCAGCTTTCGTCCATAGGAATCAGCGGCACCGTCCGATCCTGGTTCAAAACGTTTCTCGATAACAGAGGTTACAAAGTTAAACTCCAAAACAAGGAATCCTCAAGATTTGACTCTGTCATAGGAGTCCCTCAAGGTTCTTGATTATCTCCGACCCTATTTAATATCTATCTTCTTCCTCTCTGCCAACTTCTTACCGACCTCAATCTAAAGTACTTCCTTTACGCAGATGATATTGAAATCATCATCCATATCAAAGACACATACTCTAAAACTCTTGACTACTGGGAAACATGCCACCAGAAAATCAAACAAGTAGTAAACAACCTACACCTCATCTTAAACTCATCCAAGACAGAAATCCTACTCATCTCTCCTGAAAACAATATCTCCAACACTACTCTTCCCACCAACCTACCTACCACACAAGTTACAGACTTAGGAGTGATAATAGACAACCGGCTAAACTTCAAGGCACATATCAACAAAACAACCAAAGACTGCTTCTATAAACTCCAGGTTCGGAAGAGGATAAGACCTCTTTTCCATGCTCAAGACTTCAGAACGATCATCCAAGCAGTCATTTTTGCGAAATTAGACTACTGCAGTTCCCTATTGCTAGGTCTGCCCTCATCCTATTCCAAACCACTACAGATGGTTCAAAATTCAGCAGCCCGATTACTAACAGGCGCAAGAAAGAGAGACCACATATCTCCCATTCTGAAAGAGTTACATTGGCTACCCGTCCACTTCCGTATCATCTATAAAGCCATATGTGTCATCTTCAAAACTATTCATCAACGCATCTTATGCACTTTAGCTGATGACAAAGGAATCGGAAAATCTCTCAGAAATAAGAATACGCGTGGGAACACAAGGTCTGGATGAACAGGCACATCATTTGAGGACAGATGTCAATCCCAGCTAGGGACACAAGCAGCGTAGGAAAAGAAACTAACCAGGATTCCCTCAGTAACGGCGAGTGAAGAGGGAAGAGCCCAGCGCCGAATCTCCGCCACTCCGGGTTCGGGGATCTGAACCCGACTCCCTTTCGATCGGCCGAGGACGACGGAGGCCATCGCCCGTCCCTTCCGAACGGCGCTCGCCTATCTGTTAGGACCGGCTGACCCATGTTGAACTGCTGTTCACATGGAACCCTTCTCCACTTCGGCCTTGAAGAAGAATGCTCAGTCTGTTTAAAAGAACAAAATTAACGGACCCACTCAAGGAATATGCTCAGTCTGTTTAAAATAAGAAAATTAACGGACCCACTCTGAAGGTCAATGCTCAGTCTGTTTAAAAGAACAAAATTAACGGACCCACTCAAGGACTATGCTCAGTCTGTTTAAAAGAACACAATTAACGGACCCACTCTGAAGGTCAATGCTCAGTCTGTTTAAAATAGCAATATCAACAGACCCACTCTGAAGGACAATGCTCAGTCTGTTTAAAATAACAAAATGGAACTGCCCAGCTAGGGACACAAGGCCTGGAGGAACAGGCACATCATTGGTGGACAGAGGTCAATCCCGGCTAGGGACACAAGGCCTGGAGGGACAGGCAGGCACAGCAATGGAGTTAAAACACCAGTAGAAACACAATGGCTGGAGGTACAGGCAGGAACAGCAACGGAGTTAAAACACTTGTGGGAACACAAGGCCTGGAGGAACAGGCACATCATTGGTGGACAGAGGTCAATCCCGGCTAGGGACACAAGGCCTGGAGGGACAGGCAGGCACAGCAATGGAGTTAAAACACCAGTAGAAACACAATGGCTGGAGGTACAGGCAGGAACAGCAACGGAGTTAAAACACTTGTGGGAACACAAGGCCTGGAGGAACAGGCACATCATTGGAGGACAGAGGTCAATCCCAGCTAGGGACACAAGTCGCATAGGAAAAGAAACTGACCAGGATTCCCTCAGTAACGGCGAGTGAAGAGGGAAGAGCCCAGCGCCGATTCTCCACCACTCCGGGTTCGTGGATCTGAACCCGACTCCCTTTCGATCGGCCGAGGACGACGGAGGCCATCGCCCGTCCCTTCCGAACGGCGCTCGCCTATCTGTTAGGACCGGCTGACCCATGTTGAACTGCTGTTCACATGGAACCCTTCTCCACTTCGGCCTTGAAGAAGAAAGCTCAGTCTGTTTAAAATAAGAAAATTAACGGACCCACTCTGAAGGTCAATGCTCAGTCTGTTTAAAATAGCAATATCAACAGACCCACTCTGAAGGACAATGCTCAGTCTGTTTAAAATAACAAAATGGAACTGCCCAGCTAGGGACACAAGGCCTGGAGGTACAGGCAGGAACAGCAACGGAGTTAAAACACTTGTGGGAACACTAGGGCTGCACAGTAGATGCCGGTCAGACACAGCGATTCATGTCAAGAACATGTGCTGCAGTGCTTACTGCTTACATTATCTTGAGCATAGGAGGCAATTGGAACTGCTGCAAGGCTCCTTTCAATAGCTTTTATTCATCTTGCCATTCACAAGGAAAATCGGGAAAGCCAAGCACTGGCAGGTTTACTTTCAAAAACACTAGCATTTCCATCAAGACCGGTGAAAGCCTTGAGCGGTGAGGGCTCATGATATCCCCTGTCATTGAAAAAACACGTTCACTGGGCACACTTGTTGGTGGACATGACAGATATCCTTCAGCCACTTTGGCTAGGTGTGGCCAGACAGTGGACTTGTGTGCCCAATATGCCAGCGGATCTGTCTGCGTATTCTCTATCGGCTCTGAGAGATACCGTTTCACTGACAGCTCTGCTGCTGTCTCCTCCTGTGCTTGGGAGGGCTGAGAGTCACTCAATCCAGTTACTTTCTCTCTCGCCTGTTGCACTACTGATGTATCTTTATGGCCAACATGCCTTGGGCGTTCTGACGTTGAGGTGGAGGCACTAGTAATAGTATCTGTCACTGACACAGTCCTTCTCCTGCCAGGGATAGCAGCAGCACAACTCTGTGACGTGCCTGCTGTTTCCACCTGTGCTTCAAGCCTAATCTGTCTCCGCCTATGGTGCTCCTGTTCACGGACCTGTGCTAACAACAGCTCCTTCACAAATGACAGACAATTGGTCTGTAGGGCGATTTTACCTTTCACACGGGGATCACAGACAGAGGCGAGCATGTATGTGCTGTCCTCTGTTAAAGGCCTTAATCTGTCTTTCACCTGCTGCTGCAAAACGTCCACACACTGCAGCACCTCAGCAGTCATTCCCTCTTGCCGTTTAATGCCTTCCAAATGGTCATCCAGGAATTTCACTATAGGGATGATGTCAGCCAAGGTGGAACTTCTGGAACTCAGCTCCTCCGTGACGTCCTTGAAGGGCTGCAGGATTTTTAACAGCTGACTCATGACTAACCAATCGTGATGCCCTAGGGGATTCTGTACACCTATGTCTATTGTACCAGAAAGTTCATGAAGGGGTGTCTGCAGCTCCAATAACCTCTCCAGCATCATAAAGGTGGAATTCCACCGGGTGGGAACGTCTTGAATGAGACGCTTCTCGGGCATATCCAAAGCAGTCTGATTTTCTCGGAGAACCTGCCCCGCCCTGACACTTCTGTGGAAGTGTGCTGCTATGTTCCTGCACTTGTGTATTAACCGACGCAGGTATTCAGTCTCCTTGTCCTTGGACTCCAAGCCCAAACCTGACTTCACTACCAGATGCAGAGTGTGTGCAAAACATCGGATGTTCTTAAACCGCCCATCGCTTATTGCCTTAACCATGTTTGCACCGTTGTCTGTGACAAAAAAGCCTGCCCGCGTTTTACTGTCTCGCTGGTGTACTTTCCAGCTCGCCAGCATCTTTCTGATGCATGCTAGAATATTGGCAGCGGTATGGGAATGGTCCGTCAGGTGGGTGTTCAGTAAAGCCCACCTCCACCCTGATGCTTGTTCAGTAATAGAGCTGCTGGCTGCCCCTGCCTCTGCCATGTCCCACCAGTGTGCTGTCAGAGAGAGGTAAGAGTGTGCAGCATTCATGGCGGTCCAGATATCGCAGGTGAAATGCACTCTTCCGTCTGCCTTACCTAGCAGTGCTTGCACGCGACTGACACAGTGCTTGTACAGGCTGGGGATGACCTTTCTACTAAATGTGGTTCTGGAGGGGACTTTGTAATTTGGAAGTACGACCTTCAAGAAACGTTTGAAACCCACATTCTCAACTAACTGCAGGGGCTGGTCATCAAGGGCAATCATTTCCCCAATGCTCCTGGTTACTACTTTTGCGGCTGCCTGCCTCCTACCCCGGGATAGCGTTACCGCACTCCACCCCATTTCCTCCATGGTGCATTGTCGCTTCTCCCACATGTCAGTGGGTTTATGGCCTGCCGCCTGACTGCTAGAAGGGTATGAGGGCGTGGGCTGACTCTGCTGCTTTCCTACCACTGCACCCTGGTTGGAAGGGGAAGGGGTCCCCTGACGGAAAATGCTACCATCCCCAGATGGCAGTAATCTTGTTGGGTGTTGCCTCTTAACATGATACTCCATGCCAAAATTTGACAGATGTCCCAGTTGCTTGCCTCTGCTAATATCCCTGGCACAGTAATTACACCGAGCATAACGCGGGTCTTCTGTCACTTTAAAATGTGCCCAGATCGCAGATTTCTTTTGTGATCCTCCTCTCTTTCCCGCCCTGGGGGTGGATGGTGGCACTGGAGTTGAGGTACTACTGGGTGTGGGTGGTGCACCCACTGCACCCGGCGAAGCAATGCCAGCGGGGGCAACAGTCACCCTCTGTCTCCCTTCTGACAGCTCTTCCTCCTCCTCGATATCAGTGGAATGTCTCCCCTGCCGCAGATTTCTGGAGGTGGAGGCTAAAACAGGACTAACTGACAATTCTACCGAAGATTGCTCAGGTATAACATCTTCCGTTTCTGATGAGAATCCCATCCAAGAAGATTCTTCTTCTGAATCAGAAGCTAACAGTGCCAGCGCTACCTTGTCACCGCAAAGTTTTGCAGGACACTTCTGTCCCCTGGCTGCTCTTGGGTGTGTAACTTTTGTCTGGCTAGACTCTGCCTCCTCTTCACTCTCCTCCAAAACTACAGTGCCAGAAACAGGTGCTGGCGATTGCAAAGTTTCATGGTCTGATTTCTTTTTTTTTGCCATGGAACTGCCATCCCCTACAAAGACGTTTGATTGCGACAGTTGCCTTTTTACCTGTACTGGTGGTGTTGCGCTGGTGTCTTTTGCGGTGCCTCCGCTGCCATTCCCACTAAGTCGCTTGCATCTCCCTTTCCCTGACATTATGGATTTAATGTCAATGAGTACTAGTGGTAACACTGCCCACTGTCCCACAATAATAATGTTCGGTCAGTTTAAAATAACTAAATTAACAGACCCACTCAAGAAGAATGCTCAGTCTGTTTAAAATAACAAAATGAACGGACCAAGTCAAGGACAATGCGGTTAAGTCTGTTTAAAAATAGCAGATTGAACAGACTCGCTGAAGGCCAATCTTCACTCTGTTTATGCCCACTGCCTGCCTGGCAATGCACGGAATGTGTCTGTCTGTGTGTGTGCAGTGAGTGCACAGAGAACAAGCTTCCTTTTCAGTAGATATGAGGCAGGGTACTCCCAGCCCTGGAACTGCTGCCCACCCAGCACTGAACCACTCAAGGACAATGCGGTTAAGTCTGTTTAAAAATAGCAAATGTAACAGACTCGCTGAAGGGCAATGTTCACTCTGTTTACAATGCCCACTGCCTCACTGCCTGCCTGGCAATGCACGGAATGTGTCTGTCTGTGTGCACTGCAGTGCACATAGAACTAAAGTAGATATGAGGCAGGGTACTCCCAGCACTGGAACTGCTGCCCACCCAGCACTGAACCACTGAAGGAGAATGTGTTCACTCTGTTTACAATGCCCACTGCCTCACTGCCTGCCTGGCAATGCACGGAATGTGTCTGTGTGTGTGCAGTGAGTGCACAGAGAACAAGCTTCCTTTTCAGTAGATATGAGGCAGGGTACTCCCAGCCCTGGAACTGCTGCCCAGTGCCCACCCAGCACTGAACCACTCAAGGAGAATGCTTTTAAGTCTGTTTAAAAATAGCAAATGTAACAGACTCGCTGAAGGGCAATGTTCACTCTGTTTACAATGCCCACTGCCTCACTGTCTGCCTGGCAATGCACGGAATGTGTCTGTCTGTGTGCACTGCAGTGCACATAGAACTAAAGTAGATATGAGGCAGGGTACTCCCAGCCCTGGAACTGCTGCCCAGTGCCCACCCAGCACTGAACCACTCAAGGAGAATGCTTTTAAGTCTGTTTAAAAATAGCAAATGTAACAGACTCGCTGAAGGGCAATGTTCACTCTGTTTACAATGCCCACTGCCTCACTGTCTGCCTGGCAATGCACGGAATGTGTCTGTCTGTGTGCACTGCAGTGCACATAGAACTAAAGTATATATGAGGCAGGGTACTCCCAGCCCTGGAACTGCTGCCCAGTGCCCACCCAGCACTGAACCACTCAAGGAGAATGCTTTTAAGTCTGTTTAAAAATAGCAAATGTAACAGACTCGCTGAAGGGCAATGTTCACTCTGTTTACAATGCCCACTGCCTCACTGTCTGCCTGGCAATGCACGGAATGTGTCTGTCTGTGTGCACTGCAGTGCACATAGAACTAAAGTAGATATGAGGCAGAGTACTCCCAGCCCTGGAAATGCTGCCCAGTGCCCACCCAGCACTGAACCACTCAAGGAGAATGCTTTTAAGTCTGTTTAAAAATAGCAAATGTAACAGACTCGCTGAAGGGCAATGTTCACTCTGTTTACAATGCCCACTGCCTCACTGCCTGCCTGGCAATGCACGGAATGTGTCTGTCTGTGTGCACTGCAGTGCACATAGAACTAAAGTAGATATGAGGCAGGGTACTCCCAGCACTGGAACTGCTGCCCACCCAGCACTGAACCACTGAAGGAGAATGTGTTCACTCTGTTTACAATGCCCACTGCCTCACTGCCTGCCTGGCAATGCACGGAATGTGTCTGTGTGTGTGCAGTGAGTGCACAGAGAACAAGCTTCCTTTTCAGTAGATATGAGGCAGGGTACTCCCAGCCCTGGAACTGCTGCCCACCCAGCACTGAACCACTCAAGGACAATGCGGTTAAGTCTGTTTAAAAATAGCAAATGTAACAGACTCGCTGAAGGGCAATGTTCACTCTGTTTACAATGCCCACTGCCTCACTGCCTGCCTGGCAATGCACGGAATGTGTCTGTCTGTGTGCACTGCAGTGCACATAGAACTAAAGTAGATATGAGGCAGGGTACTCCCAGCACTGGAACTGCTGCCCACCCAGCACTGAACCACTGAAGGAGAATGTGTTCACTCTGTTTACAATGCCCACTGCCTCACTGCCTGCCTGGCAATGCACGGAATGTGTCTGTGTGTGTGCAGTGAGTGCACAGAGAACAAGCTTCCTTTTCAGTAGATATGAGGCAGGGTACTCCCAGCCCTGGAACTGCTGCCCAGTGCCCACCCAGCACTGAACCACTCAAGGAGAATGCTTTTAAGTCTGTTTAAAAATAGCAAATGTAACAGACTCGCTGAAGGGCAATGTTCACTCTGTTTACAATGCCCACTGCCTCACTGCCTGCCTGGCAATGCACGGAATGTGTCTGTCTGTGTGCACTGCAGTGCACATAGAACTAAAGTAGATATGAGGCAGGGTACTCCCAGCACTGGAACTGCTGCCCACCCAGCACTGAACCACTGAAGGAGAATGTGTTCACTCTGTTTACAATGCCCACTGCCTCACTGCCTGCCTGGCAATGCACGGAATGTGTCTGTGTGTGTGCAGTGAGTGCACAGAGAACAAGCTTCCTTTTCAGTAGATATGAGGCAGGGTACTCCCAGCCCTGGAACTGCTGCCCAGTGCCCACCCAGCACTGAACCACTCAAGGAGAATGCTTTTAAGTCTGTTTAAAAATAGCAAATGTAACAGACTCGCTGAAGGGCAATGTTCACTCTGTTTACAATGCCCACTGCCTCACTGTCTGCCTGGCAATGCACGGAATGTGTCTGTCTGTGTGCACTGCAGTGCACATAGAACTAAAGTAGATATGAGGCAGGGTACTCCCAGCCCTGGAACTGCTGCCCAGTGCCCACCCAGCACTGAACCACTCAAGGAGAATGCTTTTAAGTCTGTTTAAAAATAGCAAATGTAACAGACTCGCTGAAGGGCAATGTTCACTCTGTTTACAATGCCCACTGCCTCACTGTCTGCCTGGCAATGCACGGAATGTGTCTGTCTGTGTGCACTGCAGTGCACATAGAACTAAAGTATATATGAGGCAGGGTATTCCCAGCCCTGGAACTGCTGCCCAGTGCCCACCCAGCACTGAACCACTCAAGGAGAATGCTTTTAAGTCTGTTTAAAAATAGCAAATGTAACAGACTCGCTGAAGGGCAATGTTCACTCTGTTTACAATGCCCACTGCCTCACTGTCTGCCTGGCAATGCACGGAATGTGTCTGTCTGTGTGCACTGCAGTGCACATAGAACTAAAGTAGATATGAGGCAGAGTACTCCCAGCCCTGGAAATGCTGCCCAGTGCCCACCCAGCACTGAACCACTCAAGGAGAATGCTTTTAAGTCTGTTTAAAAATAGCAAATGTAACAGACTCGCTGAAGGGCAATGTTCACTCTGTTTACAATGCCCACTGCCTCACTGTCTGCCTGGCAATGCACGGAATGTGTCTGTCTGTGTGCACTGCAGTGCACATAGAACTAAAGTAGATATGAGGCAGAGTACTCCCAGCCCTGGAAATGCTGCCCAGTGCCCACCCAGCACTGAACCACTCAAGGAGAATGCTTTTAAGTCTGTTTAAAAATAGCAAATGTAACAGACTCGCTGAAGGGCAATGTTCACTCTGTTTACAATGCCCACTGCCTCACTGTCTGCCTGGCAATGCACGGAATGTGTCTGTCTGTGTGCACTGCAGTGCACATAGAACTAAAGTAGATATGAGGCAGAGTACTCCCAGCCCTGGAAATGCTGCCCAGTGCCCACCCAGCACTGAACCACTCAAGGAGAATGCTTTTAAGTCTGTTTAAAAATAGCAAATGTAACAGACTCGCTGAAGGGCAATGTTCACTCTGTTTACAATGCCCACTGCCTCACTGTCTGCCTGGCAATGCACGGAATGTGTCTGTCTGTGTGCACTGCAGTGCACATAGAACTAAAGTAGATATGAGGCAGAGTACTCCCAGCCCTGGAACTGCTGCCCAGCCAGCACTGAACCACTCAAGGAGAATGCTTTTAAGTCTGTTTAAAAATAGCAAATATGAGGCAGAGTACTGCCAGCCCTGCCTGGCACTGCCCAGGATAAAATGTACAGACTCACTCAATAAGAATGTTCTTTTTTTTTTTTCCCTAACAAAGAATCTGTTCTGTGTTGTCTATCAAATCTGGTTCTGTTCTGTGTTGTCTATCAAATCGGGTTCTGCTATCTTCTCTGCCTCAGCCTGCCTAAGCCCACCCAGCACGATCCCAATCCCACCTCCCCACTGAATCGCTGAAAATGTCCGTCAGTCCTCGTGCTGCTGCTGCTTTTATAGTGCTGCTGGCTCGTCAGGAAATCCTCAGAGAAGCACGGAATGACAGCGCGATTCGCTGCATTCAGTGCTTCTCTGAAAAGGTGAACGCAGATTCGCTGCGTTCCGGTATCCATGCCGACCTGTCCCACCCTTTCCTGTGAGTCACTGAGACTCACAGGACAGGGTCAGACAGGTTGGCATGGTTACCGCAGGGGCGCCGCCATTTTCAGGTAATCCGGGGCTCCGAGCTCGAGTCGCAGGTAATGGCGGCGAGAAAGCGCGCGCATGGCGATTCGCCGTATCCGACATATCTATGTTCATTTATGTCGGAAATCTGCTCGTATACGCCCCATCTTTTTTTTAAGTTAAAAAAAAAATTTGAGTTGCGTTTTCCATATGCGGTCAATCCGAATGCACATCCCTACCATATTCTAGTTCACAAGAGGGATATGTCTGGCCAGCCACCCATTAACCCTGTATCTCCCATTTTTTCCTGAGAGAAAAAAATAAATGTTTACTTTTCTTCCTATGGAAAATCAAAGGAGCTGAGGATTTAGTCCAATGGTCTCACGAAAAGCTTCCTTTTGAAGCAGTTTCTAGATGCTTTTAAAGAGTCGGATCTGCAGTAACTGCAGCATATTGTGGCACTTATCTGTTGAAAATTGAATTTCATTCTCCCTACCTTATGCACAAGTACCTCAACACACTATCCACATATACCCCTCCCCCATTTATATTTCTTTCTCACAATTATTTTCTCAAGAATACATACGTCCTATCTCCAATCTCCCTTTCCTCTCCAAAATCATTGAGAAACTAGTAAACTCCCGCCTCTCTGACCACCTAGAACAATCCAACATACTCCCACCAACACAACATGGTTTCCGTAAACACCTCAGCACGGAATCCCTACTCCTCTCCCTTACCGATACCATCATCAAAGGAATGGATGCCGGAAACTCCTATCTCATTGCCATGCTAGATATATCCGCCGCCTTCGATACCGTAAATCATAACATCCTCATCAACACTCTCACCAGTATAGGTATCTCAGGTACTGCCCTCTCCTGGATAAAGTCCTTCCTCCAAAACCGCACCTACACATTCCTCACCGACAACTTCACATCCCCCCCTGTTAATCTCGACTGTGGCGTCCCCCAAGGATCCTCCCTCTCTTCCACCCTATTTAACATTTACATGCTCCCCCTCACAAACCTCCTCTCCAACCTTGGTATTACACACTTCATCTATGCAGATGATGTACAAATCCTCATTCCCTTCACAAACACTGTACTCACTGCACTCCATACATGGAACACCATTCTTGCCTCCATAAACCAACTACTCACCGACATGCACCTTGCCCTTAACCCGCAAAAAACTGAACTCCTCCTCATCTCCTCTAGACATGCACCCATACCCTGTCCCTCCACTCTCCAGCCTCCTAACTTTCTCTCTAACACAAGAAACCTGGGTGTTATACTTGACAACCAACTAACCTTCAAACCATATATCAAATCTATCCTGAGCAGCTGCTACTTCAAACTACAATCCCTTAAAAAACTCAAACCCCTCCTCTACTTCCATGATTTCCGCACAGTACTTCAATCCTTAATTTTTTCAAAAATTGATTATTGCAACGCACTCCTACTTGGACTCCCTGCTACCCACATCAGACCTCTCCAACTCCTTCAAAACGCTACTGCACGCATCCTCACCAATGTCAATAAGAAAGATCACATTACTCCCACCCTCATTAATCTCCATTGGCTTCCCATCCACTCACGAATTATATACAAGACCCTTACCCTCATCCACAAAAGTATTATTAACGAACATTACAACTGGCTAAACCCACCTTTTCTACCTCGTATCTCCACAAGACCCACCCGCTCCTCTCTTCGTGGAACCCTTATTCCCCCCTCCATAAAATCCACAAGACTCATCTCCACCACCAATAGGGCCCTTTCCCTCACAGGCCCATCCCTGTGGAACTCCATGCCTCCTGACCTACGCACCGAAACCTCCACACTCACCTTCAAAAAGAAACTCAAAACCTGGCTCTTCCTCCAAGCATACCCTCAATCATCACCATCACCTACTAGCACTCAAACCCAACCTCCCTCTCATATCAACACCCCCACTACAGGACCATCACCCACCCTCTCGAAGGAACTACAAACCCCACACTTAACCTCCTGCACATAATAAATTGCCACCTAGCAGAACCGCACACATCTTCTCACTTCTTTCACTGTTGGCCATGCGCTTAGACAAATTTTGTATATAGCCTATGTACATATCATTTCCCCATTGATTCCCTGTACATATTTTTTCCTCATGTATCTGTTCTCACCCCCCCTACCCCCTCCTTTGTCGCAATCACCCCCACCCCTCCCTCCCTTAGTTATCAAGTTATTTACTCTGTTACTATTGTTTGTTACACACTGTTCCTTGTAAAGGCTTTGCCTATATATTTTTTGGTTTGTAAGTTATCTGTAAACCGGCACGATGTGCAAACGGCTGTCGGTATATAAAATTAAATAAATAAATAAATAAATAAATAAATAAATAAATTAGCAATAAATATTGGACATAGAAATGATCACTGGTATGATGTTCTGTGGTTGGGTGAGTGGTGCATATGTTTTATGGATTAAATATGTATTGGAGACCTAATGAATGGGGATGATATAAATGTGATAGATCTTTTCACAATCTGTGTACTTATGAAGTCTATATTAAATTAGCTTCATATGACTTTTCTGTTGCTATATTTTGTTGTTACTGCCTGTCTTGTGTGATGATGCACACACATTTTTTAAAATAAAATGTTTATAAAAAATACATTAGCAAGACCTACCCTGTACACATGCATTCACCCTCCTGCACTCACTGCTATCATTCATGTATACACATCAAAGAAGACAAGGCCAAGGCTATCCTGTAATTGCTGGGATATGGAAGTTTATAGAAAATAGGAGACTTGTGAATTGAAGGCTCATTGAGTCATTGACCAATAGAGACTGACTCCAATTCAGCTGAAAGTCCAAAGTAGCAAAACATAATTGTTGCACCAAAAATAGATTTTAAAAAAGCAAATATAAGGCTGTACAAGACCTCAGGGCATTATCTGGTTCTGAAAAGAGTCCAAAATGTCCTTTACCCACCTTATCCTACAAGGAGATCCCATCTTTCCCACCACGTATGATGTCTTCATACTAACTGGAGATCTCTGTAATATTACAGCCTTGATTTCCATTCAGGAATTTTGAGAATGAACGTTGAAGTCCTTACAATTTAAGCCAGGAGCTGTAAAGGAACTATTAGCTTTGCTAATAGGACATTCTTATTCTTTTTTCCCCTGATTGCTCAGTTTCGTTTCTTTTATTTCATCCTATCTGATTGTACTTGAGGAATGGCTGTTTTCACTTCATCAACTTCACAGAAGCAAAAGGTCAGAGCTTCAATGTTAATGTAATCAGTTCACAACCTTAGTCCAGAATCCAACTGCTTTGCTGGTAGAAATAAACATTGCAGTCACTAACATGGAAAATGATGGGGGAATGCTTAAGGGAGTAGATCATGAAGAGCCTTTATGCTAAATATCTACTGCTTGTTTACAACATTTTGTCAATTTTCCCCTAGGGATGTCAAATAAATGTATACAATAAGGAATACACTTAAACAGTAACTCGGAGCGTTCTACTTTTATGCAGACTACTAATTACTGCAAATATATTCTAATCATTAAATATCAAGTGGGCTGGTTAATTCTTAATTTCTGCAACTGGAATGCACAGGTATGTCAGAGATAATAAAAGAAAACATAATCTTTATTCTCAGACATTTTATATTCCACCTTTTTCCCATTTGGCCTCAAAGTGGATTGCAATAAAATAGTATGACTTATAGGTATACAAGTGACACATTTCTCCAAAGGTCTTGTGCAGTTTCATTGAGTCAGTCTCAGGCATAGTGGGTATTTCTACCACTAGCAAATAGATTGTGGAAAGGCCTGGATGAACAGACGCGCTTTTGCTTTCTTCTGGAAGGTGAGGTAGGACAGTTGAAGGTGAAAGAGTAGTGGCCTGAAGGGGTAATGGCCCAAAATCCTGTATTGACCAGTTTCACAGCCTTTAGAGGTGAGAGGGAATGAAAAGGGGTTTCGGGGAGGATTTGAGTTCTCTGGTGGGGATGTAGGAGGTAAGAAATCAAAATAGATATTCATAAGCCTGCTTATTTACACACTTAAAGACAAAGCAAAGGATTTTTAATTTAATCCTGGTTTTATCAGGAATCAGTGTAGTTCTTCAGTATAGGTGTTATGTGGTCTGTTGCTTTGGATCCTACCAAGATTCTGACTAAAAAAACTTAGATTGTGAGCCTTCTGGGGACACAGAAAATTGTAGTGTTGATGGAGGAGAATTGTAGTGTTGATGGAGGAGAATGTGGACCCCTTGCCCGAGGGGGAGTTGGCTCTACCTGAGGGAGTGAACCCCCACAGGTCCCCACCATCGGGAGGCGAGGCTGAACTGAAGAAAAGGCTGGCTGGAGCTTCACCAATACCAACCCCGTTGGGTGTATGGGGCCGGCTGGACTTAGGTGGGCCCTTGAGAAGACAAAGAAATCGCCGAGATTCAGTCCGAGGTCGGGAGCCAAAGAATCGCCACTCGCCGGTCCGAGGTCAGAAGCCAGAGAATCGCCAATCACCAGTCCGAGGTCAAAAGCCAGGAGTCGTCAATCACCAGTCCGAGGTCAGAAGCCAGGAGTCATCGGGAGCCAAATCAATCTTCTGGCAACAAATTCCAGAGTTTAATTGTGCGTTGAGTAAAAAAGAACTTTCTCCGATTAGTTTTAAATGTGCTCCATGCTAACTTCATGGAGTGCCCATTAGTCTTTCTACTATCCGAAAGAGTAAATAACCGATTCACATCTACCTGTTCTAGACCTCTCATGATTTTAAACACTTCTATCATATCCCCCCTCAGCCGTCTCTTCTCCAAGCTGAAAAGTCCTAACCTCTTTAGTCTTTCCTCATAGGGGAGCTGTTCCATTCCCCTTATCATTTTGGTCGCCCTTCTCTGTACCTTCTCCATCGCAACTATATCTTTTTTAAGATGCGGTGACCAGAATTGTACACAGTATTCAAGGTAAAGTCTCACCATGGAGCGATACAGAGTCATTATGACATTTTCTGTTTTATTCACCATTCCTTTCTAATAATTCCCAACATTCTGTTTGTTTTTTTGACTATCGCAGCACACTGAACCGATGTTTCAATGTGTTATCCACTCTGACGCCTAGATCTCTTTCTTGGGTGGTAGCACCTAATATGGATGTAACTCTTCAGCGGACAGCTGCGCCGCCAGTGAAGGAATAGTTACAGGAACGGACAGAGGTGGAAGAGGTTGCTTGCCGTAGATCAATTGGAAAGGTGAAGAGCCAGTGGTGGCGGAAGAGTGAGAATTGAGGGCAAACTCGGCCCAAGGGAGCAGGTCCGTCCAGTTGTCCTGTTTGCTATTGACGTATGTGCATAGGAATTGTTTGAGGGTTCAATTAGTTCTCTCCGCAAGACCATTGGTTTGTGGATGATATGCTGATGTGTATTCCAGGGTGATGTCAAACTTTTGATAGATAGATTTCCAAAATTTGGTGGTGAACTGGGGTCCCCGATCAGATAAGATGGCTTTGGGTAGGCCGTGCAACCTGAAGACATGAAGTACGAATAGCTGGGCTAACTGGGATGCAGAAGGCATCCCTGGTAATGGCACGAAATGGGCCATTTTAGAGAATCGATCAATGATGACCCAGATGTTGGTGTTACCTTTGGATGGGGGTAAATCAACAATAAAGTCTGTTGAGATGTGCTTCCACGGCTCGTTGGGGACAAGCAGAGGTTGGAGCAGACCCCACAGCAACCCTGGGGGATTCTTGTGATGAGAGCATGTGGGACAAGATTCAACATAGGAACGAGCATCCTTAGGCATCTCAGGCCACCAGTAACACCGATGGAGGGTGACTAGAGTCCGATGTTGTCCAGGATGTCCCAAAATGCAGAAGTCATGAGCCCAGCTCAAAACCTGATTTCGAAGGCATGGCAGCACGAAGGTTTTCCCTGGTGGAACGGATGAAGTAGCAGCCAGCAATACCCAGAATGGGTCAATGATGAAGCTGGGTGGTTCTGACATGTCCATGGTGTTGAATGCTCAGGAGTTTGCGTCCGCTTTCAGGTTCTCTGCGGCTTAGCAAAATCATAGAATTAAGTCAAATCTAGCAAAGAATAGGGCCCAAATGGCCTGTCACGGATTGAGACGTTGAGCCCATCAAATATTCTAAATTTTTATGATCAGTATAGATCATGATCTGGTGCTGTGCTCCCTCTAGCCAAGGGCACCATTCTTCAAAGGCAATCTTGATGGTGAGGAGCTCCTTGTCGCCAATAGCATAATTATGTTCTGCCACGGAGAATCGGCGGGAGAGGAAGGAGCAAAGGTGTAGATTATGGTTGGTAGAATATTGGCTGAGAACGGCTCCAACTCCCTCGGTAGAGGCATCCACTTCGACAATAAATGGGCATCGTGGGTCAGGATGACGAAGGCAGGGTTTGAGGAGAAATGCTTCTTTGAGGTGAAGAAAGGCGGATATCACGTCAGGCGGCCAGTGTTTGGGATCAACGCCTTTACGGGTCAGGGCAGTCAGAGCGCCACAATAGAGGCATAGTTGGAGATGAAGGAATGGTAATAGTTCGTGAAACCCAGAAATTGCTGTAGGGGTTTTAGTCCGGAAGGTTGAGGCCAGTCTTGAATGGCTTTCAGTTTATGTGGATCCATACAGAACCTTTGACTGGATACGATATACCCCAAAAATGGAAAAGCTTCTTGTTCAAAGACGCATTTTTCAAGTTTGGCATAGAGTCTATTTTCCCTAAGACTCTGTAGCACCTGAGAGATGTCTTGGCAGTGAGCGGAGAGAGACTTGGAGAAGACTAGAATATCGTCGAGATAAATGACGACACATTGATATAATAAGTCTCGGAAGACTTCATTCATTAAGTTCTGGAAGACGGCTGGAGCATTACAAAGGCCAAAGGGCATAACTAGGTACTCATAGTGCCCGTCCCTGGTATTAAAGGCCATCTTACATTCGTCACCCTCCTTAATACAAATTAAATTGTAGGCTCCCCTAAAGTCCAATTTGGTGAAGACTCGCGCCTCTTGGAGACGATCAAAGAGCTCCGAAATCAAGGAAGAGGGTTATGGCGTTCAACCCCCGGTAGTCAATGCAGGGGTGGAGCGTTCCATCCTTTTTGCCCACGAAGAAAAACACAGCATCCGCTGGGGAGGTAGACTTGCGGATAAATCCTCGGTCTAGGTTTTCCTGGATATAAAGTGACATGGCCTGGGTCTCAGAGGGCAAGAGAGGATAGGTACGCCCCCTTGGGGGGCTCGGTACCAGGTAGCAGCTTAATCGCACAGTCAAAAGACCATTGAAATGGTAGTGTGCCGGCTTTTTCCTTGGGAAAAAAGTCTGCATAGGAAGCATATTGTGGTGGGAGGCCATGGGGGAGAGCAGGAGCATTCAGGCAGTGTAATGGCGAGACGGTATCAAAGAGAAGCTTTGACAGGCCTGTCCCCAGCAGATCAATTGTAGAGTCTTCTATTCAAACTGGGGGCATGCGCTTGGAGCCAGGGGAGTCCCAGCACGATGGGATATATAGACTGATCAAGAACATGGAAGGTGAGATGTTCCACATGAAGTAACCCAGTGCAGACCTGGATGGGAGCAGTAATGTGGGTGACCAGGCCCAGAAGGGGTTTACCCTGAATGGATGAGAGGACCAATGGGACCTGGGCATGGAGGAGTGTAATCCCAAGGTGTTCCACAAAACTCTTCATGATAAAGTTGCCCCTGGCTCCTGAATTCCCCAGGGCTAGGGTATGGAAGTCGCGAGCTTTTGTTGTCAATATGACCAGCAGAGTCAGTGGAGGTGCAGGTGATGCCAGGCCCAGGAAGAGTCTACCTTCAGATGCTAGGCCAGGAAGTTTCCCGGACGCACCGGATATGATGCGGGACTTGCCCAGCACCACCACAGTAGAGGCAGAGACCACCTTGTAGGCATCTAAGACGTTCCTGAGGAGAGAGTTTGCCTTGGCCCAGTTGCATGTGTTTCCCAGCTGAGGATCCTGGAGGGCTTGGTTCGACCTTATAGGATGGTGAATGCTGAGTGCGTCTAAAGGCACTGGCAGCTTTCCTCGAGAACTGAACCTCCCGGGAACGTTCTTGAAGCCATCTGTCGAGGCACCCGATCAAGTCAATGAGGGAGTTCAAGGATCCTGGCAAATTGCGGGCTGCAAGTTTGTCCTTAATTCTAGAGTTGAGTCCTTCCAGGAAGATGGTCCTTAAGCAGGCGGTGTCCCATTGGAGTTCCGAGGACAATGTTCGGAACTCAATTACGTATTCGGCTAGAATCCAGAAACCTTGGCGTAGATGTAAAAGAGTTGCTCCGGAAGCTGCCTGTTCAGTGAGGTTGTCAAAGACAATATGGAAAAGAGCCAAGAACTCACTCAGGTTACGTAACACAGGATTACCGTGCTCCCACAAGGGAGTCGCCCAGGCTAGGGCCTTTCCATCGAGGAGAGACAAGATGTAGGTTGTCTTCGTAACGTCATCTGGGAAGAGGGCTGGCTGTAAACAGAAATGCATGCTGCATGGTTAACAAAGCCCCTACAGGACCGGGGGTCTCCAGTGAAGTGGAGAGGAACAGGTAGAGGAATCACCAGACGAACACTGGGTGTTGACGTTGCAGCAATAGGCACTGGTGGCAAGGCGGGGTTCATGGGGCTGATGGAGACCAAACATTGATTCAGGCTTTCTACCGCTGAGGTGAGGGAATCCAGGGACTTCTGTTGCTCCAGGATCCTTTGTGCCATGCCCGGAATGGCTTGAAAAGCCGAAGCTTCTGCCGGGTCCATGGACTTGGCAATCTGTAGTGTTGATGGAGGAGAATGTGGACCCCTTGCCCGAGGGGGAGTTGGCGCTACCTGAGGGAGTGAACCCCCACAGGTCCCCACCATTGGGAGGCGAGGCTGAACTGAAGCAAGGGCCAGCTGGAGCTTCACCAATGCCAACCCCGTTCCCTGCGGGTTGAGCCTTTGGGTGCGTGGGGCGGCTGGACTTTGGTGGGCCCTTGAGAAGACAGAGAAATCGCTGAGATTTATTCCAAGGTCGGAAGCCAAAGAATCACCACTCACCAGTCCGAGGTCAGAAGCCAGAGAATCGCCAATCGCCAGTCCGAGGTCAGAAGCCAGGAGTCGTTGGGAGCCAAATCAAGGCGCCATTTTGATTAGTGGCAGCCGACGGCCCGGGAGCGGGAGATCACTCCCGGGACCCCCACTGGACCATCAGGTACCTGTAAAATGTTTTTGGGGGGGGGATCGGGAGGGTGGGGGAAGCAAAGGGATTAGTTTTAAAGGGTCGGGGTGGGTTTAGGGGTTATTTTTGTGTGCCGTTTTTCCCGCCCTCCCCCAAAACGATAAGAGAACCCCCACGATCAATATCGTGGGGTTTTCCTATCGTTTCAGGGGAGTCCCCGATTTCTGACGATTTTGAAAATATCGACGATATTTTCAATAGTCCGAAACCCGATTCACATCCCTAATGCATATAGGGAAAAATAATCCATGCTGTAGTTACATGATGTTAGGTTCCATTTTAGGAGCTCCCGCCCAGGAAAAAGATCTAGGTGACATAGAGGATAATACACTGAAATCGTCGGCTCAGAGTGCTGCGGCAGTCAAAAAAGCAAACAGAATGTTAGGAATTATTAGGAAGGGAATGGTGAATAAAATGAAGGATGTCATAATGCCTCTGTATCGCTCCATGGTGAGACCACACCTTGAATACTGTGTACAGTTCTGGTCGCCGCATCTCAAGAAAGCTATAGTTGCATTGGAGAAGATTCAGAGAAGGGCGACCAAAATGATAAAGGGGATGAACTTTGAGAAAAGACTAAAGAGGTTAGGGCTGTTCAGCTTGGAGAAGAGATGGCTGAGGGGGGATATGATAGAGGTCTTTAAAATCATGAGAGGTCTAGAACAGGTAGAAGGACTAAGGGGCACCCCATGAAGTTAGCAAGTAGCACATTTAAAACTAATCAGAGAAAATTATTTTTCACTCAACATACAGTTAAGCTCAGGAATTTGTTGCCAGAAGATGTGCTTAGTCCAGTTAGTGTAGCTGTGTTTAAAAAAGGTTTGGATAAGTTATTGGAGGAGAAGTCCATTAACTGTTATTAATCAAGTTGGCTTAGGGAATAGCATGGGATCTACTTAGTGTTTGAGTATGTGCCAGATACTTGTAGCCTGGATTGGCCACTGCTGGAAACAGTTTGCTAGGCTTGATGGACCCTTAGTCTGACCTAGTATGGCAATTTCTTATGTTCTTATGTTCTACCAGCTGGATATTCAGGCCTGAGAGGACAGAGCCTTTGCAAAGGCAGTGCTAACCGGACCATGGGCAGCCTTCCGCCCCAATTGGGAGTAGCTTTTGTACATCCCATTGGTCCTGAGTCCATCTGGCTACAGCTAGGAAATGGAGGAATTACTTACTGTTATGGTTATTGATGTTTGGGTGGATCCTTGGACACTGAGGCAGCTGACCACGCACACAGAGGGGCAGGCCCGTGAGGGACCACAGTTTCAGGCTAGACACTGGACACATAAACACAGATTTGAACCTTTATTTAAACAGTTTTGGAAACCAGCAGAGGTGGCAGTAGTGAGTAGTAGATGTTTAGCCCGGCTCAACAGGATGCTGGAACAGCGAATCCTCTGCTTGGCTGTGCTGTAGTGGAAAGAGACTGAGAGTTATGAGTACACAGTGAGAAACATACAGAGTCCCAGTTAGAATAGGAGAAGCTCCGAGACAGGGAGAGCAGGCCCTCGAGGAGCGAGTACCTGATCCCTTAGAGCAGGAAGACTCGGTGGTATTGTTCTCACACAGCAATTCCACTAGATGAGAGGTCTGGCACTGGAACAAAGGGCAGGCCCTCAAGGAGCGAGTACCTGGTTCCAGGGAAGCAGCACTGTGGAATAGATGGTAGTTGTACTCACAGAGGGAAACTGTTATTTATTTATTTATTTAAAGATTTTTTTATATACCGGGGCACGTTAAAAACATCACCCCAGTTCACATTGTAACGTAACATAGCAACAAGCTGTTAGTGAAGTCTTCCAAGTAGAAAGGGTTGTAGATGGAGGCAGCGACTCAGGGAACATAGGCCCTCGAGGAGCGAGTACTGGTTTCCTGATAGCACCTGAAAGAAGCAGAAGAGGCCTCTGAGGAGCGGGTACCCCATTAACAATAAGAGTTCCAGATAACGCTGGAGTGGCAGAGTAGCTTCGGTATGGAGAGCAAATCCCATCCATAGCATTCCAGGTTGCTAACTTGATTAGCTAGCAAAAGTGGTAGGCTTAAATATCCGGGCAGCTTGATGTCACCTCAGGGGGATGCCCCTGAGGTTCGCGCCAATGAGGAAATAAAGATGAGGGCGGCGTGCGCGCACCCTATGGTACCTTGGAGAAGCATGGCGGGAAGCAGCACCAAAGCCAGTTCGGGGACGCCGAAGAGGTTGGCAGACAGACGCCGCAGCAGCCAGTAGTCCGAGGTGAGCAGGAGGAGCCGCAAGAAGAGTAAGGTAGGCGGGGCAAAGCCATCGCAGACCGATGGTCGCAACACTTACCTGATAATTCTGTTTTCCTTAGTGTAGATAGATGGACTCAACATCTCGCCCACAGCTGCCCAAGAATGAGGCCAAGGAATCGTCCATGAAATGAATTTGGATTTCAAGCAATCCCTAGATCAGGGCATCTATATTCTTGCTGGGATTCAGCGTTTATATTTGGCTGAGCACAGTTACGGTTATCCATATTTAATCAAGTTTTAATCAAGTTTGTTCATGAGTATGTCCAAAATGGCTTTTGAAGAGAATACTGAGGATCTGAGTTCGCTGCAGGGGTATATCTAAGATGATGTCAGCTTTGAAACCTGACTCCATCTCCATATGCTAATGGGGGAACATATAAGCCATTGGTCCTGATCTATCTGTCTACACTAAGGAAAACGAAATTATCAGGTAAGTAATTTCTCCAATAATGTTAATCAAATTGGGATGAAGTCGCTCCTGGAAATAGAGGAAGAGAAATATTCCTCTGATGCCATCTCTCATTAATAAAGGTGACCAACTGGAATGGGTCACAAAATGTATAGTTCATCCCTCTAAATATAACATCACATTTGCAAGGAAAATTAAGGCAAAATAAAGCTCTTAACTGAGTAACACCTGGTCGCAACAATGAAAATCTCTTCCTTTTCACTTGGGTTGCTTTAGAAACATTCAGATAAATCCATACTTTTAGTCCTAGAAAAAAGAGCTTCTTTATTACGAAAGAAAATTTTAAAAATGTCATTTCGATCAAAGTCCAAAAATAAAGTCATTGTTGTGTTTGTTGGCTCCTGGGGATTTTACACAAGCCTTTTTTTTTCACCTTCGTAGCCGGCATGCCCTGGCCAGCTGCCGCTGTCCTCAGCATGACAGAATGTTTCTGACTCCCCTCACAGCATGAGGCCACTGAACACTGCCAGCTCCTGTATCTACCTGTGCCCATTAGGAGCGCATGTGCCCAATGACGGCCTCTTAAAGTAACCGAGGAGGGAAAGTCCCCATGGTCCTGATGGCAGGGCACATCTACACCATCTACACCATCATCATCTACACCCTATATAAGCGCAGCTCCTCCAACATACCCTGCCTCAGCAATAGGTCCAACTACATCTTGTATTACATTTTATTTATTTATTTATTTATTTGAGTTTTTTTCTATACTGGCATTCACGGAATTCGTATCATGTCGGTTTACATATATCGCTTCCTGCCTTCATCTGCCTAGCCTGTTCCAGCCTTTGTCTTCCTAGCCTGTTCCAACCTTAGTCTGCTCAGCCTGCTCCTGCCTTGCCTGCCAAGCCTGCCTCAGCCCTATCCATCTCTCTTTCTCTCCCTCAGACAGATACCTGGTTTTGACCCTTGCCTGGGCTCTCGCTGTACCTGATTGCTGCCTGCCTCTGACCATAGCTTGCCCTTTGTCCATAATCCTAGCCATCTCCATGTTGTGGATGGA
The DNA here is from genome assembly GCF_901001135.1 of Rhinatrema bivittatum. Lineage (NCBI taxonomy): Eukaryota > Metazoa > Chordata > Amphibia > Gymnophiona > Rhinatrematidae > Rhinatrema > Rhinatrema bivittatum. Next base: position 510,136,723 of record NC_042615.1, on the reverse strand, counting down.
GGCCTCGTTATCTGGTGAGAGTCACGAAGCCTTCACAATCTGTTGCGAGCATGAACGGCATTTGGGAGCGGATGTGAGCGTGAGCCCTTGGGCCATGGCACAAGCCCAGGGCAAGTCTCCATGGTACGTGTTGTGGATAGACAAGCATATCCGGACCTGGGCTGGACAGAAGCTTGGAGACTTGGAATATTCGGAGACTTGGAACATTTGGAGACTTGGAACGTTCAAGCCTCCAGTGAACCTGCGTGCACAGGAATGAAACCCAGCAATGCAGTGCTGTACTCTGGGGTAGCATCTGGCCACTCCAAAGGTCCTTTCAGACTTGCCGCTTGGCAATGGCAATGGGAAGATGACTCTGGCGATGAGGACATGATGAAGCCACTGAAGACTTGGAAAAGAAGAAGGCACAAGTTCAGGTTTCAGATCCAGGTTCATGTTTCAGATTCAGGTTCAGGAATGGAATGAGCCCTGTGCCACAGTGTGCCCTACAAAGCCTGGGGGTTGGTCGCAGACCACGCTGAATGCAGGGTAGACTCTGGGCTTCAAACATGATGAAGACTTGACACTGGAAACCATATCCCGCTGCTTGTTCTACACAACCTGGTCACATACCATGCCACTGCCATGCCTGGAAGAAGTAGAATGAGCAGACCTGGAAGGCGGAACTTGGAGATGAAGAATGGAACATCAGAGACTTGACCAAAGACTTGGAAGACCCTGAAGACAAGAACCGACGAGAGACCAGGAACATGGACCATGGAACGAAGAAACATAAAGGAGCTCGAAGAACATGAATAACTTCAAGAAGTGAAGATCAAAAACTCCGATGACTCCTGGAGCAAGAGCTGGAACAGAGTGTTCTAGCCAGCCCTGAAGTCACACTGGATCCAGAACTTGACTTTATGCTACAGCCCCATTAATCTTGCTGTCTCAGCAAGCATTGAAACTGTGCCTGATCTTGTGTCCAAAGGGGGTGCTGCAGCTAGAACTGATGCCACATGGTACCTTGTCCTTAAATCTCATCTGGACTTTGCATCTGATTTTGATTTTGTACCTTGCATTAATGCATGTGTTTGCCTTGTAGGGTATCCATTTCCAGACTGTGTATATTTTGGTTTCCTAACTGAGTTACCATATTCCTAAACAAGCCTTATCTGGTGAAGAGAGTAGTTTCGGATTATTGACCCTAGTTCCCGGTGGTTCTCTGGGAGTTTCCATGATTCTTGACCAAATCTTGTGAATGTTGTAGTCTTTAACAGTAGACCTTAAATCCTAGTGAATCTTTGCGGTGCCCAGAGGTCACCCTGGAGCAGGGTTTGATGTAAGAGGAAAAAAACATCCAAATATGATCTTAAACCAGAGTTTGCCTTGGTGGAGGGCTTATGTTCTGCCCACAAGTTATAGGATGGGTCTGTTTATTTGCATCCAAGTATGCTGAGATGGTTTGCATGCCTGCTTTCAGCCAGACCTGTAATCCTATCCTTAAGTACTCAGATTGGTCTTTGGGGGTTCGTAAGGGATCACTGGGGATATGAGCTCTGCTGTGGATCCTAGATGAGGAAGATCCATAACCCTGATTATCTCTGAAGTAACTCTGTTCAACCTGTTGGTAGTATTTGTAATATATGTAGAGACCCCCTAGGTATGCACTAGATCCCTACCCTAGAGGGACTCTAGAGGTCTGCTGTAAATGGTATCTCTTTATTTCAGGAGAGGGGAGGGGGATAGGACTGTAGAGAGTGTGGTCTTTTGGTTTAGCTTCCCAAGAGTGAAGAGCTGTTTGTGTTATCGCCATTTAAGTTAGGGCTTCTCAAGCTAACGTGTTTTTTTTCCGTTGTGACGAGACTTTTCACTGCACCCCCCTGCCTGCGAGGATCTGCTTCCTCTTTTTTGTAGAGAGAGGTTGAGTGAAGATTGGATACTTTTTTATGTAATTTGTTCATGGTGGGGCCCTGGCCCAGTCGGGTGAAGTGCATGCCCCGGATCCGGAGAACAGGAAACAGAAGATCCGGGAGCCCCTGTCCCTGCATGTGAAGGGGCTGCAGTGACAGTTTTAACTCAGAAGACGTTTTTGGACTTTGAAAGTGTTTTACTTTTTTGTTTGTGAGGAGGTTTAGTACCACCGCTCCTCACAATGGGGCTGGGCTGCAATGGCCTGGTTCCTCTCCACAGCAGACCTTTCCTCAAAAGAGGTCACAGCAGGATGAGTCTGGAGTACTGGAGACGAGAGACAAGAAATCAGATTGCATTGTACTCAGCTCTCAGTCTGTAGCTTGAGTGCCTAAGCAGTCAGTTAAACCTTGCTCCCTTCTTCAAATGCCAGAGAAAACTCAGCCCTTGAATACCAAATACCATTTATTTGAATGATGAACAGTTCAAACTCACAGAATGGCAAGGCATCCAAAAGCAGCCGCAGAGAAAGGAGAGATTGTCACAGCTGTGATAAGTTCTGTCCGGAAGCTCAGTCATCCGATGGAGGCAGCTGGAGCTGAGACAGAAGTCATGGAGTAGGACTGGTGAAAAGCAATGCTTCTATGTAACTTGGAACAGAAGAAAGACAGGAAGCTAGCTTGCAGAGCCCAGTACCAACACAAGGAAATCCTCAGGAAGCAAACTGGCCCCAGCATTCCTAGGAGCAAGGGACCAATGAGATCAGGCAAGAGAAATCAGACAGAGAAACAAAGCATAACAGGTGTGATAAGCCTCTTCCCAGGATCCTGAGACTAAGTAAACATAGTCAGAGAGAGATAGCATGGAAGCTCCATGGAGAAACTAGTCTAAACTGAGGCTTTCTTTGACACAATTATTTGCTGATTGGACATTTATTTATTTTGAAGGAATCAAAGTAAACTATTATTTTTGAACACCCAACACTGTGCCCTATCTGGTACCTGCAGCACCATCACAGATATGAGAGCGAACAAGAGACCTTACCAACGCATAGAGAAAAAGCAAATTCCACAATTGCCTGCGCCTAGAAGGTTATCCTTCCCCACAATAGAGAGCCCACTCCTTGGGACCCTGAGAATTGGGGAAGTGTCAGAAAAAGAAGCCCCAGAAATAAATGATTTTATGGACTCCTTGGGATATTGGCCCCCTGCTAAAAAGAGGTTACATATGACTAAAGGCTAACTGGAATCTTCTGACCCAGACTGGACTGAAATGT